>NC_000067.6:179820069-180420069 GCF_000001635.26 Mus musculus | reverse complement strand
CGGCCACACACCACTTTAGGAAGTCTTGGTGGTGTGAGGGGTATCCGAGACAACAATGGGGCAGGACCTTGCTCTACGTAAGGGCAGCAAGGGCCCCAAGGTATGGCCAGCTTCACGTCCTGCTCAGAAGCTTGTCTTGGGCCCGTGACTCACAGTGTGTCTCATTAATGTGGTAGCAGCCATCTGAATGATCAGGCTAACAGTCAGCCTGTCATAGGCTTGTGGTCAAGTGATGGTCATTTAATAGTGGCCCAAAGCACGAGAGCAACAATGCTGGCAATTTTTATGATATGGTAAACAGAAGCTGTAAAGTGTCTCCTTGAAGGAAAAAGGCAAAAAAATAAGTGTGTGTGTGTGTGTGTGTGTGTGTGTGTGTGTGTGTGTGTGTGTGATATGTGTGTGTAGTATGTATATGTGTGGTATGTTTGGTATGTATTTGCATGGGGGGTTATGTAAGTGTGTACATGCATATATACATCTATGTATATATGTGCACATGTTCCTATTGGTGCTCTACATTCCAGACATTTGGTCTGGGTCTTGTCATGCACTACAGACCAGGGGACTGCTATAGGTTTTCCCCAGAGCCAAGGTTTAAGCCCACATCACTGTATCTCTACTCCACAAACCACCATCTCCATGCTCAGAGCCCAGTGCTTCCTCTCTTCAGGCTGACCTAGGAGACAGCTGTAACATCAGGAAGGCTGGCTGCAGAAGAGCCGCAGGTCTGAGGGAATGGCACCTCAGGGAAGCCCTTCTCATAGGCCCTTTCTGTTAGTTGAGGCAAAGGAGGGCAGGTGAGGGTGTGTCCAGTCAGCCTCTCTAGGCCAGTGGATGCTGTTGGCTGTATGGTGCAGAGACCAGAGACTGGGAGCATGTCGTGCCTGGGTGAGAGATGCCAGGACATGCAGTTCAGATAGACAAGGGATGGAGAGCATGCATGTATATAATTTGAATCCAGCCTGAGAGCTGAATATTGCCAGGAGGGAAGGCTGGTTTTTGAAGACAAGGAGGACAAGTGGCTTTCTTAGTCCCCAGCTCTAGAAGCCCGTGAGACACTGGTGATCACATCTACACACTGTGTGAGAGATGACTACCAGAGCTTCCCCTTACTTCAGCTACCCAACCCAACTCCATGCTGGAGAGCAGGCCAGGCAGACCAAGCCTGGGCAACAAAAGGAAGGAGCAGGGCCCCTGAGTGACTGCCACCTTCCCTGAAGGAATGACCACCTGAGACGATGAGAACCGTGTATCCCCTTTCTCTGTTCCTAGCTGCGTCTTGCAATTCTAGTAGCTAGGGACCTGGACTGGAACAAAGGGACAAGGACAGTCTTCTGAGGTCTTCCTCAGGGTATCCAAGAGGAAAGGATGAAGGATGAGGCTCCCAAGGTGATCCCAGGCCGCTACACGCTCCCCTTACCTGCACCTCACTAGCATGAGTCAACATTTTCCCTGTGGCAAGTCTATAAGCTGGCTTCTCTTCAGGGCCTCTGTACAGCTGTACAAACAAGCCACCCCAGCCCCCAGGTCTGATGGCCTGCTACAGCCAGACCACCAGTACCCCAGGCTGCCGAATGGGCCAACACCCCTGAGGCTGGCTGTCCATACTTAGGCCTGTAGGGCGAGGCTTATAGATTCCAGTCTCCCAAGGCCTTCATCACTGAGAACCACGGGACCTCAGCAGCCTCAGGCAATGCCTTACAAATCTCACCTTGATGCCTTCGATCCTGAAGCCTAGGGTGGCTGTCGAACTGATGGTTTCCCGCCACTGCATGTAACGTGGCTTGGTCACAGCTCGCTGGGCTTTCTCCTCTTCAGTGGGGGCCTCAGGGTCCACCTCGACCATCTTCTGGTACATGTCCTTCCGCAAGCTAGGCTTCTTCCGGGCCTTGGTGAGTTCTTCCTCCAGGTATGTCCTGTATGGGAGGTGAAGGACATGAGTCCAGGATTGGGCCACAACTCCCTGGAGTCACGTCTGATGGATGAAGGCCCTGAGTTGGCTGTGCTTTGACTCAGGACAGTGCACAATAGAGTGACATCTAGGATGGGATGAATTCATTAGGAAAGCCATGTACCACCCAGGCCCAGAGCACCTTGATGCTGGATGACTATGAAGGCCTGATAAACTCAGAACTGCCCACAAGGAAGCTTTTCTAGGGTCAGCAAGAGAAGAAAGATGGCGGGACAGTGGTCAGTTTGTGGAAGAGAGACAGAGGGCAGGGTTCCCCTTGGAACTCTGTTGTACCCTGGCAGCCTGGAGAGCATATTCTGTCCTTCCAGTCTGTCTCCCTGTCCTCATGCAGCATGACGCAGGGCTGCATCTCTGGCTTTTTGCAACAAGGTTCTTGGAAGCACCAAGGTCAGAATAAAAGTGGGCTCTGTAGCCCAGTAATGTTTCAGAGATTAGACTGGCACTCTTACGGTCTCCACCATAACAGGTCACAGAGCCTCTGATCCCAGGAAGACTAAAGCATGTCCATCCCCCCCCCCCCCCCTTTGCACAGTAGAATCTGCAGGCTGACCAGGTGAGGGCACTAAGCCCTTAGGAGAGGTGACAGGCAGAGACAAGCCAGGCTCAGAGCAGCTGGGGGTGGAGTCATTGGCCCAGAACTCTGGGGACCAATTCTGGTCCTAACACTAGCCTCCAACTCCCCTCTGAAAACTCCCACCACCTCCTCCAACTGGAAATGACTCACCCTAGCCTTTCTCCCCTACAAGAGCTCTTCCACCCAAGTGCAAGCTGACCAGGGCCCTCATGAGGCAGCAGTCAGCAGTTCGCTGCAGGATGGGGAAGTGGGCCCCCTGTGGCCTGCGTGGGTGTAAGCTGCCCTCAGAGCACCCTCCCTTCTCTCCTGTCCACTCTTCTCCCCTTCCCCCACAAGTCATCTCTCCACCACAATCTTCCATTCTGCCATTCTGGGTCTCATAACAGACAGAACACAAATCTCCATCTTACAAAGGAGACAATTTCAGAAACCTGTACCCACTGGTATTACACTGAAAGGAAACTCCGAATTACCTGGGGTCTGTGTGTATAAACATGTCTTGGTTGTTTAGGAAGGCCATAAGGGGAGGGTGCATTAGCTTCTGGTTGGGTGCTTGTACACACACACATTCCGTGCACTCATGCACACAGCACACCACACTGTGCATTCAGATACCAAGTTGTCAGTCGACCCATGTGCCATGGGGGAGAGGGGGAGGAATTCATTCCTAACACGCATAAGGGTGCAAAACAGGTCTGCAAAGCAGGCTAACTTCTACAAAGAGTTCTCAGTAGCTCCTTAAACAGGAAGTGGACACCAACACCACAGCTCTGATCCCATGGACCCTTCTTCAAAGGGGGTCCCCACAGCTCCAGCTAGACAGAGTCGCTTGTTCCTCTGGCACAGAATGGGGCTTGGAAGAGATGTTCTCAATGGATACTAGCTAGGAAACAGGTCTATTATAGGAACCAGTGAAACTTGTTACTGCAGAGGGAAGCCCGGGATCCTCTTATAGGGGGAGGGAGACCTGCGCATCAACTTCTGGAGCACAGAGAATTAACTTGGGGTAGCAGAGAGGTGCTCCCATGGCTGGACTCTGGGGGAGAGGCTGACTCAAACAAAGAAAGGGAGGCGGTGAGTCCATGCAAGGCCAACAGGTGTCAGGTCAGGGCCAGAGCAGCTTCCCCAGGGGCTGGGGGCTGGAAACCAGCTCTAGGTCTGGATGACAGAAGATACACTCACATCCAGTGGGAAGTTGTAAGCCCGAGGGTGCAGTGTGAGCACCACTCTCCTGGAGGCAGGTTCCAGGTCCTAGAAACACCCTGATTTAAGATGCGTCCAGGTCTCCGTGCCTTCCCTCAGGACCCATACACACCATGGCTAAGGCTGGCTCTGCTGACGAGCCTTCTCACCATTTTTGTAAGCCTCTGCCTCATTCATGCCCTGACTTGGTGTTTGACAAGGATCCGTGTCCTAGCCTCTTTCCACGGCAGGGACAGCCATGACCTACTTATCTTGGTGCAGGCACAGAGGGCTATGTTTCTGTGCTACTGTATTTGGCGTCTCCATGGAGGGCAGGCCACGGTTGAGGTCCTGGTGTGCAGTGCAGAGGCCTGGGTACATTGTACTATGTTGCTACGTGGGAAGGCATCCCTGGAGACTCCCGCTCAAATGGTAGCACAGGCTACCCTTGTGGTGTGGCTGGCCCTGGGACACACAGGGACAATACAGTTGAAGCATGTAGTAGAAGTACTCAGAGTTAAGGAGGCCCTTAGGGACTGTGTGTGGGGAAATAAGGGCTGTGAGTGATGCTTTTGGGGTGGTCTCCTCTTCCCTAACTCCACCAGGGATGGGGTTACTTAAGCCCTCTTGGATAGGAGAGCTCTGAGGTACAAAGAGAGAAAAGGTATTAAGCTAGAAGAGAGGGGAGTGGGTGCCCCATTCCTGCATCTTTCTAGGGAGCACACAAGGCTGGAGGCAAGGCAGAGCTGACTTTGTGTAATTGCACTGGTCTGGGCACCTGCAAGAATGCCTAGTGGGGCTATGCTTGTGCCCACCTCCTTCTCCTGCAGGCAGACTGAGTCCCCGTCTTCCTAATGTTGGGAGGAAGGGCAGGGCCTCTGCTTGAGTGGGCATATTCTAGTGCATTGTGGAAAGAATTTTCTAGAGACAAAAATAAGATATCCAGAGATCCAAGGCTGTATGGTAGTTACAGGGACATTCTGCTTTCTCCCTGGGAGCCAAGACATCCAGGGCCTTGGAACTAGGAGGAGGTGGCGAGTGGTGGAGAGGAGCCAATAGCAGGCCCTGTATTGCTCCATGACCCCATCCATCCCTACTCTCGGGATAAGAGCAAGGGGACTGGTCTTGGCCAGTTGCCAGGGGCTGATATGGACACAGAACTCCTAGGAGGGATGAGAAGGAAAGAAGGAAGATGATTGGTGTAATCCGAGTACACTGGGCTCTCCCTTCCTCCTTGCCATCTTCATATAAAAGACACTATATGCGAGGGACAGGGGAGATAGCTCAGTTGGTAAAGTGCTTGGCACAGACTTGAGGACCACACTATCATAGAACATGGTGGTGTGTGCCTGTCCTCCGAGCACTAGGCGGGTGGAGACCTGAGGCTGCATGGCCACCCAGCCCCCTAATCAGAGAAGCTGAGGTCTTAAAAAAAAGATTTATTTATTTCTACTTTATGTGCATTGGTGTTTTGCCTGCATGTATGTCTGTGTGAAGGTATCATATCCTCTGGAGCTGGAGTTACAGACAGTTGTGAGCCGCCACGTGAGTGCTGGGAATTGAACCTGGGTTCTCTGGAAGAACAGCTAGTGCTCTTAACCACCGAGCCATCTCTCCAGCCATGAATGATGTTTTAATAAAACAAGTTCGTCAGTTCCAGAGGAACTGAACAAACCTCTAGCCTCCACATGCACACGCATGCATAAAAACACACACTCATATGCACCTGCCCATGTGCTGAAGAAATAGCTCAGTCAGGCTATTCAAGTCAGATTTAGGCACCAGCTCTGAGCTCAGTCCACTGTCTAGTGTGCATGTCTGCAGCCAAAATTAGGTTCTCTGGGCTCGTCATGCCATGCTGGAAGCCTGAAAGGTGGACAGCCAAAAGGTAGGGATGGTGTCCACTTCTGCCTGAGGCTCTCTGGCCCTCCAGACTGTGGAGCTTAGCATAGGCTTGGAGCTCCTGGCAAGGTCTGGAATCACCTCAGGCCTATCTTCTACCTGCTGCAGGGGCCTCTGTAGCTCCACTCTTAGCTGTACCCTAGTGTCAGATCTGTTTTCTTTTCTTTTTTTTGAAACCAGCATATGCTACAAGCCAGTTCTGTGCTCCCTCTCTATTCCCCTGTACCAGGAGGTCATTGTCTTGCTTCCTCCCTGATGGCTATTCACCTCCCACCTGACTAGTGTGCATCTCCTCTGTCTGCTCCCCAACAGCCTCAGCATCCAGCCAGGGCTGCCTCGAGGAGAAGAGGCTCTTGGCAGAGTGGGGCCAGCTTCCAAGTGTCCTCTGTACAGCCAGGCAGGATGGGGGCGGGGCACACCTGCAAAAAGCCTGGCTCACCTGACACCCATCTTGCAGTCCATCACGCAGGGCGAATCGAAGTCAGCCAGCAGGTCGTCCATCTGGTTGTAGCGTTCCCCATCCTTCACCACGTCCCCATGGTAGGCTGGCACGAAGGGTCTCAGCACATCCGCCATTAACCGGTCCAGGCAGCGCTGCTCAGACTCACAGTGCTTCTTAAGGATGCGGCCATTTGCAGCTGCCTTGAAGCTCCCTGTGGAGTAAGTAGGAGAAGGACCTCTAGCCTCAGCGGAAGCCAGAGGCATCAGGGACCCCGTCACCTTGTAACAGTCCCTTAGAAGCTGCATCTGACACCACTCCCTCCTCCCAACCCCACCCCAGATGAGATGTTACAGCTATGGCTGACCTGAGGGTTGAGGTGTGGCCATTTGTAGACAAGCCCCTTAAGGCTTTGAGTTCTGGCCACTCATCCACTGACTACAACCCTGGTATAGTTCTATCCACCCCTCAGTATTATAACAAGCACCCCACCTCTACCTCTTAATGAAGCAGGTGTTGCTGAGTCTTAGGAAAAAAAGCCCAGTGCCACACAGGGCGCAGAGTGGGCTAAAAGAGTGTGTCCAATGCACAGGCCACCTGGGTAGTGCTCCTTCAGTTATTCCGTCAGGGAGTATTAAGAAAGGGTGTCTATCTACGTCTTGGTCTAAGTCTGTGTTGCCCTGTGAAGAACCTGCAGGTCGGTGAAGTCACAAGGACCAAATCTGGGGTGGCTATGGAGGTATTCCCAGAGGACAGTGCAAGAAAAAGGGCTTCATATGGTGGCTAGATGACCTTGCCAGCACCTTGGTGGCTATGGGGTGACTTGGTCACATCTCCCTCCAGTTCAAGTTCCTTCCTGGTAGAGACTCCATCTCTGCTGACAGTACAGCCCCCAGAACAGGGCGATGTAGGCACACACAGTGGCCGCACGCTGAAGTGGCTTAGCTTAATCCCTTTGTCCAGGATTAGAAAGGGCAAACAAGTTATAAAGAACTGATCGATAAAGAAGTTTTATCGATGAGACTGGAAGTGAGGTTGGGCTGGGGCTGGGGTAGGTGTAGTCTTGGGGATAATGTGTCAAGAACTTTGGAAAGGACAACTGTCTACAGGCACTTACAGGCAGTGTAAGGATAACACCTTCTGCCAGGGTCTGTTCCAGGGCTGCCCTCTCCTGGAGCATCCACCCACATTCACCTGGTACCTCTCTAGGAGAACAGAGTGTACTACCTGCATGTCCTGCCAGCTGGATCCAGGGGTACTTCTTCTTGAAGGACATGACAAAGGGGGACCACTGCACCATGTTCTTTATCTTTCTCCATGACTTGCTCTGGAAGACAGCAAACAGAGCACTCTGAGTGACAGACATAAACCAGTTCAAACAAGCTCACAAGGAAAATGACCTTTTGTACCAAAGCAAGTGATCTCAGTCTAGAGGGGTCACTGTCACCCAGCAGCAAGGTGTTGCCGCACATTTTATTTGTAGATGTTATGGTAAATGAGCATTAATGAGGAAGCACTCCACAGAAAGGCCATTTATAGATAACTGCTGAGTATCAGGTGGGAGGGCACACACCTGTGACTGCTGAGTACCAGGTAGGGAGGGCACACACCTGTGACTGTTGAGTACCAGGTGAGGAGGGCACATACCTGTCACTGCTGAGTACCAGGTGGGGGGGGGTACACACCTGTGACTGCTGAGTATCAGGTGGGGAGTCACACACCTGTGACTGCTGAGTACCGGGTGGGGAGGGCACACATCTGTGACTGCTGAGTATCAGGTGGGGGGGGGGCACACACCTGTGACTGCTGAGTATCAGGTGGGGAGGCACACACCTGTGACTGCTGAGTACCAGGTGGGGAGGGCACACACCTGTGACTGCTGAGTATCAGGTGTGTGTGGGGGCACACACCTGTGACTGCTGAGTACCAGGTGGGGAGGGCACACACATGTCACTGCTGAGTACCAGGTGGGAGGGCACACACCTGTGACTGCTGAGTATCAGGTGGGGAGGGCACACACCTGTCACTGCTGAGTACCAGGTGGGGAGTCACATACATGTGACTGCTGAGTACCAGGTGGGGAGGGCACACACCTGTGACTGCTGAGTATCAGGTGGGGAGGCACACACCTGTGACTGCTGAGTACCAGGTGGGGAGGGCACACACCTGTGACTGCTGAGTACCAGGTGGGGGGGGCACACACCTGTGACTGCTGAGTACCAGGTGGGGGGGGGGCACACACCTTTACTCCCATCTACTCAGAAGGGTCACAAGAGCTCAAAAGTTTGAGTCTAGCTCAAATGATACAGTGGGAAACCCCTAAAACACACACACACACACACACACACACACACTCACACCACCAAGTAGTGGATGGCAGAACTCATGTCAGCAGCCATGCCAACACAGGCACCAGCTGCAGCCAGCACAGTGTTTGCTGTATAAGTGCTTGTGACAGGCTGGGGTCCTGTGGCCTGTGCCGACGACCTTCAAAGCCTGACGGTGACAGGAACATTTTAATCTGTTTTACAGATGAAGCATACCAGCTTCAGCAAGTCTTTGCCCCTAGTCCAGCAACCTGGGAGCAGCGACTCCTTTGGGGTCAAATGACCCTTTCACAGGCGGTGCCCAAGACAACCAGGAAACACTGATATTTACATTATGATTCATTACAGTAGCAAAATCACAGATATGAGGTAGCAAAAAAATAATTTTATGGTTAGGGGTCACTACAACATGGGGAGCTGTATGGAAGGGCGGCAGTGTTAGGAAGTCTGAAGACCGCTGCTCTTCTAGTTCATTCTCTCCCCTGCTGGTCAGACCAGAGCACAATGAGAACCTGCAATCTAACTTCTGCATCTGTCCACGGAGAGGGCCCCTTCCATGGCTGCTCTTGTCTAGGTGTTTGATAGCTAGTTTTGGGGACGGGCGACAAACACAAAGGAGACATCTCCCTGAGCAGCCAGGGCTCTGGCTTTTGGGGTGTTCTGGCTGTTCCCTTAGCTGGGGAGCCCAGAGCCATTGTAACATGCCTCTAGTTGCCACCAAACCTTGATGATGCCTGTACTGGGGCTGGGACCCTTCCAGCACGGTCACCAGGTGACACAAAGCTTATACTCTGCTGGGTGGAATCAGAGCTGGCATGTGCTTGTGGGCTCTGGAGGGATTTGTGTGTGTGTAATGTACACGGAAGCTCCCTGTGGACAGTAAGGAGAGCACCACTAATAAAGCTGTGTCCACCAGAAAGAGGGAGGATGCAGGGACTGCTGGGGACTCAGGGCTTCCACTCTAACTTCAAGGCAGTTGCTTAAGCCAACTAACAAGTCACGGGCAAAGCCTCCAGGCAGTGCCTTAAGTGATGAGCTGAACCAATCCCTGGATTGACATCCTCAATCAAACCAGCCTTGGTCCAGCCTTGTTCTGCGTCCACACACAGGTAAGATCATTTCTCACTCAGCTAGACCTTGGGGTTGTGCAAGGGATGGGAGGGTCCTCCTGACTCATCTGGCTAAATTTGGATCAAAGGATCAGAGAAAAGTCACGTTGGGGAATGTGGTTTTTAAAACCCTAAGATGCACAAGAGCTGTTGAAAGCCACCGAGATTTGAAATTGCCGAAGCTGCTGAAGCGACTTTGGGCAGCCTCACAGCTTGCACCGGACCTGGCTTTGCTAAAATAGCCAGAGTGTGGGAGAGGGATTTGAGGTGGGAAGAGGGAAAATAAAACAAACAAAGAAAATAACACAGAAGGCACACAACACCAACCTTCTTTGCACCTGAGGTATCTGGAAGGGAGGGAGGGAGAGAGAGAGAGAGAGAGACAGAGAGACAGAGACAGAGAAACAGAGAGCAAGTGCTACCAGCAGGGCAGTTCCATGCCATGCTAAACCACGGGCCACCAGATCTGCCAGCAGGAGGTGGGGGAGCAGCTTGGAGCTCAGGGCAGCCATAGCCTGACCCACCTTTTCCTTTTCCTTTTCCCCATGAGCTGCTGCCTCAGAAGAAACTTGAGCTTCTATTCCCAGGACACAAGGCCCCCTGGGGACATGCCACTCCCTACCTTAGCACCCTTGTCTTTCAGTAGAAATGACCCACTGTTCGGAGGGCACACCTCTGCCCTGGCTCTGCCCATGGGAGGAAGCCTCGGTAGGGTCTGACTCTGTGTTTGTGTAGGCTTCGGGGGAGGTGGACAGTTTCCAGGGCATGCCACTCTCTGGTGGCCTTTCCCTTCGGGCATCTACAGATATTTTACAGGGATGTAGTGACTTAAACAAAGAGGAAGGAGTCATGGCTTGTGTCTTCTGCAAAGTGGTTGGAAGAGGAATGACAGGATCAGGGATGAGAGGAGGCAGGGTGTGGGGACAAGGGCCTCTTTCCTACTTTCACAGTGCAGTAGTTATCAGCAAGGGCCTGGCACAAAATGGAATTGAAGGGCCCCTTGTTTCAAATGTGGTAGGAATGTCCAGGCAGGGAGGGTAGCCTAGTATGACCTTTCCAAGGCCAAGCAGGTATGGCCTCTGCTGCAAGGTTCACCATGGCTGTCAAGAGCCTCTGGCTTCAGGCTTGACACAACATGGGTTACCGCAGGACAGATCTCCTGGAGAGAGCCACTGCAGTCCCTGGTGGATCCTTGACTGCCAGCCTGCCCTCCTTCCAGCACCTGCTTGATGGAGCCTCTGCAGGTTCAGGACTCACCACCCCATGAGTGAACAATGGAAGAAATATGCTGTCTCCTGAGGCCAAATATCTAAACACTCCCTAGATCCTACAGCAACAGACTGATGGAGCTTAGAGCCACCAAGCTTTGGGGTGAGAAGGAGCCACTGTTCTTCCAGGTCTCACTGCGGTTAAACCGGGTCCTATAACTGGGTCCCCTGAGGGCCTGTGGAATCCCCGGTGATACAGACCAACCTCCCACCACGTGCTCTGCTCCGCACATGGCCAAGTTCAGGCGAGCCATAAATACTCACTTTGTCTTGACTTCTGATTCTTTTTGTTTGTTTTAGTTTCCCTCCAGACAGAGTGCTGGCGATAATCCACCAGGCATTTCCAAAGGGCCAGAGGGCAAGTGGGGTGGCCATGAGCTGAGCCAGCGTGTGATTGGTTATTTATGAAGCACCACCTCCAGGGCCACCGTGCTAGGTCCTGACCACATAGTGGGAGCCCCAGGAGCCCAGGGGCTTCACCTGCTTCTGTCTACACCAGTGGCTCTCAACCTTCCTCATATGACCTTTTAATACAGTTCCTCATGCGGTGGCGATCCCCAACCATACAATTATTTTTTTGTTGCTGCTTCATAACTCTAACTTTGCTGTTATGAATTATAACGTAAATGTCTGATATGCAGGATGGTCTTAGGTGACCCCTGCAAAAAGGTCTTTCAACTCCTTCCAAGGGGGTTGAGACCCACAGGTTGAGAACCATTGGTCCAGCCACTCTATGAAAGCAGATTCCCAAATGGCTGACATCACCTAGAGAGGGGTGGGGGCACATATTTTGTGGGCCAACAAAATCAACTCCACGAAGAGGCTAGACTCTGGGAAAGTCCCTTTCCGCCAGACCCGTTCCTCCAACTTACTACTTTCCTTCCAGCACTCTCTCTTATTTCAATGATTTGATAACTCTGCTTTTATTTTTAGATAGTTTTAAAGAAAAAAAACCCCCTCTCTCCTGCTCCCCCCTTTCTAGGGTAAGAGTGATGAGGGGGAAGTAACTGTGAAATATCACTGTCCTTCGACGATCCTAAAAGCCTGTCAGGCTAATGCTGGACTGAGCATGCGCGAGGTTCGTGTGCCCGCACAGGGAAATCTCAGGCAAATCAGAGGTTCAGTGTCTGTGGCGTTGCTAGGTATGGTGCTGTCGTCAATGGAGCCTCACAGCGCTGACATACTTATTTCCATTTTGTTCAGAGGCATTAGTGTTGCTCCAAGTTGCACGGCTTCCAGCTCTCTGCCATTTAATTCTGAAGATTTTGTTTCAGCCAACAGGATGCCCAGGGCCCCTCTCGTCTCTCCCTTAGCTATAAAACAGCCTCACATAGACAGCGAACACTTTGTCACTTTGTCACAAGACTGACCTTTCAGATGGGGGAGGCCTGAAGAGACCTGCCCTCCCCTCCCTCTGAGTCCCAGGCTTTTCCCAGAAGGTCCTGGCTGACACACACTTGGGGAAGGCACACTGGACAAAAAGTGGACAGGAAAGGGCTCACTCTGGGTTAGACCTTCTGCTCCCTCTTGCAAAAGTCGGACAAAGTCATTGCGTTCACCATGTTTGGGAAAAAAATGCCTTCTTCTTAGCTTCTTTTTCTTTTGGTCTTTCCATAAAAGCAGCTAGGGTTTCCCTAGTGATCGGTGCCCGCCCTCTCTGGGGAAAAGCCTGGTGCTTCTCCCAGGCCTTGTGGCCAACTTTGTTCATTGTGCTCTTCTGGCAGAGGCCCCGGGAGGGCGGTGTGGTGCAGGCCCAGGCAGGTAGGGCACTCAATGCCCCTTCCTGGAGCCTGCTTAGAAACCGTGCCTGCCACAAAGGTCAGCGTGTTGCGCTCCGAGAGGACAGAAGGCCTGAGAAAGAAAGTCCCACCATTGGTAAGGCCGGTAGCTACACCTAAAAGCAAGGCTGTACTCGAGACTGACCACCTCCTCCTTTAACAAGCAAGACTTTCAAACCTGTCGAAGAAACCTCTTTTGTTTTGCCCCGCCTTCCCACCCAGCCCTTGCTTTGTGCCCACCAGGGGGCAGCCTGGAGCCGTTTTTTAAAGAATCGCCTGAGCAGGGTGGGATTAGGAAGAGAGCTGAGGCACACACAGGTGAGTCCAGGAAGGCTGAGCGCGCCTTATGCGAAATATCTGGGGCCAGAAATGCTTTAGACTTTTTTCCAGGTCTTAGAGTGTGTGCACACACACCATGTTGTAGCTTTTAAAGACTGGACCCAAGTCTACACGTGAAACTCCTTGTTTCAATCCACCCGGCATCCACATAGCCCCAAGGTGATCTTACAGAGCATTTTTAGTGTCCCTGTGGTTTGGCTGTTTGTGACCCATCAGGAGAAGAAGTTAGGCGTCTAGGTCAATGTTATTGTTGGGAGAGGGATACTCTGTATCTCCTTCAGAATCTGTTGCCGGCCTGGAACAGGAGATCCAGGATGGTTGTTCTTCATCAGGACCAACCCCTGATTGCTCAGGCATGGAAGGCATCGCCTTGCTGAGGGGGTAGCTGTCTGTCACCATTCTCCTAAGCAGCACCTTTTGGGCAGACAGAAAGCCTTTTTTTGTGTGGCTCCCCAGAAGGTCCGGCCTGCCTAGCTGCCTTTTTTTTTTTTTCTGTTGTAACTTAAGGCTCAGTTGCTACACCAAAGGCTGTATCCAGACTGTTCCCCGGGATGCTCCACAAACCGCTCTTCCTCTTATCAGCCAGAACCCTGGAGAAAGGCCCTGGACACAGCTGGCAAGGACAGGCCTGCCGCCGTGGAGTGCCACCGTGGCTCCCTAAACACCCACAGAGAAAGAGGGTCCCAGCATAGCCTCGGGGCCACTGTGGATACTCCCCTCCCCCACTCACTTCACACCCCACTCTCTGTGTGCCTGAGACCCTGCAGGACATGCCATCTTCCTGTCCCTCATCTGTCTATCTCCCTTATCCAAAACACTCGTGACTGGAAAGGTCTGGGGTCTGGGCTACTTTCTTCTCTTTCCCTCTTGCTCTGGGACTTTGGATGTTTTCACGGACAGCCATCGCATGTAGCTGGGACTCTAGGGACCACAGCAAAGAAAGATCTTGCACTAGAGACCTTGCTTCAGGTAATTCTTCTCCCCCAAGCCTGACTTTCCTGAGCTGCTGCCAAAGGGGACTGCCATCCCTGCAAACCAGTCTTTGTTTTTACTGCCCGAGAGCTGAGGTGCCCTTCATGTTCCTGGGTTTCCCTGCCAGGTGGCCCAGCAATCGCTGTCTCTGATGTGAAGGTCACCGCTTGGCTTCTCTCCTCCTTCCAGAACTAAAAATGACAGCAGTGAAGAGGAGGAGGAGGAAGAGGAGGAGGAGGAGGAGGAGGAGGAGGAGGAGGAGGAGGTGGCAGATGGGGAAATGCCTGACCACACAGAGCCCATGCCTGCACCAGGAGCTGGCCCGCCTCAGCCTCCCTCCAACTCACAAGGCTGAGAGGGAGGTAACAATAGTCGGAAGCTGGGAGTGGCCACCAGGAAGAGCCGAGGGGGGTGGGGTGGGCCTCTCCTGGACACTTCCTCATGGAAAAAGGCAGAGAACAGGGGACATTTAGCTTTGTCTGGGAAAGAGAGCCAGGCACTGCGGCTGTCCCACAACCCTCCCCAGGCCCCCTCCCTCCCTGTCTCCCCAGAGATTTTATTTTTACTTTGGTAAATGCAAAAAAACAAGGTTGAGTTTCTGGTAGATGGAAATTTACTGAGGGCCCTCTCTGGGCAGCAGACAATCGGCCCAGCACTCAGTCTTAGGGATTATCTCTCAGACAAGATGGGTGAGGGGGCCACTCCCAACACACTGCCTAAGGAGAACTTTACAGAGTTAGGGGCCAGAGTGCTCAGTTCCTCCTCCTCCGCCTGAGGGACTGCAGGGTAGGTAGGGCAGAGCCCCAGCACATGGAAACAGTGGTAACCAGCTTGTGTACTAAGGACTTTGGACAGGTAGATGCAGTGCTAAGCATTTGATAGGTACAGTGAATGTATGCTAACTTGTCATGGAGGTGCTCTCATGATCCCATTTTACAGATGTGAACACTGAGACACACAGAGATTAGACAATTTGCCGAAGGTGCTAGAGATGGTAAGGAGAAAGCCTGTTGAGAGTCCCAGGTCTGCATCATTCAGCTAGGCTATCTCCTTTGTCATTTGTAACATGTGACTTTATAGCCAGATGAACTTGAGCTCGGCTCCTGTTAGTCCTGCCTGAAGGTCCTGGGCAGGATACCAAACCTCTCTGAGCTTCAGTTTTCTCCATCCTTGTGACATGGAAATACCACTCGGCCAACACCACCAGCTGACGATGACAACAGGTTGTTCTCAAAGTTAAATCCAACTTTGCTTGGGCGAGGCTTGCTACAGTCAGAAACACTGAACCTCTTCCAAGTTCTGTCTGCTCTCTCAGCCCCAACAGCACAAGCCTGCAGGAGATGATGCTGAGGAAGGGCAGCTTGGTCAACAGCAGGACCTGACACCCTCTTCCTCCACCCTGGCCCTCAGCCTGAATCCCACCTTTCCAGGATGACAGAGACAAAGAGGACCAGTCAGATTCTCTGCCAGAAGAATCACCTGAGCCATTTCTGAGCATCTGTGAGTCTTCACAGGATAGTCAGATCCACGAGTCTAGCAGAGAGGCCACCAGAGGCCTTCTAGTCCCATCCCAAGCCAGGGCGCCCTGGGGAGGGTTACTGTGAGCACCTCTGCTCTGTTGTTCCTGAGGCAGAAGGCGCGCGCGCGCGCGCGCACACACACACACACACACACACACACACACACACACACACACACTGCTTTTTCCTGGCTGGAAGATGACATTTTAGAAAGCCAGGCATCTGAAAGGAAGTTCGCCACAGAAAGCAGAAGGAGCTCAAAGGTCACCTTTGCCCCCCTTTCACAAGCAGCTTGCAGAAGGAAAGTTGCTTCTGAAACGGCCTCTGTAGCACTCACGCTCAGAGCCACGGAGGCAGAGAAGTTCCAGGCTCCTAGTGCAAATGCCATGGACACAGGTGGACACACAGAAGGGACAGGGCTGAGCGCAGGGAACTCCCACCTCAGGAATTTCTAACAAGGAAACTTTTGAGGAAGGGCTTACAGGCGGATCCCACAGCTATATTTAGAAAATTATTTCCAAGCAAGGCACACTGGAGCAATTCATATTTCTGAGAGGTAGCGCTGAGTTGCTCGTGGCTAAGGGCACTCTGTAACACAGTGCAGACCTCCTGAGCACCAGAAACCCTTTCCGCCTTCTGAAGACACTTCTGCAGCCCCGTCCTGGCAGAAGCTGACTTGCAGCTCCCGACTGGGCCGTGAGTCACCCAGTTTCCCTCTTCTGACAGGCTGTTCCCGGTCTTGAGAGTTCAGCGGCCATGCTCCTGTTCACGTGCAGACCGCTGGAGGCGAGGCACAGGAAACGGGTTGCCAAAAAGGCACACCAGTGAACCCCCAAGTACGAGCAAGATTCGTCACCCTCAGAACTTGAGGCCAGGGTCATCCTGACGTCTATGAGGATGTGTGACTTTCATAAATAGTCTGACTCATCACTGGTCCTCCTGTATCTGTCACCGTGGGGCCCCCGGTGGTGGCAGTGGGCTCTTACTTAGCCCGTTCTACGCTGCGGTATGAGGATCCCACGGGGCCATCCCAGAGATAGCATACTTGCCTCTCTCTTTCAGAGGTTGCAAACAGGGACATATTCTACCTCTGCTAGTGTCCCCAAGGTGACAGAACTGGAATCATGCTCAACCCGTCACCCTGGCAGCCTGTATGTCCACGGAAGTGGGGAGTGGGGTTTCCCACTCAATAGAGCAGGGGCACTCAGTGGTTCCTTCACTTTTTGCCTTTGGTTACAGGGACTTAACCTTTGTTTGTTGAGACTCCACCAAGCATCTCAAGACCATCAGAGAACGAAACCAATAAACACGGCGGCAACACTCCTATGTGTCACTACCCAGAGGGAGACAGAGTACTTGGTGCACACAAGAGTCCCCTTCTCATCTGCGACGCTTACAGAAGGTTCCCGATTCTCGATTCTCGTAGACTATCACAGCTCTTTCTCACTGGGTAGGGGAATGAAACTCTGAGAATGGCAGAGGCCAAGGAATGACACCGGAGCCGAGGATCCTCCAAGCTAAGGATCTCAACCCAAAGACCTTCTTTGCAGACTGGGTGCAGGCCCAGTTCCCGGAGGCAGGGCTGAAATGCATACTGCCTTTGAGGACCTAGGGAGAGGGATGTCCTTGTAGATGTCCACCTGCTGTCTGTCTGGGAAGGCTGCTTGTCCCAGGGTGGGGGTGGAGCATCTTCTGAACCCTTGGAGCCTGAGAATGGCAGAGGGTGAACAAAGTGTCCCAGGACCTCCATCCTCCCGCAGTGACGAGAGCCCTGTTGGGTAAGCTGGGCCCCCTCAATGTCTCTGGGGACAGCCCATATTTAGGAACTGCAGCATCTCTTCTAGGGAACAGACCAGCTGGTTGATTTATTCTCCTTAACTTTTGATGTTGTTATTATTAGGCACATCTGTCTCTGAGTGAGGTCACCAAGGAAAAACCCAACCAGAGGAAAATAGTTTCAAGCAGTCGTCATTTCAATCTTCGGAAAAAGGAAGCGAGTGGATAAACTAACTACCAGAAGATTCCAGAATTCAGGATGAGCGACGAGGAAAACGGAAAGTATGTGCTCTGGGAACGGGGCAGCTGGGCTGGATGCACAGAGCACCCACAAGCCGCTTCCGCTTCCCTTTCCCCAAGCTTAGCTCTTTCCTTTTCCCTAACACAAAGGCCAGAGAAACAGACACCCTCTCCATGCTTGCTCAAAGACCCAGAAGGAGACCCTATTAGTGACCAGTGACCAGGTGACATGGGACAGAGCTTCCCTCCCAGTGACCATCAGACTTAACTTGGTTCAGCTATAGCCCCACCCCCGCCCCCACCACTTTTTTCTAAATCAGTTGCCAAAAATTGTAAATGAGATTTCAAACAAAAGTCCAATGCTTCTTTGACACACTGAGTCTGCAGTCCTGGCAGCCTGGGATTGAATAGTGGCAGCTTGGGATGGGGGTCAAATTTTAACCTATCACCACCAGCCTGGCCCATGACAGTATCTACATTAACAGGCGACCAACTATAAACGCGCCAAAGAAAGCCCAAAGACCCAGACCTCAAACACAGAGTTGTCTCTTTCTCCGTCTGTAAAGAGAAGAAAATGATTGACATGCATGGCTCATATTCTATAGAGAGGATAAGGAAGAAAAGCAAGAGAAGGGTTTGAGGAACTGAGTACCACTCTACCAGCTGGGTGACGTGTGGTCACATGGGTACAGAGACTAAGACACACACAGAGCCAGCCTCTTGGATTGGATTAGTAACTAGGGTGAGGACAGGGGAACAAACACACCGGAAGCCTCAGAGGTGACGTCACCCAGGAAGGTAGAAAGTAGAGCTGAGGTTTTGGATCTTGCCAAGTACACCTGGTGCCTGGATTGGGTACCCAGTTCACACTGCTTTCCTAGGCCTAGGGCCAAGGACACCGGATCCCACTCATTCCATACGCTCCTCTCTCTTACACAAAGCCCAGCTTCGTCAAACCCTCGCAAACAGAGACCAAGCTCTGCCTGGGGACTCTCCTGAGTTCCCATCCTCCATGTCCTCTCTCTCTGCAAAACTGGCCTACTGGTGTTTGCCCAGATGTGCCATATTGCTGGTTCTGGGGCAGCCCGTCTGGTGGCAATAACCTATGTCACTTGGAGGACAGTGATTTACTGTTTAAATGGTGCCCCTCAACCTGTCCACTTTCACCTTCCCAGGTCCTGCCCATTTCCCTCTGAGCCACCCCGGTAAATGGCTTCTCCTTGCAAGATTTACATATCACACACAGTCCACAATCCCTTTGTCACCTGCTTAGAGCTCATTCAGGTCTGGTTTTATTATGAGCATCATTTCCTATAGCAACAGTTCCGGAGGGCAGGACCCCAGGCCCTGGTAACACACTTCCTTCCCAGAGTTGAGAGCTAATGGATGAATGCAGAACTAAGTAGCACGAGCCTCCAAGACCTGGCTCCTGGCTGAGAAGGCAAAAAGGGAATCCTGTTCAGTATCTATAACCAGTTCTGAAGGAGTCTGGCAGGAAGCAAACTGAGATTCCTAGACCAGAATGATGCTTCTTGTGTTCCTGGGAACTAAGAACCAGAGGAGGAGCCTTTAAGTCCTGGCATGAGATGGTCACATGGAAACAGAGATTAAGACACCAGCCTAGCCCCTAGAGGTAGAGGTGGACAAAAGCCAAGATTGCTATCCTATAGTTAATCTGGAAGTCGCTGGCCCCAATCAACTATCTATCTGTATTCTATGACCTCAATGCTGTTTGTTCCTGGCTGTCGACATCAAGGCTGGGCTATTTTCTCCCATAGACCCAGGGCAGGGATGGCCAGGGCCAGGCAAATGAGAAAAGCAGATCCACAATGCTCTTCCAGATGTAAGATGAACATTAGGACAAAAAGAGCTAGACAGAAAGGTATCCCAGGCTGGATAGGAGCTTACTTCTAGAGTCACAGCTCTGCATCAGGACCTGGGCAGACACTCACCCATGCTCTCTACTCTTAGCCTGAACTAGCTTCCTTTATGGGGTTTTAGAAAGATCCAGACTGAGTGAGAACAAGCCGGTCTGACCAGGCTCTCCCCTTGTCCAGCTAGCCCCTTTCTGGCAGTGACAGCCTTGCTATCTCCCTTTGTCCTGGGACCAGGGGCTCCGGCTTGTTATCGCCCCTCCCTCCCTCCTTCCCTCCCTCCCTTTGCTCTGTTTTACCTGATACAACCAATACCACATAGATCCACTATGGTGCCCCACTGTGTTCTGGCTTCAGGCTTAAGCCCAGGGAGTATGAAGCCCAGAGTAGATGAGCACAGGCCTGATAATGGAACATGACAAGGATGCCAACCAGCTTTATAAAGAGGAAGGCACAGATAAGGGGGCATTGCTTTGGGAGGGGGGAAATAAAGGAAGTTTTTTTGGGAAAGATGGAGTTTCTGCATCTTTAAGAGCCAAGAGAGGAAAGCAGCACAAGGGGCAGAGGGAAGGCAGAAGAAGGTGGGCTTCGGGCTTAGAGAAAGCATGAGCAAAGCTAGCGCTGCGTGGCTCATGCTCTACAACCGAGCTATGCACGGCTGGCCCTAGACTTTCAATACCGCACATAAGTGTCAAATACACAGAGAGATACCGCCTGCCTCTCACAAGTATCATAGTCGACACAGGTGCTTGTTCAGAGAACTCTGGTTGTAAAGCAAGACCTAGACACACATGGAAGGAGCACCCCACATCTCTTTCAGCAGAGCTCACTGTGGGCTGGCTTGTCCCCAAGCTTCGGGTGATTGCATGTCCCTGAGCTTCATGCCCAGTCTAGAAGTTGGGTCTGGAATTGTAAAAGCATGGAAATGGAGCCCCATCCCCTCCATCTTACCGTTTGAGGCAACCACTCAGGGCTTTAGCTTGTGTTTAAAGCATGATAACAGAGGCTGGGAAAGGAGCTAAAGTGTTCGTGATGTGTGTAGGAGAACCTGAGTTTGGATCTCTAGGCCCCATGTAAAAGCTGAGGGCGGAAGCACAGGCCAAGAGACAGGGTGGACACCCAGAGCTCAGGGGTCAGTCAGTCAGTCAGTCAGCCCAGCCAAAACAGCGTGCCCCAGAGTCACTGAGATTCTCTCTCAAAGACTAAGGCGGAAAAGCAAACGGGAAAGACATCCCAACTTCAACTTCCACACATGTACTCAGTGGTGTACACACACACACACACACACACACACACACCACACCACATCATATCACATCACATCACAATTTCTACACACAGTGGTACACACACACACACATACACACACACCACAAACAAACAAGTCAATAGCACATTTGATAAATAATCCTGATGAACTAAAGACAAGGAAGGCACCATGACTTCTAGAATTCAACTGTAATGAGTCTGTGTGTGTGTGTGTGTGTGTGTGTGTGTGTGTGTGTGTGTGTGACTTTAGGTTACATTTTTCTCATGCAGTCAGGTGTCTGTTGCTTTGAGTGAAAAAAAAAACACCCTTTTTGAAATGAATATGAATGGAAAGTGTGATTGACTAACTCAGAGAAAAGCAAGATCAACAATACACACAGAAGAGCCATTTTTGTGAAATCTGATTAAGTTTGTAGAAGTCTCAAACCCAGAAACTATAACGTTTCTTTTGTGTCTGCTACAAACCACTCCATAAGTAGAATGTTTCCCAGTTTCCAAAATAAGGATAATGTAATTAGCAAGAGTTTAAACCATTAATTACTCTGAATTTTTAAAATATGCATGATCATATACACAAAATTAATTAGCATAGGCTTTACTCTCTGTATTTCTTTCCTAGTATAATTGGTTCATTAATTGCTGAAGATAATTTTTGTCATTACAGAAATAATGAGTTGCTGGTTTTGTTATTTTTTAAAAAATATATGTCTGGAGGTATATATGCTAGAAACACCACTGGCTTCTGGGGAAAAGAGGACGCTTTCTGACAGCTAAGCTCAAATCTCCTAAGGCTGGGCCAGCATGCCAAACAACTTGGACTACTGTCTTTAAGTAAATGACACAGGAAATGGCTGGGAACTTCACTACACACAAGGTAAAATTGCCCACGTGTCAAAAGCATGAGTCAAATAAGTTGGAGAAAACCTTTTATAAACCACAGCATGATTGAAGATGTAACAGGCTTTGTATGTAAAGGACTCAAGCAAGACTTCAAGATGCCAACAGACAACCTGTGTACGTATAACCCAACATATATACATATATGTATGTATACAATGAAAGCAATATGTCACTTGTCTATCAAACTATCAAAAGTTAAAAAAAAAACATAATAAAGATGAGCTGTACAATGGAACCCGGACCGACACACTATTGAGACATGCTCCCAAAAGGCACGCGATCTTCTGGAAACACAGCTCAGGAATATGTTTCTAGGGCTCTAAAAATGTCTCAACCTTTCATTTACTTTTTTTTTAACCTCTGGAAATCTACTTAAGGAAGCACTCTAAAATACGGAAAAAGTTACAAACACAAAAATGTTAATGAAGCCATTGTTTCTAGTAACAATAGTATTGAAAATAACCCAGCATCCAACAATGGAGAAATGATTAAATAACTCTGGAGGTACATCCGCACAGGATTTAGTTGATCAGTGAACTAATTGATTATTTGGTCCTCTACTCTGAAGACTAAAAAGCTACATGAAAGTTGTTGCTATACTATTAGGCTGGTGGGGTGCAGAGGAGGCTAAGTGGTAAAATACTTTGTTTCTTTTTGCAGTGCTGCGGTTCACTGCTAGGGTTATTTACGTATGTTAGAGATGTGCTCTACGGGCCCTGCCCCCAAAAGGATGGGCTTTAAATGGCTTCAAAGAAACACAGCCATTGATACTAAGTAAACATTTATGCACTGTGATTTTACACCGATCTCAGTAAACTCTCTGACCCTTTTGGTCTGACTTCTCTTCTTATATTCTATCCTACTGCATGCAAATAAGCTGCCAGCTTTCCTTTCTGAGTTAGTTGGAATCTAAACTGACTTATTAATAAGGCAACAGAAGCCAGGTGTGTGCCACATACCTTTAAGCAGGTAGACCTCTGTGTTTGAAGACAGCCTGGTCTAGACAGTGAGCTGCAGGCCAGCCAGGGTGTCACACTGAGACCTTGCCCCCCTCAGAGAATACTAATGACCATCATGATCCACAGGGTCTGTGTTCGATGGTAGCACTACAATGGCACATTTTACTTTTTATTTACATGTATGGAGTTTTACCTGTGTGTATGTATGTATTTATGCTGTATGCATGCCTGGTGCCCTTGGAAGCCAGAGAAGGCACCAGGTCCCTTGGAACTACAGTTACACATGATTATAAGCTGTCTTGTTGTTGCTGAGAACTGAACCTGGGTCCTCAGCAAGTGCTCAGTAAAACAGCAAGTGCTCTTAACCACTAAGCCATCTCCCTGCCACTACTTTCTTGTTATTTATTCAGTTTCTATACTAAGTACAGTATTATACTATAGTAAGTGGTTAGCTTACTTTTATTACAGTTAAATATACATGTATGTATACATACAAACACATACACTCAGAGAGAGAGAGAGAGAGAGAGAGAGAGAAAGATCACATGGGCAAGCTGCAGTACTATCTTACCCAGTTCTTTTGTGCCTCTTCCTGTGTCTGATCTAAGAACACAGTCTCCTTCAACAGGGCCCTTCCTCTGGGAGAGACACTGGACTTCCTTTACCTCTGTGTTGGTCTCATAAGGAAGATCAAGACCAAACCTGTTCTCCGTATAGGATGCCTGCTCTATGAAAACTCCAGGGAACCCCAGAAGCCTAGGGACATTGATGAGGGGCCAATTTGATGGAAGATAGCTATAATAGTTTGGTGGGGGCCTTCTTAGTATCAAACCAAGCCAGGAGGCTGGAGAAATGGCTGCGCTGTTAAGAGTACTTGCTGCTCTTCAGAAGACTCGGGTTCAGATCCGAGCACACGCAGAGGCTCACACCATCTATAACTCCAGTTCCAGGGGCTCTGATGCCCTTTTTCAGCCTCTGAGGGCACCAGGCACACACGTGGTACACAGACATACAAAACCCTCATAAACATTAAAAAAAAATCTTAAAAAAAAGTCAAGAACAGAAGTAAAGATGACATGTACTGAAGAAAACCTCCACAAAGAGAAGATGAACCCACTAAGAGTGGGGGGTCATGATTTCCAACAGGCTACCCACACGATGCCTTATAAAAGCACTAACTAAATGCCATTGCTAATGAATTCATTCATTTAGGTGTTTATTTGTTTGTTTTTGAGACAGGGTTTCTCTGCGTAGCCCTGGCTGTCCTGAAACTCACTCTGTAGAGCAGGCTGGCCTTGAACTCAGAGTCTGCCTGCCTCTGTCTCCCAAGTACTGGGATTAAAAGCATGCACCACCACTGCCCCACCATTCATTTAGTTTTGAAAAAGTACTTGAGTGCACTGCTATTTTGGAGGTGGGGCACAAAGACGGTACCTAGAAGTAGCTTCCATTCTAGGTGGAGGAAGACCATACAAATACATGTTGCATAGGTGGTGGCATGCATTCTGGAGATTGCTAAAGGCAGGGTGGGAACACAGGAGGCGGCCTGGCGGTAGGGGAGAGGGGTGTGGCCTTTGCAGTACCTTTTCTGCAGAGGCTGTGGGGCTGGGCATGCCGGAGAGGAGGGCAGAGAGTGATAAAGCTAGGCTGGTCCCTACAGAGCTTTCCAGGCTGTTCTGAGTTAGGATTTTAGGGCTTCATACAGGGTGGGAAGCCTTGGTAAATTCTAAGCAAGCAGTATTCTAAGCCGCACTGTTTTATTATGAAGAGTTGACCTGAGAAAAGCCAATGAGGAAGGGTGAAGACAGCAAAGATGGAATTTGAGGGCATTGTAATTGTCCAAGTGAGAGGAGAAGACTACATACATTTGAGACCCCCACTTCTCACTTTAAGCTGAGACTGTCTTTTAGTGGGAGGAGGGACCACAAGCTACTTTAAAGTCCCACTCCAACCAGGAGGTATGGTCCCTGTTGAGACAAGATTCCTGCTGTTAACAGAGAAAGAGCCATGTCTTCTTGTGCCAGAGATGAGCTCACCGGCAGCAGTAGGAAGGAACAGCAATTAGGGGTGTATCTGGATGAGTCTGGATCTTGTCTTAGGAGCAATGGTCTCTGTTCACCTGGCTGGTGTGACTCCTCATTGTTTGCCCATAGCAGCTCCCAGGGCAGCTGTGGATGTGGGCAGATCTGGAGGAACAGGATGGGGAGACCCTGCACTTGACTCCCGGACCCCAATTTTAGTCATTAAAACAAAACAAAACAAAAACTCCGACCACACCCAGAATTGTGACCCCACAAAGCCATTATCCTGTTAATGAGCATGTTTTACATCATACCAAACACACACAGACACTCCTCTACAGAGTCCCTTTTAAAATAGAAGGGCTGGACCATGGTTCAAAAGTTCTTCCCTGCCTAGGAGTGGAGACGGTTTAAGGGGTTTAAGGAAAGCCAACACCAGGGACTGGAGCTAAAGACAACCACAGCAGCCAGGTGGTGGCACTAAAATCTAGCCAAGTACCAACCTGTGGTCACAGTGATGATGAGAAATTATGTAATGTTGAGATGCTTCTGAGGAAAAAGTAGATTTGTACGCAACCATTTGTGTTCCCTTGGGAAAATCTCAGGATGTGTGGAAACCTTTGGATACGGCGTAGCCGGAGTAGATGGTGCAGACACAGTGCCAATATGTTCTGAAGTTGGAGCAGGATTAACATAAAATACAGACTTACATACAGGAATGATACAGAGCCAGACATAGCATCTTTTTGTGACCGTGAATATTGATCGTCACCTTAACAACCTCAGAGGTAAAGCTGTGGCTCTGTCTATGAGGAAGCTCTTCAATGGGCTAACCCACCCCAAATGTAGGGGCAGTATGCCATTTCACTGGCTGGAGTTCCATACTGAATAAAAAGTTGAGCACAGGCTGGTGAGATGGCTCAGTGGGTAAGAGCACCCGACTGCTCTTCCGAAGGTCCCGAGTTCAAGTCCCAGCAACCACATGGTGGCTCACAACCATCCGTAACGAGATCTGACTCCCTCTTCTGGAGTGTCTGAAGACAGCTACATAAATCTTTAAAAAAAATAGAAAAAAAAAAGTTGAGCACTACATTCACCTCCCCCTGCATCCTGGCGGTGGGAGCAAAGAGACCAGCTGGCACCCTGTCCTGCTGCCATGACCTCGCCACCCTTGAACTGTGAGCCAAAATCCAACCTTCCCTTCCTTAAGCTGCTTTAGTCAGGTGTTTTATCACGATGAGAAGGTAGCTAATACACTACGGGTATCTGTTATCATATACACATTTGTGCTGTAGAAATAGATATTGTATGTAGTGTATATTTATATCTATAATATAGGTACATACAATATAGTACTGATATACATCAACACACACACGCACGCACGCACGCACGCACGCACGCACGCACATACCCATGCATGCACACATGACACAAGCTATTTACATTTCTTGGCCTTTCTGCTTTGCTATCTAACCACCCGGAAGCCTGCTGGGGCATGGATATCTATATCTGGATGTCTTGAGAATCTGTCAGAGAGCTGTAGGAAACTCCCACCTAGTCCTCAGGGACATCTTGGTCTCCAAGGCTCCGTGGCCCTTACACTCATTGTTCTGCTGAAGGGTGAATAAGGGTTAGGTGAAACACAAAGTGTGTCTTGACGTGTTTCCTCCTTGGCTCAGTGACAGCGTGTGTAGGGGACAGGGCAGGGATGCTTTATTGCCATTTGGTTCCCTGCCCCTCCATCTTCCACTTGGCTTCAGTTGTCTGGGAGTCGCTAGCTTCACCCCACAGTTTTCAGATAACAGAACTCCTCTGACTTGACATTTCTAAAGAGCCGGGTAGCTTTCAAAGAAGCTCTTGTCACCCCACCCCAGCAAGAGACTTTTAAAACAGGAATGTGTTTCTCAAATATCCATAATGTGACTCTTTCAACGTCTCGGCTGCCCTAGGCTTGCATCTCCCACCCACTTCCCATCCTTCGTGCCTCCTTTGCTCGGTACCTGCCCATCGAGCAAGAGCTCCTCTGCTCCTGCCCCACATTCAGAACAATGATTGTAGTGTCTATTCTGGTTCATTCTTGATGGTGTTCCAAGTCTGTGACTTTCCTATTTACCCACATGCACTTGGCTGCAGTGTCTCCCCCAGCAGCTAAGAACTCTGCTTCGCTGCTACGGTGACTCTGGCTTGTTCCTTCTCCACAAAGCAGAGGGCAAGGATGCTTGGGAGAACTGTCAGTCACTTTGGAGGATTTGCTGTTTCTAAGGCCACTGCTGGTAACTGTCAAAACTCTATGC
The DNA here is from genome assembly GCF_000001635.26 of Mus musculus. Taxonomy (NCBI): domain Eukaryota; kingdom Metazoa; phylum Chordata; class Mammalia; order Rodentia; family Muridae; genus Mus; species Mus musculus. Next base: position 180,393,351 of record NC_000067.6, on the reverse strand, counting down.
CCCTTCAAAAAAAAAAAAAAAAAAAAAAAAGGAAGCCAGGGTGCTCTCTGCAGCAGCCAGGGCTCATGCTCACCGCCCCCTTGGGTGCTGAGGAGGAAGGTAGCTACTGTAACCCCAAGGGGAAATACTTGCTTGACACAGGAAATTGGAACACTTAGCACTTTCCATCAGCAGCCTGACAGCAGAAGCCGCACCTGGAAAGACTTGCACCAGAGCTCCCCTGGCCACAGTAACCCCAAAACCAGTGGATCACTACTACATACAAGCCCCCCCTTTTTTCTTTCAGAAACATTTCAGCCCTGAGAGAGTTGTCATTCTGACTTCCTTCACCATTGGCAAGCAATGGCCAGGAGCCTCTGGGAGCTGTCGGGAGGAGGAAGGAAGGAGGTTGGGTGGCATAGTGGAGGGAACATTGAACAAGAGGTAGAACAGCCGACCAACCGGAGCTCCAGTGCCATCCTTAACTATGGAACTTGAGAAAACATCTTGGTCCCGACTTCCTCTGCACCAGCAGGAGCAATCTCTGTTGGGCCTACACACCTGTGTTGCTATGAGAATCATACAGGGTGGTGGCAAGCAGGAGGAGCTCTGGGGGCCTCTACCTACTGTGTGTCAACTTTCACACATTAAAATCTGTTCAGAGCCTTTCAAAGTCCTGACTTGGCTCCCCTCCACTCCAGTCTAGGGCACCCTCTTTGGCCCATCTGAAGTTTTGCTGGAGTATCCTAAGGTGTCAAGAATAACAAGTCCGAGGAACAGAGGGAGGAGCCAAACTAAACTTCGGAGCCTCAGTCCTCCACGCCCATATTCTCTACAATCCAAAGGCAGTGTCCTCAATGACTGATTTGCCTGCTCAGAGGGTCAGGGTGGCCCCAGTTTTCCATGTAGTAAAATGAACATCTGGCTGCCGTGTGATGCCTTACACAGAACCTTCTAACTCAGAATTACCTGCAGGGAGATCCTGATGTCTAAAGCAATCCAGAAAAAAAATGCAATCACAGATAACCCCATTCTATTTCATTTCACTTTAGCACTGTACAGGCTAAGTTTGGCATAGTGAGTCAGCCATCTTGGTTTCAATATTACTGGTAAATTCTAAGGAAGCAAAAAGTGGCAGTTTGTTTGAACCACCATGTAGCCGGTTTTTGCTACTTTGTGGGTTCTTCTTTCTTCTACCCTTCTCTACCTCTTTTCTTTCACCCTTTAATCCCTCCTAACTCTAAGTAGGAGAGTAAAAAGGATAGAGGGGAAAGGAAGAGATCCCCGAATAAAGTCCCAGTTGGAAAGGGAGGCAATGTTACCGTTAGACTACTTCCAGCTGATGAGGGGCTTCCAGTTGGGTGGGGGCAAGTTTGATCTTTGCCATCAGGAGACCTAATTATTTTCTTGTTATTGTTTCAGTTTTTAACACATGACTACTTAACAAATGGTGACTGACAATGACTGAACCCAGCATTACCAACCCACCCTGCCCCCGCCCCCCCAGGAACTCTAGCATTTATAGACCCTCTGAAAAGTCCCCAGAATCCCGAAGACCACACAATCGTAGAAACTATCTGAGCTGGCAAAATCACACCCCTGCTAGAGCACGAGGCAAATCATAGTCAGCTGTGGGCAATCTGAAGCAGCCCCATGACCCACACCTTGGGTTAAAATGAAAACATGTTCTTATCATAGTTCTGTGCTTTTTAAAGAAACCAAAATCCCAGAGTTCCCACTACACCACAGGTCCTGACACTCTGAAGACTCTTCTAATTCTTTAATACAATGGTTGAAAGGGATCTTGGGTCTGGGACACCACCCTACTACTCCAGTTGGAGGTTGGATTCTATTACCCTTTCCACCCGCTACTCTGACTCCCCTGGTGAGCCTGAAAAGCAGCTCAACTTTCTGACAACCTTGACTTCCTCATCTGCAAAACAGGGATAACAAGGCAAGCCCTGCCCCATCCCAGGTTGTTATGGCAACCGAGTAAGAAAGGAGATATGAAGGTGCTTTACAAACCACAAGATACACTCCAAGTTCAAGCTCCTGAGATGGAGAAGAGCCCAGAAACCTGAGAGTATTTTATTCTGATTTGTTAAAGGATTTATATCATTCTTTGACTTAAAAGGACTTTGGGGTGCTGAGGTTTACATCTGTAACCCCAGCATTCAGAAGGCTCATCCAGGAAGATGGTTAACAGAGGCTGGCTTGGTCGACAGTGAGACTCCATTTCAGAAAAGCCAAAAGGGGTGGGGTGGAGAGACCAGAGTAGCTGCCCAGAAGTGGCCTTGACTTCTAAATCAACTTCTCCAAGCAACTCGCATAAACAGACTGTTGATTCAGACAGCTGTAAGCACAACAGGAAAGATGGGACACTTTCCACGTTCTCTTTTCACTTATTTTGGGTTTTGAGTCATGAAAAGAACGTGGGCAACCTTACCGCATTGCCTTTTAGATGAGCGTAAAGGTCATTTCCTAGAACCCTCTCCCCACTCCGGCAGCTGGGCCTGTGGTAGGCAGCATACCAGCTCCAGCTCGGTGCTGAGCTGAAAGTCTAGATCTGTTTGGCCAGGATCTCAAGGACAAAGACATCCCCATCAACCTTCTCTCTGGTGCTCTGACCCCCCAGGAAGGGGACAGAAAGAGTTTCCAGGACACACAAAGACTTATTCTGCTCACAAGGGTATTGACCAACCCAGCCTACTAGACTGTGCCAGGATTGGCATGCAAGAGCAGAACAGGGACAGTTTCTGCTTTACCTCTGGCAGATGCACCCTTCTCTATTATTAGCAACCCAGGCAAGATGCCACGGGGCTGGGGACACCCCTTTGTGTCAAGGGGAAGGAGGCAGGAGGAGGTGCGTGTGCAGGAGAAAGAAGCAGGTGGAACTTCCTGAGGCTTCCTCCACAGAGCAGAGAGCAGGGTGAGGTTGCCAACAGCCTGTCCTCTTAGCTTGCTAACCTCAGACACACCCAAACTTCAAAGTTCACCCTGGATGTGGCTCGAGGTGTACCCCTGTGCTGCTAGGCCCAGCTCAGTCACCTGAGGTCTCTGGGTGTGGAGCTGCAACAGGCCTGGAGAGGCCTAGAGAAACAGAAAAAGAATGAGCAGAAAACTAGAGAAGCTCCCTCCCTCCCTCCCTCCCTTCCTCCCTCCCTCCCTCCCTCCCTCCCTCCCTCCATTCTGTGACAAAGATGCAATTTAGGGTAGCCCTAATGCTACAACACACTTATACCACCAAAGGATGGTGACCATTAACATAGTGCTGTTCCATAGGTCACTTTCAGTCCTGTTCAAAGTAGGGAAACAACTTTGTGTTAAAGATGAGAGGCAATCTTGGCAAGCCTAAGTAATCTGTCCATGGAAGAAGCATGGTGTATGCTGACTCAGTGGGTTGAGATGAGAGGCAGAGGACTGTCACCTCCATATATATGTGTGTGTGTATATATGTACATTATGTATACATGTATATATGTATACATGTGTATATATATATATGCATACACACTATCACTTGCTATATCACTATGCAACATCTATGTTTTTTATATAATATCTTGTATGTGTGCATGTGTGTGTGTGTGTGTATGAATTCTTTTAAAAAGACAGATTTCTGGCTAACGGTAGAGTCTACATTTAGGTAGAAGTGTTGCACTCCAGAACATGCCCGCTGGTCACACTTGTCTAAATGTTAACCACAGTATGAAAAGTATTCAGTCGGAGAGGCTTTGCAAAAGAAGCAACAAGTGAGTGGTGTTTATTGACTAACCAGGCAGAGTGGCCTAGGGAAAGTCAAATAAAATTCCACGGAGGTGAGCGAGCAGGCACTTCTGAGGCAGCATCAAGAACACCATTCTACTCAGTGCATGGAGACACCGGGCTGCAGGCCTCTCACAGGGCGCTGCCTAGCTAGGGCAACTAAAGTGGGAGGGAGGTTGGAAATTGGTCTCCAGAGCACAGCTGAGCGTTCATTCTGGCTGTCCTTTCCTAGTCTCGTGTGACTTCAAGTCGACCTGTGTGTGTCCTTGTGGACTTCTATATCTGTAACATGAGCTTGGGACATTGACAATGAATAGGAAAAGTGTCTAGCAGTAAATGATACCAAAATGGTCATCGTTGTTATCATAACCAATCTTGGTCTGGGTAAGAAAGGTTGAATTCCGTACTTGGGCAGCAGGGGTTGGGGTATGGGTGGTAGGTAGTGGTGTGTGCTGGGGATATAACCCAAGGACTGAGGCATGCTGGGCAAACACTCTACCACTGAGCTGCACTACCGGGTCCAGCTCCATTTAAGTATGCTTTTGTTGTTATGTGGTAATATGCTTTTGAAACTGTTTCACTCTGCAGCCCAGACTCATCCAAAAGGTACTATGTAGCACAGGTTGGTGTAGATCCTCCTGCTTAGCCTCCCACGTGTTGGGTTTACAGGAGTGAGCCACCAACCTGGCCCCATTTGCCCTTTTGTAATCAAACAAACAAACAACAAACAAACAAACAAACAAAACAGAGCTGAGCTACAGCTTTGGTAAGGTTTGTTCACAGGAGACTCATTCTAAGCCACTCAGTTACCAGGAAGGTGGTTTCCTGTGTTTAGAGTGAGGCCACCCCAGAAGGGCTCACAGGTGTCAATCAACAACTCTGCTGGAGAAAAGGGGCAGGCAGCCAGGATGCAGGAAGGGGGCATCCCCAGGGCCAAGCCCTAGGCAAGCATTACTCTGAGGGTAAGTCTGCATGGGAAAGGCTGTCCTGGGAGTCCCTAGTCACTTTCTCTAGGGATTAGAGCTTTGGTTCCTTTCCAAAACAGCACTTACTGACTCTCAACATGTTCCTGTTGTTCGTTTTGATTGCAATCTTGCCATTTGTGAAAATTAAAACATACCTGGATGCTAAAGAAGACTATCTCCTAATGTGCCAGCCATCTCCTGGGTCCCCTCATCCCTTCGGTGCCTTTGATCTCTTTTAAGTCTGGTGTATTACACTCCTGGAATTTAGAGAGGAGCTAATCTTGTCTTACAGTGTCTTGAGTCTGACAACCCCCAAGCCAAATATGTCAGTTCTCAGCCTCCACGCAGAAAACAGACTGATTAACCACATGAAGGCAGACACCAGGGGTCTTTGAGATGCTGTGGATAGAATGGTTCCCGAGGAATATCTTTAACGTTCTAGTTCCCTTTTAACTGATGTTTGGGGGAGGGGGAGATAAGAGATGGACATTTTTCTCTATCAGGGTAACTCAAGGCTTTACTTAAAATTGCTTAGGAATGGTAATAAACACAAGCAATGCATGAGGAAAAACCTACCAAGGATGACTGCAAGGATTTTTATTTCGTTCTCTGAATTAACCCACAACAGATGTGAATGTTTCAAAAAAAAAAAAAAAAGTTAAATGTTACTGTTTTAAATCACATTTCACAGGCAAGAGCCAAGAAAGCGTCTGACTTTTGAAACCACTTTCACCAGTGTAGAAGGCGTCGTTCTCAGCTGGAGAGAAAAATCTGAGAGGAATCCAGAGAATGCCACGCAGGGGAGAAGACAGAAATGTCTCTGTAGTCTCTTACTGATGTCGGAGTCTAGGACCTGTTCACCGAGGCTAACAGCTCAAAGTCATCAGAGCCCTCAGGCCGCTAGGGACCGCTCCAGGGTGGCACATCCCATTCCTGATGGAGGGTGGGGCCTGCAGGCATAGGGTGTCCAGGACATGGCTCCACCCCGCCTTTCCATGACGTCAGGCTCCGGGGGAAGGGCCGAGTGCGTGAGAGGCGGGGCACTGCGCTAGGAAAGAAGGGCGGAGCTAAATAAGGGGTGGGCCGGAAGAAGGGAGGGCATTGCAGAGGAGGGAGGGGCGGAGCAGAGTTAGGGGAAGCCGGAGTTCTAAGACTCTGACAAAGCGCTAGTCTTCCTTCCTGAAACCAGTTTGCCTTCCTGAAAGGCAGCCCCGACTTTATAACTTAGTTTGGAGGGAGAGGTCGGAGGTAGGGAATGTCTGTGGCCACGAGTAGAGGGGACAGAAATTCGTCCCTTTTATGACCAGAAGAATTAATGCTAAACAATCAGGGAACTTTAAGGAAAAGGAGAGCAACGACTCCACAGAAGAGAGGAAGAGGAATAGAGAGTGCGCATGTTTCCCAGCAGGTACACAGAGGCAGACATCTGTGAAAGGAATTTGTTTAGAGTCGCGACTCAGTTTAGTTGAAGCAAAAGCAAAGTCAGAGAGAGGAACTGAACAGTTTCTGTTGTCCCAGACACAATTTAAAGCGAATTTGTCCACTGACGGACCTTCTCTGTCCACGTGCCTTAAAGCCTCTGGACACAGCAGAGCCTGTCCCTGGGGCCAAGCAAGGGAGAAAATTCAATGTGAATGCAAGACACCTCCATCCCGATCAGGGCGCTCAAGCCTTGTGAGAAAGGGTCCCCCAGATGAACAAGTGGTCAGCATTTGAGGCCAAGTCCCTGTCCCTGTGTTTGCCAGCTCCTTTAGAATCGCTGGAACCTCCACTTGAGCCGGGGGGGGGGGGGAGAGGGAAAACAGGGGGGGGGCGGGAGGGGTGGTGGTTGGGGGGTCAACCTGTATCACTTGTGTGGACATTTACCTTAACACCTTGCTCAGCTTGCCTCCTCTCACTATGTAAAATTCAGTGATACATCAGAAAACAGTACTTGGGGCACACAGCCCCCACACACTGCTGCAGCCCCCCCCCAACCTCTGTCTCTTTTCTGGGACCCACAGTCCCAGCTGACACGGCCCTCTGCCCTAAGGGATGGTACTTTATTACTGTGGATTAGTCAGCGAGTCTGTTCCTATAGACACTACCATCCTTCAAAAGGTGAAAAGAAAGGGAAGAGAAGGAATTAGTAATACACTGTGGGTATATATTCCATTCCTGTCGTTACTCAAGAGAGCTCCCACCTATTCCCTGAGCTAGGCCAGAGTTGGGAAGTCTTAAGAAACGGATACAACTACAGGCCAAATCTAGCTCAGGCTAGCTGACAGAATGCAACTGCTTATAGCATATAGAAAAACACCTTCATCAAGGTAAAATGTTTGATCCCAATATTAAATATAAGCTCTAAAAGAAAGATCAATTTACAGCTGGGCACTGGTGGCACACACTTTTAATCCCAGCACTGGGGAAGCAGAGGCAGGTGGAGCTCTGGATTCCAGGCCAGCCTGCTCTACAAAGGTAGTTCCAGGACAGCGAAGATATCCTGTCTGGAAAAATAAAAAACAAAAAACAAAACAAAAAAAGTTTACATATCTTTGCATGGTGTAGATTTGGGAGGTGGGCAGATGGGCTTTCTCCTTTTCCTTCTGCATCACGTACATGCCTGAGCACTGAGAAAGTAAGCAATACAGGTCCATCTTAGCATCCTGAAGAACATAATTTACAACTCTTGGGCAGTTGTCCTGTCTTCCCCTCCTAAATAAGTGTCTGCGAACAGGCTACGGTGGCACACACCTGTAATCTAAGCAGCCAGGAGACAGAAGCAGTGTGGTTGTAGCTCAAGGCTATCTACAGCTACAGAACAAGTTTGAGGCCAGGCTGCCCCATTGCCTTGAAGCCCTTTGGACACAGCAGAGCCTGTCCCTGGGAGCACAGGTGACTGTCTAAAAAACACACAAGCAAAGAAATAAATGTCTGTATTAAAAAATATTGACATCCATGTTAGGGCTCAACGTTGCATATAGAATGAATGATGTTGGTAAACAGCTGAAGATGGTGGGCTGAAAGCCATCTCAGCTTCCTTAAGGGCCCCAGGTAACTCCCATCTCCATGAGCAAGCACAGTCAAGGTTGGCAGTGGGGTGGTTCTTAGCCTTGGCCACACATCAGCGTCACTTGGGACTTATCGCCCGTGTCCCTCCCTCTCTTAGTTTCTGACCTAAGCAGTTTAGAATGCAGTATGGCACCGAGACTCATTAAAGCTTCCAAAGTTTTTCCAAAATGCAGCTCAGGCCAGATCCACCTGGCTTGTGTTTAATCAAAATGGTCCAAGAGGGCTACGAATGCATAAGTGTCAGTCAGCAAGCAGGTCTGGTTCTTGGAAACAGGGCAACTCAGACACTCGTATGCATTCACAGTGAAATAGCTTTTCGTTGTTTGTTTGTTAGTTTGTTTTCTTGTCTTATTCTCACAGTGAAATAGATGACAAGGGGAGGGGTGGGAACCAGGTAGGCAGAAATTTACATCTAAGCCCCCACACCTCCTTCCCTCCCCTCCTTGTGACTTGGGCCAAGCCACTTAACTGCTGTGAACCTTGGTTTTGTCACATGTACAATGGGTGTGGCAGTAATTAATAATACCTCCTTTGCAGGGTGGAAGAATTAGCTATACTAGTCATTACCTGAGCCATCCAAAGACCTCTAAGCATTGCCTGTGACTGTTAACAAATAAATTGGCCACAGAATTAGATATGTTTAATATGTGAAGAGAAGATGCCGTCGGCTGGCAGTCCTCTTCCGAGGGAAGGACCCATTTAGAGATTCCTGTTCCTTGGAAGCAGTTGCGAAAGCCAAAGAAACTAAGAGTGCTGTGGAAGCAGGCAGGCACCGCCCAAGCACCCAGGACGCCTCACTTGGGTTCCCCACCCGAGGTCACTTGTAAATTCCACCTCAGGGGAGGGTGTGTGTTTCCAAGGACAGCTTGGCTGTATCTGGCTTTCTACCTCCCACAGTGGGCGGCTGCCACATTATGCTATCGCAAAGCGCAAAGCGTTCTGCAGAAGACAGGTCTGTCTGCCCCAGCCTCACGCCTACCTTCTTCCCACACCCTATTGTGAGACTCTGAGGGAAGCCAGGCCCCAGAGGAGCAGCTAGCCAGGCAACATGTCATGTGTTCCTTACAAACTGTGTGAAGCCCGTTGGAAGAGACAGATACTGGGACTCTGACAGGCATGTGAGGCAGAGAGGAGGAGGAAGGAATACCAAGCCAGCACTAGTGGTTCCTGAGCAGCCAGGAATAAAACAACCTCTCAGTAAAACCACTATTACCCTTCCTAACCTCTCCTTTTCCCTTTAACGTCTAAATGGCTGAGGAAGCGCTTTTGCATATGCATATTTCCCTTGATGCTCAGAACAGCCCTCTATAAAAGCATCGATGACATAGGATTAAGACCAGTCCAGTTCACTAATAAGAAAGCAGAAGCTCAAGGAAGACACAACTCATCAAAGGGAAACCAAGACTGGGACCCATGTCTGTATAACGAGAACCCACTTGCTCCACCATGCCATGGGCCTTGCTGGTAACCAACTCAAAGGCCTTATGGCCGCTACGTGGTGTGTCACCTGTGAATGCGGAGCTTGGGGCAGGGGGTTTTTGGATATAAAACTAATCCAAGCGCTAGCTGAGTTACTCTGGTTAGAGTCCTGATTCTAACGCTGAGCTGGGTAACCCATCACACCCTCAATCTTCACTTCATCTGAGAGAATGGCAAAGCCACCTGCCCAATGACAGGACGAAGGGGGACCTAAAGTTACAAAAGTCAACCCCTGAGCACCTTTGTAACATCTATGTCCACGGCATAGCCTTCCTCTCCTTATGCACCTTTGTTTTAAAAGGCTGTCAGAAGAGGGCATGGACCCCCTGGGACTGGAGTTATAAATGGTTGTGAGTCACCATGGAGGTGCTAGGAATTGAACGAGGGTCCTCTGCAAGAGAAACAAATGTTCTTAACCGCTGTGACTCATCTTCTGCCAAACCCTTACCAGCCAGCTTGCCTGGCATGAGGCTTCCAGGAGGGAAATAGTGGTCTGTATGCAGCAGTAGGCAAGCAGGCTCCCCAGCCTGCCTGCATTCCTGTTCAAAGAGCATGCTTCTCTCGGTGTGGGGGAGGGGATCAGAAGCTGCACCTTTAAAAAAATGGTATGTATGTATGTATGTATGTATGTATGTATGCATGCATGTATGTTCCCTTCCACAGTAGAGGGCATGAGAAAAAGTCCTTAGGAAAGTCAGCCACATCACAGGAAGGGTCTTGGAAATAAAATATTGTCACTGTTCTCATTTGTGAGATATGGTCCATCATCGTGATAAACCTTACAAACCAGAAAGCCAAGCACTGACATCCCAGGACTTCTAGGAGGCTCGTAGGTAAGAACCAAGTCTAGATCTGCCAGGGCCATGTGCTGTCCCACTGTCCCACCCTCTAACCTCCACTTGTTCATACCCTCAGGTCAGCATTGCCCAGGGTGCAGAATACCAGACTCACAATCAGCTGGGTTTCAAGCCCTCCATGGGAGGAAGGGTAAAAGCTGCTCACGGGTAGGTCCTCCTCCTCCTCATTTTTTTTTCTTTAACATATTTTTTTTAAGAGCCCAGATCTTGCTATGTTGTAGAACTTCTGGCCTCCAGTTACTCTCTCACAGAAGCTGTCTGAGTTAGGAGGACTAAGTTGGCACCTCTATGGGCAGCTTCGCCCCCCCCTACCCCCCAAAGCCGGTGCTGATCTGAGCGTGGCGGAACGCCTTTAAGCTCAGCACTCGGGAGGGAGAGGCAGGTGACTCTCTGAGAGTTCCAGGCTAACCAAAGCTACATAGTGAGACCATGTCACAAACAAACAAACACATGCCTGTGTAGATGTGGAAAGCAAATGACACAGAAAGATGCTACCTTCCAGGTACCCAGAGGGAAACAGCCCTTCACCAGGAGAGACACAATGGGTCTTTGTCATTGGGGAGCATGTCTTTATAAAAGCTTAAATCTGTTAACGTTCCCTTCTGACATGTGCTCTTGTTGTCCACGGGCTATTTTAACAGCCTTTGAATGCCTCACCGAAAAATTTGGCTCATGCTGGCCTGCATGTTCAGTAACTGCTCCATAGCACGATGACAGCCGACTGGGCCCCACCCCTGCCCCAGGGGCTGGCAACAAAGGCCCACTCACCATTTCCCAGTCCTGCCGAGTTCTCTCGGGTCTTCTGGCCATTGATAACACAGATTTCAACTGTGGATCCTTGTTCCTTCGACAGGCAGCTACTAAAGTCCAACTCAACAAAGAAAATCTAGCTCAATGTTCCCCTCTCCCACGGAGCCTTCACAGATAAGCTCTGGCAAGGAATCCTCCCAGCAAGTCCTGGGGCAGGCATACCCCTCCCTGGTCTGCCCACGACACCATGGCCCAGCCCTCCACAGCGGCCCTGCAGCTTCTGCTCTGAGATCTGACCGACGATGACACCTCCACCTCCACCTTCACAAGGCATGGATCTCACCCAGCAGGAATGTTTAGCATGAAACAGGTGTTTAGCTCAATGTTTATAAAATGAACACACAGGTTAACTGGTTAAAAGCCTGAAGACACTACAGTAAGATTTACCTAAGATTGAGCCTCCCTTATGTAAAATGCTTGGGTCCAGACGTATGTTGGATTTTAATTTTTTTGTTTTCTGATTTTTGAATATTTGCATATATAAAAACAATATATTTTAGAAACAGAACTCAAGTCTTAACACAAAATTAATTTTTTTGCTTCACATATACCATATGCGCACAGCCTGAAGGTAATTTTATTTTTATTTTTTAAGATGTGTTTATTTTAAATATGTGAGTACACCGTCACTCTCTTCAGACACACCAGAAGAGGGCATCAGATCTCATTACAGATGGTTGTGAGCCACCATGTGGTTGCTGGGAATTGAACTCAGGACCTCTGGAAGAGCATTCAGTGCTCCCAACTGCTGAGCCATCTCTCCGGCCCCTGAAGGTAATTTTATACGGCATTTTTAGTGAGACTGTGAGGTCAGGAGTCGAATTTTCCTCCTGTGGTATGTGTATTGCCAGTGCCCAGTTTTTGGATATTGGATGTTTGGAGAGTTGGGACCCTTTGACCTAGGAAGATTTCTACCTTCTTGGTCATGCAGCTCCAGGGCTGGGTGTGGACAGTGGCTGGCTGAGAGGCTGGGCTTGGTAGTGAGGCAGAGTAGTGAGGGGCAGCCCAGGGAGCTGCTGAGAGTGGAACTGTGGAAGGGGGCAGGGGTTAGGGGAAGGGCAGAGGGAGGGTGGAGAAGCCAACAGGAGACACTCTGAAACCAACCCTAGACTGGCAAGGCAAGCTCCTACAAGAAAGATACAGCCCACTCAGCACAGCAGATAAGCTAGAAGACCTTGCCTGGTATATACAGGACTTACCAGGATACTGGAAAACAACCCCAGGGAGAGCCATGTGAGCATGCATGCTTTCAAACCGATTTCATGCCCTGTGCTGAAGTCCTAGAGGTGGGCGGGCAGGGGGCAGGTCACAGGTCACACTTGCACCTGGAGGGCCAGAGAATGACTCAGCACCTCAACTACTTATCAGACCTGACCATTTCTAGACATGCCTGGTATTAACTAAAAAAGGGGTCTCAGTAAGTATCAAAAGTGGGGAAAGTCACAGGATTCACAGATACTATCTCTTGAAAATTCTGCAGTGGTGAAAATTCAGAAGCTACATTCCACCTTGACCTTCAAGGAGAGGAGGAAAATTCAATAGGACTGGACCACTCTAGTGCTTTTAAACTCAGTTGGGCAAACCTCAAAGGTCCTACATTGTTCCTTACATCCTCTGGGGCCTGTCCCTCCTCCAACCACAAGTAATACATCTTCCATGCAGACCAAACAGAGTACAACCCGAGCCCCTGTACAGACAACCAGATTGTAGGCCCCATGCTACTCATTAGCCACAGTACACCTGCCCACGATCCTCCCACCCAACTAGGAATCTTTTGTTACGTATAATGGGTAGCTATGCATGATATCAGAAAAAGAAAGTCCACAGCCTCAGTATGTGTCTGTTGCTCCTAAGAGTTGTCTTGCGTTAGTGTTAGACGTAAGATACCTCCACAGGCTTGTGGGTTTGGATATATGGTCCTTAGGTGGTAGTGCCATTTTTGGTGGGTTGTAGAACCATTTGGACTTATATCCCATTTGGCAGACATGGGGCTAGAAGGCTGTAGGGCTGGGTTTATGGTTGCATAGCCTGGCCTGGTTCCTACCTGAGCCCCTCTCTGCTTCCATGTCTACTGAGATGGGAGGAGTCCCAGTCACACAGACCTAATACTGTGAGCCCCTCCATGCCTTCCCTGTTGTGTTGGGCTGCACCCTCTCTAATCCTGAGCAAGGTAAGTCCTTCCTCCTTCAAACTGCTCCCTTTGTATATTTTATCACGACATTGAAGAGAAGTAACATACATAGGTACTAATATGCCCTTGCCACACTGGCCAGAGGACTCTGAACAGCTGGCTTAGACGGAGATGAAGGAAGGGCACTGTACAAGGAGCCCAGAGATATGGGTGGTGGGAGGCAATTCTAGAAGATTCCATAACTGAAGCCTGCTGGAGCAGGGAACCCACTGTCTGAAAACTCCAGGCAGGGAAGACACCTCAGTCCAGTTCCCTGACCCACAGAGGGGGCAAGTCCTTTGTTTTCCTGGGTTTCTAGTGTAAGGAATATCTAAAAATGGAAGCTTTCTATAGTGTCACCAATACTTTGGCTCAAATAAGTGCAGCATGAACCAAAGTAAGTTCTGGTCCAGAAGAGAAGGCAGCAATGGTGAGCAGCCTTGGTATTCGCCCCTGAGTTCCCTGGGACTCACATGCTGCAGATGGGGCCTCACAGATGCCAGACACAGGCAGGCCTCCTTGCCTGAGCCGCCACACTGTGACTGTTCCTCATTTGCAGGAACCCACTCCTGTGTGGCCTGCTGCTCAAGCCAAGGAGCAGGGAGGGGTGACATGGATTTTTTTTTAATTGCTTTTAAACTCTTCTAGGGTGTTCATGACCTCCACAGATACCTGAGAGACCACAAAGCCAATCTTGGGTTCTCAACCGGGTCTAGACAAGAAAGCTTTTCAGCAGCCTTTTCCCCAAACTCCTATTTTTTGGTATGTATTAGCCATTCACATCTTATAAGGCATAAGTAACATATAAGAGGCATCCATGGAGAGTAGATTTTTTAAAGAGTTCTTAATAACTTCTTAACATTTATTTTATATGTGTATGTACCTGTGTGGGCGTCCGCAGAGGGCAATTTGTTCTTTCTTTCCTTCTCCTGCATGGACTCAGGGGATCCAACTCAGGTTGTCAGGCTCAGGGGTGTCTCCTTTACTGACTGACTTGTGAAGCTGCACTCTGTATTTATTTTCAACTAGCACATTAAATCTGCTTTAATTGGACACTGTGTGATATTATGTGTGTGCACTTGTGTAAGTGGGTGAGATGCATGTGTGCAGGTACTTATGGAGGTCAGAGGTCAGTAGTCATGAAGGTCAGAGGTCAGTACTCAGTCATGGAGGTCAGAGGTCAGTGTCAGGTCTCTTCCCCAATCACTTTCCACCTTGTTACTTTCCTCAAGATTTATTTTTATTGTTTTTAAATTGTGTATGTGTGTGTCTAGATGCATACATGGAGTGAAGGTGCCATGGAGGCCAGAGGTATCCGGTCCTCCTGGAGCTGGAGCTATAGTTAGCTGTAAGTCACAGGATGCAAATGCTGGGAGCTGAACCTGGGTCCTGTGTTCTTAAACTCTAAGCTATCTCCCAGCCCAAGTCTCCTTGAGCCAGGCTGGTCAGTCAGCAGGGGCACGTGCCTGCCACATGTGGCTTTTTACGTTGGGGGCTGAGGATCCAGCCCAGGTCCTCATGCTTTTGTGGCAAACACTCTTACCAACCGAGCCATCTCCCAGCTTATGATCCTTGTTTTTAACAAAACAAATGAATGAACCTGGAGAAAGCCCCCAAAGACCCCAGGGTTTCTTTTCTTTTTGTTCTGTTTTCATACAAACACTGGAAGCCAATAGCTAGTCTTGGGTACAAGTTCAAATAAAGGTGAAAAGAAAGGGCTCAAGGTTCCTAATGGGTCACACTTCTGATGTTAAGTTCCTCCAAAGTAACAAACCTGGCCAGTGATAATATTGTGACAGAAGATCCCTACAGCCCTTGAGAGTTCTGGGATGCTGGCACAGGCCCTTTCCACCACAGCCCCCTACATGTGACAGTTGCCGAGCTAGTTCTAGAAATCCAAAGCTGAAATAGACAGCATTCCCGGGAACTGCTCTCCAGAGTGTCTCCGAGGCCCAGTGTGGAACACTCTCTTGTTTAGAAGTGTCACCTGAATTGTGCTGCTCTTAGCGTTATCTGGTAATGTGGGCCAGGTGGAGAAAAGGGAAACTCTCCATCATTATGTCAACCATGCATGAACTGGCTGGTCCTACTTGATGCTAATGGTGTTCATCCTAACAGCATCCTAAGGGCAGCTATGGCCACAGGGCTGCTGAGACCCTCAGATGTGCTACTGCTGCTTGCTAATCCAAGGCGGGGCTCTGACACAGATGGAACGATCTTCATGATCAAACTGCGTGTCCTTTGACTCCCATCAACAATCCTGTTCACCTGTCAGAGCCACAAGCTACCTACAGAGGCCAGTATGACTTTCCTTGCTCAAACCAAATCCAGGAGGATGGGGACTCTGTGATGGCGCAGAACCATGAGAATGTCTTCAACATCTCTTTTTCTCACCCACAGCCATTCAGTGGCCCTCCAACAAAACTCAAGCCCTGTCCCCCACTAACCCTTTACTTAAATCTAGTAGATTCCATGACCTTCCCTTGGAACTGAGTTTGTTCTGTGACCTCCTGAGAATTTTTAGCAGCTGATGATAAAAACAACCCTCTCCAAGGAGAGATGTTTAACTTCAGGAAAAATCCTAACACCACTGGGATACATCCTCTTGCCAAGACATCTGACAACTGGCCTATTTTTAAAGGTCTAGCCAGTAATTTCTTAAGAGCACTCTACACACAGACAAAGAGGCAGTGAATGACTGCCTCAAAAGTAATGAGGCCAACGTTAGGGTTTTCTTAAAAAAAAAAAAAAGCCAGAATTTACCCATCCAAACAAGCCTCTCTTCAAAGTACCTCCCCTCCCAAGCCCTGCGCATATTCCAGGGGTGTTGTGTTTGCTTAAAACCTCTTTGGAAGGAGCTGCCACAGAACAGTCTTTGCCCTGCTTAGTGTTGTGCAGGATAAAGTTAATAAGCATTCAGCCGGCAGCTGCCTCTGTGTGCCAGGCACTGTGGTAGGCCGGGTGGAGGCCCCTGTAGTAATTGAACAAGGCCTTTCCTGGCAAGGAAGGAAAAGAGAACATATACCATAAGCCAGGTACTGGGCAATACATTTTGGTATGTTACACTTATTATACACCCCTCAAACCTTCTTAAAATGGAGGACGTTAAAATGTCTTGGCCAGAATCACATAAGCAAGAGACGGTGGCGATGCCACTGGGCTGGGGATGTGAAATTCGCGTGTTGGTGCTCAGCACACCCGGGCAGCATCCTGAAGCAAGCTGATGATCCAGGAGGAGGATTGACTCGGAGGAGGCCCCAGTGGGAAACCTGACCCAGAGCTGAACATGGCCTGTCCTACGTCAAGCATGCGCCTCCTGTTTACCTTTACATCAAGTCTCTGACAGCACAATGGGTAAGGAGAATTTCTTCAGATATAAAACAGGGCTTTCACACTCCAACTATTTACATCAACTGAGAAAGACAGATGCTCAGGCACGTTCGCACACCAAGCTCACTCACACAGTCTATTCAACTTGTCTACCTCACGGGAGTCAGGGGCATCAGGTCTCCATTTTAAGCACATCCAGACTTGCTTCTGACAATAGTTCAAATATGAAGCAGACCAAGAGTCCGATGACAGATGATTGGGTAACAGAATGCGGCATAGACATACAAGGAAATATGATCCAGCCCTCCTAAAAGGGCAGGATTTGGAGCAAAACCTAATGGCTCAAGCCTGTAAACCTAACTACTTCAGAGGTTTAGGAAGAAAGATTATAAAGTCAAGGCTATGGAGTAGAGTTCGAGGCTAGCCTGGGAAAATTATCACAACTCTGTGTCAAACAGTAAGTAAAAGATATCTGAAGGAATGGCTAGCTCAGAGGCTTTCTTAGCATCCACTAAGATCTAGATTCAATGTTCTAGGACTGGAAAGGAAGGAAGGAATTAACTGTGACACACACTATGCCATGGGAGAGCCTTGAGGATGTAACCCTAAGTGAGAGAAGCTGGAAGCAAAGGGAAATACTGTGGCACTCTATTCCTTCTAGAGCAGTCAAATTTACACACAGAAAGTAGACTGGAGCTGGCTGGAGCTGAGGCAAAAGAATGGGGAGGTATTATGTAAGGATACAATTTTGCCATTTAGTTTGACGCCTTGCTAGGGTAGAACCTGCCTGGGGCCTTATGCATGCTAAACAAGCACTCTTGCCACTGAGGTACACCTCCAACCCCCAGACTTTGCTGTGCAAGATTTAGTTCTGGCAATAGATGGTGGTGATGGCTGCACTGTGTAAGTATGTGTAATGCTACTGGACTATAGAGTTGAAAACGCTACAATGTTTCCTATATATATTGTTTCTCAGTTAAAGAACTTGAGTTTCTTCTCTTGGGAGGTAAGGACACACAGTAGCTTCCTCAGAGGAGCTCTGGGCAAGTCTGTATGGTCAACATCTTCTCTTCTCAGCCCAGCCTGAGGTCAAGAGCTTCAGCTGAGGAAACTCAGAGCCAGGCTGGGCGGAGATGAGAAAACTCAGAGCCAGGCTGGGCAGAGGTGGGCCGCAGCAGGCTCTGTAGGCACAGTAAGCAAGCACCTTTTCTAAAATCAGCCCCAGAAAGTCCCTCCATTACCTGTGAATGCCTTAGCCTGAGCCTGAATCAGAAGCAGGAAGGAGAGGATCTAGATTTAGCAGGCACCCCCTGCCCCACACCCTGAAATTTGCAAAATATCACTTTGGCTAGTTCAGTTGGCTCAATATAGCACCGGGTTGGCGGGAGGGAGGGGGGGTTGGGTGGGGTGGGGGGAGATACCTTTTATAGGGGAACACTGAAGAGAGACTGTGTGTTCTAAGGCTAAAGTCCTCAGGAAAACTTTATTTTCTGACAATTTTCAGCTTTTCCTAATAAAAAGTAATGCTGCGGTGCCACATAGCTGGTTGACACCGCCTCCGTGACTGTGCTCTGCCTGCAGATGCTGTTAGGGATACTGTCCACCATTCCTGTCCCATCCGTACTTGATGGATATTAATATTCATCTATTTATCTTGCTATTTACTTATTTATGTGTACATGGCGGTCACAGAACAATTACAGGAGTCAGCTCTCCCCTCCTACAAGGTAGGAGCCAGAGGTGGAACTCAGGTTTGCCAGCAAGTGCCTTTCCCCACGGGCTCACCAGCCCGACGCGGTGGGGTTTCAATAACCCCAAACCAACAAGAGTGCAGGAAGAGCTCAGGAAGCAGACAGGTTTCAGAGGTCCCTGGCCACCCCTGCCACATGGCCCCCTGCCACCTACAAAGTACTGTTTTTGGCTCTGGGCTTCCAGATATGTGCTGAGACCTAATTTGTGCACCCGAAGGACTAGTAATGAAAACTAACAGTACTGGAGAAACAAGTAAAAAAAAAAAGCCAGTGGGTTGGAGCGATGGCTCTGGAAAAGCAGCAGCCAGTGGTTAAGAGTACCAGCTGCTCTTCCAGAGGACCGGGGTTAAATTCCCAGCACCCACCTGGCAGCTTACAGGTGTCTGTAACTTCTGTTCCAGGGATCCAACACACAGACATCCATGCAAGACAAAATAGCAACGCACATAAAATAAAAATAAATAATTCAGCTTTTTAAAACATCACTATTTAGTAAGTGGCTACTCTGTAAATGCCACGGCTCTACTTTTCAATGGGCCTTCAAAGCTTGGTAAGGCTAGACGTCATTTTAAATGAGGAAATGGCAGAACTGGGCACCACTCAAGGAGCAGGGCTAAGACTCAAAGTTTACACTCTTTCCATTACATTAGAATAATTTTTTTCCCAATCCTGTTTGCCTGGTTTCTTGACTTCCCCGTGTTTTCCAGAGGCCCCAGCTCAGCCCAGTTTTCCGTTTGAGTGAAAAAGAGCTCCATCCAGCTGCTGAGACCCAAGTCACACAAAGTGGCTGGGGGAGACCCATAGCCACGAGGCCCCCAAACCTCCTTAAATGGACAGTAAAGCAAACATCATCCATAATGGAGGGGCTTCTAAGGAAAACCCTCCCAAGCTGTGGCTCTGGATTCCTTCCCATAAGCCACACCCTGTCCTCACCCTGCGCTGCCATTGAGAGGCTGTGCTTGGGCCCCAGTGGCCATGTCCTACTCCCCAGAAACTTATAGTGTAGGTAATAAGTGTGCTGGCCATTTCTGTAAGAGAGAGTCACACCAAGCCACCCCCACCTGCCTGCTACCAGGAGCCAGTGCTTGGGCTATCACGTCACTCAAAGGATTTGATGTTCAAGTGTAGATACCCAGAGTATACTTAGGATTGCCAGGGAAGGAGAAGGGAGCTGACCCATACCACAACACTACTTTGTGTAAGTATCTTTGCAAATATGCCTAACCAGCCCTAAGAGTAGACTCTCGCCTGGCACCTCGGCCAATGGCTGTCAGCCTCCTGGGCTGGGGTGCTGGCTTCAGCTGAAATCTCAGATGCAGTACACTAAGCCTCATGCTGATGGTTGTATTGACCAAAGAATTAGCAGACGTGTGAGCCTGGCTTGGGCACTGCTTTCCTTCAGGGACCCAGAGGCTCTGCAGACAGCATTGTCCTAGTCAGGGTTAGAATTGCTGTGATGAATTCCCAGGACCAAAAGCAAGCTGGGGAGGAAAGGGTTTATTTGGAGTATGTTTCCATATCATAGTCTAACAGTGACAGAGGTCAGGAACTAGAGCTCATACAGAGTAGGGACCTGGAGGCAGGACCTGATGCAGGGGCCATGGAGGGGTGCGTACTGGCTTGCTCAGCTTTCTTTCTTTTTCTTTTCTTTGTTGTTGTTGTTGCTACTGCTGTTTTTCAAGACAGGTTTCTCTGTGGAACAGCCCTGACAGTCCTGGAACTATGTAGCCCAGGCTGGCCTTGAACTCACAGAGATCCACCTGCCTCTGCCTCCCAAGTGCTGGGATTAAAGGTGTGAGCCACTACTGCCCAGCTCAGCCTGCTTTCTTATAGAACTCAGGACCACCAGCCCACAACAGCCCGGGCCCTCCCCCATCGATCACTAACTAAGAAATGCCCTGTAGGCTTGCCTACAGCTGGGTCTTATGGAGGATTTTTTCTCAGTTGGGGTTCCCTCCTCTCAGATGACTCTAGCAGGTGTCAAGTTGACATAAACCAGTCAACACAAGAGCTACTTCTGGTCACCTCCTGTCAACAGAGTACAGAGTGCCGCTTTCTCAGGATCAGAGCTGTGGCTCCTGTGGACAGAGGGAAGTCTGTGAGTCCATGGCAGAACACAGGAGACACTGGCCCAAGAGAGTACTTCAGCCTTCGGGAAGTGGTCAGGCCCTCTATCACGCCCATGTCTGGCCTCCCTTTCTACAGTGGCATCAGAGAAAACAGTGATGGTCTAGAGTCTAACGTCTACACTCTAGAACCAGTTCCTGTGTGGGTTCTATGGAGACCACTCTCTGGCAGTTTTAGATTGTGATCCATTGTAAACAGTCTAATTACAGACAAATCCAGCATATTCCTCACTTCCAAAGACACAAAGCTGAAAACAAGCCACCGCTTTGTGCAAAGGATTCTGCGATCCTGATCTGTTTTATTTCACGAAAACATGTCAGTTGTGCGGTGGTTTGAATGTGTCCCTCAGAAGTATGTGTGTGTGTGTGTGTGTGTGTGTGTGTGTGTGTGTGTGTGTATACACACACACACACACACACACACACACACATGAATTCTTTTAAAAAGACAGATTTCTGGCTAACGGTAGAGTCTACATTTAGGTAGAAGTGTTGCACTCCAGAACATGCCCGCTGGTCACACTTGTCTAAATGTTAACCACAGTATGAAAAGTATTCAGACGGAGAGGCTTTGCAAAAGAAGCAACAAGTGAGTGGTGTTTATTGACTAACCAGGCAGAGTGGCCTAGGGAAAGTCAAATAAAATTCCACGGAGGTGAGTGAGCAGGCACTTCTGAGGCAGCATCATCTTCTTACCAGGTGATGCTCTGTAGAGTTCAGCATCACTGTCTGCACGGCTCTATGGGGCCCACTGTCAGATGAGGCCAGAAGTCCTCAATAGAATGTTCCAGAGTTCCCTGCCCTCCAGAAGCATGAGACATTGACATACTCTTCTTCTTCCCTAGTTAGCCAGTCTCAGGAATCTTGTTCCAGCAATGGAAATTGACTAAGGTGACCATTAGAAGGTTGTGACTGTCTAAGGATCCCTGTGGTCCACAAGGGCCAGACCTTCCTTTCTGAGTAAAAGTCCACACAGAACACAGGTTTCCATTTTCCCTCGCCCTGGATAACTTGAGCATATCCAAAATGTGCCTGGCCAGTGTTTGTAGGAAAGTTCAAGTTATTCAATGGCTCTAGCCACAGTGGGGCCCATCAAGGAGAGCCGTGAAGAACCCAATGTGTGCTCACAGAATCATTGCTAACAATCTGTAGGTTTAGATACCATAGACATAGGTGGGGAAATATTTGCCTAATGTTCTGTCAAACTGAGGGCAAGATTACACAAGTGATTTGTGGCATTTGCAGGGGAGAGCAGACATAGTCTCACTAAGATAAAGTCTGGTGGACTAAAAGCATTCCTCTTCTGATGCAGCTACCAGACCAAGGACAGCGTGGGAGAAGCATTAGGAAAGTAAGGGCGATACTCCTGCCCTGAAGCAGGGCTGGATAGTTCTGAGACAGAACAGTTATTTAATGGAAGCTGTTGAAATGGTCCCCCAGAGCCTTGGAGGATACTCCTCTTGGAGCCTCCCTGGGACCCCTTCTAGGTCCAATTCTAGTCCACCTGTAAGCCCCTCAAGTCTGAGGAGCAGCAGGGTGCAGCAGGAGGCTCCCAGCAGTAGGCAATCACAGGAGCACTTTACAGCCGTTCACAGACTCGCTCATCCAAGCCTCCACAGTCCAGAAGGCAGAGTCACCGTGCTTATGTTACAATCAAGGACATTCAGGCTCTGCCACCAGCATATGAATGTGAGCAGTCTTTACACTTAGGAGCCAGTTGTCCCTGCTGTCCTGTGTAGCAGGTAGCAGCATTCCCCCTGGCTTTTACCTACTGAAGTACCATCGAAACTGTGTATAATATCTCTAGACAGTCACACACACACACACACACACACACACACATACACACACATGTACATGCACACAAACATACACATACACACTCACACACAGATAATACACACACACACACACACACACACACTCAGGAGTGCATGAGCATGCTGAAAACCACGAGGCCACTGATCTAATCAAACCTTTGATCTGGTTTATTCAAGGTCAGGGTTAAGAGGTTGCCAGGGCGATATCACTATAGGTTCCTTTGCCCTTCCTACCCTTTCAATCACGGACAGTAATAGCAACAAGTCACGAAGATCTAGAGTCAAAATTATACCAGATAAAATGCTGGGCCAACGCCAATACTAGAAGCATATAAAGTCCATGTTTTGGGAATAGGTTGTGCAAAGCGAGGCTGACATTGGCTTGACAGCAGTCAGTGTATCAGTGCCTGGGAGTGGGAAGGACCTCAGTTCCATGAGGGACAATCCTGTGTGACTCTGAAGATGACCATGTGACCTTGAGTTTCCCCAGATGCAGGAGGCATTCAGGTATCTTGCCTCTGAGGCAGGCCCTGTTTCCCAGAGAACTTCCTACCTTCTTCATGTGAATGCTGGCTCTGCTTGGGGAGGGGGGGTGGGGGCGAGGCGGCAGGAGCAGCAGCTGCTGCCGCAGTCACACATAGTACAACGAGAGAAGAGAAGGACGATGTAGAGAGCATGGGAGGAAGAGGCCTATCTCCTGAGAGCCCCCTTTCAGAACAGTTGGGGATGAAGGCTGGGAAGAGGAGAAAAGGTGGTAGGGACCCAGGGACAGGAGAGGGAAGCAGAGATAAGGGTGGGGCAAGAGTGGGTTAATCACACTCAGCCTCCTAGAATTCTCTCATTTTTCTTTTTCTTTTCCATCTCATCCCTCTTCACGAAGCTGCTATCTAATTCACCAATGCCACTATCAGTCAGCCTAGGGAATTCAATACCCTGGGTTAAAATCCCTGTGGTGTGAATATGGGTCAGTTTTTCAATCTTTCCAGGCCTTTGTTTCACGTATGTAAGACTGGGATACCAATGCCAACCTCGTGTTTTGGGTCTGAGATTAAATGAAAATTAAACTATAAGTACACACATAATTATTAGGCTGTTACATATACATAAAAAACCCCACAGGGCATGGCACATAGAGAGTACTCACTGGTATCTGGCATTGGTTATAGCATACAACTTTGGCAGGTAAGGCAGTGACCTTAATTTACTGCATAGAATATAGGTGTCTACCTTATGTAAGGCCAAGGTTCAGAGAGGAAGCAACAGGCTCGAGGGTGCCATTCTCTCAGAGTTTTCTGACTGGAGCATCGCTAACATCAGTGGGTACTATTTCCTAGGGTTCAGTTAGGGACAAAGTGGTTGGTCACAAAGGATGTCTGACATTCCTCCAAACCAAAGAGAATCCACACGTCACAGGGCACATCACCTTTTTATCCAGTCAGTCCTTGGAATGTTTTCTAGTTGCCTTAGCAACTTCCCCCAAGTCCAATCCACTCACCCTATCCCCATCCCGTTGCACATCCCCCCCACCCCCAGACAGGATCTCTCTGTGTTGCACTGGCTGTCCTGGAACTTGCTCTGTAAATCCGGCTGGCCTTGAACTCACAGAGAGCTGTCTGCCTTTACTTCCCAAGTGCTAGAATTAAAGGTGTGTGCCACCATGCCCAGGTAGTCCTAATACCCACAGGGACTCTGTGATCCAAACTACTCTTTTAGGGGGAAAGAACACTTTGAAGTAGGCATAGCAGCCAAAAGGCCTGGATCTCTTAATATCACTCGTGGGATGATGGGAGGGTTCCTGGAAGTCAGGAGAGGAGTCTCTCTGGACCTAATTTTCTAACTCTGCTACTGAAGACTGACTACTTCCACTCAAGCACCAACTGAGTCTGAGGTCTTCCCACAGATGGACTTTAAAGCCATTTTCCCACACCACAACTGTACGAGCCAGAGAGAGGAAGTGATTGAGGTCCAGGCACCACCTGCGCCACATAGCAATCGTGCAGAAGAGAGAGCCTCCAGTGTTTTGGGCATAGAACTCAAAAGGGTGCTTGTAAGAATAGCGTCCAGAACACCTCGGGTCTCTGGCTTCACAAGAGCACTAAGAGAATCCAAGCCTTCCTGGTGCAGCCTTGGTCACAGTCACACTGGCTGCCCCCCAGGCCCAGAGCTGCCAGACAGAGGCAAGGTCTCCCAACTGTGTTGTCCAGATAGACAGACACTGCTCCAGAGCTGAATAAGCACTGTGGGCTGTAAGACAGCTCTGCCCGAATCTCCCCAACCGGTTCAATCCTGTCTGCCCCCTAAATGTCATGGGTTTAACTGTCAAGAGGCCAAGAGGAATCACCCAAACTGGATGGTTCCTTAGGGCCACAAGATCTGCCTGGTTTGATCTGTGTTTCGACAGTGCTCAGCGTGACGCCTGGCACGGATCAGCTGTTCAGGAAATTTCTGTTGATGTGAAAGATGAGAATGTTCACGGACTCTACGATTCCTCAAACCACAGCTCATGCCCCGGATGAAACAGGGCTGACCTCAGGAGTCAGGGAGCAAGGTTAGGATGCTGGCTGCACAGAGATGAGACACATACCTTAGGGGACTGTGTCAGAGGAGGGGATGGGACCCTAAGGCTGGGAAGCACAACTCCACGTTCCGTTTCATTTCACCTCGTATCTCGTATCCCATTAAACCTTCTCTGGGAAAGCCAGAGGCCAGGATGACAGGTTTCTTCCACATGACTGGGTTATTACTAAATGCCAGGAGGATGGAGGATGCCTTTAGGGAGTGGCATGGAGATGCAAAGGAAAGGTTGCTACCTGAAGTTAAGTAGGAAGAAGACAGGCTTGATCTACGAAGGTCCTGGTATCCAAGATGACCCTCCAGAGCTCCCTACCTCCCAGTGGCTGCTCATCCCACCTGGCCTTGCTCCCACCTGGCCTTGCTCCCACCTGGCTTACTCACAGGTGTGCTGGGGCTCCAGGAAGGGCCCCAGGCAGGGCCACTGCTGTCACTCTGGTCATCTCGAAGGCTGGACCTTCTCCAACCCACTCTTTCTATACTCCGAAAATGAAGAGAGCTGAGCTCGGCATCTCGGGACAGGGACTCAAACGAGTCTCCTTGGACACGGAGGGCTGCTGGGAAGGCCCAGGAAGGAGCTGCCAAGGACGCACAATGCTATAAGTTTTTCTCCGGGTGCCTTGAACTCTCCGTGGCCCTCTGGCCTCCTCCTACCCCCCCCCCCCATAAGGAAACAACCCTGGCTTTTTAACATGCTGATAATAAGGGCCTGTTAGGCCAAGGAGGAGGACACAGTGTCAGCCAAGAGGAAAATACTCAGTGGCCATTTGCTTAGTTGGCAGGATGGTAGGAGCAGGAGCCCCCTGCCACAGCCCTGTGACAGAGAAAAGGAAGGGTGCCAGCCTGGGGCAGCAGAAACTCAGGCCGTGGCTCAGAGAATCATCCCTGGGGGTGTTTGCAGCAGCCCCTCCCAATCCCAAACTGCTGAGACCGTTGCCTATACCAAAGGGGTAGGGAACTCAGCTAAGAGATTGGCTTGCCTCCAGACAGCCTGTGTTCAAACCAGAGTTTCCCCCCACATTTAAGTTATCCAGCCTGTGTCTCGTTTTCCTTGTCTACAGCAAGAGAGATACATTAATAAGCACTTACTTCATGGGGTCATTTTGAGAATTAAATAAGCTAAAATATCCACAGCATTCAGACCACCACCATATATCTGTTATTCTCCATTATCTTTCCCTGCAGCCTTTTCGTATAGGCCTTACTGGGAAAGTCTCCAGAGACTTGCACCACATATGCAAGGCCATATGCAGCACCCAGTCCCCACGGGAGGAGCTTTCAAGGAAGATAAATCTCTTGCCTAAAATTCTATCACTGATTGGCTAGGCTGGGAGGGAAAACTTGGCCTGTGACCTTAGCTTTCTTCTTCCCATAAATGCTTGACTGCCCCAGGAATACCAGCTTGGACTCTTGCAAGATGGAGCAGTAGCTTAGAAGAGAAGGCAGTAGCCATGAGAGAGGCAGTTAATGCAAGAGACCCAGGCACCTTGCCACGGTCTATGGGCTTCTAGCACTCACAGCCTGCCTTCAGACTCCAACCTAGGGCATCAACCCTGGCAGGAAGTAACCATCCAGCAGGCAATCCAAAAACAGTTCTGTGGATCTAAACTCAGACAAAATGTCTTCCTCTGTCCCAGGAGTCTAAGGATACTACTGCTCACGTTACATTATTCCACGCCCAAGAACCTCGAACACTTTTGGTGCCATGATCAAAAGCCAGCTGGGCTGTGTATCCAAGGGAGAGTCCCTGCCATGTAAGGTCGGGTCCTCCTGGGAGGTGTATCACAGCTATAAAACCCCAACCAAGAATGTTTGTGGGGCTCCGTGTGTTTACACTTCTTGCTAACAGATCTACTTTAAAAACTTGACCTTCCTCGCCTCTTTCTCTTTAAAGATCCACAGCGCTCGCTCGGCAAACTGTCAAAAAGGCAGGGTGGGGTGAGAAGAGTGTTCCTAAAGCCAACCCCTAACCAGGCTTGGAAAAAAAAAGCACATCTCAGAGACACTCACTCACCCCCATCCACCTGATTGTGAACAGAGCAAGTGAAACCTCCTGGCTCCTCACCACATCGTGGTGGCCTAATTCTGCTGAAGTCAGAAGCATCAGCCAGTTCCTGTTCGCCAACGGCTCCCTGATCAGAAGGACCCATCTAAGCCCCATGCACACACAGAGAGAATACCAGCAAAGGCAGGAAATGCTTGGCTGAAAGAAGGCAGAGACAGAGAGGTAACATTTGTTCCATGTTGTGCCGGGCAACTGCTCTCTCAAGAGAAAGATCAGTTTATGAGCTCATGGCTGCTCCTGCTGCAGGGCTACAAGATCAAAAAAAAAAAAAAATCCTTTCTGCTGGACTGTCCATATTCCTTGTGGGACCTCAGTACAGCTGTCGCAAAGCGCTGGCCTTATATCTTCAGAGAGGGCTGGATTGACCGAACCGGCATAGTAAAAGCCTAGACTTAATTCAATCACCTAATCTTACGATTCAATGATTCAGCTCCAAGAACCACTGAACACACCGGGCAGGTGGTAACAAGGACCAATCACTCGTATCTTTCCCGCTTTGCCAGTCTAGAGCCCTGCTTTCCGGTCTTGTCCTAACCTTATGGAAGTAGGAATTCGATTGTTATTCCTTTCTAATTATTCATCTTTCCCTGCAATAGATTAATCTATACTAACCCTATGGAAGAAATCTCTGAGTTAGTGTAACCTGAAGATAGTGATTTATTTCTGTAACAGTAAGATATCTAAACCAAATGTGCTCTGTGTTTCTGTAGCTAAAACACTGAGGTCTAACGGGTCTGGAGATTCCACTTTGTTTGCCAAAGCCTAAGTGTGTATGTTTAAATGAGAGAAAGTGATTACGACGAAAAAACGGGGAATGTCTGAGTGGGTGAACGAAAAAAAAAAAAAAAAAAGAAGAAGAAGAAAAGAAACAGTTGAGATATTGCTAGAAAATCTGACTGCACGCATAGTCCTGGCGCCCACGCACGAGAAGGGCGGAGTGCCAGCATCCTGGGGTGAAGTGCTGAGCTTTGCAAAAACAAAGGCGCTCTGCGCAGGGGCCCTTGAGGCTAGCCTACATTTCTCGCTCCATATTTACAGACATAGGTAAATTAACCGATACATCTAAGGCCCTTTTACCCTAGCCCAAGCCGGCTTGAGTTGCCGAGCTCAGGGGGAAAAGGAATCAAGACCCAGATATGCTCATACAGGGTGGGCACTGCAGATGCCATTTGCCAGCAGCGCAGCCAGGTCCGCAAGCCAGTCGCCCTGTAGGGGAAGAGTGCCACCGCTGCCGCCGCCGTGCATGCGCAGCGGTCACGTGATGTGGAGGCGGCCCGTTACCTAGGCAACAGGGGGCCTGACCCGCTCTATGGCACTCTGGGTGCCTGCTCTCTAAGTGGGAGGAACAGAGCACAGCCCTTGCACCATGTTGTGGGAAATAACTGTCCCATCGCGGCCACTTCCGCTGGTGTTAGGAGAATGGATGTGCTTGTGTTTGGATATTCCTATTTATAGAATAGGTACAGTACTTTCGTATTTTTTTGAGGGGCTGGGGATTGAAGGGGACTTGTGCATATTAGGAAAGGGCTCTGTCACTGAGCCACGCCCATTTTTCCTTTTCTTTCTTTCTTTCTTTCTTTCTTTCTTTCTTTCTTTCTTTCTTTCTTTCTTTCTCCTTTCTTTTTTTCTTAATGAGACAGCGTGTATAGCCCAGGCTAGTCTCAAACTGGTGATCCTCCTGCCTTACCTAAGGACTGGAATGGATTATAGATGTGCATCACCATAGGGACTTTTGGGACAATTGCAAGGGACAATGTAAGCCCTTAACTCTCAAAGACTTACATCTTCTTTTTGCTTTTTAAGTGGCCAGATTCAACAACTTTTGGGGCCAGGACTGCTGTTTCTGTTTTTTGTTTTTTTAAAATCTTCATTTCTCAGGGTGCTACACTGTCTTACTCCACTGACAGCTTACAAAGGCCATGGATTTCTGCATTTAGTACCGTAGTCCTGAAACTTCTATTCCCCAGATCTCATAGGACCCATGTCTAAGTACCGTTTGCTTGTCTATTTAGACTTTAATAATGCAGTCGCAAACTGAAAGCAGTGTACCTTCTCAGTAATGAAAATGGGGCTACTCTACTAATTAGCAATAAATGCTAACAGGACAAGTACTTCAGAATGGTTAGCATGCCATAAAGTCACATTACTAATTATTAACTCAGTAAATTAGTTCTCCAATGTAATTATACATGGCCACAAAAGCACTAACGTGACTTATCTCTTAAAACATTATATAATCTAGGCTAGCCGCTGCCGACACAACTGGTCGCTGACAGTTTCTTGTGTACGCTGCAATGCGTATTTCCTGTATTAACTGTGTGTGCGCTACTGGTGAAGGTGAACGAGACTGGAGAGGAACGTGACTCACCTTTTCCTGGCTCGCTGTGAAAAAAACCGAGCAGGCAGCCATAGGAGCTGCCCTTCTGGAGTGTGTCACGGTTTCTCACTAGGGAAATGAGCGAAGTGATGTGACAAAGGCCCTTGAGATAACAACGACAGAGGAAGGAGGTTTATACGTGAGGTTAAGCAGCGCATCATCTGGCAAGCCGACAGCCAGGCCTGTTTCTGAAATCACCAACTACTTACACAGTAAGTGATGGGTACTCCACACTGCGGGGCCCACGGCCACAAGAGTCTTTTATAAGAGAAAGTCTGTTAGCATCATCCAGCCTCCGGCTCATTTAAAATCTTGAACTGGAATGACCTTCCCACTACGGGACAAACTCCTTCCCAGACAGACTCAGAGATTTACCACATGAGTACTTCAGTAATTAAAAAACACTCACACAGTTGCTCTTCCTTGGCCTTAAATGTTTGGAGATGAATTCTCAAACAGGCAGTAAATCAGGGCAACGTTTGGTAACCATGGTCCACCAGAGATTCTAAGGAAAGCTCAAGGTTGGTAACTGAAAGGCTTCGTATGGAGGCCACCCTCTTCTGTAGCCAACACATCCTAGAATTTTGTAAATATTTAGGAGCTCATTCCCTTATCACAAAGCTCACATTTTCCAGAAGCCTTTCTTGCGGCCAGAGGGAGGGAAGAGATTTGAAGGTTTTGATTCCCTCTGCCTCATACCCTACCAACTTCCTGGGTCAACTGCAAACATGCAAAACACCAATGTGCACTTCCATGCACACATCCCTTCAATCTCCCATGAGGAAATTCCTGTTTGTGGTTGCTGCTTTCCTGTTCCAAGAGACTGGCTGGCCCTTCAGAGCTGGAGGGTAGGCGTTCTAGGGGTTTCCTCCCCATCTCTGAGACCAGATCTCTGTCACTGAAATCATGCCTGAGGATCAGCCCAGGGCTCTGGGACCCCAACAATGAAGTGACTGGGAGGGATTTTTTCTCCTGCCCCCCAACTCCCAAGCACTCAGTCGCTTGGACAGACATCAACCCACCCAGACGGTCTCCCTGTGTTCCAGCTGCTAGGGGATGTTGAGGAGGATGCTAACTCTCATTCAGCAGAGCCAGTTGCTGGCCTTTCCAGAAGCACACGAGAGATGGTTTCCCCTTCTGCGCAGTGAAGGTCAAAGAGCTCACCAAGCCCATCGCCTGCCCACAAAACCAAGATCTTAGTGTTTCAGTCAAAAAGCAGAACAAAGTTTTAAAAGATTAACTTGAAACAAAAGAGCATAGTGTCACAAAATTGAACTCAATACATGGGATAAGCATAAAACAGTAATAAAAATAAGCAAGAAACAATAGGTTAACAACATAGTGAAAGGCACTGGACTGGACAGTGATTCTCTCCAAGTTCAGTACAGGAGATGCCCTTTTATCAACTTCTGTCCTTGGGTTCTTTGACACAAAGCCTTCTAGAAAGTCTGGAAGGTTGTTGCAGACCAAGAAGTCTTTTGTTTTCAAACCTGCAGACTAGAAGAGATACTGTCATTTGTTGTAGCCACCCTGGAATGCAGAACAGCCTATGAGGAGTGCCAGTCTCCGAGAGCATCCGGCTTTCGGTGGCATCCCTAAATGGTACCAGATCCACATTCAAATTCCCGAGCTGGCCTAGATCTTGAATTCTCAGATAAGGCCCAGAAAAGCCAATTGAGTGCTCAGAGTGACAAGGTAAATTTTATGTCACCTTCTAAAGCGGGTTGGGGCCCCATGGGAGGACAACACCACACAAGCCAACAGACCTTTTCCATTTCAAATTACAAGGATTCTGTGGAGTCTCCAGCCGCCACTCTGTCTGGCTTTCTGGGCCTGGGCGTGTCACTTGCCACTCTGTTGCGGAGGTGGACAGATGGCCAGAGAACAAGGATGGCAGGGTATGGTCACTGGCAGCCAGCTTGCACACCCAGGCACTAGCCCTCAGCTAAACCACCACTGTGGGCTCAAAAAGGATTCTTGAAAACCCAGTTTTCACAGGGTAAGGTACATTTCCATGTTCTACAAACCCATCACAAAAGCTGATCATATATGAAAGAAGAAGAAGAAGAAGAAGAAGAAGAAGAAGAAGAAGAAGAAGAAGAAGAAGAAGAAGAAGAAGAAAGAAGAAGAAGAAGAATAGGTAAAAACATTGCCCAGATGGTCTCCATTTCCAGGCTAATTAAGAACAATTCCCCGAGCCACAGGGCAGAAAACATTTGTAAACAACACAGCAGTAAGCGTAGGACATAAACACCCCGTGGCCCTGTGGTCGGAGGCGGCTGCTCCACAGTCACAGGCAACATGCGCAACATGGGGACAAGGAAGCACCGAGCTCCTCTTGAAAACTGAAAGATTTTGAATGAAAAGTATGAGACAAGTAAAACTTGGTGGCCGAGGGGTTGGAGAGATGGCTCGGTGGTTAGGAGTGTGGGCTGCTCTCACAGAGGACTAGAATTTGGTTCTCAGCACCCACGTCAGGTAGCTTGGAACCAGCTGTAACTTCAGGTCCAGGACATCCAGTGCCAACCTCTGGCCCCTGTGGGCACTGTAATTCACATGCACATACCTCTCTCTCTCTCTCTCGATACACATAATTAAAAATAAGTCTAAAAAACATAGCTAATTGACAGAACCGCATGTAAAGGAATGTGTCTGGAATTCCAGCACCCAAGAAGCCTGAGGCAGGAGGATCAAGAGGCCAAGGTTACCTTCAGCTTCATAAGGAGACCTGAAAACAACAGCAACAATATGTGATTGGGCAAACCCAATATTTAGACCTTGCAGGTAATGCTATAGTCAGTTTGTTTTTGGCTTTTCCAGAGTAGTGTGGGAAAAGCTCTACTTTCTCTTGACCTTTGATGCCATGTGTACTGGCCTTTTTTTTTTTTTTTTTTGGTCAACCTGACACAATCTACAGCTATCAGAGTGGAAGGAGCTCCAGAGGAAATACCTCTATGATATCCAGCTATAAAGCATTTTCTCAATTAGCGATCAACAGGAGAGGGCACAGCCCCTTGTGGGTGGTGCCATCCCTGCACTGGTGGTCTCGGGTTCTGTAAGAAAGCATGGTGGTCTCGGGTTCTGTAAGAAAGGAGGCTGAGCAAGCCAGGGGGAGTAAGCCAGTAGGCAGCACCCCTCCATGGCCTCTGCATCTGCTCCTGTCTCCAGGTTCCTGTGTTTCTTGAGTTCCTGTCCTGACTTCCTGTGGTGATGACAATGACATGGAAGTGTAAGCCAAAGAAACCCTTTCTTCTCCAACTTGCTTTTTGGTCTTGGTGTATTCTTGCAGCCATAGAAACCGTAACTGACACACCATGTTATCTTCAGGGGAATATCACCCAATGATGTAATAAAGTGAGAAGAAAACGGATACATTTTATGAATATGTTCCTACACACACACACACACACACACACACACACACACACACACACACATATGTATATGTATATATATATGGCGACCTCTGCCACCATGGATGGTGGCAGCTATCCATAGGAAAAGAAGGATGATGTCAGCTGTCCGAGCTGAGACACGAAACAGGGAGGTGGCTCAGCGGGTAAAGCATTTTACAAATAAGCACGGCAGCCTGAGATTCCCCAGAACTCACAGAAAAAGCCCAGCTGCAACAGCCTGCATCTGCAATCCCAGCACTTCTACAGCAAGATGGGAGTTGTGGACAAGAGAATCACCCAGAAGCTCACAAGTCAGCCAGCCTGGGGTACAGAGCTTAGCAACAGAAATGGCCAAAGACCCCATGCCAAGCAAGGTAGAAGGTGAGAACTGGCTCCCCAAGTCTGTCCTCCGTTCTGACCTCCACATGCACACTAAGGCATGCCATGCCTACCTTCATGTGCACACATGCACAATACATGCACATGCATGCAAGCCTGTGTGCTCACGAGCACACACACATGCACACATGCACATGCCCATGCACACATCAGTTTGTGGTCCACCAGCCATTGCTCACTGGATGTTGTTAAGCATGAGGAATGTGTAGCCTCTCCTGTGAAATGGGTTACCGCGAGGTTCTTCTATAAGGCTGTCCATGGGAGACAGAGCTGCGGCTGTCACCTAAGAACCTGACCAAAGCCGCATGTGATTGCTAGTATAATTAAATTAAAATGGCAAAGGGAAACGTGTGAAGTGGCATTAAAATGATGAAGTAGGAGGTTAGCTGCCCCTGGTGGTGCAGGCCTGAAATCCCAATACTCAGATGGTGGCCACAAGTTTGAGTCCAGCCTGGTCTATATAGTGAGTTCCAGGGCAGGCAGGGATACATCTTAAAACTCTCATCTCAAAAGCCCAAAATAAGGAAAAGAGAAAGAAACAGAAAAACAAAAACCTAAATTAAAATCGGATTACATTTGTATGAAATAAAATTAGGTAATTTGTCATAGACCCAAGTATGGTTAGAATGAGTTAAATTATTGGAATTTTTTTTAGTCATGGTTCTCTGTAATGCTTGAGTTTTTAATGAGAAAACAGATTAAAAACAACAACCTCGAAGTCTTTATAGAATAAGGTAGGGAGTGGTTAGAGAACCTGGTGTAGCTCAGGTGTGTGTGTATGTGTGTGTGTGTGTGTGTCTCCACTCCATGCACTGAACACCCAGGGACCACTCCAGCAACAAACAGTGACAGTCAGAGGCCACTGCTGTGCCTTAGGCTGACGTACATGCAAGCACGTGACAACTTCAGCTCAAACACACACACAGGAGCTATCTGATGGGAGTTCCTGAGAATGACATCATGGGCTTGAACATCTGGGCAAGCCACCCTCTCTTCTTCCTTGATGGCTTGTTACCATGTCCTCAGGCAGACATTGAGACGTGCAGCAGCCATCTGAAGCCAATAAAGGACATAAGGCGACATGCCCTGGGTACAAGAAAGAGTCGCACAGGCTACAGGTCAAAATAACAGTCTCTGCTAACACTGAATTAGCCAACACTGGAGCTGCCTGTGCTAGGACTAATTAAGATGGAGGGGACATTTTCTGTATTGTTTGAGCCAAGAGTGTTGCATTTTGCTGCTAGTCAGTGAGGAAACAAGAACGGCCTTCTGATGGCCTGGTGGGCCTCTTGAGTCCTGGGCCAAGGTTGGGATGGGACCCTCACTGTGTCCCATCCCTGGGGAGAGCTTAGTGGTGGAGAGGAGGAAAAGGCCCGGCACACCCATCCCAGTGCACAGAGGAGCTATGCCTAGGCCTGGGTATACCAGCAGACATGACAGCAGGCAGTTAGCAGCCACAGTAATAGGGTCCCTTCTGACCCTTCCTGGGGACCTTCAGAATCCTCTAGAGTCTTTGTCCTTTCTGGATTCACCCATTTCACAGAAGCTGCTGAGAAAGTACAGGATGTCCGCCTACACTGGAATTTCAGATAACTGAGGACAGGCAGGTATGTCCCACACGGGATACTTCCCCCACCTGCCAGGCTACACAGAGATGTCTCCCCTGTCCATTGACTGACTGGGTTATTCTAGATGTGTCTAGCAGGACCACAGGAGGACAGTTGGCGTTTGTCTGGCCTCTTGGGGTCTGGGAATGTCTGATGCGACTTTTATAGTAACAAACAAAGTAGCGGGGCTTAAAATGTACCGGTAGAGAGGGCATTACCGCAGTCTTGAAAGGTTTGGAAACTATGAGGTAGGCCCTGGGAAAGACCTGAGAGTGGGGCGGGGGGGGGGGGGGGCAGGGCACAGTGGCTCCTGACATACATTCTCCTTCCATGACAGCTTGCGATGAACCAGACGTAGCCCAGTTGCCAACTATGGAATGCCCGTGATTCTGGACCAAGGTTAGAGAGCAACAGTGAGCAGTGTCATGCTTGTGACAACTGTCTATAGGCTTACCTTATCAGTGGTCAGGCTGTCTTCTCACCCTCTCTGCACCAGGCCATGTCTGCACTCGCCATGATCCATCCCCTTGGGGCCAGGGACAATGTTTAACTTGCCTGGCACGGCCCTGTCCCTGTGCTTGCAAACAAGCCCTTAAATAAAGCTGACTGTGAACTTGGAGCCTCATTTCCTGGAAGCTTGCTTTATGGTTCCTGTCCTGCATCCCTAATTGGTCCTGCCCAGAGCCAACACTAACCCAGAACTGGGGACATAGTAAGTGTCTGCAAAGAAATAGCTCGCTGGCAGGAAGATTCATGACTTCCAAGCCAGCGAGTGATAGACGACTTTGTCTCCTCTCCTCAGACCGGGTAACTTCTAAGGTCTGAGGTGGAGCTGGTCATAGTGACCTTCAGAAGGACAGAAAAGAGACAAGAAATGACTCGTCCCTGATCTCAGCAATATCTTTAAATGACTTCTTGTTTCCTTTCTAGAAGCAGGAGGGGAAGACCAGACAGAAGTTGCCGGCCAGAAGGAACCAAGCGGGGATGACTGTATCATTTCCAGGGTCCAGTGCAAAGAGAAAGCACCTCTTAATTAAGAGGCAGGAGAAGGGCTAAGAGATAGTCTAAAATGTCAAAGGCCTCCTTTCCCTCACAGCTCTTTCTCCATAGTTAATGTACAGTTTCTTATTCACTATTTGTCATAGATGTTGGATGCTTTCCTCACTGGACCCTAAGTCCAGAAAGCCCCTAAACTCAAGGTCTCCATACCAATTCCTTCCCCACTAAAGACCAGCCACGGACTGGTCTTTGCTCCCCACTGACTAACCAGCGGGTAGATGGTTTCCCAAAGCCTTTGTACTTTCACACCCAGGTATGCTCGGTATCTAGACCTGGACTGAGTGGGAGGCCATGTCCCTCGATGATCCCATGCCAGGCCCTTTCTGAGTTCAGGGTGCCAGCAATTACTAGAGGAAGCAAGAGGGAAGACAGGTTTCTCAGCCTAGGGGGCTCATGCTTCATCGACGAAGCACAGACTTAGACGGGTAACTAAGAAGTCCCTGAGAGCGGCTACAGAGCACCCAGCCCCAGAAGCGAGCGAGGCTCCCGAAAGCACAGGATAGCCCCATCACACAGCCAGGATGGCCGTGCCCGGGGAAGAATGCTTGTTAAGATGAGGAAAGAACAGGAAAAAAAAAAAAAAAAGAAAAGAAACAAACATGAGGATTCTCCAATTCATTGAGGATTTAAAAACAGCTTTATCACTCGAAAACACTAGGCCAGCGCCCTGTGACTGTGTTCAAGATATTTTATTGTCTGCCCTCTGCCGGCTTCCTTCCCCTGGCCCTTCCACTCTGGCTCTGTCCTCTGGAGTTTTTTACCAAAAGGAGCTAATTCTTGGCAGTGGGTGTTAAGTAGATAGACTACCCGCCCTAGCTGGTGTGTGTGTGTGTGTGTGTGTGTTTGTGTTTGTGTGTGTGTGTGTGTGTGTGTGTGTGTGTGTGTGTGTGTGTGTGTTGGGGGACCAAGAGCCAAAGACACTAGGTGACCACATGAGACCTATCCTATCCAAAATATCAGCCATGCTCTGTTCGGCAAAACCACCCAAGGAGACTTGAGGTAAGGGAAGCTCAGCTATTAACCTACCCACCAGGCCCACCGTCATTTCCTCAAAGATGCCAAAGGCTGGGCAGAATTCCTTGGGAGTGCTGGCCACACTCTCCTCAGAGGTCCACTGCTCTAGCAGAGAGCTGCCTGACAAGAGGGAGGTGCCATTTTCTTGCACACAGCACCCCCCCCCTTCCCCTGTGTTCTCCCTTTTCTCCAGCCAGCTCTTCAGGAGTCTCCCTGGGTGAAGGTTTTCCCCCCACAGAATGCATCCCTGGTCTGGCCCCCAAGCTCAGGGGAGCCTCAGGAAGTCTCCTCCTCAGCACTGTGCAGCAGGCCAGAGGGTGGAAATGGAAACTTCACAAGGCAGAGGTAACCGTGTGGTTTTATACATAGCACCTGTGTCTTCCGGAAACCTCAGGGTCTGGGTACCAACAGGCGTAGCCAGCTCCCTCCCCTCACAGTAAGGCTCGCTCAGAAGACAGCCCTTTCTCTAAGGCTGCTGCCCCAGCCTTCAGCAGCCTCCAGCCTTCTCCAGGGCTTCCAGGACCCACCCAGGCCCACAGCCTTCTACTCTGTTGCCTTTCCAGTCAGCCCTGATCCAAAGCAGAGTGCAGGGGGAAGCAGGTGTTGGCCACCACTGCCACAAGGTAGGCAACTGAAAAAGGCAAAGAAAACCCAGGCCGTGTGTGTCTTCCTGCCAGGCTTCCTATGCTCAAATCTCTGGAGCCCAGACATTTGCAAACACTGTCTGCTGAGCTGCCTGTACAACGTACATCTCACAACGGAGAGAACCAAAGTGCATAGTGGTCACAGGGCAGGGAGCACCCCTTGGGGAAGGGGAACTGTGCTTGGCCTGGTCCTACACTCCTCAGGCTGTGCCTCACCCAAGCCCACCAGGGTGTTCTGGACTCTGAGCTCGGGTTCCTGTCAGTCTGAGAAGGGCCATGCTCAGGAGGGGGCTGTTCCTGGTGTGAAAAGAACAATTCGGGTCAGAGTATTAAAACAGAGTGCCAGAGCCATCATTGGGAGCACAGGAGCATCTGCCAGAGGAGGAAGAAGTCTCAGGCATCCCAAGACAGGCAACTTTCACTCTAGGAAGTGATGCTCACCCAGCTCCCAGCAACCATCACACTCTCCCCTGCGTGTGTACGTGAACCCACCCCACACCTGCACACAGCTAAACGCACACACGCAAACACACAAACATATGTAAACAACCCCAGGCACACATACACAGAGCAGCATGCATACATATGTCCGTGCACGCATAGCTATAGCACATGCACACGACCACAGCACATGTAGAACAGGATGCCATCGTGTGACTTCTTCTGGGGTGGAAGTGAGTAAAGGTATATGTTCTCCAGACAGGGAGCCACTGACAGACCAAAGCAACGATGCCATCCAGGCTGCTAGTGGGTTTATTAGGCTTACCTGCGGGACCATGGGTGACTGAGAAGTCTCACTTCAGCACAGGAAGATGACAACTTCAGCAACCCTGCATCCCTGGGGTCTCATCTTCAGCTAACTTCGCACCTCCCATATATGCTCTAGCACCTCCTGAACGGTATGTGGCAGTGTAGTGTGATGGAGTGGGAACTAAAACCCTCCATGAGCCTGGGGACTCTCCCTCCCCTCCTTTTACCAGTGAGTGTTAACAGCCCCATCACCACCACCATCACCACCACCATCACCACCACCATCATCATCACCACTACTAACCATTCTGTTACTGCTACGGCCACAGGTCACAGACCAAGCCTGTGCAGGTTCACCACAGCATTCTGTGGGTTCATGCCATACCCAAAGAAAATGTTATCTATAACATATATACAAAATACATTCCATGAATACATGAACATGAACACACACACACACACATATATATATGTGTGTGTGTGTGTGTATATATATATATATATATCCTCACAGACACATACAAATGACACATACTATACATATATAGACGTATATATATAAACATATACCCATATCCACCCATACATACACAAATATATACAACACATGTATACATATAGATACATATATCCATATCTGCCTCATGTATTTATAAACTGCACGCGCGCACACACAAGTGTATAATCGGCGACTCATACACGTAGAGGCTCTGGTAAGACCCAGAGCTGAGCAGGCCCTGGACCCAGCCAGCTCTTTGGAGGCACTCCCGCCTCTGTCCTGTCCCTGCCCCCATCTCCAGACTGACTGCTTTTGTCTGGTGAGTGGGCGCCAGAGCCCAACCCACCCCACACTTAATGCCCACTTCATGGTTCAGAAACTGAGTGGAATCAGGTTTGGAGAACATGCTGCAGGAGGAGGGAAGCAGCAATCAACTGCTATTTTTATCTGGCATACTGAGACCTCCATGCCCCTCTGTCAGGAGTGACAAGGACTTCACCCTGGTCATAGGTTTCCGGTCCCATCCCATTTTAGATCCATGGCAGCCAGCTTCCTGTCTCCTCACCCCGGGACTTGGGGGCAGAGCTGTGGCCTCAGGGAGTGTCTAGCAAGGAGAGAGAATGTGTCTCAGTGGCTGCCGTGGCCTGCCTTCTGAGACCCAGCACCGTAAAGCTATAATTTAAGGTTAAGGGGGATGTCACTCCCAGGACTCTGGGCTTAGGCTGAAGGATGCATCCTGGTGTTGAGTACTAGCGCCCTGAACCTACCTCATCCAATGACCTACCACCCACAGGCTGTATCCCCACACACACGCCAACAAACACCCCCACAGTTCATTTTAACTCTCAAATATTTCTAGTTCTTCTGGGCACATAGTAGGGCTCCACGCCCTGGCTCCTCAGTTTGGTGACGACATGAGACTTGTCCTGCTGTCTGAATGTGAGCAGAAGTGTTGTGTGTCACATCTCTGGGCTGCAGCCTCACAACTCTGCAGGTCATCTGCCTAGCTAGTTCCCTCCGTCGTAGCAATGGGCGTTGGCAGCCCAAGCCTAGGCAAGGGTGAGAGGTAGTGGAGCCGTACTTGGATCAGGTGTGTAGAAAGGAAGAAAGGTTCGTTGCGTTCAGCTGTTTGATGGGAAGTTGCTCGTTACTGCCCCACATTTAGCTCATCCTGTTCCTGAGTAAGGATCACATGGCCAAGAGAAGAACGGGAGAAAGCAAGGGGGTACAGAGCAAACGACCTGTCGCACACCCCACGCAAGCCTGCCTCCATTTCTTATGTCTGTGACATTTTCCTGCGTGACCAGGTTAATGCCTTCAAGTTTCAGATCCATCAACACCATCTCTGAGAATATTTCTCTTGTGGCCTTAGATAGTATTGATTGGCATCTGCCTTCTGTTTCCACCCAAAATCTATACATAGCTCTACAAACACACTTAGGGCATGTGTGCTCCTTCTCTGGGAGAACTAGACAAAGCAACAGTTACAGGAGGGAGCTTTACAATCGTGTCTCCCGATGAGGAGCAATAGCTCTACAGATACCCAGAAACATCCAAGCCCCTTGTGGTAGTGACAAGGTCTCACAGTGCTGCCCATGCTGCTCATGGGCTCAGACAGTCCCCCTGCTTCAGCCTCCTGGGTTGCCTGGATGACAGGTGAGTGCCACGGTACCTAACCACCAGGAACGTTTTGGTTGACAAAATGTTCTCCATCAAGAGTGCTGCTAAACATCCTACAGTGTCCCCTACAACAACTGTTCCCAAATGCCAATAGTGCCAAGGTTGAGACACTCAGTTCTAGAGCAAGGCTGTCTGAGGCCACCTCCTGACTTGTGTTGCTGCAGTTTTAAGCATGTCACTTTAACTTCTCAGGCACTACTTGACACATGACAGATGCATAATAGGCGTCAAGTACTGTACTGTGCTCTCTGACCCTGGCATGGACGTTCCTGTGTAACTATCCCCAACTGCCTGTATGCATTAAGTCTGGGCTTGTGTAGCTCACGTGTTAGCTCACCTCCTTCACCACCTCCTGAAAGCTAGTTTACTATAACAAGTAGATAAAACTCTGTCAGGGGAGGGAGGGAGGGAGGGAGGGAGGGAGAGAGAGAGAGAGAGAGAGAGAGAGAGAGAGAGAGAGACAGAGAGAGACAGAGAGAGAGAGACAGAGAGAGAGAGACAGAGAGAGAGACAGAGACAGACAGAGACAGACAGAGACAGACAGAGACAGAGAGAATGCATAATCTCCACTTTTGGTTCATTCCTTACTTTAGTTCTGTGCAGAGAACTCCAACCCTGAGCAAGAATGGTTTTAAAACCCAGAAGAGAGGGCTCTGCACGGCTCAGTTGGTAGAGTGCTGGTCTGGCACACACAGGAATCCCCAGGGACAGCAGAAGATAAACACGCTCGCCCATCTAGAAGAATTCAAGTTCAGGGCACATAACAAGGCCATCTAGAGGAAGGGATTTGAGCCAGGGTTTTTGCTGATAACCAACTGAGGTCTTAGGGCTAAAACTCAGCACAAGCATAGAATTTTAATTTGAATCCCAAATAAAGCAAGAGATTTTTTTTTTAATTAAAAAAAAATCAATTAAGCAACTTCAAACCAGCCCCAGTTTCTCCAAATGTATCAAACCAGAAAAACACTCAAAGCAAACCATCATTTGTTTTAGTTATGCATTTGGGCTTGGACCCCTTCCCTCCCCTGCCCCTCCCCCATTGACCTTGACCACCACAATGAGCTGAGGAATTCTCTTGGGCCTTTGGGACAACATGGATGGGCAGTGGGTGACTTTCCGAGACTTCCTCCTTCTAAAGCTTCGAGGATACTTAGGAGAATTGGCTGCTCATTTCCCAGAACCCCTTCAAGCCCACGTAGAAAACAATCCTCTTCTTGTGACCACTTAACACAAGCTCACCGGAGGCGATTTTCCAAATCCTAGACTAAGGCGCGGACGACGCATCTTTTCATTTCTCCGGACTCATCAGAATCTGGGCTGAGGTGCTTGCTTGCTTTCACACACTCAAAGCCCCACCAACACTACTAGCCAGACAGACAAAGACAGACAGACATGTTAAGCACACATGTGTGCCTCTCCCCTGCTTCCCGATGCAGGCAAGCCCCTCCGCTGGTGTCTGGGCTGGCAGAGCCCTAAGAATAAGGAGAAATCTTGAAATCCGCAGCTGCGCGTTTTCATGACGTTAAAACAAGAAAGGAGAAGCCTTTCAAGAGCCTTCCATACAACTAAATCACAAAGCGGAATCCAAAGAGTTGGGGGTTGGGGTGGGGGTTGTTTTATTGGCCTAGGTGATAGAGACCCAAAGGGAGAACCATTGACAGAAATGGGCTTCGCCCAGAGCTGGGCCTGAGCTTTGAAGGCACTCAATCTGTCAGAGGAAGGGAAATGGTTGTAGAAAAGGACCCACATATACAACATGTGGAAGCAGAATGGTTTGGGGTGTGTGCATACCCACACACGCACGGGGACACACACACACACACACAGAGAGAGACACACACAGACACAGACAGACACAGACAGACACAGACACACACACAGACACACACAGACACACACACAGACACAGACAGACACAGACACAGACACAGACACAGACACAGACACAGACACAGACACAGACACAGACACAGACACAGACACAGACACAGACACAGACACAGACACA
Source organism: Mus musculus (assembly GCF_000001635.26). Taxonomy (NCBI): domain Eukaryota; kingdom Metazoa; phylum Chordata; class Mammalia; order Rodentia; family Muridae; genus Mus; species Mus musculus. The sequence goes on along the minus strand of NC_000067.6, from coordinate 180,351,180 downwards.
CATGGGGATTCTGCTCTGGATCCTGTCTCTCCTTTGCTGTCTTTCTGGGGGTTGGGGTGGGGGTTGTTTTGTTTTTCCAGAGACCCAGAAGGAACCCAAGACAATGGCGTCTGTGAGGAGACAATTCAGCATCTGCTTCTTTGTTTGTTTTTATTTTCAAGCCCAACGGCCCACAGACAACTTTCCTTAAATATAACACCTGAGTCAGTCTGGGAGGGGTCCCATGGAGACAGGGTGGGACAGGACGGATTCCTGGGCCGGACTGCCACCCTGGCTGCCTGCGCATTCCAGCCACCACCGAGGGTGCCTACCAATCAGCAGCGTTCTATTTCGGAATAGACAGTTGTAAGAGCAGAAAGGCACCCTCACCTACATCCCTGTGAGGCAGAACTCCAAGCCCCCGGCTTCACCGCCCCATTTCCACAGCATTTCTGTGCATTCCCCCCTCAGTGCTAGAGACAAAGCCCAAGGCCTCACACACACTAGACAAGCACTTGACGACTGTGCTAAATCCCTCATCCGGCATTTTTATTTTTAAAACCCAGATCACTCAATAGAAGGATGCAGTCAGAACATAAACCAGTATTTACCACTGTGAGCCGTTAGGTGTAAACAAATTAAAAGCACATTAATAGGCTATGCGTGTGGTAGCTCAGGGGCAGAGCACCTGCCTGGCATGCATGGGTCCTAACTTCAATCCCCCCCCACCCCCGACATCCCTAAATAGATAAATGTTTACAAACAAAAAGGTGGCCTTTATCCCTGATTGTCTGGATGGCTAAAATTTTTAAAAGTGACAATGCCCAGTGCTGGCAAGGATGTGGAGACACACTGTCACCCCCATTGTTGAGAGAGTGTAGAGTGAGATGCCATTCTGGAAGGCAGTCTGGAAGTTTCCTTTAACTAAGTAGATAAGCCTAAAGAATAAGAAATTATTTTAAAAGAAACCAAACCTAAGTAAAACACATCTCCCATGCGTAGAGTCCAGCAACTGCACTTCAGGGTAGTTACTGTGGAGGAATGGGTTCATGCTTACACAAAAGCATGAATACAGACATTCACAGCAGCTCTGTTAGAAATAGCCCAACCCTGGGCTACACACAGATGTCCCTCTCCTAAAACCTCAGAGGAATCGAGGTAGAACTTGAGTAACTTCAAACTCAGGAATCCCGAGAGGCTGCCACCACCCCACCCAGGTGGGGTGACACATGCCAGGTCACCCACAGTCCCAAATGGACTTTCCAATGCTCACCCAGGCAACTGCTATGCCCCTTTGTCTGTAAGAAGTCACAGTGTCCCTGCAGGTCACACCTCAGTGCTAACTTCTCTTGCTAGTAAGGAACCCTGAGGCAATCAGAGATCCTAGGCCTCTCTACCGCCACCACCTAAGTGAGAATAATATCCTTATTGAGGTGTGGTTCCTAGGCAAGAAATCCGCCTGCCTCTGCCTCCCAAGTGCTGGGATTAAAGGCTTGCGCCATCACAGGCCGGCTGGCAAGTAACTATCTTGATGGCCTTCAATTCCAATTGGATACCTAATGCGTTACCAGTCCCCAGCAGTGTTTACCCCATTCGCAGATGGCTCAGTGGTAGCACTGACCGTTCTTCCAGAGGTCCTGAGTTTAATTCTCAGCAACCTCACAGTGGCTCACAACTATCTGTAATGGGATCCTATGCTAAATAATTCTGAGAGAGAAAGAGAGAGAGAGAGAGAGAGAGGGAGAGAGAGAGAGAGAGATCAATTTGCAAGGGTTACCTTGCTCCAGAATGTCTGGCTGCTGCATTTAACACACACACACACACACACACACACACACACACACAAGTGCTTCTTGAGGACATATCTACCATCCTCTCTCTTTGCAGCAAGCAGAGTCCCTGAGGGTGGGGCTACAGAATGATTATCTGGAGATGCCACTGTCATCCACTCAGGGCCTGGTTCTGTCTGAGCATCTGTTTAGGGCAGTTTCCCTAGGTCCCCTTTGCTATAGTTGCATCCACTGAGTCCATATTATTAAACAAAGACACATTCATCTGGGAGGAAAAGTCTTCTGTGTTCCACCTCCAGGAGCAGAAAGCTGATCCTGAGCCTGACTCGAATGCTGCTGGGAGCAGCCGTGAACACACGCTGTTCTTCCTTAGATATAGTATTACCTAAGCAACAATCAGCTCCGCTCTCTGAGCCATCTCCCTGAACTCCAACCATGTCTCCCTGTATCCAACACATTTAACCCTAGGGAAATTATGATTCCCAGTGAGTTCCATAAGAAATGCAAGTCCAAGTTACTTCCACCCCATTTTTATGTGTCACAGGTGTGTGTGTGTGCACACACGTGTGTATGCGCGAATGTGCACAAGCACATATGCATGTGCAGGTCAGAGGACAGCCTTGGATATCATTCCTAGGTGCCATACTCCTTGTTGTTTGAGACAGGGTCTGTCACTTGGCTTGGTACCCACCGATGTGCTGGACTGGCTGACCAGCAACCCCCAGAGATCTACTGGGGGGTTTACCCTCCTCAGCACTGGGATTCCCAGCATGCATCACTACGCCTGGCTTCCCGAATGATCACTGGGGATCAAATTCCTTCCTCATAAGGCAACACCTCAGCACCTGAGTCATCTCCCCAGCCCACCATCCACTTTTAAACCTATATTTGGGGCTTACATTCCAAGGTCACACTGAACTATTTCCAAAACCAGTGTCACATGTTCCCAAATTACAGTCAAAAGAGTGGTCTCCAGCAACCCACCACACGGTCCATTCAGGGCACTGCCCCCTCAAGCTAACCCGTGAGTCCTTAGGGCTCACCGTCATCACCTACGTTCCAGAAGTCCTTCCTGCCATCCCAAAGCCCCTTGGTCTTTGAGGTCAACCGTAACAGACCAGGAGATCAGGCTCGGACAGCAGCAAGAATGTTTCTCCTTCAAGGCTGTAGATGAGCCCAGGGCTTCCAACTTGCTAGGCAAGCACTTTGCTATTGAACCACACTCCAGTGCCAGCCTTACAAGAGTAACTGCGGGAGGCGAGGCAGGAGATGGCTGCTTAGAGAGAGATCTGACTGTTAATGAAGTGTGCAATACCACAGGGTAAACAATATCCCAGATGCTGCTCCAGAAGGCTCTCACTTGAAATTAAAACTAATCACCTGCCTGTAATGCTAACAAGCTCTTTTATGGTCTCCTTCCTCCAGGACATCAGCCCGCCCCCCATCCTGTCCATGACAGAAGGAGTGTGGAGAGGGCATAGATGTACACGCCAGCTAGGCCTGAGATGCACAGCAACCAAACAATGAGCTCAGTACCTCCAACAGACGGGGCCCTGGAGACCTTCACAAGGTTCTCTTGACCTCCTACGAGTTAGCATCCCAGGTGCCTGTCTCACATCTCCACCATCCTCGACCATGGCTGATAGCAAAGAGCAGCCCCAGAACTTAGGGAGTCCTGGAAGGAGCAGGGCAGAGCCATGTAAAGTGGACTGCACAGACCACAGCTTCCTGGTGCCAAGGCCTAATGAAATGTATAGGTGTCGAGCATCGTCCCGTCTTCAGTTAAAGAAAGCACCTGTCACTCAGAAGGGCCCATTTTAACAGACACACTGCAAAGCCAGTTCATCTGCACACATACACAGATGCAAGCACACATGCCCCCACCCCACACCAGTTAATTTGCCACAACATGCACAGATGCAGGCACACATGCCCCCCCCCCCCACACACACACTACAGCACACCTATACCTCAGCATTTGTGCTCACGAACTATGGAGACTCTAAGAGACATGAAGAATGCTGAAGATTGAGGGGAGAGCAAGGAAGGGGTGTGCCTCCCACACCCCAAGACTCCGGAATTTTTGTGCCAGTGCTACATCAGCCACCTTCCACCTCTAAGACAGAATAAATAGGTTAGTCCCCAGGGCCAGTAACCAGATACCCTGTGGCAGCAGCTGAATACAGAGGAGTGTTTGTAAAACGTCACATTCTGAGTCCTAGTAACAAGATGAGGCCTCGCCTACAAGTCAGGGACCTCCTTGACAATGTAAATCCTACTGTCTACCTTGTCCTGCACCTGAGATGCTGGGTGATGCAGGACACACTTGATCCTGAGCTGGGGACCCCTTTGAAGCACAGCTCAGTGATAGTGTGACAGGAGGAATGCCTCTGTCTCCGGGCCATCCTGCATTGCCTTGAATCCCACCATCTCTCTTCACATCCCACAAGAAGGCCGTTACCCTCCTGGTAGAGGTGTGGAAACAGAATCAGACCCTCAGGGTCCCAGCAAAGCAAGACAGAGCAAGAGTGTGCACTCGGGTCTGGCTGGCTCAAGCTCTGCGTTCTCTGAAAGACCACTTTCCTCTGTGTCACAGAGTCTGCCTGCTCCAGCATGGGCTTTTTGTAAATATCAGCATCAGAGCTCCTGAACCCCTATCTTTCTTAGAGGAGAGAAGTGCCCAAATTAGAAATAATCCCTGGGCATCCTGCTTCATTTCAAAGGGAATCAGATGGTGGTGGCTACAGGCCCAGGATGAGGCTGAGAGGTGGTGCCACTGCTGTTGCTGAGGCACAGGGTCACTAAGTACTGTGCTTTGTGTCCATATGGCCTGCTAGGCACTTCAAATGTCCCCTCACAGAAGACCCAAGAACCTTACTGGGGAACTGTCCATCCCATTTTATGGATGATGGAACTGAGGTATTGAAAGGCTAAGATGAACAGGGCAGTGGTGGCGCACACCTTTAATCCCAGCACTTGGGAGGCAGGCAGATTTCTGAGTTCAAGGCCAGCCTGGTCTATAGCTACACAGAAAAACCCTGTCTTGAAAAAAATAAAACAAACAAAAGAATGAAAGAGAGAGAGAGAGAGAGAGAGAGAGAGAGAGAGAGAGAGAGAGAGAAAGAAGGAAGGAAGGAAGAAAAAAGGAAAGAAAGAAAAAAGAAAAGGAAGAAAGAAAGAAAGAAAGAGAGAGAAAGAAAGAAAGAAAGAAAGAAGGAAGGAAGAAAAAAGGAAAGAAAGAAAAAAGAAAAGGAAGAAAGAAAGAAAGAAAGAAAGAAAGAAAGAAAGAAAGAAAGAAAGAAAGAAAGAAAGAAAGGTTAAGATGTTTCTCTGAGATCACATGATTAGTAAATGAGAGAGTTTAGTTAGCTTCAACCCAGAGAATGGCCTGTTACTTTCTATCAGGTCAACCGTAACCCACTCCCTTGGGTTTCTTCATAGATTAGGCTTTGTGACATTTTTTGAGCAGAAGTCCCCTCTCTCCTTCCAGACTGTGCCCCTCCGATCAACTGACATGAGGTATGGAGAGCCCCGACTCCACTTTAACCTCCCAGGTATAAGAGAACAATCTAGTCCCACAGCTTCCATCAGCTGAGGTGCCATTTTGTGTGGAGTTACACACACCTAGCCAGTCCTAGGGAAGAGGGTCTCACAGAACCTTTGAATCCTGGACAGTCTCTGCTTCAGACTTCCAACAGACACAACAAATTCATTAACCCTTTACCCGTGCTTCGTCTGTACCCAATGGTGGCCGTCTAAATCCAACCAAGCTTCCTGAGTTTCACACGCCCACGCTGAATCTTTATTCATTAACTCATACTTAATGAATGTGCTTGGCCTATGGCAGGATCAATCAAACCCGTCCCTCCAGGATAGGTACCAGCCAACGGGAATGCTGTGTAACTGCCAACTATTTGGGCAGCCACTGGAGAGAAGACTCAGATTCATGAGAGGAGATGCAGAAATTGCCAGACACAACCCGAGACAATTATACAGAAGAAGTACCCAGCACAGCACCTGGACACTCAAGCCACCCTTTAATTCCAGCACTCAGGAGGCAGAGGCAGGTGCTTCTCTGAGTCCGAGGCCAGCCTGGTCTAGAGAGTGAGTTCCAGGACAGCTAAGGCTACACAAAGAAACCCTGTCTCAAAAAGCAAACAGAAAACTCAAGTCTGGATTTCTTTCAGACTGTGTTTTGTGATATCTCACTTTCTACGGCCTTCTGCTGTGTCCCTGATGTTCATGTCCCACCGATGAGCGAACCTAGCCTGAGGAGTCTGTGAACCCTGGGGATTCTGGCCAGGATAGGGGCTCGTGCAGAAGGTAACTATAGTCCAGCTGAAGAGGAAACAGGGTGTCTATTCATTCCATAGTCCTTGCTCCCTACTAAGTCTGTGTCAGAACCAGCCCTGCTGCGGACAGAATGAATGTCTCTGTCACAGCCTTGAAAGTTCTCATTAAGCAACACCCAGTAAGAACGCTCGCACTGGCTCAGTGCTTGCCTTGTCCATTCCTCTTTTGAGACAGCTATAAAAGCAGTGTCACAGTAATCAAAATTAAAACCAATTTAGGAAGGAAAGAATATGTGCCCTCTTTGAGGTCAGGAACCACTAATGTTTCCAGTTTACCAAACCAGCCCTAGGGCTTACCCAGCTCTCAGAGGACCACTGACAAGGGGCTTCCAGATTGCTTGGAACTAGCAAGACAGCACTAGGAAGTGGTTCCTGCTGTGGCGACTGAGATGACAATGAGAAAGGTGGAGGAGGAGGAGGAGGGAGAAGAGGAGGAAGGGGAGGAGGCCAAAAAGGAGAAAGAGAGGAGGAGGAGAAAGAGGAGAAAGGGGGAGGAAGAGGAGGAAGAGGAAGAAGAGGAGGAGGGAGAGGAGGAGGAGGAGGAGGAGGAGGAGGAGGAAAACCAGGATGCTGTGGTTCATACTGTAATCCCAGCATTTAGGAGGTGGAAGAAGGAGGACTAACCTGGGCTACAAGACAGCACCTCAAAAAACAGACAAGCAAGCAAACAAAAACAAGAAGGGGAGGATGGTTCAGCCACCTCCTACAGATGCGGCTCTCCTAGGTCACACAGCAACTACCTTACAGGCCTTTGTAACAGATTCTCAACCCTATAGTGCCCTCCTGGTCCTTCCAGCTTTAACACACAATGCCAGTGTGTTTTCCCTACCCTCAGCTCAGTGATCTGTGCCTCGGGATTATCTGACCCTGACAAAATCTCCTGGCCATTTCCTAAGCCACTGGCAGGCAGCTGGATTTTCCATTTGGCATGGTTAGGAGATTAAACTGTAAGTCACTGCAGCACACAGGCCTTTCTCCAGCTTCCTGCTACCAGATTCAGGCGAGATAAGGGTTACAGAAGTAATACTCCCACGTTCCTGGCACCCCCCCCCCACCGTGCCAGTACCCTGTCCCCACTGCTGGGGAGGCCTATGTTACTAAATCTGCCACTTAGATGCTAGCTCAGAAGTGAGTACCCACGTGTGTATCAGCAGGGGATTAGACAAACACCAGCTCCAACAGAACTGGGGAAGAAACACTTAGAGGAGAGGCTGCCCAATTATACATTTCACAACCCCGTCATCAATCGCCATAGCAAGGAGGAAAACAAATGGTCCTGAGCCTGGCAAGAATGTCAGCAGAAATTGGAAAAACACTTGCTGGGAGCTGCCCAGGGGGTGCAGTGACCTCCCTTGTGATTGCCCAGGTCCTGCTAACCAGCTCAAGGCATACCAAAGAGAGACTGCAGAGCCAGTGGGGTAGATGGCCAGGCATCAGCCAATCGACTCACACCCCTCTAGACCCACACCCACACTTCTACCACCACCACCCCCCCCCAACCACTGAAGTAGGCTGAACATTCCACATCAGGGCACAAAAAACACTAAGCACTAGCCATATGCAATGCAGAGTGGCATCTTGGGAAAGCAGTATAATTATTCATTGGTTCTGATTAAACAGGTTGGAGGAAGGATTCGGAGAACCCTTTAAGACAGTTAAGTAAGGAAGAGGGCTAACCTTCGGGAGGAGGACCAGCCCCGTGCATTGCATCAGCACGTACCATCTCTGGGTTAGGCCGGCCCTAATCTTGGTCAGAGGTCAGCGGAAATAATCTCCACGTCTGTGCTTGCTATTCTCTATCATTTCATTTTCCCTTTCTATCCCAATCTCACCGCAAGAGTGAAAAGAAAGATAAACAGGCTAACAGCAAGCTCCAAGGGCTTCCAGGAGGGCGGTGACACTTAACCTCTACCACCCAGCATGCCTGAACCAGTTCCTGCTCATTCAGAGATGGGGAAATGAAAACACACCCGCCTCCCACCCTGGATGAACTCACACACAAGAATGAATAGTAACCAGGGCTCACTAGCTCTGGTCATACATAATACATTATAGCTCAGGCCTATAATCACGGCTACTAGAGAGACTGAAGTAAGAGCATCTCAAATTCAAGGCCTGCCTGGACTATGTGATGGAGCCAAAGCCGACCCGGCCAACTCAGTGAAACTTTTCCTCAAAATGAAAATGAAAAAGAAAAAGAAGAAGGAGAAGGAGAAGGAGAAGGAGAAGGAGAAGGAGAAGGAGAAGGAGAAGGAGAAGGAGAAGGAGAAGAAGAAGAAGAAGAAGAAGAAGAAGAAGAAGAAGAAGAAGAAGAAGAAGAAGAAGAGGAGGAGGAGGAGGAGGAGGAGGAGGAGGAGGAGGAGGAGGAGGAGGAAGGGGAAGGGGAAGGGGAAGAAGAGGAGGAGGAGGAGGAGGAGGAGGAGGAAAATGAAGACAAAGACGAAGATGAAGATGAAGAGGAGGAAGAAGGGGAAGAAGGGGAAGAAGAGGAAGAAGAGGAAGAAGAAGGAGAAGGAGAAGAGGAGGAGGAAAATGAAGACAAAGACGAAGATGAAGATGAAGAGGAGGAAGAAGGGGAAGAAGGGGAAAAAGGGGAAGAAGAGGAAGGAGAAGGAGAAGGAGAAAGAGAAGGAGAAGGAGAAGAGGAGGAGGAAAATGAAGACAAAGATGAAGATGAAGACGAAGAGGAGGAAGAAGGGGAAGAAGAGGAAGAAGAAGAAGAAGAGGGTCTGCAGCCCTAGCCCTGCGGCTGACTGCATAGCATGCTTGAAGTTTCCTAAATTTCCATCCTGGCACCAAAGAGATTGGTTCTGCTGCTAATCTCCTAAGTAGCTCCAACGTTTTGCCTATTTTAGAACTCCTTTTCTTATTTTCATTTTCTTTATGCACACATATCATGGCACACGTGAGGAGGTCGGAGGACAGCTTCGTGGAAGCCATTCGCTCTTATGCTTCCATGGGTCGCAGGGATTAATTTCAGTCAAGCATTTGCTGATCTCTCTCTCTCTCTCTCTCTCTCTCTCTCTCTCTCTCTCTCTCTCTCTCTCTCTCTCTCGTGTGTGTGTGTGTGTGTGTGTGTGTGTGTGTGAGAGAGAGAGAGAGACTTTCAGCATGTTGGACAAGTACATCCCCTGCCTCTGTTACTCAGAAAACTTGACAGCTGGTCGAAAATGAGAGAAATCAAACTTTCAAGGAAAAAAAAAAATTAAGTTGTGCTGGCTAGTGTCCTGAAGAGAGAGAGAGATACCTTTTGTTGAATGAGCTTCTATCACATGTTATCAAATTAATATACTGTCCAAAATATCAATAGGGGGGAAAGCTATGAATTCCTCTTAGAATTATTGAGAGACATGTCTGAGGGTCGCTGGCTAAGGAAATGGAAATCCTAAACCAGATCTTGCTGCACAAAGCCTAGAAGTTCCATCCTTTAAGTAGGAACTGTCAGAGGCGGCTCCCCGGAACCATCCACTACACACACGTATCAAGCTGACCTCGTTCCCTGACAACCATGTAGAGCAGGCTCTTTTGTGGACCAAGGTCTACACAGACCTTCTCTTTTGAGCCCCAACCCTCAAAGAAATTCCCAACCCTGCATGAAGGTACTAGGACTGAGGTGGAAGCTAAGGCCAGCCTTCTTCTAAGTAGACATCAAAGCCACACCAAGGGACACCAAGTGCACAACAGCTGGGGAATTCCAGTCTTTGGAAAACGTTTGATGTTAGCCTTTCAGCCGGAGGCAAATCGTTCTGTAGGAGTGTGTCAGGGTGAAAGTGGTCAGTGAGGTCTTGGAGATGCTAAGGAGACTTTCTTACACAGAATCCAATTTCCCCCTGCCTCTGCTGCAACTCACAATCTTCCAACAATACTGTCTCTTTTTTCACTGAGCCACTATTCTGTGACACTACTCAGGACACTTTATCATCACTGTGGGATGGAACTCTCACCACTCCTTCAGGTTTGCACAGCAAGTGCCTTACCCACTAAGCCAGCTTTTTGAAGTTGAATCTTTAAAAGTGAGTAAGGAATAAACCCTAGAAGTTCCATCCTTTAACTAGGAACTGTCAAAGGAGTCTCCCCCAAACCATCCACTACACAAATGTATCAAGAAGCCTTGTGAAACCGTCCCAACTTGAGACCCATCCCATGGGCCAGCACCAGTCCCTGACACTATTAATGATACTCTGTTCTGCTTGCAGACAGGAGAAAGTTGTCCTCTGAGAGGCTCCACCCAGCAGCAGCTGACTCAGACAGATACATACACACAGCCAAATGGTGGATGGAGCTTGGGGACTCTTATGGAAGAATAGGAAGAAGGACTGCGGGCCCTGAAGGGGATAAGAACTCCACAGGAAAACCAACAGAGTCAACTAACCTGGACCCAGGGCTCTCAGAGACTGAAGCACCAACCAAAGAACATACACAGGCTGGACCTGGGCCTCCCCGCACATATATAGCAGATGTGTAGCTTGGTCTTCATGTGGGTCCCAAACAACTGGAGTGGGGGCTTTCCCAAAAGCTGGTGCCTGTATGTGGGATATGTTCTTCTAGCTGGGCTGCCTTGTCTGACCTCAGTGGGAGAGGAAACGCCTAGCCTTGCAGAGAATCGAAGTGCTAGGGTAAGGGGATACCCAGGGAAGGCCCCATCTGCTCAGAGGAGAAGGGGATGGGGAGAGATGACAGGGAAAGGGCAGTAAGAGGGATGCAAAATGAATAAGTAAAAAATAAAATTAATTGTTTTTTTAAAAACATAATAAAATTAATTTTAAAAAGTTTAAAAAAAGAAGCTCATTTGTGGATGTGAACATGGGTCCTATGACAATGTTGAACATGTGCCAGGCCATGTTTTTTCTTCTATAAGATGTGACCTTGGAGAAAAAGAACTCTACTGCTTCCCTGACTATACGTACAATCTTCGGGATATGCAGACAATGTTCAATTTGGAACCAGGAGAAATCATTTTGCTATTTTTAATATAAAAACATAAAATGAGATCACATATGCTTGTATGCCTGTCTTCCGGCAAAGGAGACTTAAGCTGTCTTTATACCAATAGTTCACCTGAAAAATGGGTTAGAGCTACTGTGCCCACCGGTAAGACGGGACAGAGTGGGAAGGCTCGGTAAGAAGATGACAAGAGAAATAGGAGGGTCTCAGCTTGAGGCCAGAGACAGAACTGCACCACCAGTCAGGGCTGACCTGGGCTGGGACCTGGAGACCAAGGCTGCTGATCCTTCCAGACTTCCAAGATGGCCGTCCACAGTCAGATGGACACTCTCTATGGTTCTTAAGGAAAAAGTGAGGCTCTGCTCGTGCTCCTGAAACCACCTGCAGGCCCATCATTAGTTGGGTCAGGGAGTTAAGAGTAGATGGCTGACCATACAACACTCTCAAGGTCCTGTAAAATCCTCAAGGGGCAGGTGGAACTCTAGCAAACTTTTTGTAAAATCAGAGAGTTTACAGTTGGTGGGAAGCAATGCCTTCCTCTGATTCATAAGAAAATAAAGGGATCACAACACACACACACACACACACACACACACACACACACACAATCACAGCAAACCATGTTTCTCATGAGCCTAGAGCACAGCCTACATATTTTCAATGCCAAGCTGTCAGCTCCTATAACCAAACCCATATAGATTCCTCCACACTGATAACGTGACCACAGTGCAATTTATTTATTTGCTCATTTTTGAGATAGGAGCGAGCTATACAGTCCACGCTGACTTCACACTGGAAATTCTTCAGAGTCAGCCCAGGTGGGGGTGTGCTGACATTACAGGCACACACCATCACACCTGGCTTCACAAGGTAATTTAAAAGAATTCTTGAGTTAATTCTGAATCGCCTGTTGATTATCTAAAATCTACAGAGGTTTTTCCGCAAGATAAAATTCTTTCCATTAAGTTCTTAAAAAAAAAAATCTACCTTTAGGTGACTAAGTTGGTACCAGGCAAAATAAAACAAGTCTAAATAATGTTATCAGTACCCCTGAGGATTTAAATAAACTATATAAAACGAATCTAATCTATAACTACATTTAGCAAGCATGTACCAACAAAGTCTGAAAGGTGACTTGGTAGCAAGTCAGCTCTTACAAACAGAGCTCTGAGGATGAGGTTTGCCATACTTGAAATCTATTTCCCTGCAATCGATAGGCTTACTATTTTTGTATTTAAACCTAAAGGCGAGGTATGTCTCAAAACGTATTTTTGCAGAGTGTAAACGTTCTCATGAAAAGTGATGTTGGAGGGTCCACCTTTCTTCCTCCCTACCCATTTAATGAAAGAAAACCTTCATCTCTGATAAGACAATGCTTTGAAGGGACATTTTGGCTCTGTGTCACAAAGCCTGTTTCCAAACATATACATCTGGGGCGGGGGTAGGATGGGGAGTTAGGCTCTTTTTATTTGTAGCCGTTACACGTTCCTTGGGGTTAAAGCTATGGCGTCCTATCAGACGACTCCCTAAGATCTGAGTGATTACGATGAAAACCTCAGTTGTGGTGCTGTCGCTTTGTTCTGATGGTGATTATGGTTGTCTGGTTCGTTGATTGGTTGGTTTTTATCTATTTGTTTTTTGTTTTTTTTTTTTTTCTCCTTTTCAATGTGAAGTTACAAAGAGCCTATCTTCTGGTAAAGGGAGAAAGAGAGACAGGACCATCAGTCAACAGGCTTCAATAAAAGCACACATTTAAAGGTGCCTGGTTTGGACCTTAATGTCATGGCCCATGTCAAAGGATCCTTGTCACATCGCCAAACATGTTTACACATGCTTCACACCCACCAAGTATAGAGCTGTGGGTATCTAAAATTAAGTATTTGCAGAAAGTTGGGGTGAGGTGGACCCCCTTGAATCACCCTCATATTACGCACAATGGAGAAAGAGAAAACGGTGCCAGAGAGTCAGGGCCTTTCCGTGTGTGTCCCAGGTCCTGTTGCTTTTTGAATCTTAGGGTTTTTTTGTTGTTGTTGTTGTGGTTGTTATTGTTGTTGTTTTATTTTTGTCAGATTAATTCCCAGGATCTCAGATAAATGACTCCAGGGCCCCTAGATCTAGAATCCCCTGTGTCCAAGAGAGACAGACAGACAGACAGACAGGTGGGCCCCCCCATCTTTGGGAAACAGAAAGTGCCATCTGAGCCCCACAATCTGAACCTTCAGCATCCTCATCTAAAGTTTCCAGAGGCTGGAGCGATGCCTCAGCAGCTAGGAGCACTTGGGGTTTCTGCAGACCTGGAGTTCTTTTCTCAATCCCCAAATCAGGCAACTCACAGTCGCTCCAGGGATCCCACACATGCCCTGACCTCTAGAAGCATTTCCACACACTTGTGTTTACACACACACACACATATATAAATAAGCCTTTTAAAGTGTCCACTTAAAAGTGCTCACTATTAGATAATCAAACATAAAATCACCACACACACACACACAATCATCTCAAACAGGTTAAATTGTGCTATGTTTACAAATTCATTCTTCACTGAAAAGAAGCAAAACTGCTCAATAACACCCCCTCCCACAGACACACAATAAAGTCCAAAGAAACAAAATTCCAGTGTCCCTTAAAAGTAGTAAAGACTAGGAGGCAGAGGCTCTCTGATAGTCTACTTCCTTATATACTCTACAGGTATTAGAGCACTGTTTTGAAGTTTTTAATATACTTTTTTTTACATTTTATTTTATGAATTTTTGCATGCATACATGCATGCATGTGTTTGTGCATGTGTATGTATATGTGGGGGAGGGTAGGTAGATAGGTGCGCATGCCATAGATGACTTGCTAGAACCAGTTCCCTCCTTCTACCATTTAGGTTCTGGGTATCAAACTCTGGTCTTCAGCCTGGTAGCAAGCATCTTTACCTGCTGATCCATCTTTCTGGACCCTTGTTCCATTTTTTGTACATACACATTATTGATAGTAGATTTTTGGAACAAACCAATCCAATCTATTTTATAAGTTAAGAGGCTTCTGCGTTGTAATGTCATACTCTCTACCTGGAATCTTAATGCCCCAGGCTCTTGAATAGAATGATCTAGGAGGATAAGAAATAAATGCTTTCTGCAATGGGGAAAGTAGAAAGGGGGCACCATCCTTGCTCAGTGCCATTTGGTTCTGTTCAGAGCTCAGGGAACAGGAAGTGTGAGTGGACCAGAATTTAAGCTGCTGCAGAAGGATGCACGATTGTTCCTTCCAAGCAAATCCCAAGTGTCTGATCCTGAAGACGTAGATATGCTGTCACATTCTGCCTGTACACCCAATCAGGCATGAGGCAGTATGGGGCAGTGTGGGGCAGTGTGCCGTAGTGGGCACTTGGGAAGGCGGGGCAGCAGTAAAAATCCTCAGGGTCTAGTTTGGCTCAGAGGCCCGGGTTGGTTGTGTGAACATGCCATTTCCAACCTACGTGTTTGAGTGAATGGGTGTGAGGGGGCAGGCAGGAGTTGAGTGTGAGCATGTGTAGGCACGTGTTAGTGTGTACGAGCAATGCGAAGGCGAGGGCGAGCATGAGTGTGAGGCGAAGTGGGCAAGTGGGAACGTGCTCAGAGGTCGTGCAGTGGTGCCGTACACACAGAAGCGAGTCCGAGGAGAATGCAGAAGGGTTTAGAGAAGCACAGGCAGGGACACTTTAGACTTCATCTACTAAACATCAAACGGGCAGCCCACAGGCCTCCCAGGTCCATCAAGATGTCTGGCCTTCTGCAGACAAAATAGCAGTCTCGGGGGATGAGTTATTTTTTTTGACCCAATGAGCAGACAGTTTGCCAGATAAGCTCCACCATCATGATTAGCCTAAAAAGAGACCTCTGCTCATAGTGCAAGCTCTCAACCAAAGCGCAAAAGTCCCTAGGATTCCATAATTTCCAGTTGATTACCCACACTCATCTGACTCTAATGCGCACGCGCACACGTGCACACATATTCTCTGTCTCTCTGTCTCTCTGCCTCTCTCTGTGTCTTTCTCTCTCTCTCTCTCTCTCTCTCTCTCTCTCTCTGTGTGTGTGTGTGTGTGTGTGTGTGTGTGTGTGTGTGTTTCACATGCTTCAGAGAGCAAAGCAGGCTAGTGGTGTCTTTCTCCCTAACTCCACTTTGTGGGTGTCTAAAAGAACCTGTTCAAAGGCGGGAGGTGGAGCGAACAGCGTCTCACCTCTGAGCCTCTCTTACCAGTTCCTCCCTGGTTACTTATCTGCTTTTAATCTTACAAATGAAGAACAACGACAACAACAACAAAACCAGTTTACCTGTTACTTGTTATTATTTAACTCCCCTTTAACTCACTCCCAAACAAGACTTTGTTTTCAAACGTGCATGTATGGGCTGTTTTGGCAAGCAGTCAGCAGGAGCTGTTCAGCCACCACAGAAAGGGCAAGTGGAAACTGCATAACAACTCAGAGCTATTTGGGTGTGCCAGCCCAGCTTTGGGGTTTCAAAAACAAATGGAGAGAAGACCCTCTCTTACTTACGAGTAACTGCTGGGCAGAGGGCAGAGAAATTGAGCCTCACCTTTAAAAAGATGCATTTCCCAGCTGCCCTGTGACCACTGTCCCCTGAGGCAGACTGCCCGCCTGCCCGTCTGCCCTTTTTCTAAAGGTGATAATACTGGCAGCAGGTGCAAGGTGCCTGGAGCCCTGTCCTGGCCCCCAAATGACTGATTAGGACTCCTGTTTGCAAACACATTTGTCTTTCTAGACTACCAGCAGAAAACAGAGAAAGAGATTGCTGCTCTTCAAAACTAGACCATGTTTTCTGAAATGGAAGCTGGAAAGGACTGTGTTTTAGAGTCCAAAATTTCTTAGTGTTGAGTGGAACTGTAATACAGCCAGGAAGGATGGAGAAAGTTATTGGGGTACAAATGGGTGGAATCTCACATTCAAGATGAAACCAGAAGGCTACCCACTAAAATACCATGTTGCTTTCCCCACAAGGAAGCCCTACAACCTCTTGCATGCCAGGTAAGGAAACTCCCCATCCTCCATGGAGAGGCAAGAGAAAGGCCATCCCATTTTAGAAGAGCTAGCTTCAACAATTACCTTCTGAAAGAGACTGACCTCAGCTCAAAAATGAGATCAACCACACAGTAGGAACGAGCATCTGCCACTGCCTCAAACAGACCAAGCATTAGTGTAATGAACATACATGTAGACATGTACCAGAAATGGACCTGTCCCAACTTACACTCTTAAGGAGACACCATGTGCCTAACTCAGACAACTCAAGTCAAATGAAGCTACAAAAGAAAGGATCTACTTGGCTCAAACGATACTTTTCCATTTATCTCGCACGTCACACTGCATATTAGTTACGTTGACTGACACTGATACAGCCAACTGCTGCCTAACTTACGTGTGAATCTCAATAGTTGCTCAAACCGTAGATCAGCCATACAACCACATCTGCAGAGGTCAGGGGCCTGTCACAGGATCATACCACTCACATTCCTGCCTAGGAGTAGAGGCTGAGTTAAGCCAATAGATATCTTTGTCAGCCTGAATAAACCATGAAATGAAGTGTTTCACTCCATCAAGTCAAAGCAACGCATCTCTGCTCACCAGCTTTAGAAATTAGGAAGGTTTATTATAGTTGACATACACGAACCTTATGTTCCTTCAGACCCATTTTTTAAAGACATGTACCGTAAGAACAACTTAAACTCACTGCCCAGTCTTCAGAGTGCTTGGTAGACCATGCCCACAACAAAACCACCTATAGAGAGATATTATGACTTTACCAGAGCCCTGCTCAGGGTCTTTCCCGCTCAGCAAAAAAGTAAGAAAACCAGGATGATGCACGGAGCATCCAAGGTCTGCTTGCGAGGCAACACTTACCACTCTGGGCTTCTGCTGGTCCAGGGTATGCAAAAAGGCTGAGTTGGGGTCCAGCGTGCGCTCAGGGTCACTGGAGATGTCCTCCTCCGAGTCATCGTAAGAAGAGGAGAAGCCAGTGGAGGAGGCTGAGGAGGAGGACAGCTTCCTCAGAGGCAGGGGACCCCGAGGGCTTCCTTGGATCTCCTCTAGCCCTCCATCCTCCTGAGCACCCATATCTGTAATGATGACTGCAGGGATGGCTGGGATGTTGCTGGGGCTGCAGGCCTCTTTTAAGGAGGCCTTGTCCTTCTGGTCTGGGGGCATCTCTTGGCAGCTAGGGTGAGCATCTCCGTCTGGCAGCTGGCTTCCCCAAGTCCCCTTCGACTGTACCCCCGTGTCACGTGTCCAGATCAGGGGAGCTTCCTCCAAGGCACTGGGCCAAACTATGGAACTCTCAGGCTGCATTCCCATCCTGTCCCCAGGGAGGCACTGGGGTTCTTTCAATTTTGTTGTTACTTCCCCAGGTGGTAAAGGTTCCAGCATTCGGCCATAATGAACGTCTTCCTCCACACCCCTAGCCCCTGGCTGTGCTGCCTGGCTGCCCCCAAGCAAGCCCAGTGCTGGAGAGCCTTCTCTCTCACTGTCCAGGGTCTGCTGGGGCCCTCGCATCCCTGGGATCCTATTTCCTCCCTTCTCAGGTCCTACGGAATCCAGGTCTACAGGCAGTCTAGACCATCTGGGGTCCTCTGAGGGCTCTGAGCTTTGGGCAGTCACAGCCCTCTCTTCTGGTCTTTTGATGACTTCAGGTGTCCAGGAGCCCTGCCCACCAACAGAATGAATTCCTCTTCCCACCCTTCCAGGGGGTTCTCTCATGTGGGTCCGGACAGGCTCTGGGGTTGAGCCGGTCTCCTTGCCCAGAAACTGCCCCCGTCTCTCCATCTGGGCCTCCCAGGGGCGCATGCCCCCGAGCTCACAGCCTGTCTCCATGAGGGCAGAATCATGTCCAGGGTGTGGTCCAGCGGATGCGGCTGAAGCTGCCACTTTAGTAGCCAACGTTAAGCTAGTTCCAAAGCGCTCCAGTGAGGGAGCAACCCTCTTGTCAGTTTCCATGGGTGTGGGTGAGCCACAGCGGGGACTGGCCGGGGTACCTCTTTCCATTCTCACGGAAGTAGATGGACTCTGAGTCCCTAACCTGGTCGGGCTGGCTGGGCCTAAAAGAGGGGCCACTCCCTCCTTGTCCTTCGAGGGGTGTGTGCTGAGTCTGCTTCTCCTTCCAGAGTTGGTATCTGGGGTTTCTGTACATTGTTCTCCCCAGGACTTTGTTCTGCGTTCCTCACTTGGAGAACACGGAGCCAAGACCCTTTCGGGGGGCTGGCTGCTACTTCGGAAGGGACACGGGGAGGGCGAACGAGCCCTACCCAAACGCGGGCTTCGGGGCGCTTGAATGGCAGAGCTCTGTGCCTGGATTTGCGCCTCGAACATGCCCACTTTCTGGTTCACCTGCACATTTTGCAACTCGCGCTGCAGAATCCGCAGCTTCCTCTGGGCCTCCTCTGGCCCAGGTGGGGAGAGGATGCGGGCCGCCACCACCTGCTGCGCGTCCCCTCGCAGGCGGCCAGCCCAACTGGGACTGCCCACGCCACTGCTGCTGCTGCTGTTGCTGCTGCTGCTGCCACCTCCGCTACCGCTGCTACTATTCAGCCTGCGCCGGCCGCTGCGCCAGCCCCCAGGACTCCCGGGCTCCTCCAGGGACAGCGACTCTGCTGGGGGGAAGAGAAAGGAAGCGCCTCTCCCAGGGCTGAAGACGCTGCCGGGACTCAGCGCGGCCCTCCCGGAGGGCTGGGGCGTCTCGCTGCCGCTGGGCCGGGGGCCGCCACTCTTGAGCTCGTTGGTGCTGTTCATGATCACCAGGCTATTGAGGGCATAGCAGTACACAGCCATAGTACAGGGTCCGCCCGCCGCCGCGGCTCTCCGTCCCGCTCCACCGCCGGCGCCTCCTCCTCCCGCGGCTCTCGGCTTAGTCCCGGAGGCCCGGCGGCCGTAGCTCTGCGCGCTGATGGAGCAGCATGGCCTAGGCGGCGGGCACAGGGCAAAATCGCGGGCTCGGCCCCCGCCCCAAGCTCCATAAACGATTTCGCGGCTGTGGAGACACAAGGAGAAAAGTCAGAATTCCCGAAGGCATCAAGGGGGTGGGGTGGAGAGAGCCCACCCGCAGAAAGCAGAGAGCAAAGGGAGCCCCGGGACCCCAATCTGCTGGGGACGGGGTGCCCCTGGATGTCTAGCCTACAGGAGTTGTGATGCTCAGTGAGGAGGCAAGCCGGGCCGCCTCGATATGGCCTCTATTGGTATTTTCCGGCGGTGGTCCACCTCCCCCAGCTTGTGATACACTCCAAGAACACCTAGAATCCCAAATTCTGAAATTAGTCTCGGTAGCCACGCGGATGGCCGAGGGAGGAGGTGCAACTCGCTGGTTCCCTCCTCGAGACTGGCCAGGTTTCCTTGGCCAGAGCAAACACCGGCTATCGAGGATGACAGGCAACCCTGCTCCACCCTCTCAGGACATCAGAGGCCAAGTCACAGGGAACCTGACCCGGACCTGCCTTCCCCAAACCGCTGCTGGAGCCGAGACCTGGAAGGGGACTTGTGTGCCCACCGTTTTCTTTCTGATCCTGGTCTGGGGCTATGCCTCTCGGCCTATGAAAGGCCGGGAAGAGCGCGGGGGTGGGTGGGGGTGGGGCAGTCCAGGCACTTTTCAGCACTAGCCTTGATGTCTGTCTGTCTCCAAACAAGTGTGTTTTGTGAATGTGGGCACGCGTGCGCGCCAGGGAGCAAACTCTGCAGTATCCAGCACTGGAATCAATCCTGGTGGCTCCCTACTGTCCCCTCAGACCCTGCAGCGAGTGTGTGTGTGTGTGTGTGTGTGTGTGTGTGTGTGTGTGTGTTTGGGAGAGGGGATGCATGTCCGCAGCTACTCAGCCCTGCGCGCATCCTGTTAGCGAGGACCCAGCTGCCCCCTCCGGGACCCACACCCCTCGGAGGAACTCTGGGCTTGCTTGCACAGTTGCAGCCCGGAGGCCTTCTAATTGTGCAGGCCTGAGAATTTGCAGCCCTTCGGGGTCCCGCAAGCTAAGCCCCGGAGCAGCGCGGCCGGCCGAGGGCAGGGCCTCGCGCATCCCGGGCAGCCTCGCCTGGCGCCAGGGGAGCCGCCGGGCAAGCCGAGCCCCAGACGCCCGCAGCGCGCCGGGGAGGTGGTGGCGGCGCAGCGGCCCGGAAGGCGATGGGAAAGTCGAATCGCCTCCTCTGCCCCCAAGGCCACGCCACGCTACCGTCCCAAATCAGCCTCCCTTCTCCGTCGTTCTAGCCCTCACCTCCGTGCTGTGCTCGGACCCCGGAACACCCAGAGGAACCCCAGCACAGATGGAGCGGAAAGAGGGTTCAGAGACGAGGGCCAGGAAGGAGCCGCCACGCTTACCTGCAATTGCTCAGACTTCCAGGTCCCGTGCAGGCGACATGCCCCGGGGACTCCGGGCTCGTACAGACCAAGTGGCTTAAAGTTTTTTTAAAAAAATAAAAAAGCTCCCAAAGGGTTTCCGCAACAACTTATGGAAGACGGAAAAAGTGGGGTGCAACGAAGCTGAATGTACCGGCGCAGGGACTAGGCGATCCCGGAGGGGACACCGCCAGGCCGACCCTGCGTTGCTCTGTGCTTGGTTGGAGACACTACCGCTGTCAGCGTCTGCTCCCTGCTACTTCAGTGTTTGTTCAATGTAAGATTTAAAAAAAAAAAAAAAAGTTGGGGGTTGAGGGAGGAGGCAGAGAGGCGGGGGCTTGGGGGAGGAAAGCAGGAAGGAAGTTGTGAGCCTGTCTGGGGTTGAACTCAGCGGAACAAGTTTTTCTTTTCTTCTTTTTTTTTTTTTTTTCTATTGCTTGGCAAACCGAGGGAGGGAAACACTTAAAAAAAAAGTTTCCATTGTTAGCTAACAAAAAAAAAAAAAAAAAAAAAAAAGACTTTAACTTCTGCGGGTTAAAGATATACGATTTATTTTCCATCCCTCGACCAAGGTTTGCTGGTGTCTAGTTTTATGAAGCTACGTTTGAAAACTGTTTTTAATAAAATTTTGAGTGTGCTAAACAAAGCTGCTGGGGGGGGGATTTTTCTAGCATCGAAAGAGGGGTAATATTCTGCCTAAGCAGAGGGTGTACTTGTACTACAATAGGCAACTTTTTACAAGGTATATTGCATATATTGCAGGGCATTTCCTTGCACAGTTTTAGGTTTTAATGCACCATGGTAGAATTTTGGAAGACTGGTTGGACTGTGAGCTGCTGAGTGTCTTGTAGGCTAGATGTGTGAAGGAGCTCTGCATTAAGCAGTTATCTATAAACGCACACAGAGGCTGTGCTGTTCGCGTATTTTTGCACTCAACTCTCAAAAAGTTATTTTAAGAAAAAGCATAGTCCTGGGGCTGAGGCCCGATCAATGTCTTCAACCACTTGCTCAGTCTCCTGTGAATTTACTCCTGCGTTTTCAAGGGTTCTACTCTACCCTCAAATAAAGGGGGGGGGGCACCAGGCAACACTGGAGGGCGGGGGACACTCCCTGCCCCCATACACACACACTTAAGCCCCACCCGGCACTGCAAGCCTGTTTTGCATAATTCCCTAAATCTTAAACTCTAGCGTTTAGTGGAAACAGGGAACACAGCTGCGAGGTTTAGGAGATTTAAGAATCCTAAGCTTGTATCCGCCCATATATCCTGATTAGCCAAACCTCGGATGGAAAACCTGACCGCCTGTAGCAAGCAGACAGCTTACTTGTTTATGTAACAATACCGTTGAAGTGAGCAAAGCAACCTGCAGCTTGGTCAGGAAAAGACTCAAGCAAATTTGAAACCAAGAGCCCTTCCAGCCAAGAATTCCTGGAATCGGACAAGTCCTTTCTGGTTTTGTTTTGTTTTGTTTTTGTTTTATTTTTTATTTTTTTTAACATACCCTGGAAGGCTTGAATCTGGTTTCCCTCTCACCCTCAATGGGGCTGAATAAAGATGCCTGTCCTGTGTGTGTTCTAGTATTACCGTGAGACAAAGAAGCCACCTCTATCTAGACTCCCTCCTTTGGTCCCTAGTGGCAAGAAGAGGAGTTACTCAAGCTATGAAGTCTAATCTGAGAGGTGATAAATGCCTCAGTAGAAGCAACTGAAGAGCCTAGCAAAGCTCCCACAAATCTCTACCTTGCCGGCCCCTGAGAAGCTGTTCCTAGTTGCTATTGTCTCTTGTAGGTGAGTCAGTCAACCTTCCCTAGTGAGAAATGAAGGCTGCTGGAACATGCCCTTAGTCTCTGAGTAATCCTTGGCCAGTCAGCTGCTGTCAGACAGGACATGGAGATGGAACTTCTGGCTTGGATGTAAGGGAGACAAGACGATAGTCCTAACCATGACACTGAGAGGGTTTGGCAGGGTTTAAGTCCCCAGATTGGAAGTCAGCACAGCAGGCTTTATATCCTACCATAGAATCTAGCTGGCTCCCACAACGTAAAGCAAAAGTTAACACTTCGACGTAGTGTTTGCTATTTCCAGACACTGGTTTAGGCACATTTTGAATATGTATACAGGACTAAGGACATAGTATGGGTAACAGAATGCCTTCCTAACATGCACCATGCCCTGTGATTGGTCCTCAGCACCGCACAAGCCAGGCTTGTTGGCCTAGTGACACGAACCTGTAATCCAGCACTGTAGTGGTGGAGGCAGGAGGATGAGAAGTTCAAAGTCACTATTAGCTACATCAAGAGTTTGAAAGCATCTTAGGCTATCTGAGATCCTGTCTCAGCAATCCCTCCTTACCTCTAACACACGCACACACACACACACACACACACACACACACACACACACACAAGAGAAAAACAATTTGCATATTGTCAACCTTATAACAACACTGTCAGGTAGGCGTTGTTACAGGCTTCATTTACACTAGAAATTAAAATTCAAAGAGGCAGCTCTCTGCTCCTCCCTGTTCCAGAGACAGTGCATCTTCTTGTGCAGTGCCAGCCTCGTCCCGTAGACAAAATGGTGAAGGCCGGTGTGAACGGATTTGGCCATATTGGGCGCCTGGTCACGAGGGTTGCCATCTGCTCTCTACATGGCAAAGTGGAGATTGTTGCCATCAACGACCCCTTCATTGACCTCGACTACATGGTCTACATGTTCCAGTATGACTCCACCCACAGTAAATTCAACGGCACAGTCAAGGCTGAAAATGGGAAGCTTGTCATCAACGGGAAGCCCATCACCATCTTCCAGGAGCGAGACTGCCCTCCCCCCAACATCAAATGGGATGAGGCCAGTGCTGAGTATGTCGTGGAGTCTACTGGTGTCTTCACCACCATGGAGAAGGCGGGGGCCCACTTGAAGGGTGGAGCCAAAAGGGTCATCATCTCCGTCCGTTCTGCCGATGCTCCCATGTTTGTGATGGGTGTGAACCACGAGAAATATGACAACTCACTCAAGATTGTCAGCAATGCATCCTGCACCACCAATTGCTTAGCCCCCCTGGCCAAGGTCATCCATGACAACTTTGGCATTGTAGAAGGGCTCATGACCACAGTCCATGCCATCACTGCCACCCAGAAGACTGTGGATGGCCCCTCTGGAAAGCTGTGGCGTGATGGTCGTGGGGCTACCCAGAACATCATCCCTGCATCCACTGGTGCTGCCAAGGCTGTGGGCAAAGTCATCCCAGAGCTGAACGGGAAGCTCACTGGCATGGCCTTCCGTGTTCCTAACCCCAATGTGTCCATCGTGGATCTGACATGCCGCCTGGAGAAACCTGCCAAGTATGATGACATCAAGAAGGTGGTGAAGCAGGCATCTGAGGGCCCACAGAAGGGCATCCTGGGCTACACTGAGGACCAGGTTGCCTCCTGTGACTTCAACAGCAACTCCCACTCTTCCACCTTCGATGCCGGGGCTGGCATTGCTCTCAATGACAACTTTGTCAAGCTCATTTCCTGGTATGACAATGAATATGGCTACAGCAACAGGGTGGTGGACCTCATGGCCTACATGGCCTCCAAGGAGTAAGAAACCCTGGATAACCCACCCGAGCAAGGACACTGAGAGCAAGAGAGAGGCCTTCAGTTGGTGAGGAGTCCCTATCCCAACTTGGCCCCAACATTGAGCATCTCCCTCACAATTTCCACCCCAGACCCTCATAGTAACAGGATGAGCCTAGGGAGCCCTTCCTACTCTCTTGAATACCATCAATAAAGTTCGCTGCACCCACCTCTCCTTGGTTTTAATGCGGTGTTGGGGAAGGGAGGGCATATGGGGAGGTAAAGAAGGCTCCAAAAAAGAAAAAAAAATCCAAAGAGGCGTGGCATTTGATCAACACGTGCACCCTGGTACCACAGCTGGCAAAGCTTGATCAGTGCTGTGTGGATCACTCACAGGCTCTATGCTTGTTGCTACTCTCCTTATGCCAGTTCTTTACAACTAGTTACTCCCTAACTTTTCTGGGACCCTCCCCAATTTGCTCGCTTTTGGGATGGGATTGATGCTATAAAATTAATATGTATAAAGAGTGGTGGTGTAAAATCTTTAGCTGACATCATCCTCTAACAATGAAGGATGGGCAGATGTACTCTACTGTAATGGGTTAGGCGTCCCTGATTATCACTCTTGTTCAACGTTGTACTTGGAAGGCTCAGTGAGGCACCATGTGCCTATAATCCCAACAGTCCCATTTCAAATACACTGCAAATGCAAAGCCAGTTTGAACTATGTGACACCCTTGATGTCCTGGTCAGTGTTGTCACACAAGAAAAAGAAATAAAAGACCTTTAGGGTGAAAGAAGTAAAACTATTGTTTGAACACAAGATGTGTGTCGGCAGAGAAAGAAATCTAGTGGAATTTATAAAAAAACCACCAGAAATATAACTAAATTTAGGAAATGTGTTATATTTCTATTGTTACTAAGAAAGAGCCATAGCCTGGCTAGTTGAAACGACAGAGATTTATTTTCGCATAGTTCTTGAGGGTAGAAGTGTGAGATTAAGGAGCTGAGAGTTCTACAGCTCAAGAAGACTGGCTTCCAGGTGGCTAGGATGAGGGTCTCAAAGGCCACGCCCAGAGTGACACACCTACTTTGGCAAGGCCACATCTATTGGCCCCACTGCGTGGGCCAAGCATATTCAAACCACCATACCTACTTTAACCCTAATTACTGTTTAAAAGATCCACCTTTCTCTTGTAATCTCATTCTGAGGTACTGAAGTTAGGACTTGACCATGTGACCACACCACAGCAGTGAGGCTGAGAGAAGTAAGAGCGATGAACGCTGTTAAATACTTAGGGGTACACATGAAGACGCATGCATACGACCTGGAGGCAAAAAACACAGAACAGTGCTAAGAAAAAAAAAAAAAAAAAGACCTGAAAAAACTGAAAGATGGACCATGTTCATAGATTAGAGGACTCAATATTCTTTCTCTCTCTCTCTTTTTTGAAGATTTATTTATTTTATGTATATGAGTGTACTGTTGCTGTCTTCAGACACACCAGAAGAGGGCATCAGATCCCATTACAGATGGTTGTGAGCCACCATGTGGTTGCTGGGATTTGAACTCATGACCTCTGGAAGAGCAGTCGGTGCTCAGCCAGTAGTTAGCTGAACCATCTCTTCTCCTCAACTCAGTATTCTTGATGCCAGTTCCTCTCAAATTTACTAACAGATGCAATGTAAGCAAAATATCCCAGTAGTTTTTTGTTTTGTATTTTTATTTCATAAGCGTCATAGGGAAACACAAGAATTTAGAAGAGACAAAATAGCTTTGACAAAGAAGAAAATAGAAAAACTAACATCACCTGTTGTCAAGAGTTACTTTAAAACCCAGGGCTGGAGAGATGGCTCAGCTGTTAGGAGCACTGGCTGCTCTTCCAGAGGACCTGGGTTCAATGACCAGTACCACATGGTGACTCACAACCGTCTGTAAGTCCAGTCCCACAGAATCCAAACCCCTCTCTGACCTCCACAGGCACTGCACATGTGTGAACACACGTGCACTCAAGCAAAACACTCATACACATATAATAAAATGGAAAAAAAAAAGATCCTTAAATGTAAAAACATGAAACTTTCACAAGAACACACAGGAGATTGGCTCGGCTGGTAAAGTGCCTAGCAGTCACAAGCTGGGTTTGAACTCTGGAGCCACATAAACTAGAGGTGGTGGTTTGCAGCTGCAATGCACTACACTGGAGGTGGAGGTAGCAGGGTCAGAAATTCAAGCTCACACTCTACTACATAGCAAGTTCAAGGCCAGCCTCTTATACATGAGATCTTGTCTCAAAAAGAAAAGCAGAAAAGTCCCTGAGATTTTGGGTAAACAATCTCTCTTTCTGTGTGCGTGCATGTGTGTGTGTGTGTGTGTGTGTGTGTGTGTGTGTGTGTGTGTGTGTGTGTAGTATGTAGTTATGGATGGATAGATGTACACATGTGCGTTTGGAGGTCAAGCGTCAATAGAGACCTTTCTTTCTTCCTTTCTTATTTTTTTTTCAGACAAGGTCTCTCACTACCCTGGTATGGCTAGCCTGACTGGTCAGTGAGTTTCACTGATCCACCTTCCATAGCTCCCACCTCCAATGCTAGAATTAAAGGTTCAAGCCAGTACTCCTGGCTATGTATGCAGGTGCTGCAGACCTGAACTCGGGCTGTGTTCACACAGAAGTGGGCATGTGGTACACAGTTATAATCTCAGAGAGCAGAAGGCAGAGGGAATTCAAGGCCAGCCTGGGCTACGTGGTGAGTCACTGCCATAAACAAAACAAAGAGCATACACACAGAAGAACAATGACCTTTAAGTGTTACTGAAAACAAGAAAAGTGTCCAAGGAACACAATTCAGTGTAGTAGCGCTTGCCTAGCAGGTGAAAGGCTCTGGGCTCACTCTCCAGGACTGGTAAAATAAATACGTACCAACATACATACATACATACATACATACACACACATACATACATAAAATACATATGCAAAAATATGCATAGCAGCTTTATTTGAATTGAGAAAAAAATGTATTATCTATATAGAAGCGAATGGGTATGAGCTGGCTGGCTGTTGCTTGTACCCTGGAACACTGCTCATGAGGGAGAACTGTGGACTCTTGACCATCACAACATGCAGAAAGCTTTAAACATCTAAGCTGACTGAAAGAAATCAGACGGCTAGGAGAGTGTTGAGACAGAGGAGGCCGGGACTGAAGGAGAGGTAACTAACCAGCAAGTTGATGAATTCAGGTTAGAATCGAGGAGATTCACCCTGGAACGCTGAGGAAACAGACATAAACCAAGCAGCTGAACTCAGTATAGAATAAAGAGGAGACTGGTCCCTGGACTTGGAGGCATGAAGCTGTGGAGAGGTAACTAACTGTGTGGAAGACGCAGAATTGTCTGAGCTGGCTGGAGAATGAGTCAAAGCTTATGGCCTTGGCATTTATTTATAAATAATTAGTCTCAGAGTCATCATTCCAGGAGCATGGGCTAGGAGGGGAAAAAAGAATTATTACTTTTTACGCTCATCTCTCTAGGGGATGGTAATGCCCATAGTGGGCTGGGCCCGCCTCCCTCCATTAGCAATCAAGAAAATGCCTCACACACATGCCCACAGGCCAGTCTAATAAAGGAAAGTTTTTTCTTCTCAGTGTGCCAAGTTGACAACCGAGATTAGCCATCACGACTGTTGAGTCATTTGTTGATATTTTTACTGTATTCCCTGGACTAACACCACGTCAGTATTTCACTTCATATGTAAGTCTGTTATTTGTGACACTACATATAACAGTTGATGCCTCTATCTTTGTCCTCTACCAGGGTTTTTCAAAGGCTAGGACCCTAGTTTAATTACCTCTCCACTCTTAGACTTTTAGCTCCACACTGACTAGGTCTATACATGCTTGTTATGTTGAGAAACAAAACCTAATCAAGCCATCAGTGGCGGTGCAGAAGAACCAAGGATCAAGCACACCAGGGAAATCACTGGCTTGCCAGCTGCTGGGAGCAGGAAGCATGTTCCACAACCATGCATGGCTAGGGCAAAGGTCTCCTCTGCCTTTCCCTTGCTCCACAGACCTTGCTTTTCAAAACCTCATGGGCCCAAGGCATGACTAAGGCCAAGCTCTGTCCCTGAGGGAGGTCACCCCATGGACTCCCAGGTCTGGGCCAGAAGCATCAGAGCAGCTTTGCTCTGTCCTTTCTCTCAGTCCTGTCCCTAGTCACTTCCCCTCTTGATCTGGAGACAGCAAGAAAGCATTCATTTGGGTGATCCACTGTTGCGTGCGAACTGTGTGTCAGGCCCATGGGTCCATACAGAGAATACAGCCTCTGCCCTCCAGACTAATGGGGGCCCAGCACATCCAGAACATACCAGGCCCACTTTTCAGTCAGTGCTGAGCAGGTAGAAAGGGGCAGAGCTCCCACAGAGGATACCATCTCCTTGGTCTAGTTGTGTATCCCTGGCAAGAAACCAGAACTCAGCTTTAAGGTCTGTCAAAACGGCACGAGTTATAATCCTGCTCCCGAGCATTCTCTCTCTCTCTCTCTCTCTCTCTCTCTCTCTCTTTCTCTCTCTCAGAGATTTATTTATTTATTTATTTACTTACTTACTTATTTATTTATTTTAGGGCATCAGATCCCATTAAAGATGGTTGTGAGCCACCATTGTGGTTGCTGGGAACTGAACTCAGTACCTCTGGAAGAGCAGCCGGTGCTCTTAACCTCTAAGCCATCTCTCCAGCCCAACTTCTGAGCATTCTTATGAAGATCTATGAAACAGTGTGTGTTAAATACTCCAGACGTTATGTTTTCTTAAAGAGTAGACCTTCAACTGCTAGCCCCAAGTTCTAAAAAAGATCCAAGAGTTAATGCTAGCATAAAGCCTGCCTCAGGTACAGCAAGGCTCTCAAGGACTTCTGTTCTCAGGCTGATACTGTCTTTTTTTTTTTGTTGTTGTTTTTTTTTGGTTTTTGGTTTTTCGAGACAGGGTTTCTCTGTGTAGCCCTGGCTGTCCTGGAACTCACTTGGTAGACCAGGCTGGCCTCGAATTCAGAAATCTGCCTGCCTCTGCCTCCCAAGTGCTGGGATTAAAGGCGTGTGCCACCACACCCAGCTTGGCTGACACTGTCTTACCTCCAGATGGACAGCACGGGTCGAAGGAGGTGACCTGTGAGCCTGTCTAGCCATTCCTCTCTGTTCTCTCGTCAGAAACGCCAACACGTTACAAGCCCCAGACAGTTATGCACATATCCAGGCGCATATAGCTCCATCAAAGACGCCAGTGGGCAGCCCACAAGCTCTGCCAAGAGTACGTGTGGGCCAGGCTCCCTGCATGGAGATGCTCTGTACTACTGCACCATTCTGAGCCATGATTGGCTAGGCTGTGGTGAACAAGAATGCCATCCCCAGGCTGGCTGGTACCTTGGCATGAAAACACCAGAAGTAGAGTTGGATTCTTCTAATGGAACTTCAGAATCCTTGCCATGGAGACCCAGTGAGGAACACTGGGGCCCATGAGGCCTGAGTGAGAGAGGGCTCTAGGGGAAAGGCCAAGAGTGAACAAAGGCAATACGGAGAGACAAGAGAACCTGGAACCGATGTGTTGAGTGGAAAGAAACTGCCGGGTGCAAACCATGGAGAGAGAAAGACAGAAAGTCACACCCATGAGCTGGTGGAATCCCAGATCCCAGACCTGTGAGGCCTCACATAGCCCTGTGTCCATTCTTGGGTGCTGGCTGATAGCAGCTCTGTTCCAGCCAACCCAAGGGTCCACTTTGGCCTCTGTGTGTACATGTACACAGGCATGTATGCACACACACATGTGCCCTCACAGAAAAACATTTACCTAAACACACATGCTTATGCACACACAGGCTTGCTGCCCTCTGCCATTGTGACAGGTGACAGAATGCAGGAAGGCACAAGCAAGCAGTGAACTTTATGCTTCCAGGTTGATATAAGGAAGAGAGCATTCACTTCCCCTGCTCTGCCCCCATTCCTAGCGAGATGCCTTTCTGCACACACCCTCCATCATAATAGCTCATTCTTTATTCATCCACATACTCACTATTTACTAAAGGCACCCCTGGCATTCGGCAGCTCTCTTTGTCTTCGGTTTGATACCTCATGCCATTTGCATCTGCAATGCCTAGGATAGAGAAGGTACTTAAGTACTTGCTGAAGGGCCGATGTCTGCCTTGCCTACAAATGGGTTTCCTATGAGCTTCTCTTTCAGTGGGTATTTTCTGGTTGTATTAGTCAGCTTCCCGTCGTTGTGACTAAATACCTGAGTTAGTCAACTTATAAAAACAAAGGTTTGTTCTGGTTCAGAATTTCTGTCCACCATCTCTTGGCGCTGTGGCTCTGAGCCTGATGTGGTGCAGTTCGAGACAGGTAACACGGATGTGAGAGAGGCCATTCGTCTAGGGTAGCCAGGGAGCAAAGGATTAAGGCAGTAGGGTCCTACCTTCTTCGGACTAGACCCCCTCCTTCTAAAGGTTCCACTGTGTCCCAGTAACAGCAGCTAGTAACCAAGTGTGATGGTTATTTTGACTGTAGACTTGACACCAAGTACAATCACCTGGGAAGGGACCCTGAAGGGGGCTCTGTGGTACCAGCAAGGGAAACTCAAGCTGATTGGAAATATTCCTGCAGTGAAACCCAAGGTAATTATGGGGATGCTCCATTTCCATGCGGACATTGATACAGTTACCTCGTTTCCAATTGACTTTCTCAAACATCTGAGCAACAGGTTACATAGGTGGGTTGACTTGTTGCAAGTCAAACACAGAGACCCACAACCTGGGGACAACCATTCTTTGGGGGTGGGATAATAAATATATCACCTCTTCACTGTCTAGAAACAGCTGGACTAGAAGAGATGAATGCAGACAAGCGAGGTCCCGCTTTGTAAATCTCACGGTGAGTTTACACATTTAAATACCCCTGCTGAAAGGTCTGGTCAGGATTATGCTTTAGTGTAGGGGGTGGTTCTGATGCTAAGGTCCTGTTCACCAATTGGTTCTTGATCCATCAATAAAGATGCTAACGGCGAATGAGCTGGGGAGAATAGGAGGGACTTCTGCCCCCGCCCCGCCCCCGCCCCTCCCCCCCTTGCAAGCTAGCAGATGTGTGGGATAGAGGAGGATTTCAGCCTTGCTTTGGAGGGAGAAAAGGTGACCTGTCACGTGAGATCTGCGGAGCAGGCCTAGGCCGGGAGTTTAGAAAAGCAACTAAAGCGGAGGGCAGTTTTAGGTTGCTAAACAAGGAGAAGGTAACTGAGCAGCTAAAGTTGAGGGCAGATTTAGGGTGCTGAGCGAAGAGTATTGGCAAGGGCACCCTAGCCGCGGGAGATTAGAAGCACCCAGCCATTGAGCCATAAGGCAGGTTGAAAATTAAGTTAATATGTGTGGGGCTGGAGAGATGGCTCAGCGATTAAGAGCACTGGCTGTTCTTCCAGAGGTCCTGAGTTCAATTCCCAGCAATCACGTGGTGGCTCATCAACTATCTGTAATGGGATCTGATGCCCATTTCTGGTGTCTCTGAAGAGAGCAATGGTGTAATCATATACATAAAATAAATAAATCTTTTTTTAAAAAAATAATGTGTGTGTTTCATCTGCGGATCTGCAGGAACCTGGGCGGGGCTAATAGCAAGGTCCACCTGGAGCAAAAACTACATGCAACACTTTAGGCCTAGGAAGATAGCTCAGTCCATTAAGTGCTCCCTTCACAGGCCTTGGGGGGGGTGTGAGTTTGATCCCCAGAACTCATGTTAAAAATAACAACAAAACCCAGAAACCATGGTTCTCAGCACTGGGAAGGCAGCAACAGGCAGGTCTCTGGGGCTTGTTGGCCAGCCAGGACAGCATGAGCAAGCCATGAGGAGCAAGCCAGGAAGCAGCACCTCTCCATGACCTTTGCCTCAGCTCCTGTCTCCAGGTTTCTGCCCTGTTTGAGTTCCTGTCCTGACTTCCTTCCATGATGAACAGTGATGTGGAAGTGTAAGCTAAACCCTTTGCTCCCCAGCTTGCTTTTGGTCCTGGTGTTTCATCAGAAACCCTGACCAAGACACCCTGCCATTGACAGAAATCTTAAATGATGGTAGCGTGAGATGCAGCCTTCCCACCCTTCTCTGCTTAGCTGTACTTGTGTGACATCTGGGGACCCTGGAGGACAACAATAAACGGTGAGAAGAGGACCATGAGTGTGTGATTCCCATGTATTTCTGTGGAGCCTTTCCCTTGGGGTTTGATACAGCGGGCCTGGTTTTTTGAAGGGGCTTCAAGGGGAAGTCCAGGAAGAGGAAAGGAAAGCAGGATGTATCATTTCTGGTTTTTTGTTTTTGGAGATGGGCTTTCATGTGGTCCAGGGTGGCTGTGAATCTTCAGCTCCCCATTCTCCTGCTTCCACCTCCCAAGCGTTGGGGGGTAGGGGTGGGTTCTGCGTGCTCAGGCCCTTAGGGTTTTTGGAATGGCAAAGGAAGGTTGTTTCCATCCTGAGTCTTTAAGGGCAGAGGTTTGAAATATGTCACCTTGCAACATTCTAACACAATACAGAAGCTATCTCTGGCAGGAAGAGGAAGTTCCTCCTGCCTCCATTTCTCCTTCCCCTCACAGTGAGGTGCAGGCAGAGATTATATCTCTATTGCTTGCAAACTGTCCTTAGGCAATGCTTCAGGTGCTCACAGCCGCTTCCACCAACACAGCCTATGCCCGAGTTATGAGCATCTCGTTTCTAGCTCTGGCATTATTAATACCACTCACTTATCCATCAAACCATTAATGGGTTTTCTAGGCAGCAAACAAAGGAAAGGGGAGGGCAATGAAGAAGGATAGTTAGTATTCGTCTTCAGAGAACTCACACACTCAGAAGGGAGCTGAGCTTAAAAAGAATGACCATTTAGCGTGTGGTGTGTGATCTCATAGCTGTCTAAGTACCAGGGAATCACTGGTGTGGGCAGACCTTGGGCTAAGAGAAGATGTGAAGACACATCAGGCCAGGGTTCTCCTGGGCCTTAAAGGATGAATAGGCATTCGACAGGAAACAGAAGTCCAATAGCAAGGGCACATTGTGTGCAAGGGCATTTACACAGAGAGGCAGGGCTTGGTGAGGCTGGAGTATAGGATGAGAGGGGCTCAGAACTCAGGGAAGAAAGCATAGAATTACATTCTGGAGCATGTTGGGAAGTTTATTGATAGCTATGTGTTCTAGGTTGCTTTTGGTGCTATGATAAACATCACAATCAAAGCCAACTGGTTCTGACGTCTATATAGAATTTCTACTCGTCCTTCTCTTCCTCATCTTCCTCTTCCTTTCTCTCCTCCTTTTCCCTCCTCCTCTTCTCCCTCCTCCTCATCTTTCTCTCCCTCCTCTTCCTTTCTCATCTCCTTCTTCTTCCTCCTTTTTCTGCCCCTCCCCCTTCTACAGGATCTTACTCACCACGTACCCCCGGCTGGCCCAGAACTTACAGAAAGCCATCTGCCTTTGCCTTTCTTGTGCTGAGATAATTTGCTTTACTTCTTATCACCCACTCAAACCTCCCTTTATCGTGCTCTCCAGTCCTCCCAGCGGAGGAGAAGATCTTGGATTGTCATTAAAGCTATCTATTGTGTGCCTGCCTTAGTGGCACAGACCTAGACCTAGAACTTGGAAGAAGGAGGCAGGACAGAGTGGAAGACTAGTCTGGAATATCAGACCTGTCTCAAAAGAAGCAAGAAAGCAACATAAATAAACCTTAACTGTGTCTGCTCTGCACATTAGAGTGTACGAAGCTAAACCATGTAGAGAGGGCAGGGAGGAGGGGGCCAAGGGAGGAAGGAGAAGCTTCTCCTAGAATGGCCTTCATCCCACTGAAAGGCCTGGTGCTCCTGCTAGGGAAGAACTCAGAAGATGGAGCCCTGATGCTGGTGTTCTCCCTCACCTGGTTCGGAGCCCAGGCTCGTTAGCTACTACAGGATCCTGGGGACTGGGGTGGGGTGGGGCAAGCATCTTGAAGATGCAGCTACAGAGCAGCATTCCCTCCAGGGGGGTGGGGCACTGCTTGAAGTTTTCCAACCAACTCCTCTCATCCCAAGGTGGCATGACAACCAGCCACAGCACGTGGAGAATGGAAGCTCATCCGAAGGAAGCCTGGATGCCCACATGCTGATATCAGAAATAAACAGCTCTTCCAAAGGAAGCCAACTAGTAAGCGTGAATGGACCATTCACGTCATGACAGATGGTAAGAGGGGAGGAAGGCTGGGATGCCATTTCTCCAGGGACCCCCACTGCATGATCCCATCCTGTGGATACTGCAGAAGAGCCCAGAGTAGAGCCCTCATTAGGCAAAATCAGAAAGCTGTAGTTCTCACTTGGGGAGTAGAGGCAGGAAGATAGAGAGTTAAGATCAACCTTGGCTGCATTGCAAACTCAAGGACAATCTGGTCTCCTGTAGGCGACCTTGCTCAGAAGGAAGGGAAGAGGTGAGGGAGGAAGGAAAAGAGAGCTAGTTCCAAGCAGAGTGACATATAAACTAATATTCCATAGTAAAGCTACAATAAGAAAAAAAAAACCCGTTGTTAAGGAATTGATTTGCAACTCAATTATTAATTCCAAGTCTTTGCCGTTAAGTAGTAATAATCACACTGATAGTTATTTAAAATTGCATGAAGTGTCAGGTGCTATTCTCAATACTTTATGTCATGGACATGTATTAAGCATTTGATTATAACGCTAATCCAAGAAGTAGACAATATTTTTATCTATTTTATAGGCCATGAGACTGAAGGATGAGGAGGTTAAATAAGCTGGGTGATGGTTTACAGGCGCCAGGGAGTTTGCCCAGAGTGCCCGAGGATGTGGGTTCCATCCCCAGCACAGCAAAACATATATACATAAATAAATTACTAAGGAAGAAGTGAAGTGGACTTCGGCCTGTTTTTAAAAATGGAATAATCATTAAATACTCATCTGAACGCTCACCATAAAAGAGCATTGGGAAAGATGATTGCTGAAGCCTGTGAGCCATAAATGCCTGCGAACTGTGTGTGAGTCCTTCACTGCTAGCAGAGAGAAGTTCGGTTCTTTTGTTTAAAAAAGGAGTGTCCCCTTTCATTATACAGAGCCAAATTCCTCTAACAGGTATAAAAATGTCAGTGGAATGCTGTAACTTAATGAACACATGCTAGTGGTACCCAAATGATCCCACTACCCACTCATTCATCAACCCACTCTATCTGTCCACCTACCCAACAATCCACCCATTTACAGACCCACCCACCTAGCTGTCCACCTACCCAACACCCACCCATCTCATCTACCCACCCTCTTATCTGTCCACCTACCCAACACATACCCGGATCCATCCATCTTTGTATCTGTTCATTCAGACAAGGAATTAAGTTCCTACTGTGGCTGAATTACCCTCAAGGCAAGTTAAGATGTTACAAGAGACCAATGTCCTTGATCTTGGCCTTAGGATTTGGGTATCCCAGGTTTCAAATCCTGTCGGCTACAATGCAGCTGCTGTATAATTTGTATTTTAAAAAGTAGCAAAGCCTTTTTAACTTCTCTTAATTCTGAATCTCTGAGTGGTTTCATAACTAGAACACAAGGATCGCCAACTCCTTATTCCACCTTTAAAGGAAAAGTATTCTCAAGGGCATCTGAGTGCTAACACACTCATTTTCATCATAAGGTTATTTAAATGAATACGAACAGAATTGCAAATAAACTGTATTATGAGAATTCTTCTGTAAGCACAAAACCGAAATATATTATAAAATAAGACCCCTGACTGCCTCTCATTCCCACAGACAAGTAGCCTTTAAACCCATTCATTGGCAGCTGGTCAAAAAAGACATTCTTATGTCATTACTCAGCATCTCCATGGGTCTCCTATCAAGGCTCTGTGGAGATAGACATGAAGCAGGTTCACTTTACAGAAATAGACGTTTGGGGCTGAGGTATAGCTCAATGGTAGAGCTCCAATCCAGAATGCCTAGCTCCATCTCTAGCACTCTAGGAAGGAGGGAGGGAGGGAGGGAAAGAGGGAGGGAGAGAGGGGAAGAAGGAGGGAAGAAGGGAGGGGGAAGGGAGAGAGGGAGAGAAGGAAAGAGGGAGGGAGGGAAGAAGTCTGAAATGATTGCTGGCAGTATGATTCAGGGAGGTTCTGGAAGCTTTTGGAGGTAGGGTCTCGCTGCTAGAAATGGGTCACTGAAGGTCACACTTGGTCCGGATTCCTCTCACTTTCTGCTCCTGGTCTGCCTTGACATAGACAAGTTCTCTAACACAACTGAAACCAGGAGCCAGAATAAGCCTTTCCTTTTTTAAGTTGTTCCTGCCAGATGTCATCACAGCCACGCATGCGAGAGTAACCGCGTATTAAGTATGATGCACTCCAACGGTGCCTGTCTTTTCGTTCCATTCTGTTTCATTTCTTTCTCAAGGGCTGCTCCAGTTCTCTAAAGCAGCAGATCTTAGTCTGCACATGACCCCTTTGAGGATCGAATGGTCGCCTAAGACCATCAGAAAGCACAGATGTTTACATTGTGATTCGTATTGGCAGCAAAATTACAGTTATGAAGTAGCAATAAAAATAATCTTATGTTTGGGGTCACTACAACATGAGGAACTGTATTAAAGCGTCTCAGCATTAAGAAGGTTGAGAACCACTGGTCTAACGTTGATTTTACCACCTTCTGGCTTCAGCCTGGGAAACTTGTCACACGCCAGAAACAGACACTGTCCTTGGAGAATCAAGTCCTAATAGAGGTGAATACCCAGGTTTATTGAAAAGAAGGGATGAAAATTATTGGGTAATATTAGTCCACCGTTTTAAAACTGACGAGAACAGTCAGACTAGACTCAGAGAGATGAACTGACGCACAGCTGTGGAGACTTGTTTGAACTCAGTCGGCCTGGAATTAAAGCCCTGTGTTCACTCCTCAGCTGTTGTGGGTAGATTCACAGGAAGTAGAACCCCAGCACATCACTTAAAAACAAGGACTTCTGAGAAACAAAGCGAGAAGGGGCAGACAAAACAACAGAAGGGTGCAAAGACAGAGTTTCAGCCAGAGACAAGTCAGAAACATGGGCTATCTATCAGGAGTGTGAATTCCACTACCTGTCCAACCTGGAGGCAGGGAGGAGCCAGACTCTGGCTTGCCTCTCTTGTTTCTCTGCTGCAAATGCCAAGCGAGCTGGCCAATGAGCTTCCAGGGATTCTCCTGTCTCCGCCTCTCCCCCTCCTGTGAGAGCACTGGGATTACAGACCTGTGCACTGCCGCACCCAACTTCTCTTTGTGGATTCAAACACGGTTCCACGCTTTCATGCCGTACGCCCTTTTCTCGCTAACCACTCCCAGGATCACGGAGTCTCTGAGTACTAGTAACCCTAGGCTTCTGGTTGCGGGGAGGAGAGAGAATTACCTCCAGAGCGAAGTTGTTCCCGTTTAGCCGGGGACCACTTTTCTATAGAGGGATGGGTACAAAGCATTAGCAGCCAAGATCAAAGCCACTGGGAGATGAGATCACCAACCTTAGGAAGGGATCTGAGGTAGGAGGACATAAGGAGACTACACAGATTCATATGACACGTCTCACTGTGGACATATATATTTACCCAGTGGTAAAATAAAAACAATAACATGTGTCTCAGGGGTCATTAGGAAGAGTAAGTGAGATTGTGCGGTGGGCACATAATAAGCAAATAATTTAAAAAGATGATTAGCTAGAGTGAAATTAGTGTTTAGCGATAGGCAGCCATTTGTGTCGTTAATGACTATAATTGTATGTTTATGACAATTGGCAAGGGACCTTACTCTGAAATCTCTGCCAATTAAATGAATGGACCTGCATGTCGATTTAGCCACTAAAGTCTTCTCTACCCTGTCGGCTTGATTTCCCCATTATTCAACCCAGAGATTGTGGCCACTGCAGCAGCCCCTGAGACTAAACTCGGAGATGCAGAATGAAATCATCACCCCAGCCCTCAGACAAGCCCAGGAGTGTTGGGGGAGGGGCAGGCTGGGAGCTTCTGGGCTGCTTCCCTGGCTCGGCTTGGCTTGGGATCTCTCTTCCAACCCAGACAGCTGACTAGATTGATTTCCAGGTCACTGTCTGTGCTGAAGTCATTGTTTCTAGGCCCTGAGTCATCACCCAAGGGAGATTCCCAGGCTTCCCCCAGACCTTCTGTCTGACACTCACCCTGGAGAGTGTCTGCGCCCTGCCCTGCTTTGCCCCACTAGTTGGGGCATGAACATACCTTGGTCCTGCTGGGTTTTTGAAGCTCACATGACTCATGGCGTGCACTTGAGTGGATGGATACAAAAGGAAGCAAACCATTCTTGTGGCTGAAGGCAGCTGCTCTTGTATTCTAAAGGACAACTGTAGTTACACTTGGTGGAAGAATAGAGACGCTGGGACACGGAAGACGGCAAGCCGGTGACAGATGCACTGCCTTTCTTGTCCCTAGAAACATTTTCTGCAGCTTGGAGTTTAATGGAGTCAGATTCTTTGTCTCTGACCTCTCCCCAGCTTTACATGCAGGGTTTCTGCTTTGTTCGCTTGTGTGGGTTTTTATGTTTTTGTTTTTGTTTTTGTTTTTTGCATTTCCCACTGTGACGAAAAAGAAATCAGAAACAGCCACCGTGGAAGAAAGGGGTAAAATGGGGGAAGTGAATAACTTGGCTGACTTTGGCCAAAGTGAAGGCTCCAGGGCAACAAGCTAAATTTGGTCAACAATGTGAAGGTTCTGCCTCCCTACAGGGACTGTGTGTGCTGTCCAAACCGGAGGACTGACTCCTGACACAGCTCCGGAGTCACGGCAGACAGAGCCCCATTTCAGCTTTGCCCTCCAGCCATCCCAGTCTTACCTTCTCAGGAAACCAAGGGGAAAAAAAAAAAAAAGAATAGGAGGAAGAGAGTTTCCAGCAAGTATGAGTGGGTGGAGTTGCCCAAACACAAGCAAAATGAAAGGACAAAGCACAACAAAGATGAAGCCCAGTGTGAGGAAAAGGAGAAGGATGAGCACAGCTCGCCCATTGAGGCAGTCAGAGCTCCGGCATGGCAAGGCCACCTCTGCCATTCTCCTCAGGGTACAGCTCAGTGAGGACATGGATCCATCAAGTAGACAAAAAAAAAAAAAAAAAAAAAAAAAAACCAACGACGATGGTGGTACAGTTTGAAAGCAAGATGTCCCCCATCTGCTCATGTGTTTAGATACTTGGTGCCCTCCTGGCACTGGTGTTTTGGGAGGCCATGGAACCTAGTTGGAGGACTGAGTCCATAGAAATGGGCTGTGGGACTGTAGCGGGCATCCTGTCTGGACTTTCTGCTTTCTAGTCTACAGAGCTATAACAAGCCACATGCCCAATTCCCTCTGCCATAGACCCAGCTGCTTCTGCTGCCATGCTGTCCTCTGGCTGCAATAAATTGTTATCCCCTGAGCCATGAACCGGGAACGAGGCCATCCTCTCTGACCTTGCTTCTGTCGGGTGTTTTGTGATAGTCTGAAGTGTAAAAAGTAACTCACACTGGTGGCAAGACAACAGAAACAAAAAAGGAAAGTGATTTTGGATTTAAGAGACTTAAATAGAACTTAGTATAGATCAAACATATAATTAGAAAAATAAAATATAAATTAGAAGCAAGAAGAAACAATACCATTGAAATCTGAGCTACAGGGCTGGAGAGATGGCTCAGCAGTTAGGAGCACTGACTGCTCTTCCAAAGGTCCTGAGTTCAATTCCCAGCAACCCCATGGTGGCTCACAACCATCTGTAATGGGATCCGATACCTTCTTCTGGTGTGTCTGAGGATAGTGACAGTGTATTCACATACATAAAATAAAGAAAATATTAGGAGAAGATGAAAAGAAAAGGAAGAAGAGGAAGAAAAAGGAGAGGAAGAAGAAGGAGAAGAAAGGAGGAGAAGGAGAAGGAAAGATGATGATGAAGAAGAAGAAGAAGAAGAAGAAGAAGAAGAAGAAGAAGAAGAAGAAGAAGAAGAAGAAGAAGAAGAAGAAGAAATCTGAGCTACAACCTTTGGGGAAAGCCAACAGTAATAATCAGTGACAGTAGACAACAGAGGCATGGATGAGGAGGAGAGAAAACGATGGTTAACACAAGGGTAAAAACAGCCCTGCACAAGGAATAAAGATGCAAGCAGAAGGATAATCAGGGGTATAGAGGTGGCTCAGCTGACAACCTGAGTTTGGTCCTCAGGAGCCACTTGGTGGAAAAACAGAACAGACTCTAAGTTGTCCTCTGACCTGCTCATGACCATGATGAGATTCTTCAGGGTTTGAAGAGATGGCTTAGTGGTGAAGAGGACTGGGGTGGGGTTCAGTTCCCTGCATGCATTTCAGGTGGCTCACAGCCATCTGTAATCCCACTCAAACAAAACAAAAGGAAATCCTTGACACCAGCTTGTCAAGCAGATGATACACACACCTGACAACCCTACCAATTCCACTTTTGCAACGTAAGTGGGAGACGACACAAGAATGGGCTTGACAGACGTGTCACATGTAATGCTGAGTGAAGGCACGCACACACACACACACACACACACACACGGAAGCATGGCTCAGGAAATTCATTCAGTTGAGTCGTTCATCACAGTGCTCACGAGTGCTCAGCTCCTCAGTGTGATCAGAACCGTGATTATGTTTCTTGTGTTAGACAAACCAAACTTGAGTACGACCGAGTCGTGGTGGTGCACCCCGGTAGTCTAAGTACCTGGTGGGTTGATGCAGGAAGATCTCAGGTTTGTGACCAGCCTGGGCTATGCAGTGAGACCCTGTCTCATAAAAGGAAACTAAACAAATGTGTCCCACTCCCTAAAACCTAAATACACTGCTCAAGGGAAAGGGTATGCAGAATCTGTGTATGAAGTTAGGATGGTGGCTTCCGTGGACGGCGAGGCTGGGAGGTAGACTGAGCAGGGAATTTAGTGAACATGACATAGTGCTAGTTTTTAAGAGGGAGGGCAGCTTGTAGTCCACTTAACATTTGTTTTGTTTGTTTTGTCCATATAACCCAGACTGGCCTTGAACTCCTGTTTCTTCTGCCTCTCACTCCTGACTGCTGGCATTACAGGCATGTGGTCCTGCACCCAGCCATCTTATTGTGATGATTGAAAGCATGCGAGTCTATATATCCTTTCGTAGGTACTGATGCTTCATAAGAAATAACGAAAACAGTCCTAAGCATTTCTAAGACTGTTTTTCTCACTAGGGACATAATGAAGCAGACAACAGAGCATGGTCTGTAATCAAGACAAATGTGACTTTAAAAATGATAACCAAGCCGGGTGGTGGTGGTGTGCACCTTTGATCCTAGCACTCAGGAGGCAGAGGCAGGTGGATCTCTGAGTTTGGGACCAGTCTGGTCTACAGAGTGAGTTCCAGGACAGCCAGGGCTACACAAGTGACACTTGTGTGAGAAAAAAAAAAAGGAAAAGAAAATGATAACCACACAAGTCCCACGCCCTCTCTTTCTTGATGGCACCTACAGTCTTGTTCATGCTAGGTAAAGACTCTGCCACTGAGTGACAGTTCCTGTTAGCAGAAGTACAAGTCTATAATTAGAACTTACTCCAAGAACATAAGGCCTGTGAGCCATCAGAGAACACACAGATCAATATCCTGATCATTAGAAAATCTTAACCATATAGGAGAGAGTCAAGCAAGGGGAGCAACAGGGTAATCAAAGATGGCGAGAGCACACTGTAAACATTTCAGAGAATTTTACATTAATTTTTATAGAGAATTGTTATTTTAAAAGGAAAGAGTAGAATTATCATCACAATATATACAATATGAATTTGCTCCAATGTAATAGTTGTCTAGTAAAAAACAGGTGGTGGGATTTTATACCAGCCTGAGTCTGAGCAAAGGATAACTAAATGCAACTTCAAAATGAATGAAATAGGTTAGAGGGCATTTTCCAAGAACTGACTATGCATCTCAAGGCTGTACCCCTTGAGATCAGGAAAAGATGATGCCGGTCTGGAGGAGGGAGGGAGAGACTTCAGGTAGATAGGAACAGTTGGTGTTCACTTCGAATGCTTGTGATGGTTACTCTAACAACTTGATTGGAGTGGGCGTGGTTAGAATCACCATGGAAACACACCTCCGGGTGTGTCTTTGAGGGTGTTTCTAGAAAGGGAGGGGGAAAAAAAGAACTCACCCTGGATCTAGGCCACACTACCTCACTGCTTGGGGACCACAACTGAATGTAACAGAGAGCCAGCATCCATCTCTCAGCTTGTTGGTTGTGGATACAATGTAACAAGATGTAACAAGCCACCTCCATCTCCTACTGCCATGATTTCTTTACCGTATTAGCTGTACCCCCAAACTGTGAGCTAAAATTTAGATTCTGCCTTCAGTTCATCTGTCATAGATATAGAGACATAGATATGTAGAGATATAGATATATAGATAGATATAATGAAAAAGCAGCCAATATAGTACTTGAGAACCGGCATTTATCAGAA
The DNA here is from genome assembly GCF_000001635.26 of Mus musculus. Classification (NCBI taxonomy): domain Eukaryota; kingdom Metazoa; phylum Chordata; class Mammalia; order Rodentia; family Muridae; genus Mus; species Mus musculus. Next base: position 180,308,719 of record NC_000067.6, on the reverse strand, counting down.
ATTATTTTATATCAGATGCCTTTCGATGCTCTATATGAACTAGTTTCCTTCTTTGTTTTTTAAAAGTAGGATCTCCTGTAGCTTAGGCTAGCCTCAAACTCACTGCGTAGCCTAGGTTAGTCTTGAACTCTTAATCTTCCTGCCTTTACCTCCTGCTTGGTCCTGGAGTTATAGGCACACCTTACCATGACCAGCTGAGCTAGTTTATTCTTCTCAGGCACACCATGATGTCCGTAGTATCCTTGCTATGGGTTGGATCTGGGATGCCCCCACAATGACCTGTATCCTCAAGGCTTGGTTCCAGTCCCTGGTGCAACTGGGAGTGGTTGAGCCTATGAAGGGGTGGGGCTGGTTGGAGACCTTTGTGAGCCTGCCCCAGGAGACTGTGGGAACCTTTTCCCTTTCTCTCACTCCCTGACCACGATGTGCTCATTTTCACGTCACTCCAACCCTCTGCCATCGGGATCTGACTCTCCCACAGGAGTCTAGGTGGCATGGGTGTGCTAGATCTCTGAGGCCATATGTCAAAGAAAGCCTTCTCCCTTCATACATTGAGGACTTCAAGTATTTGTTACAGTAACAAACAGCTAACACAACATTCCATTAAAACCTGTATGAGTTAATGAAAATAAGCATGGTTTATAGCAATAGTCAGCAGAACTCTATTACAGAGTTTAGGGGCTGCCTACCACAACCGAAAGGCCTTTTCCCCTATCAAAGGGAGCTATTGTCTTGCGTGTACTTCCCTGGAGGTGGCAGGTCTAACCACATAACAAGGGAGGGATGGCCTCCACCAAAGAGTCTGAATTGGTGCCAATGATACAGCCCAGAGGCAGAGGACACCCCTGCTAGGCACTCCCTGTCACCCCCTCCCATAACATCATAAAAAAAAAGTCTGGGTTCCCCAAGGCCAGCCAACAAAGCAAGGGCTGCCTTTCAGAATAAGTAATCCTGAATTGGATGTCTTCCAAGACACACAGAAGGAATCCCTCTGGCCATGAATGGATTCACAGAGTTGCAGAGCAAGAGGGACCTGAAATAATCACCTGAGATGGTTTTCGTTTCCAGGATGAGGAAACAGAGGCTTTGGAGGAGAGAGAACCCGAGGATGGTCACAGCTGATACAGACCTGGATCACGTCTCATGTCAGGATAACTTCCGGCTCCGGCTTCAAAAGGTGGGAGCTCTGGACTCCAGCAGGTCAGCCTCAAGGGTTGTCTTTAGCGTCTTCATTAGAAGCCTTGGTTGGGGTCAGTCAGAGGTAAGAGCTTTGAAATGGACATGTTTTCCAGAACATTCCATGCTCAAAACTGTAAACGTGAAGTACAACACCTGGGTCTGGATGGGGTTTTTTTTTTCCTGTACAGAAGCTCCTTGTACGTCCTGCAGAGTAGGTAATAAAGCAGGCTGACAGTGGGTTTCCTCAGGAAAAAACAACTTGACATTATCAGCCTTGTGACCCCGCTCATCCATCGGCCTGCCAGCCCCGAGACAGCAGTTAGCCCAATTATTGGGGTGTTTCTAACTGACCAGATGCTGTTATCTGTTTTTCTGAGATATGGGGCTAAACCTGGGCAGACTATCAGAATATCTGCTGAGCTGGGATACACATTCGTAGCATCCTGTCTTCTATTCTTATCACAGCAGGCCTGAAGTGATGTGTACAGCCTGTATCGTAGACATGAACGAAACTCTGTGCGTTAAGCAGGGATAAGGCATGCCTAATGTGATGGGTCAAGTCTGTAATGCCTGCACGTGGGAGCTGAGGCTGAAAGACATAAGCTTGAGACCAGCTGGAACTAGACACGGTATGATCTGTCTCAAGAGACAATGTCTCAACCCTATGAGCCTGACCGCCAGGTCAGATAGAGGCAGTAAAAATGGGAAAAATGTATCTTGATGTGTTTTGGGCTTGGACCTTCAGTGTATTTAAATTTCATCCAGGGTTCAGACATTCAAAACACTAAACAGCTGCTGGGCATGGTGGTACGTGTCTTTAATCCCAGCACTCAGGAGGTAGAAGCAAGCAGATCTCTGAGTTCAAGGCCAACCTGGTCTACAAATTGAGCTTCAGAACAGCCTGGACTACATAGAGAGACCCTGTCTCAAGACAAAACACAAATAAAACTGGACAGAGCCTGGGACAGCAGCTGCAGAAAGAGGGTGTGGGATCTGCCACCCTTGCCATGCACGGGGAGAAATCTAAGGGAGTCCCTCCAGGTCTGGAGAGGAGGTGGCCACTACACGTGAATCTCTTCCTCCTGCTCAGCACGCTGATTCCCGTCCACGGTTGTCGCACCGAGGGCCCTCTGCCGAGGGATATTTAGACTTAAGTCACAGCACAGAATAAAGTTGAGTCACTGGCTGGACAGGCTGCTCCTGATCATCACGCCTACCTGAGAGGCGAGAGTGACAATCTTCAGGAAAGATGTTGCCCCTTAGGTCAATAATAACACTCTGAAGGATGATGGATAATTAAGAACTGTGAATCTAAGGTTTCTTTCTCTAAGAAACCGTTTCCTAAAGAGTCTAGTAGAACCCACACGCATATAGATTTCACCCCCTAAGAAAAGCAATGGGTGGGGGAGCTGATTAGGTCACTAGGGGTCAGATAGTTAGCTGCTGTAAGGTGAGCAGCCTCGTCTCCTAACATGAACTCCTGCCAAGGTGTCCCCATGCTGTCGTAGACCCTCGTTAACAGGGACAAGAGATGCTGGATTCAGACCTCTGAACCCAGGAGCCATAAGGAGCCTTCCCTACCTTAAGTGTTTTGTGACAGCCGGCTGGGACACTCAGGTAATCCTTTAGCATGGCTGCCATAGAAGACATCTTAAGGAGTGGGACAGTGCTAACCACATAAGAGTTTCTTTAGACATAGCGGCGACAAGTACAGGCTAACACAGATATATTGATGGTAGCTCAAGGATCATTGACGCTCTGACATCATCTGGGTCACGTTCTGAAGTGGGAAGGACTTCTGACCGAGGTCAGTCTTCCCTGGAAATTATGGTTTCTTTAGGGAAAGAAATGTGGTGGTTATATATGTGTGATGGAGTTAGGATCCAGCCTCGGCTAATGAAAGTCACGTGTTCCAGCTGCCTCACATCCCTTCAGGCATACCTTTTGCCTGCTAGTCCCTCGTGGCCCCTAACAAATTCCACACACTGATCAGCTTAAACAAGGCAAACGTGTCTCTGAAAGTTCTGTTTCTGTGCTTAGTGGTGGTTCACCGAAGCTTCCTGACAGACTGGGAGGAGATGTCACACTTCCTGACCTCAGTCACCTTCCAGGAGCCACAGGTGACCCTTGACCTGTGACCTCTTCTGCTCTCCTCAGAGCACGGTGCTGACCCCCCTTTTTCAGGCACCACATCACCTTCTCCGACCCCGAATCTGGTCCTTTTATAAGACCTTGATTGTATCTGGCCTAAGTAAGTAATCTGGGACCATCCGGTGGGTCCCAAGCCCTTATGCACATCTGCAAAGCCCTTCCTGATGTTGCTATAGCTGGATTTTGTCTGTCTCCTCAAAGATCTCTTGTTGGGGGCTTTGTGTTTACCCTGTGGCATTCTGGGGAAGTAGCAGAAATTTTAACCCAGTGAGAAGTTAGGCCACTGCAGGGCACGTTCCTTGAGGTACCTGAACCCTGTAGCCAAAGACAGTTGTTGTTCTTAGTTGCCTGGTGTTTTCCTTGTTTTTGTTTTTTAAAGCTTAAAGTGTGTTTTTAGTATAAAATGACACTCTTTGCATCATTCTCTTTGGCTATCATGAGGTGAACAGAATACTTGATACTTCAGTCTTAGGCTTTTGCTGTGATGTTCTGCCTCACTATAGGTACAAAGCAAGACCACGGAGCTCACTGACAAACACATACACAGCCCACAGGAGCTGTTGTGGAGGGATGCAACTGTTTCCCATCTGCAGTGGACAGAGCCTCAGCAACTAGCAACTTTTTCTCTGGCCCATTCTGTGTGGGTCAGAGGTCTCCAGGGGATGGCTGTACATGTGGGCTCAGGAAGCAGGAGATCATCAGGGAAATAGGGCAGACATATTAGCAGGTGTTGGTCTCCACAACTACAGAGGCTGGGAAGCCCTTGGACCTGAAGTGAAGCAGCTGGAGACCTGGAGGAGCAGAGAGGTGAATTCTATCAAGTAAAAAAGCAGGTTATGTGGTCTATTCCTGGCCTAAGTCCGCAGGCTTGAAGTTAGGTGGATGGCAGATTCTCTCTCCCCTCCCCTTTGGGAAGCATTTGTTTAGGAGAAGTGGGCTACATAAAGAGCTTGATCAGAACTCCAGGCCTATTGCCCATGGTTTTCTGGGTCCTGTCTTCCTCAACTACATCCTTAGAGAGGCAAGTTGGCTGCTAACCATATTTCAGGTTCAAATCTACAAACTACAGAGGCCCGACCAAAGGAGAGTGCTCCACCTCTATACACCCAATAAGATTCTCAAGATCTAACGGGGTCAGATGAAGTCATACATCTGCCTTCACTGATGGTTTGTCTGGGGTATGGGATAAGTATCTTTTATTATTATTATTATTATTATTATTATTATTATTATTATAGCTAGAGAAGAACAGAACTTGCAAGTGGCACTTGTCTCATAGATACCTATGGGTCAGTGAGTGTGCCCACGATTCTAGATTAAAAATTTGAGCATTGTTAAGAAGTATGCATAGAAGGGGAAAGTGAATGAACGGACACTCAACAACAGGAAAGGAAAGTTGTTTGGTGTGATGTATAGGGAAGAGAACTGTGACGTAAGCAGCTAATAGACCATCTCATTTAATTAGCACCATCTAGTCTCACTGATTCTCAACCACATTTCCTCCGTGCTTCCCCATCAACTAAGAGTGCTCAGAGCACAGGGTTTTCCAGAGGCCAAAATGTCTCATTTGCATCAGTGACAGGGTAGTCTCTCATCTATGAGTCAGACTAACATTAATTAACCTATTGAAAACAGGGTGTTCTGATAGAGTGTGAAATCAGATTACAAAGCCGGTACTACCCGTAGTGACTGAATCTAACCCGTGGTGCCTCTGCCTGGTTAGCTGTGACCCTAAGGGGTCACTTGCTGGCTTGCCAGCCAGTCTCCCCCAAAGGCCCCCTCCCTGCACTGCTGTGTTCCACTGGCCACCCCTTTCCTCTGTGTTCTTCATCTGGCTTTGCAAGTAAGGAAGCTGAGGTTCAGAGGGGACAGTGATCCTTGGGGTACACAAAGAGCTGGTTAGTTTAGCCCATCCTTATGTGACTACAAAGCCCCCCCCCATCATCCGTGGACCTCTCTCTACATTAACACCGTGTACCTGGATAAACTCCCAGCCCCCAGAAGCCCCTTCTTATCAACAGAAGTGTCATTTAATGAGCATTTGTGCTTAGGCACACAGGGACAGACTCAGGGTGGCATCAATGGCTTCCACCCCTTCACTTTGTCATTTGATTCTTTTGTCCCCTTGTTCCCAGGCTCCGGGTGTCCTTATATCCTTCATGTGTCCAGTACAATAGGGGAGCTATGAATCAGCAGAGATGTATCCTTTTTCAAAGCCAAATAAGGGACTGAGCCCTAAAACCAGCAATAAACCCAACAAGGTTTTATTAATTCAAACAGAGTGTAATCTGTAGTTGGAGGGTGTCTAGGGCCACATCAGCCTGTATGACTCTCAAAGGAAAAGGAAGGGAAAGCAGGGCTGCCCACCTCTGTTTATAGGGAACAATTGTTCTCCAGGTCCAAACCACATGTCCATAATAGGGAAGAAGAACGCCGCCCTATCAGGGAGTTTTTATTCTTAGGGCCGGAAAAGAGCGAAGGCTGCTTCTCTGGCCTGCAGTGTGTCAGCCTTGAACTTCCCATTCCCCCTCATCTCCTTAGCCCTGCCCCCCACCCCCAGCTCCTCAGCTTTGGCCTTGGCTTGCATAAAAATGTATTTCCCATCTTGACGCTGTTGTGATAAGCCACCACCTTTCATATGGATGAGATGAACAGGAAACCACAGAGCATGCAGTCAAAAGTCCTCGCTGTCCAGTGAAGTCAGGAGCTGCCTTTGTGAGACTTGAAGGGACGCCTTGAAGGGGCTCTGATCTCTAGGGCTGGTCTCTAGAGTCGCTGGAACCATAGGCACGACAGAGAGATGTGGCTGTGTCATTTCTGGGTGTGAAGAAAGTAAGAAGGAAGTCCTCTTGTTCCCCTGGAGCAGGGACAGCAGTGATACTCCGATACTCCGGTCTTGGTGGCTGCCCTTTGGGAGACGATTTGCTGCAGTTTTCACAGCAGGGAACCTTTGCCCAGGATTTGGGTGTGACTAGAACAGCATTCATGTTACATTCCTCTTGGGAAAGCTTGTCCTTAGAGCACAAGGCTGTGCTGCCTGCCTCCCCCATCAAACATTCCCTGTCTACCCCATCATGCCCACCATGGCCAGGAAAGCCACCTTGCAGGCCACAGGATCCACAGAGAAAAAATTTTGAATGTCTCATCAAAGACTTTGTAGAGTAGTCCCTGCAGACCAGGCTGGTTCCTGTGGACCAGCAGCCGTTTACCACACAGTCCGTCTTTCGTCAATGACTGTGTAAAGAGGCAGGGCTAGATTTGTAGACCGGGTGGTGTGTGCTTTCAGACTCTTCCCGTCTCCTGTGCAAAATGTGTGACTCCTTTCCACCGACATTTGGGACAATTCTGAGACATGGGTCTGTCTCCTGTCCTAATTGTCTATATAGCTTGTTTTTCCGGCCTGAGGATTGGACCTAGGGCTTGATACATGCAAGGGAGGTCTCTAGCATTGAGCTACAGCCCCACTGATTGTCTTATATATAAGACTGAAAGGCAAAGGTGGAAGGGAATCTTTCTGTTTTTGGAATAGGGCCTTACTAGGTAGTCCTGACTGATCTGGAACTCGCTATGTAGACCAGGCTGACCTTGAACTTGAGGGTGATCTTCCTGCCTCTTAAGTGCTGGGATTATAGGTTACAGCCCTATATACCTGACTCTGTGGAGTGTAATTATAACCAGCCTTTCTTAGTTATAACATTTATAGTGTAGAGCACTTGAAGGCATTACATAGTCTCTAGTGTAGCCTAATAGTGTAAGTTCAGATGAGACTTTGTCAATAAACGTCTAGATCTTTGCATATGTCCTTTACAGAGTTCTTACTAAAAGTACAGGGCTCAACCCGAACATGCATCAGGCTTAGCTGGAAAAGCAAATTGCATTACACATATTTGGTATGTTAGTCATGTTTGCCCTCATTTAAATACCCAAGGAAACAATGTAAAGAGAGGGAAGGTTTGTTTGTTTTAGATACTCTTCTATTGCTGTGAAGAGACACCATGATCAAGGCAGCTCTTATGAAAGAAAGCATTTAATTTGGGGCCTGCTTACAATTTTTAGAGTTTCAGTCTATGATCATCACAGCAGGGGCAGCAGAATACCCGAGGGCTTTAAATCCTGATTCACAGGGTGGGGGGTGGGGGAAGTCAGAGGGAGCTCTGGAAAGGGCCTTTGAAACCTCAGAGCCCACTCCCGGTGACACACCTCTCCCTGCAAGGCCACACCTCTCCCAGCAAGGCCACACCTCCTAATTCTTTGCAGACAGTTTCACTAACTAGGGACAGAGTTATATTCAAGCATATGTGCCTATGTATGCCATTCAAACCACCACAGGCTCTGAGCTTTAGACGTTCGTCTATGGGCAGCTGCCATTACTATCCCTAGGCCTGTGTAAGACATCATGATAGACACTTATTCTAAACTGGAGCCTCTCACTTGAACATGAGCAAAGAGGACGAGGCCATGCAAGTTACTATTCTTCAAAGACCCTGTGACCCACACTCCTACCTTCCATAGTTGCAGCGCCTACCAACTGTCTATTCAAATTCTGAATCTGTCAGTGGATGGCACCATTGATTAGTTCTGCAGATCCGATGTCTTGGATACATGCTCACAGACACACACAGGACTGGTGGGATATATGTGAGTCTTAAAATGGAAGATCTGATACATGCTACAACATGAAATGGTCTTGAAAGCATGCCATATAAGGCTACGTCTTGTTTGAGTCCATTTATGCGAAATATTTAGAGCCAATAAACCCAGAGAGGCATAACTCAGATGGGTGAGTGATAGAGGCTGCAGACACAGGGAATTAAGACACGGCTTAATTAGGGCTGAGTGTTGCTGTGCAGTGGTGGATAAATTCAGGAACTAGGTATAGCCAAGCATCTTACAACACCACGCACTACCAAACACTATTGAGTCATTTATTCCAAAACAGTCAGTTTGGGCTGTGTAAGTAGATCAAGGGGGAAGGTTTGCTTGCCTATGTGCAAGGCCCTGGGTTTGACCCTCAACTCCACAAAATGAAATAAAATGATTAATTTTATGTCATGTGAATTTCACTCATTTTTTTTCTTTAGAGTAGAATTGGGATGGACAAGATGGCTCATTGCCTAAAGGTGTTTGCACACACACACACACACACACACACACACACACACACAGAGAGAGAGAGAGAGAGAGAGAGAGACAGACAGACAGACAGACAGACAGACAGACACAGCCTCCTACTGATGAGAAGCTAGCTACTCAGAAGACATTAAATACAGGGTTTTTTTTTTTTTTTCTCTTGATTTTTTGAGACAAAGGCATAGCCAGCCCTTGCTGTCCTGGAACTTGTTTTGTAGACCAAGCTGTCCTCAAACTCACAGAGATCTGCCTGTCTCTGCCTCTCTAGTGCTGGGATTAAAGGCATGTACCTCCGTGCCTGGCTTTGAATACAGGTTTTCAAGACTCAAGCGTTGCGCTTGTTTGTGTCACTCTGGGGACACACACTGACATGCCCTGGACTTTGGATGCTGTCATTAGTAATGAAAGATTAGCTACCTTTGTAAATGTTTGCCTGGTATTTTAAAACCACTCCACAATAAATGTGATTTTCATCTGATTTTAATTTTGGTGATGGAACCCAAGGCCCCATGCATACACAACACATATTCGATCACCAGGCCCTTTAGGTAAAGCTATTTATTTATTTTGTGGTTTTGAGACAAAATCTCATGTAGCTCTGGGAGCCAGGAACTCACTAAGTAAACCAGGCAATCCTTGCTACTGTTAAATGCTGAGTTTTTAAAAGTGTAAGACCCAAGCTGGGCAGTGGTGGTGCATGGCTTTAATCCCAGCACTCAGGAGGCAGAGGAAGGCAGATCTCTGAATTCAAGGCCAGCCTACTCTACAATGGGAGTTCGAGGACTTCCAGGGCTATAGAGAGAAACTGTTTTGAGAAACAAAACAAAAACTTAAAAGAAAAAGTGAGATCCTATACTTGGCTTTGTGTGTGTAATTCATTCAGTCTTTCTGTCTGTCTGTCTATGGATCTATGAACAGGGTTGTGAGAAACAAGATAAAGATCCTGCTTTGTAACAAGAGCACTGGAGACTAACAGTGTTATTTTAAAGTCTTGGGCATCAGCCTAGAGAGAAGATAAAAACCACCAAACTGGCAATTTGATACAAATGTGTTGTTATATTTCTAATTGCGTTTCTCTGCCCCTGAATTCCTCATCGGCTGAGTCGTCCAGGGCGATACAGTCTCCCTGATACTGTCCCTTCTCCAGATTCCCTAGGCCATTGGTCCAAGATATAAAGCCTTATCTAATGCCTACCCTGGGCCTGACATTCCCTCCTTTCCTCATACTGGGCTCAGTCTCAAAGTAGACTGTCTGTGACTTTTCAGGCCTGTGGTGAACTTGGAATCAGGTCCAGCAGCCTCCTAGGGAAGACAGGGGCCTAGAACCTCCTGCTCTCCATGACTCTCTGATGTGCACCTCAGACTGAAAATGGACCATAATGATTTACGCATTACAGGGTCTAGCCCAAGGAAATCACAGACTGACTCTGTAGCCAAGGATGACCCTAACATTGTAATCCTCCTGTCTCTGCTTTCCAAATGCTGGGACTATAGATATGGACCACCATACTCAGTTGTATGAGGTGCTGGGACTCAAACCTAGGAATCCTTTAATTCTAGGGAAACACTCCACCAACTGAGCTATGATCTGGTCTCCTTTATGTAATCTTAAAGAAATGTCAGATGAAGGTAGCTTGCTTAGGGATGTGATCCACTGGTGAGAAATAATATCCACCCAGGGGAATTTGTGTAGACACTAACCATCCTTTCTGGGACTCTGTCCTCATGAGAGGTAGTGATCTCTCCCGGAACACATGAAGCATTAGAAGCTGTCACAAAGCTGTATGGACAATGAGGGCAAGGTGGCTCGATGCCACCTGGAGGAATCGTAGACTTTTACTGAGGACATCATCCAAGCTCACATGGGCTCCAACCAGTGTTTCCCTGGTGATCCATTACTCCAGTTCTTCCCCTACTGCCCGGGCCTCCCCACCAAGCACCTGGTGGTTGCCTCTTATTGACTCTCAGGCCACCTGCTGATGACATCATTTGTAGGCCACTTACCTTTTCGTTCATAGATCACCTCAGTGAGGAGCAGAACCTTGCCCGAGGACAACAGTTGCTGTAGCCAGCAGTGGCCGTGGCATCTTTTATTTTTATTTTTTTATATTTTTATAATTCACTTTACATCCCGATCGCTGTCTCCCCTCCTGCTGCCCCTTCCACAGTCCCTCCCCCCCCAATCCTCCTTCTCCTCTGAGAGAGTGGAGGGCAACCCCCCCAGCATTCCCCCACCCTGGCATATCAAGTCTTTGTGGTGGGTGGGGTGGGGTGGGGCTAGGTGCTTCTTCTCCCACTGAGGCCAGACAAGACAGCTGAGTTAGGGAAACAGATTCCATAGACAGGCAGCAGCTTTAGTGATAGCTCCTGCTCCCATTTTTTTGAACTCACATGAAAACAAAGCTGAACATCTGCTACAAATGTGCAAGAGGGAGGGGCCTAGGTCCAGCTGGTATATGCTCTTTGGTTGGTGGTTCAGTCTCTGAGAGCCCTAAGGGTTCAGGTTAGTTAATTCTGTTGGTCTTCTTGTGGAATTCCCATCCCCTTAGGGGTCCTCAGCTCTTCCCCCAACTCTTTCATAAGAATCCCCAAGCTCCATTCATCGTTTGGCTGTGGGTGTCTGTATCTGTCTGAGTCAGCTGCTGGGTGGAGCCTCTCAGAGGACAACCATGCTAGGCTCCTGTATGCAAGCATAATAGAGTAGCATTAATAGTGTCAGGGATTGGAGCTTGCCCATGGGATGGGTCTCTGGTTGGTCCGATGATTGGTTGGCCATTCCCCCAGTTTCTGCTCCAATACCCGTTCCTGCTTTTCTTATAGGCAGGATAAATTTTGGGTTGAAAGTATAATCGCAGCACTGGATTGATGAAACAGAACATTGGTGATTTTGAAGCCAGCCTGGGCTCTAGAACAATACCATTTGGGAACGTTTAAAAGACCCAGTGCTGGCAATTATGATTACTGAGTGCATCATTACGACGATGGGTGTCAGCACACTCTTCACTGCTTACTTTAGAAATGCTTTAAAGTGCATCCTTGACAAGGCCACTGGTGTACATTAGGAGCTGGTGGCCACACAACCAGTACAGTCACACATGTTCTGTGTCTTTTGAGGAAGAACGAAGGTTTACATACACACACACACACACACACACACACACACACACACACACAAAATGAAACTTGCAGAGAACTCAAGTTCATGTGTTGTACCAAAAATGGAAACAGAATAAAATATGTGCCGCATAATTCACTCCGTTTAGACAGTAGGTACAAGACCCAGCACTGAAAAACCCATTTTCTGGGTTGGCATAATTTTTTTCCCTAGAGAATGAAGACTCAATAATACCATATTTCTTCCTTCCATTCTTTAATTTGTTTTTTGAGACTGGGTGTGATGGTTTGTATATGTGTGGCCCAGGGAGTGGCACTGTTGGGAGGTGTGGCCTTATTTAGTAGCCTTCAGATGAAGATGTAGAACTTTCAGCTCCTTCTGCATCACACCTGCCTGGACTCTGCCATGCTCCTGTCTTGATGATAATGGACTAGACTGCTGAGCCTGTAAGCTAGCCCTAATTAAATGTTGTCTGTGTAAGAGTTGCCTTGGTCATGATGTCTGTTCACAGCAGTAAAACCTTAACTAAGACACAGGGTTTCCTCTGTGTGGCCCTGGCTGTCCTGGAACTTACTCTGTAGACTAGGCTGGCCTTGATTTCAGAGCTCTGCCTGCCTTTGCCTCCAGTGTTGGAATTAAAGACGTGCTCCACCATGCCTGGCTCATTAACACCATTATCAACCAGGCTTCAGAAAGGCTTGCTATATTAAGCCTAACAGCAAGTAATGGAGAAACACAGAGAAGCAGAAGCCAAAGCAACCATCAAGTGCATTTCCTCCTCCTCCTCTGCGTAGGAAGCGATCAGCTCAGGGCTGGTGCAGCACCCTGTGGGCCAGAAACCACAATACTCCCTTGTTACACTGTCTTCCGTGTTTTCCATGTCTAAGGCCCCCGGAGAGCTGCCGAAGCTTCCGCCATCATGTTTGAGGTCCAGGAAGCAGAAGGGACAAACACAGAGAGGACCTGCTTCTCCGTCATTTCTATACACCGACACGTGTCAAAAGGGCCTGGGAACTCTGATCTCCATTTTGGCACCAAGGTCTTCAGCTTCCTTTTCTCAGAGTAAAGTTATGAAATGAATAAAATAAAGCATATGACTGCAAGGCAACCGGATGCTACTGAAATAATGGTTCTGCTGGTATCGGCAAAGGCTTTGAGGTCTATATACACAAAGCTAAGAATTCCCTGGAGTGTCTAGAAGCAGGAGACTGTCATCAGCTTCGACATAGGAAAACCTCTCAGGGCCCAGGGGGATGCTTCAGTCAGTAAAGTGCACGCCACATCAGCATGAAGTCCTGAGTCTGGGTTCCCAGCACCCACATAAAAGGCTGGGCCGGGGAACCCATGGGGCAGTTTGGTCATCTCTAGCTAAATCAGTGGACACTAGATTCAACAAGAGAGCCTGCTTTTGAGGAAGACACCCAGTGTTTGGCCTCTGTATGCACATCTATGCACACATAACACACACACACACACACAAACACACACATGGGTTAAAAAAAACTTCAGAATGGTTTTATTCACTCGCTAAGCAGTTACTGATCACCTTGTTTAAGCTTACCTCTGCACTGTAGGTTATGACAGATACAGGAAGAGATACGATCCCACCTCTCGGGCAGTTCTTAGTTTGTCTGATAAAGCAGAGACTTAATACACTCACCACTTAAAATAGAGGCGATCCAGCTTATGAGGGTGAGCAGCTGCCGTGGCACATGGTGGTCCCCATGTGTGTCAAGGCTGGATCTTTATCATGGCACTGCCAAGAGGTGGCAGAGTTTTTAAGAGGTGGGATTCAGTGGGAGGAAATTGGACCAGTGGGAAAGGACCCACTGTGGGGTTATTAGGGTACCAATCTGCTAGCATTAGACAGTTCTTTTTTGATACGAACGTATACTTGTAAAAACCTACAATATACTTTTTAATATAAAAGGTTGGTCTTTCTGTCACTAACACCCTGGGGGTAGGGGGACTTTCTGGCCACCAGAAGACAAGCAGTTCTCTCTGCATGTGCTCCAGTGCACATGTGGTTGGTTACCACAGGCACTAAACCAACAGGACCGACTGACCGTGAGCTGAAAGGCCCTGAACTATGACTTCAAAAAACCCTTTCTTCTTTTTAATTTGACAGTCTCAGGTATTCTGTTACAGCATCACAAAGCTAACTAACAGTAATCACATAAGCCAGGTCCAATATGCCAAAAATGGAAGGAATTCAGAATGAGAGAGTAAAAGGGGGAAGAGGAAAACAAAGGTAGGGAGAGGAAGAGGAAGATAAGATTTACCCTGGAAGAATCTAGGGAGGGAGGTGGGAAGGTCACGGGTGTGGGGAGAGCAGGAGTCGCCCAAGGGGCTGGAAAAAAGGTAGCTGGTGAGGACAGGTTATGGGGTTGAGCTCTGGAAAGTAAAGGAATGGAAAAAAAAAAGCCAAGACATGTCTCTGTGTACCCCGGCTGGTGGATGACAATGTTTAACATGAACTCGAAGGGTAAACTTTAAACATCTGGTGGTTCTTATCTCTGAGGAAAGAGTCAGAGTGTCCATTAAAGCGACTCCATGTCATCTTTTTAAAAAAGGAGAGCAGGCAAGGAGACGCCGGGGGGGGGGGGGGCCCTGGCTCACTGGGTGAGCTGCCTGTCTGGTCTGTGATCCCAACAGCCCGGAGATGAAGACAGGATAGAAACTCACTCAAGGCCATCCTCTGCTACATAGTGAGTGTTGGACTAGCCTGGTGTACATATGACTTTGAAATAAAGAAAAGAGAAGAAGAGGACAATGCTGTGTGCAAATACGATCAAAGCGCGAACCACCAAGAAAAAAAGGCCTCGTTCTCATTCCTTTTCTCTATTTTTTAACTTAAGAATTGGTGCCATCTCCTCGCCATTTATCTGACATGCATTTCACTACTTTCTCGATCCCACTTTTAGCTCTGTGATCAGTCCTGGCTGCATTCAGGCTAAACCTCTCCATTACATTTATTTATTTCTGCACATCCACACATGTGGGGGTCAGAGGATGGCTGGGGAGGGGGGCGGATCTTGTCCTCCATCATCTTCCTCCCAGGGACTGAACTCTGGTCCTAAGGTTTGATAGCTATCAACTTTGCTCCCCGAGCCATTGTCCTGGCTTCTAAACTCTGTCATTTGGTCTGAGAAGGCTGACCCTGTCTGAGCTCCCTGAATCACAACCTGATTCTGCTTCCTAACTCCCTGGGTCTGTGCTGTGTTCTCTCTGTTCTCTGTCCAGGCGTGGCCTAGATTCCTGTCAGGACCCACTGGTGCCCACCTCTATCCATTCATTTTGTCCCCTCCCCCGTGGTGAGGTGGGGGGGGGAACTCCTATAATAGTACATACTTTATTATTCATTGACTTTTAACTAAAAAAAATTTTTTTTTGAGATGAAGCTTTGTTATGTTGTTCAGGAACTTGCAGAAATCCCCCTGCCTCTGCCTCCTGAGAGCTAGGATTACAGGTGTGAGTCACCACATCCGGCTCCAAATCCCCACTTTCGCATAAAATGTTTGATTTTTGACAGTTACTTACCTTTGCAAAAAGAAATCCATTGTGCAAAAGCAAAGAGAAAAGGGATTGGGGGGGAGGCAAAAGAGGGGGACAGAAGAGGAGTGGGGGAAGAAAAGGGTAAGGAAGAGAGGAGGGAGGGAAGGAAGGAAAATTAGAAAAAAGAAAATTAAGAGAGCGCTCCTTTTCCTTTGACTCTTTAGTTTCCTTTTCTTCTTTCTTTCTCAGGCCTGAGAATGGGATCTGGGGTGAGGCGAATGGCTCTCCAGCAAGCCACAGCCTTGCCCTACAAGCTGTGCCTTGAGTCCTATGACTTACTCTAATTGTTATCACTGGGAGAGAAAACGAAAGCAAATCCTTCCTTTCCCCAGAAAGGGAAAGTGGAAGTCTGAGTATCAGATGCTCAGGGCTAGGGTGTGACTAAGCTGCAGAGCCCTGGGTTCAATTCTTACTACTGCCAAAGGCTCGCTCGCCTCAGTCCCTCCTCTGCCCTCTCCCTGCCCTTCCATTCTTCCTCCAATAATCCTTTATGCAGAGGTCCCTATGTGCAGTTCTTGCCCTCAGTCCCCAAGGGAGAGGTGGACGTTTGTCAGGTGACCAACCAGCCCTCATAGAAGGTCAGGTGCTAAGGACATGCTGCTGACTGCCAGGCTGGGGAAAGAGGTGACTTCAAGCCACTCCCATTGTCTCTGCACTGGCTGAGGCTAGACATGGGCCCACCCTTCCTCCCTGGTCCATCCTCAGCAACCTGTTAACCTTGGGGGTGCCACCTTCTGCACTCAGGCGCTCCATCACACACTCACTGTTTGTGATTGTCTGAATGTTAAAACCTCTCTCTCTCTCTCTCTCTCTCTCTCTCTCTCGATATGTGTGTAGATAGATAGATAGATAGATAGATAGATAGATAGATAGATAGATAGATAGATAGACAGATAGACAGACAGATAGAACTGGTGAAAGCCACAAGATCACATCAGATTCCCTTGATCTAGAGTTAGAAGCAGCCATGAGCCACTGGATATGGTACTGGGAACCCAATTCTGGTCCTCTGCAAGAGTGGTAAGAACTCTTAGCTGTTGACATCTCACTGGAACCAGGTAACAGCTTAAAACAAACAAAAACCAAAATTAAAAAAAAAGGAAAATATTCATTGTGGGAACTAAGGAGACACCTCAGTCAATGTTTGCAAGGATGTAAGTTAAACCCTCAGAACCCAGTTTTTACAGAGCCAAGTGTGGAGACACACACTTACAACCCCAACTTTGGGGAGGTAGAGACGAGAGAATTCCAGGGGCTCACCATCAAGTCAGCTTGGCCAGTTATAGGCCACAGAGAGACCCTGTTTTTGTTTAGCTTTTTAAAAGTAGACAGTGCCTGAGAAATGACACCCAAAGTTGTCCTGTGACCTCCACAAGCACACACACACACACACACAAACACACACACACACACACACACACACACACACACACACACACACACACACACACTTGTGGACATGTACCTGTACACACATGTGCATACACACTGTTGTAGACTCCTGTCCTTCCTCCGAGCATAGCAGCCATTATTACCTTTTTCATCAGAGTAGTTGTGCCTATTTGCAAGCGACCATCAAGATCAAACCTGTTGGCGTTCCCTCAGAAGGAAGGGGCAAGGAGGGTTGATAGAGCCTCACCTGAGGTATCAGCCACTGCTTCCTATGCCTGCCTCCCAAATGCATACAATTCTGCTAACTCCATATGCTCTCCTGGTCTCAGAAGTCACTAAAGGATATAGAATGAAGAAGGTTAACCGAGAGTGGGGAAGGGGGTGGGTGAGAGGGGGAAGGGAAGGGAAGGGAAGGGAAGGGGGCACTCTGTCTTTGCAGGTATGTGGGAGTAGCCATCCACTCTGGGGTAGAACTTTCTTGTAATGAGGCTGCTTGGAGTCACTGACACTCCTGGATTCAGCCCCCTTCCCCATGCTCTGTACATAAAGCCAATAGACTCATTGTCCCCAAGCTAGAGTCTGGTGAAAGCATACTTTGTTCTGTCACTGGAACCCTATTGGGAGTGACCAGGCAAGCGCCTTTCCTCATCTCCCCAGGAAAGTTTCCACAGCACACACAGGAGAATCCTCACTTGGTCTGTGTAATCTAGGGCAGGTTTGAGGGCTTCTGTTTAAATTGAGCTTGTGATACACATTGTAAGCTGTCAGCTCTCAGGGGCAAGGATTTCATGCACATAGTAGGGTGTGCAGTAAGGGGTTCAGTAAGTCCACCTGCAGCCTGACTACCCACTCAGCTCTGACAGCTCTAAGACACATTGAAGCCACAGTCAAACCCAGTGACTGCTGGTAGTCTATTTTCTTCTTAATGCTCTGCTATCTTCAAAAAAAAAAATATATATATATATATATGTAAATTTTTAATTACAGGTATGTATGTGTGTATATGCCTATGTGTATGCACACACACTCACACACACACACACACACACACACACACACACACGAATGTAGGTGCTTTCTGAGGTCAGAAGATCCCTCAGGCATCAGACATTGAAGTTGGAGTCGCAGGTGGCTGTGAACCAGCCACTATGGGTGCTGGGCACCCAACTCCCGTCTTCTAGCACAAACAGCTCTTTGTTAACACTGAACTATCTCTTCAATCCCTGTCTTGTAATTCTTAACACATGTTGAATAGGGCCTCATGGAATTTTCATTGAGCACTGGTCCCTGCAAAGGTTGCAGCCATAATATGCACAATGGAGTCTCTGGCATTAAATTTCCAGGAAGGACCCAACACAGGAGCCAAGATCTAGAGTCTGGGCAGTGAGGCGATGGAGGAACACATCTGTATGTCTCCAATCAGTGGCCTGTGAGGATGTCACCAGGCTTGGAAAGTACCTTGAAAACTACAAAGCTCCTGACTATCACAGGGTCTTACTTTGTTTGTCCGTTTCTTTCTTTCTGTGGTAACTGTGTCACGTTTTAGAAAATGCCCTGAAACATTCATTGAGTAAATGTGAACAGCCTAACAAAGCAAGTCAAGGAGATAGCTATAGGGCCTGCTCTATGACTCATGACCGAGCTGATATATGAACTCCCACTTACCAAATGTCTAGCACCTTGCAGATACTACACTGGCTGGCCACTTTCTGTGTCTTACCCCAGTCAGCTTCTCAGTGTCTTATACAGGTCAACATTGGTTAATTCCATCTAGAACCACGTTAGGTCAAGCCAGTGTAGGGTCTGAGAGGGAGGTCAGGCACCTGCTGGCAACATAGGCTGCTCCATCCCACCTGTAGTTGGCCAGACCCAGTTCTTCCCTGGGACCACAGGACAGAGCTCAGCCGTATTCTCAGAGATCCAAAGACAGGCAACTGCCCTTGCCCTCTGTGACCTGAGTCCTAAGAGCTATCGGCTGTCCCATGTTCCAAGATCACGTGATGGGTATTGTCCCTTCCAGTTTGAACTTCCCGCTGAGAGGAGCTCTTATTGCTCCCCCCCTCCATCTGAGGAATCCATGCCCTACCCCAGAACGTTCTTATAGGTTTTACAGGGAGCTCTAGGGAAAGGAGGGGGGGTCTCTTCCTCATTGCCGAGGTATCTACTTAATTTCTATCTAGCTCAGCAGCCCAGGCCTTGACCACTCTACAGAACAGCTGCTGAGAAAATACGTTTTATGGCGCAATCTTGCTTCCTTCAGTTTTATGTATGACATTTCCCCAAAAGGGGGAAAAAAAAAAGAGAGTTGGAATAGGCAGTTCCATTATTCTCCTCTTGCCTTAACTTTCCACCTGAGACCCATCTGTCACTGGAGAACAGTTTACTTTACTACCCCTCAGGCTGAGTTCCATATCCAAAGAAGGAGCCTGGACCCGGGACAGCAGTGACCTTAGGCACCCCCGTGAGGGGGCTGGAAGAGGCAGGGCGTGCCGATGAACTGCCTAGCTACCAGGGTTGCTCAGGAGCGAGCTAAGTGGAGGACACGGAAGGCTGGTGAGCGTGGTCTGCTGCCTCTTCGTGTTCTTCTCTTCTCACCTCAGCCTCCGGAGTGGGCAGCCGTAACCTTTCCACCGTCTTTAAGACAGGCGTCACATGGAGCGAGGGGAAGATGGAGATCTGACTACAAACAGTAGCAACTCGCGGGGATCCCCAATTCTTTAGGATATAGAGAAAACTCAATTTAAAGCATTTCTGTGCCAGCCACCACCACATATGCTCCCCACCCACTGTGTCATGCCCCCCACTTACACAGATCAGGATCCCAATCAGGGGGTGGCTCCACCCACAGGATAACCACACCCCTCCCAGGCATGCCCAGAGGCCCCTCTTCCAGATGACTCCACATACCATTGAGTTGATGATTAATGTCCTCAGACACCCCTCCTGTACTGAAGCAGCTGGGGGGGGGGGGCGCTCACTGCCCACTTAAGAATGCCACCCCATGCCCCTTGCACTGACTCCTTGGGGCCAAGCACACCGGGGTCCTAGGCCAACTCACGGGAGTGGGCGTCTTCCTGGGCAGTTAGCTGTCCAGTGTCTGCCTGGCCCGAGTTGACTACTCCACATTTTGTAATACCAGCTTTACTCAACACAAGTGACTATGGATGTCTGTTACCTTAGTCATTTCTCACTGTACAGTGTGTGTGTGTGTGTGTGTGTGTGTGTGTGTGTGTATGTGTGTGTACTTACCAGGCATGAAATGAATGTGGAGATCAGAGAACAATTTGAAGAAGTCAGTTCTCTCCTTTTACCGTACCGGGCCTCTAGAATCAAACTCAGACCATCAAGTTTGGCAGCAAGCCCCTTTACCCATGAACCATCTCACCAGCCCCTCTTTCATATCCTTACTGGTTCAGAAGATTTCAAACTGACCACTACCTTTCACTTTGTCCCCTAGACACAGCCTCTATTAGAACTAAGTTGGACCGTACCGACTGTATTTTGGTCTACCCTTGAGAACCTTACTGCCTCTAAATCCATTTTCCAAGTTAATGATCATAAATATAAAGATGTCGCCCACAGGATGGGAGGCCCAATTAGCATCCAGAGAAACGGACCCATCAAATCACATTGTCTTTGGGAAAATGTCAGGAGAGAAAAATCATTTAGGGAAGAAACAAAGAGGAAGTTGAGGCCTGCAGGTGATCAAGCGACAGAGAAAACAGCTGAGCTCAGTGGGTGAACCACATCTGGAATCTGAGTGGATGTCAGGATATTTATCAAACTGGAAATGTCGAGGCTCGAGGAAGATTTTTGCCTTGGGTAGGGACCAGAAAAGCAATTCTGCAAAGTTCTAGAAACAAGCCGTGCTCATGATTCATGTGGCCCCAGAAATTCATAGGCCTCGAGGGTTGATGAAACTAATCAAAGCAAAGAGACAATGAAGCCAGTTTGATAGGCAGCACATGCAGCTTGGGGTTGGATTTGATTGTCAAGTGTTTAGTGAGTACCAGTGTGTGTGCATGTGCGTGTGCGTGTGCGTGTGCGTGTGCGCGTGTGTGTGTGTGTGCGCGCGCGGCAGCCAGCAGTGCTCACAAAGTGGTAAGCAAATAGGCCTGACTCTGCCCTTGGGAGTTCACCAGGATTGTCTAGTTTTGTCTTGTGTGTCTTTCCCTTCAGGGGTTGGGAGTAAAGTAAGCTATTTTATCTTTTAGAAAATATGTTTAGGGCTGGGGAACGGCCCAGTAAGATAAGTGCTAGCTTTCCTGCACAGCACCTGAGTTAGGTTCCCGGGACCCACGTGCAAACTGAATGTGGTAACACACATCTGTCATCCCAGCTTGGGAAGAAGAAGCTGGTGGCTCCATGGGGTTGGCTGCTCAGCCAGCCTAGCCTAGTACTTGGCCACTTCCAGCCCAACAAAAGGCACTGTCTCTATAATAGGTAGGCAGTGCCTGAGGACCAAGACCTGCATTCGAACCCTGTCCCCCCACAAATGTCCACTCTCCCACATCCACACACATACATGTTCAACAGGGAGGTTGAACTGTGTGTATTCACTGTATACAATCTCGGATTTTATAGCTGCCAGGTTATTTAAATTATTCTCTCAGGGGACACTTTTCATTGATACGGCTGTCTTTGCTTTGTGGTGGGGAGGAGGGTGTGCCCAAAGAGAACCGGGAATCTCTCAATAGGATCTTGTTCTGTTAACTACAAAGGAAAAGTCTAAGCACTATCTTCTCTGTCTGCCTTTCTATCCTTTCTCTATTAAAAGCTTTTATGTGTTGTCCATATAAAGGGCTAAGAGACAGAGAAGATGGCTCCATGGGGCTTGCTGCTAAACCCCACAAGCTGAACCCACATGGTGGGAGAGAACCAACTCTTGCAAGTTGTCCTCTGACTTTCAAAGGTACATCATGGCATTTATGCATGCATGCACATGCATGAGCATGGATGCATGTGCACACACATGCAGAGAGAGAGAGAGAGAGAAAGAAAGAGAGAGAAAGCAAGAGAGAGAAAGGAATGTAGTTTTTCAAGCATAAGGTGCTGAAGTGTGGCTCAGTGGAGAGGGCTTGCCTGGCATGAATGAGGCCCTGGGTTCCGTCTCCAGTATCACAATAAACAAACAACAATTAAATAAAACATGCATATATTTTATATTATATATTATCCATATTTTATATGGAAATAAACCGGATGAGCCCTAGGCTCAGCTCCTGACAGTTGCTAAATACATGGCGGTATGTTCCTTTCCTTACCACCCATGATTGTGACGAGCCCCTGAAGAATCAGGCTCCCATGCTGCCTTGGGGCATTTTACTTGAGGGCTCCCTTTGGTTTTTTTAGCAGGGACCTCAGCGTGGTGGTGGCTGTCCCCTTGGAAAAGGCCCAGTAGACAATCAGGGACTTGGCAGACCAGGAGTGGATAACAGGAAGCTCTGCTTCCTCCTGCATCTGAAAATAAGTCACCCCCCCCCCCACCATGGGCTGGTCCTGAGGCGCACACCCCGGGAGCCCAGGGAATAAATGGGATCCACCTGTCTAGGTGAAAGGTTCTCTGGCTGCCCTTTTCTTCAGAGCGTTGGGAAAGGGTGAATTGTGAACCGAGGGGACGCGGGTCACTTCAGAACACTTCCAAAAGGGCTTCTCCTCCCAGCTGGCTGACCATTGATTTGCCTGGAAGCCAGCTGCTTCCTTCTGTCTCCCAGGGAAACACTTTTGCCCTTTCTGCAAACTTCCTGGTGCTCAGGTGGCTCACAGCTCCTATAGAGCTTAGCTTTTCAGGATGGACCTCCTCATGAGGACTACTAGCCTCTGGCCTTAACTGCCTTCCCACCTCAGGCCCTCATGCGCATGCGCGTGCGGCTCCTCCTCGTTGTAGGGAATGAGGGGTTCCTGCGAGTGGAGCTGACAGCTGGTTGCTGTTCTTCCTGAACAAATCAGGGAAACCCACACTGGTTCTTCAGACCACGCAGGTGGGGAAGCTCCTGGCCGCACACAGGGAAAAGGCCCAGACAGCATCTGGAGCCTCTGCGTGACTGCTGGGAACAGTCTCACTCAAGTCTGATTGGTTCCAGAAGCAGGAGCCATTATGGGGATTTTATGGGAACCCAAACACAGGAAGAGCCCCAGAGCCCAGCTTCAAAGAACACCAAAGAACACAAATACAGTCTCTCTCTCTCTCTCTCTCTCTCTCTCTCTCTCTCTCTCTCTCCCTCCCTCCCTCCCTTCCTCTTTCTCTCCCTCCTTCTTTCTTGATAGAGGACCTTCACCTGCCCTGACAATCTCCTACCAACTTGCTCTTCCTATACTTCCACACTTTCCTCTCCTCTCCCCTCCTCTCCTCTCCCCTCCCCTCCCCTCCCCTCCCCTTCCCTTTCTTCCTCTCCCCTCCTCTCCTCTTGCTTACTTTTCTTTCCAAGCACTGAGACATATCCTGGGAACTGTTCTTTTAGCTTTCAAAAACAAGTTTTTGAAATAATTGTGTGTGTGTGTGTGTGTGTGTGTGTGTGTGTGTGTGTATCTGTCTACCATGTGCACACCTGCTGTCCTCAGAAGCCAGACAAGGGAACTGGGTTATTTATGAGCTGCCGTGTGGATGCTGGGAATCAAACCTGTACCCTTTGGCCAAACATGTATCCTCTGGAAGAGCAGCCGGTGTTGTTGACCACTGAGCCATCTCTCCAGCCCTCTTTTATTTTTTAAGATAGAATCTCACTACACAGAGCTGCTCCTGAGGCTAACCTTGGACTTATGATCCTCCTGCTCCAGTCTCTCAAGGAACTGGGATCTAAGCCCCGTGTCACACAGCCATTGCCTTTTCTCTTTCTTTTCTCACCATGGAGCTCTGTCCTGGAACTCTCTCTGTAGACCAGGCTGGCCTCAAACTCACAGAGTCCTACCTGCCTCTGCCTCCCACATGGTGGGATTAAAGGTGTGCACCACCACTGCCTGGCCCTTTTCTTTCTCATAAGTCCAAGTCTCTCAACAACACTCTCTTGTGCTTATCTTTCTCTGTTCAGAATAAATTGGGAGGAATCCTGTCCACTCTTCTAAGGCCAAAACTCTGATCGATAGTCAAGATTCCTTTGTCAGGGCACCTCACCCAGTCCAGACCCTGTTGGAGGAACCATGGGTTAGATCCCCATCAGCAGAATAGTAACCCTAATAGTGATGGGCTTCTAAGAAGCCTCCATGGAGTTGCCCTGTGGTGGGTGTCTGAGTAAGATGAGGACAGGACCTGGGAAGATAACACCCCAAGTATTTAGGATTCTTACAGGGGTTGGGTGCTGGCAGACATACTGACCTGAGACTCGCTTAGAACTTTGGTTCAAGTGCCCACTCTTCATATCATGCCTGGCAGATGGCTGCAGGTGTGTGTCCACCTGAGGTGTGGGGGCTGTTAGCAGCTGACAGAGGTGAGGAGGAATCAGAAGGTGGAGTCTTGCTAGCACAGCCCCAGCCCTGGGACAGCTGAGAACTGCTCATCATGGCCTTGTGTGCAGGGAGACCAGGGTGGCAGGGCTGCTGGCACCCAGGAATGCAACTTTACCCTGGACCAGGTCCAGCGAGGCACCCTGGTGTTGTTTTACTTGGGCACAGCAGCCTCTCTGGGGGAGTCCCAGAAGAAGCGTGAAACCATTCTGGGATGTCTGATTTTCTGTGGTACAGTGAAGTGCTGCTCTCTGGAGTTGCCTCTGGACCCTTGACCTCATTGTCAGGTCGTTTCTGAAGGGCCTTGGCTAGAGCAGTCCCAAGGGGTCCTGAGGCAGTGCTAACAAAGGCAGTTAGGGAGGTGGCTGGACTTGCTCCTGCTTACACAAATGGAAAATCTAGAAGGTCATTTGACTCCACAAAACGCCCCTCTGTGAAGACTGCTGATCTCCAGTTAACCGCTGGGGACTGCCTGCATTCCAAGCCGGCTTTGGTTTTAGCGCAGTCACAGAAATTGCTTGGTAACGAGGCAGCTGCCTGACTGTGCCCTGCGCTGAACACCCCTCATTTGAATCGCTCACGAAGCAGCTGAACGGGGACTGGATATGACCTTGAGCCGCTTGGCTTGTGATTTCAGGTGCTTTTAAGAGAAAACCCATACAAGGCAGATGCTAGGGGAAATGCTGAGTGGGACAAGGTCAGCAACAGGGGAGTCCTCTCCCCCTCCGCTGTCCTGCTCTCTACTAGGGCATCCTAGGCTCACTGTGCGCTGTCAGAGAGGCCAGCATGGCCACAAAGGTCATCCCTGTGTGGATCCCTCACCTTAAGGTAAAAACAGGACTTTTCCCTCCTCACCTTGCCAGGGCATCTCAGAGACTCCAGTCAGTGCCAAGGGCCACCACAGTTTCTTCCTCAGAGGACGAAGCTTGACCTCTTCCCTCAGCCTGACCTGAATCCTGTCAAAGACTAGGGACAGGATCATCCTCCAGTCCTTCAGCTCCCACCAGGACCAATCTGGCCACTGTACTGGGGCCTGGGGATAGAACAGTCTGGAACCTAGAAAGTTACCTGGGGCAAAAGTCACAGTAGGTGATGGACCACAGGGCATGTGACCGGAGCAGGCAATTCTATGTGGCCACTTCCCTACTCTGTTCTTTGTCTTGTTTTAAATGTTTATTTCATTGTTTGTTTGTTTTGAGACATGTTCTCACTCTATAACTTGACTGTGTTGGAACTCACTATGTAGACCAGGCTGGCCCCAAACTCACAGAGATTCACCTGCCTCTGCCTCCCAAGTACTGGGATTAAAGGTGTGCACCACCACTGCCTGTCCATTATTACCTTTTCCTCCCCTTCCCCCTCCCCCTCCCCCTCCCCCTCCTCCCCCCCTCCTCCTCCCCTCCCCCTCTTCCCCCTCCCCCTCCCCCCTCCTCCTCCCCTCCCCCTCTTCCCCCTCCCCCTCCCCCCTCCTCCTCTTCTTCTTCTTCTTTGTTCACTATTAGTGTATCCTCAGTAAATATTACAGTCACACAGTATCTTTTCCTGATGCTTGAAATTTCAAAGTTAAAAAAAATAGGTCAAAGATGATAAGAATTTATGATACATGCCAAATTACTCCCCAAAGTATTTATGTCATTTTATAATGTCACCTTCAATGTATAAGAGTACTAGTTTCACCTGGCTCTACAATATTTATTATTATTACTATCACATGATCACCATTTCTTTATTTTTATAAATATTACTGCGTTAAGGATCAAGCCCAGGGTCATCTGCATGTAGAAGTGAGGGTGTGGATCCCCCCTTTTTGTTAAACATGTTGGGGTGTTGTGTATTTGGTTTATTGCTTATATTATGTTAATTGAATTCCCAAATCACACGAGAATTCGCATGTCTTCGTGTGAGAAGCTGACGGTCCCTCTCCACAGCTGGTTCTAATTGGAATAGTTGCTGGCCAATGACTGGGCAGGGAGACAGAGGCGGGACTTTAGATTTCCTGGGCAAGGGACCTAGGAGAGGAGGAGATTTTAGAATCGCCATGCCAGGGAAGGAATAGCATGCAAGCATGACAGCTTTGGAGGACAGAGAGCCAGCCATGTGGGAGTGGGGGAAGTACTGTTCCAGGGCCACTGTCCCAACTGGGTCTGGGGTACACAGATAAAATATAAATAATTCAGGGATATTGGAGGGGAAGAGTGTGTTAGCCATGAGGAGGTTTGGATGTGCCTAGCCGTTGAGCTTTTTAGGGCATATTAAAAATAAGGCGCTCTCTCTCTCTCTCTCTCTCTCTCTCTCTCCCTCTCTCTCTCTCTCTCTCTCTCTCTCTCTCTGTGTGTGTGTGTGTGTGTGTGTGTGTGTGTGTTTCTTTCATTCATGAATCCAAAACATTTAGGCAGATATAGAGGAAGCCTGCGCCTGCCGAGGAGGAGTTTAGAGTGGATTAACAATTACCATTACATTGGCATTTTTTGTTTTGTTTATTTCCTTTGGTTTTTCAAGACAGGGTTTCTCTGTATAACCCTGGCATACTGGATCAGGCTGGCCTTGAACTCAGTGATTCACCTGCCTCTACCTCCCCAGTGTTGAGACTAAAGGTATGCACCATCACCACCCAGCATACATCCTCCCTTTTAACCTAAGTTTGTCAACAGGAGAGAGGAGAGGCACAGAGGGTAAGAGCAGGGCTTGGGGAACCCATAGTTGGAGGAAATGGGGGTGGGGGGAGCCCTACCATTTCCTGTAGGATCTGGCAAGTTTCCTAAAATCATCAGGTTCTTAAAGGTGAGAAGAGGACTGAGGGATGGCCCAGTGGGGGAGTGCTTACCTAGCATCTACAAGGCTGTATATTAAGTCAAACCCTCTGTGCGGGGCATTGGTGGGGGGTGGGAGACAGACAGACAGACAGACAGAGACAGAGACCGACAGAGACAGACACAGAGAGAGACATGTAGACAGAGACAGACACACAAAGAGACATACAGAGACAGACACACAGAGAGAGACAGAGAGACAGAGAGAGAGACAGAGAGAGAACGAACGAACGAACGAACAGTGACATATTTACAAGTTTGAAAGATGCTTCCGATAGTATGAGCAAAGTGTTTAGAGACACATCCAGGGCCTGGAGAGATGGCTCAGTGGATAAGAGCCCTGGCAGATTTTCCAGAGGACCAGAGTTCCGTTCTCGGCACCTACACTGGGCTGCTTACAACCGTCTCTAACTCTAGCTCCAAGTGATCCAACACCCTCTCCTGGCTTAGTCAGGTACCTGCAATACAGGAACAGATACATATATACATTTTATTTTATTTTATTTCCTTTTTAAGGAACAAACTCAATAACATCAAATTCATTCAATGTTTTCTTGATATTTCCTCCCATGGTTTCTGGCCTTAGAAGCTACTCACCTCTGTTTTCCAAACCCGTACCTAATATTTTAGTCTGGTTTAGTTTTAGGGTATGCTTTAAAAACACTTAAAACTGATGGTCTCTTAAGTAGACTGGGACTTACATTGGAGTATTGAATGAGTGTTGGCAGCATTGATCTATCAATGTGCTATTTATTAAGTTTTCTAGGCCATACATTCAATTCTTTTTTTTTCTCTCTCAAGACAGGGTTTCTCTGTGTAGCCCTGGCTGTCCTGGAACTCACGCTGTAAACCAGGCTGGCCTCGAACTCAGAAATCCACCTGCCTCTGCCTCCCGAGTGCTGGGATTAAAGGCTTGAACCTCCACTGCCCAGCTATACATTCAATTCTTCTACATACAAGGATGGTTTTCCGGTTTCCATGTGCCTTACAGGCTGGGGCTACACTGTGTGATTGAGCATGGCAGACCCTTGGCCACTCCTGCTGGGTCACAGGAGTCCCTGCTCACAGGTCCAGAAATGCCATGTGCCTTTGAGATGTGTGTGTTTGTCCTGAGCCCCGGGACCTTGCTTACTTTAGTGCCCTTAGCCCTTGAGCTCCCTGAGACACCAGAGCATCCTAAATTATAGCATTATAATTGATAGAATGTCAATTAAGAGATGTCTGTATCTTGTGACTTTAGGAGTTCATAATGACCTAAAAATTACCCCTAGCCAACAGAGCTGCATTGTTACATGCCTTGAAGATGAATATGCTTTACTGGAGCTGTCATCAGATGATATCCTCACCAAGGAAGTCAGCAAGACATCTGCAGGCCAGGCCCCTTTGCTGACGATTCACATGTCCAAACCGACCTTACAGATTCATACAAGTCCCTAATAGCAGATGCCTTACACCTCAAGGCCCTCAAGAGGACGGAAGACAAAAGATCTGTGAAGTCAAAATAAACGTGAGCGTGTTTTATTATTACTGCCTTGTTCCATCCTCACCCAAAGTGAGGTGGCACACAGATGATATATGAATAACAACTTGAGAGTAATTTTTGAATATGTCTGAAGATCTGTTTGAAGGCATATCATTTCTTGGCCAGCAAAAGGACTAAGCATAGAGAATCTCTGTAGCTGTACGACACTGGACTATACCCCACCCCCTTGTGTTTTGGCTTTAAAATCCTTGATTAGTAGCTTGCTTTAAGTAAATAGTAGTAGCTGGTGCTGTTGGAGAGCACGGTCTGTTTGCCATTTGACCTTTATTTTTAGATCTGGAATCTGTAAGAATGAAAGCAAAGTAAGGGTTCCCGGTACAGTTAGCCATCCTAGAGGAAGCAGAAGAGCAGGCAAGGCTGTGGGGAGTGGAGGAGAACCTGTAGCTCCCTCACCCTGCAGGAGGTGACTCTTCTGGAAGCTCCACCCAGGCAGGAAACCCCTCCGCGCTTGCGCATTTCAGCATTTCTGTATTTCGTCAGCCCTGCACCTGCTGGAATCTCCTGTCTGGCATGGACTCTGTACAGTCACCTGGTGTCCCCAGCACAGAACACCCTGAGGTCTTTTTCCTACTCAGTCAGATGCCAGAGGGTGTGGCCAGCTTTAGTTACAGAGGGAAGAACAAAAGTCATTTCACCTCTCCTGCGGAGCCTCTCAAACTGCTGGCACAGCTCCAAGCCTCTCAAACTGCTGGCACACTGCGGAGGGACGTTGCATAAACTCAGGGCCAACCCTTTTGGGTTTACCATTTAGAAATGAAAACCTGGGTTCTTCGATCCCAAACTGCTCTGTACTTACTGCAGGCCCATCTTGTCTTTGCTGCTCATCTGCAGCCTTTCTAACAGAAAGACCCACAGCAGTCACCATGTCACTGCCTACTTCTTTTGGGAGGTGACCCTGGGGAAATCCACATCGGTGTCATATGGGAAAAATGACAACCCCAACCACTGAAAACACTAAACTATTAAGCGCTATACCTAAGCACAGTATCGTATACCAGAATGTGGACAGTTCCTCCTCTCCCCAGCCTCCCCTCTCCTAGGAGTTAAACAACTAATAGATACAAAGTTGCATCCAAGTGCCCTTGCCACCACTCATGTACAAGTTCAAAACGGCCTCTGTGTTTATCAGGAAATGCTAGAGTCCTAGTTTCTACCATCTGGCTATTCAAACATTTCTAACCATGATTTACATGTGCCCATTAGGAGGCTTCCTCCATTCAAATGAGATCTTTCTTTTTCCATAACCTAGAGATTTAGTTGAAAATGACCAGGTAAGAAAATCGAAAACTTCCAGGAAGGAAGGGCACAGCAACATACTTACGTGGGTTATCCGGGCTTGCCTCTCTCTCTGGAAACATGTTAGGTGGAGCCTGAGGCCACTGCAGAACAGCTAACTCATCTCCAAATTTTGTTTGCTGAAGCCCTTTCTGGTCTGCAGAATGGGCGTGATAGAGCCAGAATCCTCAAAGTGTCTGTGCTTGGTATGTATCTTGGCACCCATCACGGATTCCTTACATCTAAAAGACCTGTGGGGGACCCAGAAGACTCAGGCAGGTGTCCCTTGGCAGTCAAGAGAACTCGGCAGTTGTTCATGACACATCTGATCCCACGAGCGAAAGAGTCTGCAAAGAGATAAGCTTTGTGTGTCCTACATTGAGTAACAGACGGATTGCTCTCTTTTATCCTATTCAAATCGGCCCCGAGTCATCATGGTTGCACATTTTTGTAATTCCAGCACTTGTAAGGCGGAGGCAGGAGATCAGAAGTTCCAGGTAGCCTCTACAACATACCACATTCAAGGCCAGCCTTGGCCACAGGAGAGCCTGTCTCAATCAAACAAACTATGTTGCCCGTGAACCTTTAGCAGCATTTCAAGTGGAAGCCTGTAGAACTCCATCTTATTGTTGTAGTAGATTCTCATTAAAATTGGAATCATGGGGGGTGGAGAGATGGCTCAGCGGTTAAGAACACTGACTGCTCTTCCAGAGGTTCTGAGTTCAATTCCCAGCAACCACATGGTGGCTCACAACTGTCTGTAATGGGATCCGATACCCTCTTCTGGTCTACATGAAGACAGCTACAGTGTACTCACATACATTAAATAAATAAATAAATAAATCTAAAAAGAAATTGAAGTCATTAAAATGACTAGAGAGTCATTAGAGAAGGACAGAATGAAGACAGTACTTGCCTGGAGCTGAGGGTCAATGGAGGAGTTGATAGCCAAGAGCAAAAGAGGGTGTGTGGGGGGGACAAGGAAGGGGGGAATGAGGACAAGGGGAGGGGGCTGGAACTCTTTAGTATGAGAATCATATTCTCTATCTGGAGCTCCATGGTATTTACACAGGCATACACACTTGATGAAAATCATTGAACTGTATACTTAAAAGTGCACGTTATCGTGTGTGAATTCTACTGAGATAGGAATGTTTAGAAAAATCTAAGCTTGAAATATGGTGAGATAAAGCCCATATCAGGGGTATACTATATTTACAAACAATAGCAAATTCCTTAGGGGAGGGAAAGGAAGCCCAGCACTAAAGGGGATGTTTTGTTAGTTCCAAAGCAGGACGTGAGCAAACGTGACCACGTCTGCCTGCAGCAACTGTACTTAGCAGCTCGCTATGGTCTTCAGAAGGCCAAGTAGGTAATTTTGGTACTTTATAGATTATTGGAGAGCAACTACATCCTGTTTCCTGGAATGCAGGAAGGGCTGAGGTCACCTCACAGCACACACAAACAACACAATTCACAGGTCACTCGGGACAGGGCATCTTGGAACGAAACGAATGATCCCAGCCTCGGAGGGAACCAAATGGTGATTGTTTCAAACTGTCCGTTGCTAGCTTTGGGAGTTCAAATCCCACAAAACAAGTCATCTGCGTCTCCTAGCTACTTTCCCCTTACTGAAACAAAACCCCCGGCCAAATCAGCTTCAGGAAGGGCTCATTCGGGCTCACAGTTTGAAGGAAGCCATGGCAGCGAGGCGAGGCAGGTGAGGCATCTGACTTGCAGCCAC
Organism: Mus musculus; assembly: GCF_000001635.26. NCBI lineage: Eukaryota > Metazoa > Chordata > Mammalia > Rodentia > Muridae > Mus > Mus musculus. Next base: position 180,277,385 of record NC_000067.6, on the reverse strand, counting down.
ACTCCAGAGCCAGAGATGACTGTTGGCTCAGCTCCCCTTTCTGCTCTGTCTGGGACCCCAGCCCGTGAAACCGTGTCACCCACCCATTTCAGTTAACCTAATCAGGAAAATCACATGTGTGCCCAGAGGCTTATCTCTGAGTTGATTCTATATCCCATCAAGCTTACAATCGATATTAACTGTCATACTGAATAAAGTTTGCATGTTATTACAGTGTCAAGAAGTATCGTCCTGATACTCCCACAGTGTGCAATTTCTAGGCATAAAAGTGAGCTAAGAAAGAGAGGCTGGCCAGTTGATGGCCAAGTATCCAGTGCACAGGCCCGAGGACTTGAGTCTGGATTCCCAGCATCCAGTAACAGCTAAGCGTGGTAGCACTAGGACATCAGATCCTGTTATAGATGGTTGTGAGCCACCATGTGGTTGCTGGGAATTGAACTCAGAACCTCTAGAAGAGCAGCCAGTGCTCTTAACTGCCTAGCCGTCTCTCCAGCCCTGTACTTGAACTTTTAGCTGGTAAGACGAGGCCCACAATGAATGCTCTGGGATTAGTCTTCCCCGTGAGGGACATAAAGGCCACACACCATTGAGGAAGGGAGGATGGGCCCTCAGCAGCCTGTCATCCAGCTTTCGGCTTAGCAGCTGGCTGCGCTGTGACAAGTGAGCCTCCTGCATCCTTCCCTCATCAGTGACAATCCTTCTCTTCCCACCAAGAGAACCCAACCATTGGCAGAAGTGTTGGAACTCATTTCTTGAGAACGTATTTCAGTGAGGAACCATTGGAAAGGGTCTGATTAAATCAATGTGTGTGTTTGTGTGTGTGTGTGTGTGTGTGTGTGTGTGGTGTACCCGAGTGTGCACAATCATGCTGTGGCACGTGTGAAAGTCAAAGGACAACTTACAGGAGTCAGTTCTCTTCCTTCGCCTCTGTGTGACTCAGGGACTGAGTTAAGGTCATCAGACTTGGCATCGAGAAACTTTTCCCACTGAGCCATCTTGCTAGCCCTCGGGAGACTTTTAGACTGTGCTGTTTTAGCCTTGAGATGTAAGTAATGGTTCAGTTCCATGGCAGCGTGCTTGCCTACAATGCATACGACCTTGGGTTCTCTCCCCCAAACCATCTGTCTTAGTTGTTGTTCTATTGCTGTTAAGAGAGACCATGACCAAAGCAACTCTTATAAATGAAAACATTCCATTGCTTTCTTACAGTTTGCTTACAGTTTACAGACTTACAAACTGCTTGCTTACAGTTTCTAAGGCTTAGTCCATTATCACGGCAGGGAGCATGGCAGCAGGCCAGCATGTGGCTGGAGCATGTGGCTGGAGCTAGGTTGAGGTTTGGCCAGTTGCTGTGTATTGCCATGTTAAATTCTTCATCCCTAGGTCTAGTTGCCTCAACTTGTGAATTCTTACAACAACGCCAACTTTTGTTGTGCAAATCTTGCTCCTTAATTAAAAACTATTGATTATAAAGACACCCACTTCTGTAGTTGGGCAGAAGAAAGGTAGGCAGAGACGACAAAGAGAAAGGGAGAAAGGAAAAAGCAAGAAAGGTCCATGGGGCAGGTGGATCATGAGTGCTTGGCCATGAGGGCTGGTCTGTTGGATTAGGAGCGGCCCCAGCAGAACATGACAAGTGATGTCTCAGGGAGGTAGACAAAATAGCACAGAGGGTAGGTATCTTGCCCAGCTTTAAGGCTTATTATAAAGATAAAGGTTTTGTGTCTTTTATTTGGGAGCTAAAGAATCTAAGATAGGAAAAAAAAAACCCAAATACTATTTACCACAACAGAGCTACATCCTGATTGGTAGGCATCTTGTGGAGAGAGAAAGACCCTGGGCTGAGTGTAGGCTTCTGAAACCTCCAAGCCTGCCCTCTGCAGCACACTCCCTCTAACAAGTCTGCGCCTCCTTGTCCTTCTAAAGCAGTGCCACTCCCCGGACTAAAATATCTGCAAATATCAGAGCCTATGGGGGGCATTCTTAATCAAACCACCACGCCGTCTTCTAAAGGTAGAATATCAGCAATGATAGTAACAATCTCTGCAGGACAGCCGAAGGCACACATCTTCCTGCCATTAGCAGTCACCAAATGTAGCCATGTGCAAGACTATGACACTTTCTTGTAAGCTGCAAGAACACTCACACATAGCATTCCCTGGAGAGCGTGGAAACACTTGTTAGACATGGACTTGATTTTGCAGTAGCCACGGGTCTTAGCAACTGCACCCCCTCCCCACCCCGTACCCTTCAATTCTCTATAGGCTGTTGAATTTTTCTGGCCAGTCTTCTTGGCTCAGTCTCAAGAGCCTCTTTCAGCATGAAGGCGCAGGCTAAGCACCTCCTTTACGGAGCCATTCCCACAATATTTCTGGTTCCTAAAGTGATGTTATAAACTCTCGAATGACTCAGAAATCCCAGGAACAGGTCCTGATGGAGTGCAGAGGGAACGGATGACTTCACCTGAAGCTGACCCAGGAGGAGGCACATCCGTCATCACCTTGGCAGTACTCCGGGCCTCACAGGAGATCCTGGAAGTGATGTGTGTGGAGGCCTGGCTCACATCAGCTGATCTTCCCTCGGCTTGGCCCAGGCTCCTGAGGGAGGGGGAAGGAGGGAAAAAAAATCAAGAGACCAAGTGGCTTATCCTTCCACCAGAAACAGGAGCCTGTTATCCCTGGGGAAACGGATTCTGGGGAAAAGATAACTCCCAGCACCTTTCTCACCTGTGTCCATGGAGACTGCCACCCTTCACACACACACCCTCGAGACAGTCCTTCCTGAAGCCAACCTGCAAACTCCATGTTCACCTGAGCTCAGTTACCATCTGAACCCGTCTCCTCCTCTATGACTCCTCAGGCCAAATGAGATCCAGCTGCTGTGTGGTGGCCGGGACACTCTGCGGCTGTAGCTGGAAACGTTTCTGTACTTTGGATCTCACTGACCAACCCTGCCTGGCTGCAAAGGGAGCATGCTTCACCTTCTAGCATCAGACTGGACAGGCCAGACCCATGCCACGAGGTGATACGTGCATCCAAGCAGAAGCTATGGTCTGAGGCTTGGTAGCAAACAGATTAAGTGAGAAAGACTCTTGACCAGTGGTTCTCAATCTATGGATTGTGACCCCATCGGGGTCACCCAAGACTATCCAGTATGTCAGATTTACATTACGGCTCAGAACAGTAGCAAAATTATTGTTATGAAGTAGCAACGAAAGTAATTTTATGGTTTGGGTCAGCACAACATGAGGAACTGTATTAAAGGTTTGCAGCATTAAGAAAGTTGAGAACCACTGCTCTTGACAGAATCACAAGGAAGGCCAGAAGATCAGGCCTGGAGCTGCTCCAGGATGAGATGGTACCCAAGCTTTCCTTCCTGTTCTACAAAGGACGGGTGCTGCTGATGCCTGGATGCTGAGAATCCAATATGGCTACCAATATGGCTGCCCTGGAGAATTCAAGAGTTGCTCCACTGAGCCACAAGAAAGTACTCTGTGCATGAGTCTACTCACACAGGGACCTCTCATGGGTAGAGCAATATGCCTGTGATCTACTGGTAAAACATCTAGCCCGGCGGTCTCTAAAACTAGGAAAAGTAGTTGCACAGTCATCAATATGACACATGCTTATGTTACACTGTCACGATGGTCTAAAAGCGGACAGGTCCCTTATGCAGATAGGCAGGATTTTTGCAGATACCCTATGCACATGCCCCTAAATACTTCAAGTCATTTCTAGATAACTTCTAATGTCTAACTTGATATAAATCCCAAGTCCATAATTACTATCCTGCATTGGTTAGGGGGAATGACAAGAGAAAACGTCTACCCACTTTCAGTGTGGATGACATCTTTGTTTCATGTGGTTTTGGTTTATGAGTGTTGAATCTGCAGCCAGGGAATCCACAGATAGCGTGTTCTCGCTCTTTGTGTGTGTGTGTTGTGTGTATGTATATATGCATATGTGCATATGTATATATGTGTGTGAATGTGTGTATGTTTGTGTATGTATTTATGTGTGTGTGTTCATGTGTATTGTATGTATATGTGTGTATGTATGTGTATATGTGTGTATGTGTGTGTTCATGTGTATGTATATGTGTGTATGTATGCGTATATGTGTGTATGTGCATGTGTGTGCTCATGTGTATGTATATGTGTGTATGTATGTGTATATGTGTATGTGTGTGTATATATGTGTATGTATGTGTGTGTTTGTGTATGTGTATATGTATGTGTATATATGTGTATGCATGTCTCTGTGTGCCTGTGTGTATACATGTGTGTCTCTGTGTATGTAAATGTATGTATGTATGTTTATATGTGTGTATGTGTATTATGTGTGTTCATGTGTATGTATATGTGTGTATGTATGTGTATATGTGTGTATGTGTGTGTTCATGTGTATGTATATGTGTGTATGTATGTGTATATGTGTGTATGTGTGTGTGTTCATGTGTATGTATATGTGTGTATGTATGCGTATGTGTGTGTGTCTGTGTATGTGTCTGTGGGTGTATGTGTACACACATTTTGTTGTCTGATGAAGAGTTGAGACTGTTAGATGGTGTTGCTATTTTCCTGTCACTTCTGTAATAACTGACCATGAATCCAGTGACTGGAAACAATGTACATTCATTCTCTTATTGTTCTTCTTCATAATTTTGGAATCTGTCTCTGAGTTTTAATGAACTTACTCATAGGATGGCATCCCTTCTAGAGGAGAACCTGTGCCTTTACCTTCTCAGCCTCTAGACAGCACCTGCTTCTTGTGATCCACAGCCCCTCTTTGTTTTCTGCTATCACTTCTCTCAGATCTTCCTGTCTCCATCTCACAAGGACACCCTTCCCAGACTGATCTCAGTAGCCCGAGAGCATGAACTTAACCACATCTCTACCATTTCTTTTACTCCAGGAAACACAGTTCCATGTCCCAGGGACTTATAACGTGGGTGTATTTGGGACCGCTATTTGACTGCAGCATGTTTCAGGGGACAGCCAATTGGCTGGTTACACCAAGGCCTCTACCTTGGTGAATCGACCACAGTCAGAATCCTGCCTCCATCTTTTGCCAATATCCTAAACTAAGAGATGTTGTTTCAACACCATCAGACACCATCAGAACAACCTGACACAAGTTAGAATTATCCAGGAAGAGGGAACCTCAACTGAGAAAATGCCTCCACCAGATTGACTGGTGGGTAAGTCTTTGAGAGAATTTTCTTGATTCATGATTGACATGGGAGGGCCCAGCTCTTTCTGGGTAGTGCTACCCCTGGGGAGATGATCCTGGGTTGTATAAACCAGAGCTGACCAAGTCATAAGGAGCAAGCCAGTAAGCATCCCTCCTCCATAGCCTCTGGAGCCTGCCTCCAGGTTCCTGTCATGACTTCCCTCACACATGGTGGTGTGTGACCTGAAATGTGTGAGATGAAATAAACCCTTTCCTTCCCAGAGTCTAGAGGTGATGTTCCATCTCAGCAACAGAAACCCTGACTAGGATGAGTACTAAGCAATCTCTTTATGGGCTGCTGCTGCTTCTTCTTCTTCTCTTCTTTTTTTTAATATATATTTTTTCTTTATTTACATTTCAAATGCTATCCCGAAAGTTCCCTATATCCTCCCCCCGCCCTGCTCCCCTACCCACCCACTCTCACTTCTTGGCCCTGGCTTTCCCCTCTACTGGGGCATTAAAGTTTGCAAGACCAAGGGGCCTCTCTTCCCAATGATGGCCGACTAGGCCATCTTCTGCTACATATGCAGCTAGAGACACGAGCTCCGGAGTACTGGTTAGTTCATATTGTTGTTCCACCTATAGGGTTGCAGACCCCTTCAGCTCCTTGGGTACTTTCTCTAGCTCCTCCATTGGGGGCTTTGTGTTCCATCCAATAGATGACTGTGAGCATCCACTTCTGTATTTACCAGGCACTGGCATAGCCTCACAAGAGACAGTATATCAGGGTCCCTTCAGCAAAATCTTGCTGGCATATGCAATAGTGTCTGGGTTTGGTGGCTGATTATGGGATGGATCCCCAGGTGGTGTAGTCTCTGGATGGTCCATCCTTTCGTCTTAGCTCCAAACTTTGTCTCTGTAACTCCTTTCATGGGTATTTTGTTCCCTATTCTAAGGAGGAATGAAGTATCCACATGCTGGTCTTTCCTCTTCTTGATTTTCTTGTGTTTTGCAAATAGTATCATGGGTATTCTAAGTTTCTGGGCTAATATCCACTTATCAGTGAGTGCATATCTAGTGACTTCTTTTGTGATTGGGTTACCTCACTAAGAATGATATCCTCCAGATATATCCATTTGCCCAAGAATTTCATAAATTCATTGTTTTTAGTAGCTGAGTAGTACTCCATTATGTAAATGTACCACATTTTCTGTATCCATTCCTCTGTTGAGGGACATATGGGTTCTTTCCAGCTTCTGGATATTATAAATAAGGCTGCTATGAACATAGTGGAGCATGTGTTCTTATTACCAGTTGGAACATCTTCTGGGTATATGCGCAGGAGAGGTTTTGCTGGATCTTCTGGTAGTACTATGTCCAATTTTCTGAGGAACCGCCAGACTGACTTCCAGAGTGGTGGTACAAGCTTGCAATCCCACCAACAATGGAGGAGTGTTCCTCTTTCTCCACACCCTCGCCAGCATCTGCTGTCACCTGAATTTTTTTATCTTAGCCATTCTGACTGGTATGAGGTGGAATCTCAGGGTTGTTTTGATTTGCATTTCCCTGATGATTAAGTATGTTGAACATTTTTTCAGGTGCTTCTTAGCCATTCAGTATTCCTCAGTTGAGAATTCTTTGTTTAGCTCTGTACCCCATTTTAATGGGGTTATTTGAATTTCTGGAGTCCAGCTTCTTGAGCTCTTTGTATATATTGGATATCAGTCCCCTATCAGATTTAGGATTGGTAAAAATCCTTTCCCAATCTGTTGGTGGCCTTTTTGTCTTATTGACAGTGTCTTTTGCCTTACAGAAGCTTTGCAATTTTATGAGGTCCCATTTGTCAATTCGTGATCTTACAGCACAAGCCATTGCTGTTCTGTTTAGGAATTTTCCCCCTGTGCCCATATCTTCAAGGCTTTCCCCCACTTTCTCCTCTATTAATTTCAGTGTCTCTGGTTTTGAGCTTTGTACAAGGAGATAAGAATGGATCAATTCGCATTCTTCTACATGATAACCACCAGTTGTGCCAGCACCATTTGTTGAAAATGCTGTCTTTTTTCAACTGGATGGTTTAGCTCCCTTGTCAAAGATCAAGTGACCATAGGTGTGTCGATTCATTTCTGGGTCTTCAATTCTATTCCATTGATCTACCTGTGTGTCGCTGTATCAGTACCATGCAGTTTTTATCACAATTGCTCTGTAGTACAGCTTGAGGTCAGGCATGGTGATTCCACCAGAGGTTCTTTTATTGTTGAGAATAGTTTTTGCTATCCTAGTTTATTATTATTATTATTATTATTATTATTATTATTATTATTATTCCAGATGAATTTGCAAATTGCCCTTTCTAACTCAGTGAAGAATTGAGTTGGAATTTTGATGGGGATTGCATTGAATCTGTAGATTACTTTTGGCAAGATAGTAATTTTTACTATATTAGTCCTGCCAATCCATGAGTATGGGAGATCTTTCCATCTTCTGAGATATTCTTCAGTTTCTTTCTTCAGAGACTCGAAGTTCTTATCATACCGATCTTTCATTCACTTCCTTAGTTAGAGTCACACCAAGGTATTTTATATTATTTGTGACTATAATGGCCTGCTTCTTTAAAAGGGAGTTTTTGGTGTCTGAACCCCTGTGTAGCCATGGGCACCAGCGTTGGGAGATAGTGAGCCCTTACTGGAAAGCAAGGGGTAAATGAGGAGAGATCTTGGGTTATTGGGATACTGGGAGGTGCCCCATCTCTGGGACTCAGGATTGCACAAGAGAATGAAGACTCTGTCGCCTCGCTACCATATTAAAACTGAAATGGTTCCAGAGGACAAAGTCTGATGGAAACTTTCTCAGCTTGCAGTTTGTCTGTTACCTGAGCACCAGATAAAATGTTCAGGGGCAGGCAGATTCTGGGGCCACACCCTGGACCTCCTAAGAAGGGGAAACTATTTCCTTGGGGGTGGTGTTCTTCAGCTGTCAGTCCTTAGGAGGCTCACAGGATCCAAATATGTGAGGCAGGTTACACTGGAGAGACAGGAAAAGGGGTGCCCAGGGCCTCCCACACAGAGCTTGGCTTTCCAGAAAGTACCACAGAGAATGCACCTAGACAACAGCACACTCTTCTCTTAGTCTGAAATTGTGTTTTGTTTTTTAAAAAACTCAACAATGTAAGGAAAAAGCTGTATTTCCCTGCCCCAGCTCTTAGCTGTTAAGTCCTGCAAGGTGACCTCTCAGTCCCTTAGCCAGCCTCCCACACCCACAAGGAATCTGATTTCCTGAGGATGGCATCCCAGATCCTTGGGGGAGGTGGGGGGAATGTCCCCTTCGTTGCTCATTTGAATGGTCAAGACCTAAAGAGAACCCAAATAGCAGCAAACTCAGCTAAACAGGAAAGGGGCGCCTCCCAGTGTTGAGATAGAGAGATCGAACCAAAGGGTGCTGGCGCCCTCTAGTGGCAAAGAAACTGCTTTCTCGTCTGCCCAAGGATAGACAGGCTGTCTCTCAAGGGTTCAGGACCGCCATCCTTCCAGGATTAGAAGGAGAAAAATGTATGCCAACAGGGCATTATTAACTTTGGTGGTTTTAGGATGCATCGCTACTGTGTGAGATAATGTGTATGTTTCCCCAAGAATCACTTTCCAGCGTCACAGACTCGGGGCCCTTCATTATTTGTCAGAGAGGTTAAGACCTCTAGACTCACCTAACATACGACCTGTAGACATACTGTGAGATCCGTGTTACCGAGGTTCTCAAGGCTGTATTCTCTGGGGAACTCACACAGCTTTAGGATAGCTCTTCTGGGGAAGTAAAGACCAGATCCCTCACAGGCCAAAGAATTTGTGTGAACCACCCACACACTCCTGTGCAGAGCTCATACACCTGCCTGTTGGCTAAGCTGTCCTCCTCACAGCTGAGGATGCCAACCCTGTTAGCTTAAATCAGAGAGAACTCATACTCCCATGGCATACACGCTGGGGAGGGAACTGCAAAAATGAATGGCCAAGTACCTGTTTACTTTGAAAGGGACTCCAGGGTCCTAATTAAAGCTTAAGGAGCGAAGACCACACCTCCTACTCATTAAGATGGCTTTTGGAAAGAAAACTGAAAGCTGCTGCGGGTGGAGGAAGCCAGTATGGCTGCTCAGGTTGCGTAAGGTGCGGCTATTCCATTTCCTAGGACGTAACTACAAGAGCTAAAAGCTGGGTCTCAGATATTTGTTCATGCACACCAGTGTCAATTACAATAGCTAAGACATGGCAGACTCAACTGTCCACCAGTGGGTGAGCAGGGTAGTGTAGCCACCCAATGGGAGACTATTCAACTTAAAAAAACAATAAAGCTCCAATCCATGCTACATGTAGCAGCCCTGAATACAATATGCTAATTAAATGACCCAGACACAAATATATCAGGGCTCAATATGAGTATAATCACTAAAATCACGTAGAGAGAGGTATGGTGGTTGCCAGTGTCTGAAGGAAAGCGGGGGGGGGGGGGGCGAGGGGGGAGGCTTCAAATAGCTCCTTACTCAGTTTTACTTTCCAGAATTTCAATTACCCCAAAGTCAACTATAGCCCACAAGGAAAACAAATCACGCAGAAAATGCCAGAAATAAATTTATGTTTCAAATGATTCTGAGTAGCATGACAAAATCTTCTACTGTCCCACCCTGCACAGGCGAGACATCCCCTCCCTTTCACCAGTATATTCACGCTGCATGTACAAATATATACTGCTTAGCAGCCTTCTCGGCTCCACTGGCACAGTACTTCAGTGTTTGTGCTCCAGGATGCATAGTTGACTTGCCGATGACGTCAAAGCACAACAGTAGCGATAGAAAGAAGGCACCAATGTGCAAACAGGCAAGGACAGACTAGCTCTGATACCGTGGGCCAATGCTGTGCAGCACACAGGAAGAGAGAGAGGTGTGTGCATGGTTCAGTACTGTCCATGGTTCACGGATAGCCACATGATGCTGTATCACCCATGGGTGCTGGCAATTGAACCTGTGTCCTCTGGAAGAGCAGTGAGAGTGCGTAACCATCGAGCCATCTCTCCAACCTCAGGGACAGGGAATTTAAGGAATTCTCTGGACTTTCTGCTCAATTATTCTGTCCTAAAATCTTCAACACTTTAAAAAGTTCTAGAAGTGGGTAGAGGTAATCGTGTCACACCATGAATGTTCTTACAGCCACGGAGACTGCCTAAGAGTGGATAAACGGTGATAAATCTTATTTTGTCTGTGTTTTGCTATAATTAAAAGGATAAATAGAATAGTCAGGTGTGATGGTGCATACCTGAAATCTAAGCAATTGAGAAGTAGGAGGGGATGGAGGAAGAGAAGGAGGAGGAGAAGTAGGTGGACAAGGAGAAGGAGGAGGAGGAAGAGAGAGAGAGGGAGGAGGGAGAGAGAGGGGGAGGACTGTGAGAAGAGGAGAAGGAGGATAGGGGGAGGAGGAGAAGGAAGAGGAAGAGGGAGGGAAGGGAGGCAGGCAATAAAGTCAATGAAGTATGGGAAGGAGGAGTGCTGTTTAGAGTGGAATCATAAATAAACAAACAGGAGAAAAATGAGTCAGAATTGGATTGTAATTTAGGGACCAGACACAGTTGCACATTCAGAAATACCATAAATGAAGTTACAGGAATATTTCTTTTAATATATTTTAAAGCAGTTTATGTTAGCAAAGTATCATTTGAATTTTTTTTTTAAAATAAAAGCACAGCTGAGAGAATGATTTCCAGGCAGAGTCAGAAGACGTGAGCAGGCATGAGGAAAGAAAACCAAAGGCTAAGAAACGTGTCAGGACTTTAGCTCTGGAAGGAACATCCTGGTACCCTGGAGGGGCAAACCAGGGATGGAGGGAGGTGTGAAGATGGAAGGAACTCAGCCCTGCACCCAGGAGGCTTTGTTACTGCTTGTTCTGCCTGCCTGTCTTTCTATGTATCTATCACCTACCATTCATCCATCTAATCTATGTTAAAATATTTTTATTCTTTGAGAATTTTTATATATGTATACGGTGTATTTTGACCAGGTCCACCCTCCTACACACCACCCTAATTCCTGCCACTCCCTCACCCAGCAGCATCCCCCTCACAACTTCATTTTCTCTCCCTTTTTCTTTTCTAATTCTCTTCTCTCAGCTCCTGTTCTTAGTCCTCGGAGGTGGGAAGTCGGAACTATTTTATATTTTGTTCCTTCTGCGCTGGGAGGTTCTTGTTCAACGGACTTGGACAAATCTTTGCTAAAAGCAGGCCTTACAAAGAGGCAGTGTGCAGACGGTTCTAGAAGAGTCAGAAGCCTGAGGAAAGTTAGGCTAAGCAAAGAACACTTGTCAATACCAACTAACCGATGCACACTCACGCCTCTGCTGGCAAAATGTCCCAAGAATCTGCAGTACGTTCTCTTTAACGTCCTCACAGGTGACAAATCTTTGTCCTTTCTGAAGCAGATTGGGGTTTTGGCCAGAAGTTACTCAGAACCAACTATTATAAAGTAGGAAAATGAAACTGATTTCCCTTCGTTGGGGTTGTATGTTAAGTCAGATAGCAATTTTAACAGAAGGAATCCAAAGGGTACTGAGCACCGCCCACTCCCTAGGTACCGCCCACCCTAGGCTCCGCCCCCCTGCCCGCTTCCAGTGATTAAACGGAGAACACAATAGACTGCTTGTTTCTGAGTTTTATTTCACATTCTCAGGATTCACACATCCCAGGTAATTCTGAAATCAGTCTGTGTGATTCTTCACCTTATCTAAGTGATTCTTCTATATCACGTAGATAACACCTTAAGTCAGACTCAGGCAACTCCTGCAGCATAGACTTCCAACTACCCCCAGACCTTTATTTTTGGTGCCAACTAAAGCCACTCTCTCATCATTTCCCCCACAGCTCCTATAATCCACGGACAGCGCTTCACAGGCATCCCAAGATGGCCTGCTTTCCCGTAAGAGCACTTCCCTGTTCTTCCCGGTTGCTATCTGCTTTGCTTTCTTTCAAACCTTGCTGCAAGAACTGCACTTTGTTTTAATAATGAATTGTAAGACGAATCCATTTCAAGCTGTATCCATCACAATGAGGTCACTTAGAGAAGGAAGTGATGTTCAGGAGGAGACAAGTGCCTTTTGTAGACCGATGGACAACCTCCCAAGGGCTCTACTGTCAACTTTCCACAGGAAGCAGGCACACGGGTGGAACCGAAAGAAAAAATAAAGTCTTTTTTGTATGTCATTGAAAGCACGCATTTTCCTCTCTAAGAGCACTCTGGACGGATTACAGAGAAACATAAGAACACACACACAGACACACACACGCACACACGCATGCATACACACACACACACTCACGCATGTAAAAAGTTAATGAAATAACATTTCCCAGATTCCTCTTTTATCTTAGACTGCGTGGGGGAGAAAAACAGAAGATAAACAAAAAGATAAAATGAGCACTTCTAATTTTCATTGATCAAGTTTAAGATAACACATATTTGCTTAAGATAACACATATTTGCAGTGGGAAATAAAAAGGAAGGAAGACACCCTAACCCAGTAACGTCACACCACAGTCCTGTCTGTGATCTGGGTATCCCTTGCAGTCTCTACAGGGATCGCTATGGTAATGTCGTTCACATAGATCATATCTAATGTCAAATGTCACTTAAGCGGGACTGCCCTGTTCTGTTTAGTTATTGGCGCTGAGGCATGTACAAGGCACATACATGCTCCGCCCCCAACCTGTAGATACTGGTTTGTGTTTTGGGGTAGATTTTTTTTTTCTTACTATGATACTTTTGAAATACATTCATGTTTTTGCATCTCTCTTAGATTAGAGTCTTAGGTCAGGGAGTATCCTGCCAATGACCAGGAGAGACACACATGGGAATGAAGGAGGTTCTATTACTTGTAGGGACATGTTGTACTTGGAGGCCATGCATGGTCGGGTGGGAAAGGGTGAAGGAGGGAGGGGAGGAGTGGAGAAGAGAAAAGACAGGAGAGGGGAGGTGATGAGAGGGGAGAAGTCGACTCCCATTGGACAAAGGATTTGAGGAGGGTGTTCAAAATATCAAACAAGTATGGAAAAGCTTTGCTCTCCATTTTTTTTTTTCTGTTTGTTTGTGTGTCCCCATGCACATACACACAAATGTGTGGCCACGGGGCCATGGACTAGTTGAATGATTTTTTTCTTAGGTACTTTATATTCTCAACATTTACGTTTAGATTTATGAGACAGGGCACAAGATTCATTCCCTCAGTCCATGTATCCAATCACTTCAGCACCATTTGTTAAGACTTCCTTAGGGCTGAAGAGATGGTTCAACAGTTAAGAGCAGAGAACCTGGGTTCAATTCTCATCCCCAAAATCGCAGCTCTCAAGACTGTCGGTAACTCCATTCCGGCTCCCAGGGTTCTGACGCCCTCTTCTGGCCTCCACAGGCACTGCATGCACACCGTGCACAGATGTAAATGCAAGCAAAACACTAATGCACAAAAAGTGAAATCAATTTTTAAAAAAAAGACTTCCTTTATCAAATATTTTAGACTCTTTGTCAAAAAGCAACTGGCTATCTCTCTACAACTTCTCTATTCTCTTATTTGCCTTTAGCCCAATACTTACTGTCCGGTTACCACAGCTTTGCAAATGTCTGGCAATCAGGCTGTGAGTCATCCAACTATTGCAAAACTATTTTGGCCATTTGAGGTGCTTTATGTTCCCGTTAAAATCTTCTTTTTTTGACATAGGGTTTTGCTATGCAGACCTAGCTGGCTTGAAACTAGGTAGTTAAACCAGGCTGGTCTTGAACCCACAGATTCACTGGCTTCTGCCACCTATGGACTTAAGGTATGTTCCACCACACCTAGTGCCTTTAAACATTTATAAGCGACTTGTCAATTTCTACCAGAAAATTAATTGGGACGATAATGGATTTATAGATAAAGGATTGACATTTTTCAATATATATGCATGGTATTTTTTTTTATTAAAATCTATCTGTGTGTGTGTGAGAGAGAGAGAGAGAGAGAGACAGAGACAGAGAGACAGAGAGACAGAGAGACAGAGAGACAGAGAGACAGAGAGACAGAGAGACAGAGAGACAGAGAGAGAGAGACTGTTTTTCAGCAAATCCTAAGAGGACTGGTATACTTCTTAACTTCTGTTGTGTCTTTTTTTTACTTCCTTCCTGGGTGCAAATTTTCACTTCACATGTATAGAACTTTTCCTATTTGGACCAAGTACCACTAAATAGTACAGCTACGTCCTCCCGGTGAGTTCTCTCTTCTCATTCTCCTCTTTGTAATATAGTGATGCATGTTGGAGCAGCCATGGATCTGAGAGAGAATTATGTGCCTATCTGAGGGGTCTTCCCTCTGCAGCTGTCTTCGGTTCAGCCCTGACTCTTGTAGTATTGTCCAGACACTCTGGCAGCCTCCAGCTACATCTGTGGACCTAACGCCAACATAGCCATGACCAGCATTAGCTCCCCCACCCACAAGCTGCCACAGACAGTCTGTCCTCCCCGAGGAGAGCTATAAAGAAGGCCTCGAGTCTCTTCCTCTGGAGTCAGATACTCTCCTGTTTCTGCCTTTGGGTTTGGGTTGTTATAGACTGCTTGAAACTGATAGGTTTTTGAGATCTTTTGTCCAGAGTTGATCGATATTGTCTGTGGGAGAATAAATATAAACTACTCTGCCATTGATTAGACTGTAAACCCCCTTAGTTACAGGACTCAAAACTATGTTAAAATGAAACTATCTGCTTTGGAAAAATGGGAAAAGAGAGTGAAAGGCAATGACTTTTGACCCAGTAGCACTAAATCCCATGTAAGTCTGAGACATGCAGGATATGGGCAGAGGTGGGGGAGGGGTGGGGACTTAGAACTGCTGGAGGTAAGCACTCCTGGGGCCTATGGATTTGTGCCCAAAGATAAGTGCATCGGTTATACAACTCTTAGTGTGTCATGTAAAGTTGCTTTGCAACTTAGATGCTCCTAGCTGTGTGAAGTAACCTGCAACTCTCATTAGCTACCTCCTGTCTTCCTCTGAGCTGGAGAATAAGATGTCTGATGCTGGAGGGCAGAGCTGGGAGGAGCCATACTGATGTGATATCACACACAGCTCTATTATCTACATTCTCCACACCAGCAAGATCCCGGGTGTGTATAAAGCAAGGAGTTTCCGTTTCCTTTCTGTTGTTCCGAGCGAACACACTGAAGACTAGTGACTTAGGAGAGGAGAAGGGCCATTTGCCTTAGGCTTACAGGCATCGAGGGAAGTCAGGGCAGGAACTGAAGGAGTAGCTTGAAGCAGAAGTTTTAGAGGGATGCCGCAGATGGCTGCATCATGCTTTGAGTTGGGGCTTTGAGCACTGTCCATCTAGGAGCTGGAGATGGGGTTAATCAATGAGGTCTACGGCATGAAGCCTCCAGGAAATCCTAATCTTTTCAAAGCCCTAAACTAGAGATGGGTAGAACACATCTCAGTGTGTGAGGAGCCATTCGGTCCCTAACACTGGGAGAAAGCAAAAACCCACAAACTGCACAATCCAGAGGGCTTCCAGGCTGGTGAACGCTGGCTTGTGTCAGGAGCATGGTGCAGGGACAAAGAGGCTCATGGGCTCAGGACCACAGCAGGCCTACTGCCCACCCTCACCTGGCTGCTCCTCTCTGTCCTGTGTAATCTTCTCTGTATTAAGCCAGGAGGCAATGTAGTGATCACTCTGCATTCAAACCCTAGGAGGCCAGGGGAACCCCCAATTTGTACCCAAGAGGTGAAATTATCCAAGACTAGAAATTGTCTCTAAAGGAGGGGTAAGTCTCAAGGGACCAAGCCCTTAGTTTGTGAGATCTGCCCTAGCTCCAGATAGCTAGTGTTAGAACTGAATTAAAGTTTCAAGTATAGACCATGACAATTGCTGGGGTCTAGAGGGTCAGATAATTGGTGGTTAGTGTGGAACTCTTCCCTGCCCCCAGTACACACTTGGTGTCAAAGTGTTCTGAGTAGAAGTGAGACCCAGAGAGAGGAAGTCCAGTCACTGAAGACCTTGATGGAGACATTGGAATACCGGCCACTTCCTCTCTCTTTGCTGCCAGGCCACCATGAGTGGAACAGGCTTCTTCTGTCACATGTCTTGGCTCTGTGTCAATATAGGCTCAAGGACAAGTGACTATGGACTCAGACTTCTGATGTCATGAACCTAAGACACTGTCCTCCTTTGAAGTTAATCCTCCCAGACATTTTTCTCTCAGCCCCAGAAAGCTGGTCAGAGCATATGGAAAGCTTCCATGGCCACAGTCGCATAAGCCAGTGTCTGTGAAGGTCTCTGTTTGTTGTAGGAGAGGAAACAGTGTGTAAATCCAAACAGTTTGAGAACTGCTGGCTTAAATGACTGAAAGGATAAGAGCAGACTCCTCAAAAGGAAACAAATGTCCTCCTCAGAGAAGCAAAATCATCCAACGGCGTGGAGAAAAGGATGGTCACGCAGTGTCCTGATGACAAGAAAGTGTCACCAGGTGACCTGAGTATAATCCTACAGGTGATGGCTGCCAATGCCCAGACTTACTGGCAAAGCCCTAATCTATATATTACACAAATTTCTCTAAAGTAGAATTGATTCTCTATCTATCTATCTATCTATCTATCTATCTATCTATCTATCCATCCATCCATCCATCTATCTATATGTACATTATATATGTATGTTTATATATGTATACATTCTATATGTATGTTTATGTATGTGCATATTTATATCTAAATATAATATAGATAGATGGTATATGTGAATATATGCATGTGTATACACACACATATACATACATAATTATTATCAGCAGGACTTAAGATTAACCTAGAGAATCAGAGAAAGACAGGGAAGCCAGTAGCTGCTTAGACTTGAAAGCCTTTGAGTAGTCATGCCCCACAGGTTGAGGACAAGGAGGCCCAGTGTATAGCCCTAGTCCAAGAACTGGAAATGCCCCTTGAGCATCCCATGCCTGTCCACATGCAAAGGCTGAAGAGTCAGATTTCCTTAGCACAGCAGCAAAACAACCATACCTGTTCATGACTGGGAGAGCATGCCTGTGGATGAGCTTGACCCTCTCTTTGCCTTTCCACTCCTCCCAGGACCCCATCCTATTACACAATGCTGTCCTCAATCAGGGCGGTTCTTCCCCACACACTCTGCAGACCCACATGTCAATCATCTCTGGAAATACCACAGAAGACATATCCCAGAAGTATGCTTTGTAGATATCTCAAGTGTCACTCAGGGCAGTGAAGCAGA
Organism: Mus musculus; assembly: GCF_000001635.26. NCBI lineage: Eukaryota > Metazoa > Chordata > Mammalia > Rodentia > Muridae > Mus > Mus musculus. The sequence continues at coordinate 180,259,938 of NC_000067.6, read as the reverse complement.
TAACCAACATTAGCCCTCATACCCTAGCAAGGAAAGATAAGCTTTAGCGTATCTACCTCAAGACTGATGTAACAAGGGATGCATGGCTAATGTCTGTCTGGAGGCTGGGGGTTCCTGACAGCCTGGCTCCCTTCTCTGGAGCCCCCCTGACTTAGTTTCATTGCTGTGAAGAGACACCATGACCATGGCAACTCTTATAAAAGAAATATTTAATTGGGGCTGGCTAACAGGTTCAGAGGTTTAGTCTACTCTCTGCATGGTAGAGTGTATGGCAATGTGCAGGCAGTGAGGACACTGTCTTCCACAGTCAGGAAGAGGCCCTGTCACACTGGCCAGACTTGAGCATGATAATATTGTACCTGTTTCTATTCTAATGCTAATTGGGTCCCCCAAAACTGCACAAGAGGGTCTGCATGTGGCTTCTGGGAACCTGCCCCCAGTTCATTTTGATTGGTAAATAAAGATGTCAGCAGCCAATAGCTGCTGGGGAAGAGAGATAGAGGTAGGATTTAGGGTTGGGACCCTGAAGAAGAGGGGAGAGGAGACTCTATGCTTTAGGAGTGTGTGCAGGAGAGGAGAGAAGAGAGTGGCCCTGAAGGGTAAAAACATGCAGGAAGAAGAAGCAGAGCAGCCATGTAAAGGGGCCAAGAGAACATGGCCCAGAGGGTTGCTCAACTGGGTCAAGAGCAGCCAAGATGGAATATAGAAATTAGTAAACTAGTAACTCAGAGTTATCGGTGGGAGGTAGATTCCAACAACATGAAGTTAGGCAGCTTCCCAGCTATTGAGCTGCTTAAGGTATATTAAAATATAAAGGCTCTGTGTGTGTGTGTGTGTGTCTTTCATTCGGGAACATAAACCATTGAGGTGGGAAGCAACCCTGTAACAGGATTTATTAATTAATTTTGCTACATATATGAGACCTCAGAGGCTCACCTCCACAGTGATACACTTCCTCTAACAAGGCCACACCTCCTCCAATAAGGGCACTCCTCTTATAGTGGCACTTCTCATGGGCCAAGCATATTCAAACCACCACACCTCCGACTGAGACTATTCTGACACAGAATGGGGCTCCCTGTGACTCAGAGAGCAGCTCCTTTAGGCAATACTCTGTCCACCACTGCTAGAACCCATTTGCTCATCTGTTCATCTACCTCGTGAGAAGCAAGGCTTCCAACTTCCCACATTCCCCCCAACGCCCACCCAGATCCTCATATAATAAAATTCTCAATGAGAGGCTAAGGCTAGAGGGTCATTAGTTCGAGATCAGCCTTGGCAACATTATGAGACCCATATAGCATTCTTAAAAGAAAAATAAAATTACCCAAAGGGGTATTAGAAAAAAAAAGATGAACACATGATTTTCTTCTACTTATTTCTTTTTGTATTTTACGAAGTCTAAACATTAAAAAATACCTAATTTTTAAAATAACTGCCACCCAAAATATAAATATGTAACTAAAAATTTTATAAAAGTCCAACAAAGAAAGTGTTGCCCAGAACCTAAGATGCTAAATACCCAGATCAGACTAGGCGAGGCTACACTGCAGTAGCAGATAACTGCTCAGTCTTTGGGAACTGTTTTATTACTTATGTTCTGCATATGCTGAAGTCTTAATGCTTTTTTGTCCCTTCAAAGTTGCTGTGCTAAAATACAAACCCCCATGGTTATAGGTTAAGAGGTGGAGCCTTGGGGCAGTGATCAGCCCACAGGAACACAGGCCTCATGGATGAGATCAACAAGAGGGAGATTTCAGACCTAGGTCTACTGATTCTGCGCTGTCTGCCACGTAGTCATCATAGAAGGATACTATATAAGACTACCTATAAACTAGGACGCAAGTCCTCTCCAGACAGTAAGCCTGCTAAGGTCTTGATCTTGGGCTACCCAGCCTCCAGAACAGCGGAAAAACACATTTCTATTGTTATAAGTTGCCTGCCTCTGGTGGTTTATTATAGCAGCCTGAATGGACTGAGACAGTGGCCTGTCTGTGTTAGTTGTAAGTCCTGTTCAATAGAGAAGCCTCCATTACAGCACAATTGGGCTTTTTCAAGTGTGGTGAGCATGCCCAGGTCCAGAACTTCTGTCCACAACTTCCACATGATAAGAGTCATCTGTAGTAGAGAAGGATGGTGCCCCTACAGGGGGAGGGACAGTGGACATGAGGAGTACTATGGGCTATCATTTCAATGTCAAACAGAACAAAATGAAACCCACACCACCTCAAGCCGAGAAGGGAGGCAGAGGAAGGAAACACTTACTGTCTGTTCAGGATCCACGCTGCCCCCTGCCCCCTCATTTCTCTGTAATGTGCCATGTTCCTCTGAAGGCCCTCACACTATCCTTTCACAGATGAGGAAACCGAGGCCCAGCAAGGGTAAGGAACTGCAACAGACAAGCAGAAGAGGGAGATTTCGGACCTCCGTTCATGCGTCTATGCTATCTGCCAGGTAGAACCCACTTTCTCAATTGTGTTAAGGAAAAAATTCAAGATGTTGAGCTAAGTCCACAGACTCAGAAGTAGGTTGGTGTCTAACAGGGTCAGGGAGAGGGACAGGAAACCTTTCAATTATACAACTGCCTTTTATTTTTTAAGCAATGGGCTGTTTTACAATCACACAAGCCAGATTGGCACACATTGAAGTCACTAAATACCTTAAATTAAAATGATTACTTTTTTGCAGTGATGGTGGTGGTGAAGACATGGTCTCTATATAGCCTGGCTGTCCTGGAACTCACTCTGTAAACCAGGCTGGCCTTGAACTCAGAGATGTGCCTGTCTCTGCCTTTCCGGTGCTGGGATTAAAGGTGTACACACTGCCCAGCCGTATTTTTTTCTTTTAAAGACAAGGTCTAATGTGTCCCAGGCTGGCCTCGAACTTGCTATGTAACTAGGAATGACCTTGGACTTCTAGTGACAGGATTACTCAGCCATGCATACACCAGAATTGAGTATTAAACTCAGGGTTTCCTGCATGCTAGGCAGGCACTTAGTTGAACTACATCCCCAGCCCTACAATGACAATTTTATGTTATACGAATTTCACAGTAATTAAAGGAGAAATAAAGCTACATGAGATAATGACAACTGTGGCAAATTGTTGACAATTTCAACTCACTCCACAGACCGATCCTGCGATCACAACCCCTCCCTGCCCTCACCCCGAGGCTGATTCCTAGATCTCGTTGCAATTTTATCCCAGTTCATATTTACCCAGAGCTCCCCATGTATGTCGCGGAAGCACTCTGGAAAAAATCAATCAGGAGAAGGCTCCCGATGTTAGCTTACTTTAGACTCCATTTTAAAGTGCATGAAACCGGAGGAGGGAGGGGCAGCAGAGGCTCCTGAAATCACAAAGCAAATACCCACCCCTTGTCCCAGTGGCGCTGCCAGGCCCCTAAGAAAAGGCACTAGCCAACTTCAGATTTCAATGTCAGTATGATGCTGCGGTCTCCAGGGCAAGACACAGCGAAGGCCTGCACCTTCTGCACCCAGTGTTTTCCTGTAAACCGACGATGAAGGCGCAAGTGCACAGGGGAACCTGGCACCGCCCAAGGGACGGGACAGGGGCGGAGCCAGGAAGTGGGCGTGTCCCCCACCGGGGGCGTGTCTGAGGCGCTGGCGAACCGGGGCAGTGGGCGGGGCCGGCGCTAGCCCAGGAGAGGCGCTCCGCCCGCGGCGTAAACTCTACCCCGCGCCGCGGCGGAGCAGGTGAGCGGAGGGCGGGGGCTGGGTGTGTGCGGCCGGGTACCTGTCACCGATCGCGGGTAGCCGGCAGCATGGAGAGCCCGGATGCAGCGAGGCCCTTCGTGCGCACGCCCCTGACCGCTGCTTCCGTTGCCCTCCCGGGGCATCAGGGTCTGGGCTCCAAGCTGCGGCCCCTGCGGCGATCTCGGCCTCTGCGGCCGGCTCAGGGGCGAGGAGAAAGTGCTGGGGAGGCAGCAGTGCGGCCGGCCCAGAACTGGGGCTTGGAAGGAGCGTAGGGTGCAGCTCTGGGCCTCTGGCCGCGTCCGGGTGCCCTCGCGTCCCTTCCTGCCTCCAGAACCCCAGGCGCGGAGTGAGGTGTTAAAGGGCCAGTGCACGTGGGTCTCACCGCTGTGTTCACCAGGCATTTTGGTCCCTGCTACCCAGGCTCTGACCTGGTCTACCTGGGCTCTGCTACAGATGGGAGTAAGAACTTCTTCCTGTATGAGGAGCGAGGCGCCCAACAGGGCCTGAGGCAGGCGTTCTGTTACCAGCTGTGTTCAGTGTTTTGTAAATCCCTTAAGGCAGTAGGGAGACGCCCAGAATCAAGCCTCTGAACCGAAGGAACTCGGCAAAGCAAGAGCTAGTTGCCACTGAATTATACTGATGAAGAAACTGCGCCTAGGGCTGAGGATGTAGCTGTGTGGTAGAGTGTTGTTAGCCAAGCATGCATGCGGCCGGCCAGGAGAGGAAAAGGAGGGTGAGAAGAACAACTCCCAGAACTAAAAAGTGCGGTTGCCCAAGGTCTCCTGTGTAAGATACAGGGAAACCAGGCTTAGAGCCTGCTGCCTGGGCCTCTGTTTCTGCTATCCAGACATAAGTCCTTTGCCAGTTAAATGAAATGTCCTAGCACCTCTGCTTAGGGATTTTTCTTTAAAGATATGAATGGTTGTGAAATGACTGCATCCATTTACTGATGGAGGATTAGAGAGCCTCAAAATCAGAACAGATGCAGACCAATTTAACTCCGTCCCCAGAATAGTCTCTTGGAGTCAGAGAGACGCAACCATTCAGAATAGGTGCACCTGCTGGCTGTATAGTCCCTCTGTGGACACCTAAGCCTCTCAGGCCTTCAGCCAAGACTTTGGGCAGTAATTAAAGGCTCTGTATAAGTTGCTTCAGGTGTGTAAGCTTCAAGTTTTCCTTTAGGTGTGGGTGGCTCTGTGGAAGCCTGAGAAACAGAAGCAGATCCTGTGTTTTCCGTTGGTGAAGGGGCCAGCATCCCGACTTTAGCCTAGAGGTGACCGTCTGGGTTCATTCCTTGGCTCCCAGGACAGTGGCTAGAATCAGGTGGGCAGGGATAGAGTGAAGAATGGCAGAGGTGCAGGATGGGAAGGAAGCTGACAGAAAGTAGGTGTGGGTGAGTGGAGGTGCGGACTGAGCTGGAAGCCGGGTCCGGTTTGGAGAACTATCTCCTACTATGTAGACATGCCCCATACCTATGCCCAAAATATAGGCTGTACATCCATTCGTATGTGGAAATGAATATTTCTGCTCTCTGAGAAGGCAAAACAGACTAGGATGCGGAATGCTGCCAGAGGCTGCCGCTGCCGCTGTGTCAGCCTGGAGCAGTGTCTAGCCATACCCTGTCCAGTGGCTCTTCTGTGGTTGCTCACAACTCCACTGCACAGTTTGCCATGTAAGAGTCTCTCGCCAGACTTGGTCTCTCTGGGTTGTTGATGATAATAACCATGTGACATGCCCATGTGATAGGAATTGGACATTCATGATAAAGAGCCATTTTTTTCCCAGTGGTTATCACAGTTATTATAAAAACGTACTATTGGGGCCAGAGAGATGGCTCAGCAGTTAAGAGGGCTGGCTTCAATTCCAGAGAACCCCTGTTCAACATGGAGGCCCACAACCATCTGTAACTCTAGTTCTAGGAGAGCCTCTTCTGACCTCTGTGGATACCAGGCACAAATGTACTACACAGATATATCTGTTCTAGACAGACATACAGACAGACACAATACCTATACACATAAAATATAATTTAATTTTTTAAAGGAAGCTTAAGTAATGTGATAGCTCATGTCTGTAATTCCAGTGCATAATCACTGAAGCAAGAGAACTGCTGTGAATTCAAGACAAGCCAGGGCTGTGTAGTGAGTTTCAGGCCAATTGAGCTATGTAGTGAAACACTATCCCCAAAAATCAACCAACCACCCAACCACACAGCAACAACTGTTAAGTCACCAAACAGAGCTAAAGGAACACTGAGACAGTTAATTATGACTCCTTTAATGTTGGGAACCTGAGTTCTGGGGTGTGGGTGTCAGGGATGGGGGCCCAGCTGCCCAGATATGTGGCCCTACAGTCTGTTAGCACAGGATTTGGACATTGCTACATGTATATACTTTTGGAGTTGTACACTAGCTTGCTCAGTCACCTCTGACCTGTATCCAAACTGCTACCCAGAACATTTCTGTGAGGTCTTCATTAACGACTTCCTGAGAACTTGGGAGAAAAAAAAATGTTTTTGTGTTTTGAGACAGGGTTTTGGTGCGTAGCCCTGGTTGGGTTGGTACTCTGTATGTAGCCAAGGCAGGCTTTAAGTTAATGACAGTCTTCCTGCTCAGCCTCCCTCTCCCAGTGCTTTTGATTCTAGACAAGTGCCATCCCTTCATCTTAACACCCACCCCTAAAAACCCCAAACTGCAAGGCAGGTAGATTTCTGAGTTCAAGACCAACCCAAAATGCCTATATGCCAGTGCTTGGAGGTAGAGAGGCTGGGACATCTGGAGTTTAATGTTACTACTACTGGCTGTAGTAGTGAGTTCTCTCATTAGAAAAACAAAACAAAACAAAGGTCATCCTGGCTATAGAAAAATAAAAAATAAAAAAAAAAAAAAACTGAGAGAGGAGAGAAGGAACCATAACACTGTGTGTGTGTCTGTGTGTCTGTGTGTGTCTGTGTGTGTGTGTGTCTGTGTGTGTGTGTGTCTGTGTGTGTGTGTCTGTGTGTGTGTGTCTGTGTGTGTCTGTGTGTGTGTGTGTGTGTAGGTCACATGGATCTTTCTAACAAAAATCTGTGTGGCTGTATTTTAGCTGTTTCTTTAAGGTTGGGCTTCTGATCAGTTGGAACCCGCAGACAGCAAAGGTTTCTGTCACTGTCAGCTCACCTGTCGGGCTATGGCCGCTGGGGAGTGGTGCTCAGTCCACATGCAGTCTTTCCTCCCCGGGTTTAGGGATGGTAATGCTGCCACCTGAACACTCTGGAGACAGAAAACACCAGGTCAATCCTCAGGAAAGTTAAGGCCTCCTTAGGGCGACAGCTGTCTGTGGCCTCTCCCGTGATTCAGAGAACAGGTTGCTTGCTTTGTTCGTCTTTGCAGATGAAGGGGATGAAAGGCTGACCGCCTTCCTGTTACACCTCAGAAAGAAACTTCCTCATGCTTTTAAAAATAAAAGTAATACATACTTATTATAAAAACATGTCTTTAAGAGACACCCTCTCCCCCTCAGCCTGGGAATCGCTGCTTTGGGTCCCTGCGGGTATTTCAGGTCTCGGGGTCTGGTGGAAGGTCTGGTCATTGGAGGCATGAGGCTGTTGGCACTCTCACCTTCTGGGCCTGAGTTGAGTAGTTTTGGTGTGCCACAGGCCCAAAGCTGAAAGCCCAGCTGACCCTGGACTAGCTTATAAATCTGAAGCAAAGTAAACTACCCTGTTTTAAAATAATGTAAATTGTATTTCAAATGTTTGCCTTAGTAGCAGAAAGCTACCTGACACATCTTAGAAAACCGAATTTGGTGACGAGTCATTGAAAATGTCTTCATTGCTTTTACTAACCCCCTATCGAAAAACTTTTCCACTCGTCTTTTGAACTGAATCAGAAAATCAGTACCCCACTTCCTTCCTTCATTGCTAAGAGTTGGCAGGTCCACCTCTGAGCCTCACAGACTGGCAGGACTGAGAGGGGCTCAGAGAGCCCTTGGGTCTGGAGAGTGTGAGACACTTTATTAAGGATTTTGAGCTGGCTGGGTGGTGGTGGCGCACGTCTTTAATCCCAGCACTCAGGAGGCAGAGGCAGATGGATTTCTGAGTTCGAGGCCAGCCTGGTCTTCAAAGTGAGTTCCAGGACAGCCAGGGCTATACAGAGAAACCCTATCTCAAAACAACAACAACAACAAAAACAAAACAAAACAAAAAAAGGATTTTGAGCTGGAATGATCTGGGAGTGGGCAGGGGCTGTTTCTAGATACATCCTTGTCCATAGCAAGATATACGCCATCCAAATGCCTGAGAACACTCTCAAAGAGTCAGAGGGTGTGGGTGTAGATAGTTGCCTGTCTCTGCAGGAACCTGATGGTTCTGATTGGCTGGGAGATGACATCGTTCTGTGGGCAGTTTAGAGACCTGTAAACTGGTCCTTATCTGTCTCCTTGAGTCTCGCTTCATCCCCAGCTCCCCTGGGCTTTGGTTTCCTGAACTGTGAAATGGGGGACCAGCCAGTGGCCCTTAAGGTCTTCACTCCAGCTTTGACGCCATCTGTGGAAGTTTCCTTTCCTTTGACAAAATGTTCCCACCGTCAGGCTGAGGCTGGAGGGAAACAGGATCTCCCTGGGACCTGGCCTTTGTTCTGTTCTTGTTCGTGAGTCTGGTGGCCTAGCAGTTCCCTAGCTTCCAAAGAAGGGCAGCTGCTGGCTTTGTTAATCCCCTCTCGATGTCCCCTCCTGTCCCCATCGAGGCTCCCATTCACTGACTAGCCACTGTGCCAGATGCTTACATCAATCTTACAAGGGAACCTACCCTGCTGTTCATAGAGGGGGGGAAATAGCTCCTGCCACCTTGCATGGCTAGAAGCTGTCCAGGAAGTATGGTTCATGTCACACTAGTCTATGCAGCCACTGGCTGCTGTGTCTAATTTAAAGAAAAAAATATTCTGCACCTGGTGGCGGTGGCACACTCCTATCCTAGCACTGGGGAGACAGAAGCAGGCAGATCTCTGAGTCTGAGGCCAGCCTGGTCTACAGAGCGAATTCCAGGACAGCCAGAGCTATATACAGTGAGACCCAGTCTCAAAAAACAAAACAAAAAGAAAGGAAAAAAATTCTAGTTTTTACCTGAGGGTGGCTTGCTAGAGGCACCCTCCCTGTCTCTTCCTCCTAACTGTCTCCCAGGCGACTTCATGAAATGAGAAAAATTGCTCCAACCCAGGTATTTCAAGAGAGACAGAGTTAATGGTGTTTAATGCAGACCATAAGCCATGTGAGGGTCTAGGGTCTGACTTTCTAACTCCAGCTCTGCATGAGATCTCCCAAAAGCCAGGAGAACCATTCAGCAAGTACCAGATAGACCAGCCCAATACATGGTCAGGTGCTGAGGGTTAGAAGTAAGTCTGGAATGTGTGAGATGTCGCAGGGCGTACCCTGTTTGGGGGGGAAACCCTTCCCTAGTGTGGAGGAAGACTGGGACTTTCCAGGGGTTTTGGAAGTTCTGGGAAGTAGCCATGTGACCCCGAAGGTGACCTTTTGAAAGATAAGGGTATTGTTCTGTTGGCCCTTTGGAAAAGTGTCAGGGTGTCCTAACCTCCCTGCAGATAGACTTGTTTGTGGCCCAGAGTTTCCAGTTCACGTTTGGAGTATGATTTCCCATGAGGTGCTAGAATTTTCCGTGGCATTCCGAAATCTCTTTCCTGCCGGGGCCACTGATTTTAAACATCAGGGCAATCCTGTGCCTCTCTCCACTGTTGAAAAGCAGGTCTGAGAAAATTAGGTCACCCGGTTTCCTTGATAATTGCAGCAGCCGGTTGGGGAACTTCTTAGTTCAGCTAATCAACTTCTGTTTCCAGCCCTCAAGTTAGTAAAAGTCGGCAGAGGGTAGGTAGGTCCTTAGTCCCTCAGCCACCCTGCCATGCCGGCAGGGCGTCCAGAACAGCCTGTCTTCTGCACACGGTCCACACTTCCCTGTCAGCCCCTCGGTGCTTCCTGTGGACTCTCGGGATGCGGAGCTGGTTGTCTGACGTCAGCAATGGCAAGGCTCCCTGCGCATCACTGCCTGTGCTGAGTCAGGCTCCCCCAGGACCTCCTGGCATCGCTCAGCGGGGCTTGTTTTTCTATGCTCATTAGTTCGAGTGGTGATTTTTCCCTCTAAGGATTTTACTGCTCTCAGACTGAAGAGCAGACAGAGGCCTTGCAGACCGGCCCTTAGGGGTTCTAAAGGGAGTGGAAGACGCAAGCATCCCTTGTTTTTCAGGGCTTTGGAGATTATGTCATTGGCTTCCTATATTCTCGTTTGTTTTCCCAGGCCAAGCAGGTGATTCTGGCGGGGGAGGAAACCCTGTGTGTTGATGGTTTCCTTTTACAAACCAGTGGCTTGTTAGGCACTGTGGCACAGGCCTTTAATCCCAGCACTCTGGTGGCCGAAGCCTGAATTCCAGGCCAGCTTGGTTTACCCATCCAGTTCCAGACTAATCAGGGCTACTTAGTGAGACCTTATCTCAAGAGGAGAAAAATCGGTAGGTTGAAGATGCAACCCATATTGATTATTAAAAACGAGGGTGGGGTGGAGCTGGAGATGTAACCCCATAAAGTACTTACCTAGCGGGCAGGCCCTGGGCTGTACCCCTAGTACATCGTGAACTGGATGTAGAGGTTCATACCTGTGATCCAAGCACTTGAGAGGTGGAGGCAGAAGGATCAGAAGTTCAAAGCCATCCTTAGCTACATAGTGAGCTAGAAGTCAATGAGGGATACACGAGACCCTGTCTGAAAATAGATAAAATGGAGAAATGCAGAAAAATACAAAGCCAAAAAAAAAAAAATCACCCACAAACCAGTTTAAAGATAATGACTTTTAATATTTTGTAATAGTTTTCCAAGTCCTGTGTGTGTGTGTGTGTGTGTGTGTGTGTGTGTGAAATTCAGATGTTTATAAGAACATTTACTTTCTGTTCAATTTAACGTCACGTAAGTGTTATTAAGTAGTCTTTGAAGTGAGACTTCGGTGCTCCTGTAATAGTCCTCGTCAGATGGGTGGATACTGTAAGTGGTGGTGAATACCAAGTCCTGTGTAAATTGTGTTTTGGTTTGGTTTGGTTTCTGAACATACATATTTGTGATAGTTTAATTTATAAATTTGGCACAGCAAAAGATTGATAACAACAAACCAGCAATTGCAGCAATATACTGCAGCGAAAGCTATTTCAGACTTACGGATTGATCACTCTGGAATTTTCCACTTCACGTTCTTGACCACTGATAACTATAACCACAGGAAGTAGAATTGCAGATAAGTGGGGGAGGGGGAGGAGGAGGGAGTTCCTGTACCAGAGAAGAGAGTCAGAAACTTCAGTCATTTTTACTCTTTATGATAACAAATAACTGCAGCACATATTTTTGTATGAATGGTTTTTCTTAGATAAAATTCCAAGTTGTAGCATTTCCGGATCTAAAAGGTCTGAATCTTTGCATAGCGTTGGGGTTTTCCTGCTTTTGTTACTATACATATATTTTATCATATCTCCATACCCCCCTGCATCAGATGCCCAGATCTTCCAGCCCTTTCTCCATGGGTGTTGTTGGAGACTTTGCAAGTCTGAGAAGCTTGCACGCCTCTCTTCCTAGTTGCTGTCTGACCAGGTCCGGTGTCCAGGATTAAGGGCTGTACAGTTTACCCCTTCATCCCTACAAGTCATAGGAGTGGGAGGTACTGGGTAAGAGGTTCCCTGGCCTTCCTGAGTCTGACCCAACCCAGGGAGGCCATGGGTATATGAACGTAGGGCACCATCTCAAAATGCGTCGCCCAGACATTAGGCTAGAGTGGAGCTTACAGGTCCACGTTTTCAATGCACAGCTATGATAGTTAACTGTGAACTTGACAGAATCTACAGTCGCCTAGGAGATGAGCCTTTGAGAATTATCTTGATTTTGTTAGCTGGGGTGTGAAGACAAGCTCATGGTGGGTGGCACAGTCCGGACTCTGTGTGTGTGTGTGTGTGTGTGTGTGTGTGTGTGTGTGTGTGTGTGTGTAGGAACAACCGGAACAGCTACATCCATTCCTCGGTCCCTGCTCCCTGACTGTCTGTCAATGAGATGTGACTGACAGCTGCTTCAAGCTCCTCCCACCGTGATGTGCCTGTACAATGAGGCGAGAGCCAGAATAAACTCTTGAACTGTGTACTTACCACAACAGATAAGATAATAGTCTACTCTAGCCCAGCATTGAAGAGACCAGCAACAGAATACCCAGGCTTAAGGATAACTTTGATGTGGGGCCGTGGATGAAACCCAAGGCCTCAGGCATGGCAGGCTCTGCCACCGAGGCACATCCCTGATCTAGATATCTGTGAGAAGAGAATTCACTGTTGCCAGAAGAGATACGGAAGAGATCTCGGGTCTAGTGGGTGTGTGTTTAAGATATGACAGACAGCCAGTTCTCAAAGAGGAAGGGGACCTTATAGTCTTGCAGACCCCTGCTTGGCAAGAATTCCCCCATATGTCAGGGCAAGGTGACCTTTGAAGCTATGTCCCCTTAAGCTGAGTTCTCTTGTAGAGACTCTTGGTTCCAAAGCTCTAGGGCACAGAACACCTTCTGAGCACAGGGCTTAGCTCAGCTTCCAGAATGCCAAGTATGAGGGCAGTGGACCCAGCATCTAGGCCATGCTCTGCTGTGTGTGGCCTCCATAAGAGGACATTTCTCTTCTGCCCTCCTAGGAGATACCTAGGCTGAATTACACTCCCTTCCCCTTGGCCAGATGCTCAGACCCTTTCCCGGGATGGCCTACCCTAGCAGGTCCCCTGATCTCACCATCATATTGAGACAACATGGTGTTGTGTACCCATCCTGTTCATAATACTTGAATAGTTACATCTTTCCAGAATGTTCTGTCTCTGTCTGTCACAGCTCATATACCTTTCTGGCCCATGCCCTGTCCTTCTCAGCCCTCAAGACCCAAGAGACGGAGCGCCTGGTCCTCTCCACCTCCCTCTTGTGCCTGTGGTATTCTGCAGCTGTCTTCCCACTCCTAATGTCTGCTAGACCCCGAGAGGCAGCTTCTGGGGGCTCTGTGAGGACAGAGGGTATCTTTATAGTAGGTCCAGTCAGAGAGGTAAACAGAGGCAGACACTGTACCATCTCTGTAATGTCAGATTGAGGGAAGTCTTTATGGAAGTTATCCAGGCCATAGCCAGGAAGGCTGTCTTCCACTCGGAAGCCACAGGCTCTGCCTTGGTGAAGGGACCCTGTCTAATCACTTGAAGATCACACGAATTCTAAGAGTGGCTAATCTGGAGACAAGCTTTCAACAAAGAGCAGGCCTGCTTCTACCTCCATAGCACAAAGCTCAACTCTGAGGTGATGTGGCTGGTAGTGGCAGTGTCTGTCCAGATGTGGGCACAGTCAGATCCTCCCAAAGGTTGTGCCTGAACCCAAAATGTGGGGACTTGGAGCTTTACTGGGTGCCACAGGGTGATGCTGTGTCAGAGTACATTATTGAGAACCTTGCAGAAGTCCTGTGTCAGGGGGCAGGTGTCCCTGCCCCCCAACCCTCAGTGTGAGTACTTCCAGGGATCACCTCCCCCTACTGGCTGTGTGGCTCCTGGACTTAGCTTCCACATTTAAACTGGAGACTCTACGTACCCCACACCCAGGTACCCCTACCCTTAATGGTATCCCATTTTCAACCCACAGACACTCTGTGGATCACTGGATCACATTTAACCTTCCTTGGTAGCATCCTGTTCCTCATCTTGGTCTAGCCTGGGCTAACCTTGTCTAGCCTGGCCTAGCTTGGCTAGGATCTTAGGTTTTTTTTCTTTATTCTATTCTCTGAGTCAGCTCCTCTCACCTAGCATGTGTTCCCTTCAGTCTAACCCTCACTGGGCCACTTCCCTCCACCCCTTCAGTACTTCCTCTTGACCTCTGTCCTTTGCCTCACCATCACCAGCTACATGGACACTTGTCAACACCCAGCTTTCCTTGAGCTGACACGGGCCGCCTTGGTGTGGCCATTGTCTGATCTGCACACTCTTCGCTCCACCTCCAGCAATAGTCCTGTCTAGGAAGCATGGAATTTCAGCTTCTGAGGACAAGTTCCTTCATCCTCTGTCGATGTGCCATTTGTCAAGTTGGATAATGTTTTTGTTCTTACGAGACGAGAGGGTTTACTTATTCGAGGCTAGAGCTCCGGAGCCAAGCACAGGAGACTTCCCACAGATGTTTATCGATTGAACAAACATGTTGACAGTTCAGAGTGACCCTGACTGTTCTAACTGGACATTTTCCTCCACGTGACAGGAGTTCCACTCAAGCCAGTCCCAAGCAAGGCTGCCGTGGCCTTGTGCTGGCTTCTGGAACTCCGGTTTTGAGCAGTTGTTTGACTTGTATGTAGAAAGCTTGTTATAGGCAAGACCTATGCCTGGTGTTCAAGCCACTAAACCATCCCCCATGTCCCCACTGCCTATGCCTGTCCCTGTGCTTCTTTTCCAGACCATGCTCGCATTCATGGCCTCTGACAGCGAGGAAGAGGTGTGTGATGAGCGGACGTCCTTGATGTCAGCCGAGAGCCCCACATCTCGCTCCTGCCAGGAAGGCAGGCCAGGCCCGGAGGATGGAGAGAGCACTGCCCAGTGGGTAGGTTCCCCCAGCAACTATGGGCCTTAAAACAGGACCATGGGGTTCCTGTGTCTTTTTTTTTATTTGTAATTATGCGTATTAATGTATATATGCGTGGAGGTATATGCATATGGGCTAAGGTACCCATGGAGATCATAAGGGAATGTCCTCTCCCCTGGAGCTGGAGTGACCCGCACTTGTGAGCTTACTGACGTGGGTGTTAGCAACTGGACTCAAGTCTTTTACAAGAGCAGTAGGTACTCTTAACTGCTGAGCCATCTGTCCAGCCCCCTCCTATGCCTTATGGCTTGCTGAAGTTGGATCTGAGATGTCTCCCCAAGACCTTTGTGCTGAAGATTTGGTCCCTAGTGTGCTGTGACTGAGATGTCCTTAGAACCTTTAAGAAATGGAACCTTGTGGAGAGTGGCAAATCTTTGGAGGAGGCCCCAGCCCCTCCTCTTTTTCTGTATCCTGACTGTGAGGTGAGCAGCTTGCATCTCTCCATGTTTTCTGCCACAGTATGGTTACCACACGCTCAAAGCAACAGGGCTAATCTGTCCCAGACTGAGCCTTCTAGGCCGTTTCATCTGCAAGTTGAATTACCTTGTTATATATACATATATGTGTCCACACACAGATGGATGAATAGATAGATAGATAGATAGATAGATAGATAGGGAAGGAGGGAGGGAGGGAGGGAGGGAGGGAGGGAGGGAGGGAGGGAGGGGAAGAGAGAGAGCGAGCTGACTCTTGTGGATGAAACCAGCCACTCAGGAAGAGCAAAACAAATGAAAACTGGCTAGGGCAGTATCATCTGGCCATGAAACATCTGCATCTTCTCTGTGTCAGGGCTTTGTAATAGACTACACAAACACAGTGTGCAGTGGGCTACACAGTCACAGTGTGCAGTGGGCTACACAGTCACAGTGTGCAGTGGGCTACACAGTCACAGTGTACAGTGGGCTACACAAACACAGTGTGCAGTGGGCTACACAGTCACAGTGTGCAGTGGGCTACACAGTCACAGTGTGCAGTGGGCTACACAGTCACAGTGTGCAGTAGGCTACACAATCACAGTGTACAGTGGGCTACACAGTCACAGTGTGCGGTGGGCTACACAGTCACAGTGTGCGGTGGGCTACACAGTCACAGTGTGCAGTGGGCTACACAGTCACAGTGTGCAGTGGGCTACACAGTCACAGTGTGCAGTGGGCTACACAATCACAGTATGTGTTGGGCTACACAGTCATAGTGTGAAGTGGACTACACAAACACAGTGTGCAGTGGGCTACACAGTCACAGTGTGCAGTGGGCTACACAGTCACAGTGTGCAGTGGGCTACACAGTCACAGTGTGCAGTGGGCTACACAGTCACAGTGTGCAGTGGGCTACACAGTCACAGTGTGCAGTGGGCTACACAGTCACAGTGTGCAGTAGGCTACACAATCACAGTGTACAGTGGGCTACACAGTCACAGTGTGCGGTGGGCTACACAGTCACCGTGTGCAGTGGGCTACACAGTCACAGTGTGCAGTGGGCTACACAGTCACCGTGTGCAGTGGGCTACACAGTCACAGTGTGCAGTGGGCTACACAGTCACAGTGTGCGGTGGGCTACACAGTCACAGTATGCGGTGGGCTACACAGTCACAGTGTGCAGTGGGCTACACAGTCCCAGTGTGCAGTGGGCTACACAGTCACAGTGTACAGTGGACTACACAAACACAGTGTGCAGTGGGCTACACAGTCACAGTGTGCAGTGGGCTACACAGTCACAGTGTACAGTGGGCTACACAGTCACAGTGTGCAGTGGGCTACACAGTCACAGTGTGCAGTGGGCTACACAGTCACAGTGTGCAGTGGGCTACACAATCACAGTATGTGGTGGGCTACACAGTCACAGTGTACAGTGGGCTACACAGTCATAGTGTGAAGTGGACTACACAAACACAGTGTGCAGTGGGCTACACAGTCACAGTGTGCAGTGGGCTACACAATCACAGTGTGCAGTGGGCTACACAGTCACCGTGTGCAGTGGGCTACACAATCACAGGTGTGCAGTGGGCTACACAGTCACTGTGTGCAGTGGGCTACACAGTCACAGTGTGCAGTAGGCTACACCATCACAGTGTACCGTGGGCTACCCCGTCACAGTGTGGTGGGCTACACAGTCATAGTGTGCAGTGGACTACACAATCACAGTGTGCAGTGGGCTACACAATCACAGTGTGCAGTGGGCTACACAGTCACAGTGTGCAGTGGGCTACACAGTCACAGTGTGCAGTAGGCTACACAATCACAGTGTACAGTGGGCTACACAGTCACAGTGTGCGGTGGGCTACACAGTCACCGTGTGCAGTGGGCTACACAGTCACAGTGTGCAGTGGGCTACACAGTCACCGTGTGCAGTGGGCTACACAGTCACAGTGTGCAGTGGGCTACACAGTCACAGTGTGCGGTGGGCTACACAGTCACAGTATGCGGTGGGCTACACAGTCACAGTGTGCAGTGGGCTACACAGTCACAGTGTGCAGTGGGCTACACAGTCACAGTGTGCAGTGGGCTACACAGTCACAGTGTACAGTGGGCTACACAGTCACCATGTGCAGTGGGCTACACAGTCACAGTGTACAGTGGGCTACACAAACACAGTGTGCAGTGGGCTACACAGTCACAGTGTGCAGTGGGCTACACAGTCACAGTGTACAGTGGGCTACACAATCACCATGTGCAGTGGGCTACACAATCACAGTGTGCAGTGGGCTACACAGTCACAGTGTGCAGTGGGCTACACAGTCACAGTGTGCAGTGGGCTACACAGTCACCGTGTGCAGTGGGCTACACAGTCACAGTGTGCAGTGGGCTACACAGTCACAGTGTGCGGTGGGCTACACAGTCACAGTATGCGGTGGGCTACACAGTCACAGTGTGCAGTGGGCTACACAGTCACAGTGTGCAGTGGGCTACACAGTCACAGTGTGCAGTGGGCTACACAGTCACAGTGTACAGTGGGCTACACAGTCACCATGTGCAGTGGGCTACACAGTCACAGTGTACAGTGGGCTACACAAACACAGTGTGCAGTGGGCTACACAGTCACAGTGTGCAGTGGGCTACACAGTCACAGTGTACAGTGGGCTACACAATCACCATGTGCAGTGGGCTACACAATCACAGTGTGCAGTGGGCTACACAGTCACAGTGTGCAGTGGGCTACACAGTCACAGTGTGCAGTGGGCTACACAGTCACAGTGTGCAGTGGGCTACACAGTCACAGTGTGCAGTGGGCTACACAGTCACCGTGTGCAGTGGGCTACACAGTCACAGTGTGCAGTGGGCTACACAGTCACAGTGTGCGGTGGGCTACACAGTCACAGTGTGCAGTGGGCTACGCAATCACAGTGTATGGTGGGCTACACAGTCACCATGTGCAGTGGGCTACACAGTCACCATGTGCAGTGGGCTACACAGTCACCATGTGCAGTGGGCTACACAGTCACAGTGTGCAGTGGGCTACACAGTCACAGTGTGCAGTGGGCTACACAGTCACAGTGTGCAGTGGGCTACACAGTCACAGTGTGCAGTGGGCTACACAGTCACAGTGTGCAGTGGGCTACACAGTCACAGTGTGCAGTGGGCTACACAGTCACAGTGTGCAGTGGGCTACACAGTCACAGTGTGCAGTGGGCTACACAGTCACAGTGTGCAGTGGGCTACACAGTCACAGTGTGCAGTGGGCTACACAGTCACTGTGTGCAGTGGGCTACACAGTCACAGTGTGCAGTGGGCTACGCAATCACAGTGTATGGTGGGCTACACAGTCACCATGTGCAGTGGGCTACACAGTCACCATGTGCAGTGGGCTACACAGTCACCATGTGCAGTGGGCTGGCTGGCACATCTCCCTTCGCCTCCCACCCCTCACCTGCCTTTCTGATGTAGGCTGCTGTTTCCAGGTACTGTGAGCCTGGGACAGATCAATGTCACAGAAACATTGAGATAACTCCTTCTGGCAGGGAAGGGTTCAGGTAGGTAGGTAGCCAGATGGGGTAACCATGTGCTGAGATGGCCTGAGTCCAGCCTGACGTTAGCCCTGGGAGACACAGGGACGCCCTGACCCATAGATGTGGCTGCACTGTGACCAGTACTGCTCCAGCCTCAGGTCAGGAGATGGCTAGGCATAGCCTCTGAGCCTCAGTGGGTTCACAGTTCAAGGTCATTCTTTTCTTATCTATTAGGTTTTTTTTTCTCCTTGGTGTCAAGTGAGCAGCTAGGTCGGAGCTCCTGCTGTGAGGTACTGAGGCAGCCCCGTGTTTTGATGCTCCAAGAAGTGCTGGGTCTTCTAGTTAGTCAAACAAAATGTTTGGTCTGTTTCCCTGTCTCTTCCCTAGCCTGTCTCCTCCTAGACCAATAAGGCCATGTTAGTTAGTGGCCTTAGCTCCTGTCCTTGGGAAAGGCAAGGGTCTTTGGTGTGCCCTTCTGTGGCTATGCAGGCTAGCTCTGACCCTCCTCCACCACCACCGTCTTCTAAGTTTTTTATATATCCCGAGACTTAAATCAGAGCTCGCGCTTCTCACATCTAGAAAGCCGCAGTTAGCCTTCTCAGGCCTACTTCGGAAAGCCGCTGCAGGATGTCAGCAGCTCACTGTGGGGGCCTCTGTGGCCCTCACCATGTGTTTTCCCACAGAGGACTCAGGAGAGCGAAGAAGACTGTGAAGAGGACCCGGACCGCTACGCATGCAGTGGGGCTCCTGGGCGACCGTCGGGCCTGGAGGAAGAGCTGACCCTCAAGTATGGGGCGAAGCATGTGATCATGCTATTCGTGCCTGTCACGCTGTGTATGATCGTGGTGGTGGCCACTATCAAGTCTGTGCGTTTCTACACTGAGAAGAACGGGCAGCTGTGAGTTGGGGCCTGGTTGGCATGGAGAAGTTGGGGTGGTAGTTGTTTTGAGGGGGGGTCAAAGGCTCCCTCAGCTACTGTTGTAGCTCTGCAGAGCAGTGGCAGTGACTCTGGCCTATACCCAGTGTTGCTGGCTCCAGTCCTGTGACTTGTCTGGACTCATCTCTGACCAGTCTCCATTTCCATGCTTGTTTCATGGGTTTAATTACAGGGCTTCCTGGAGAATTAACAGGCTAACACACATGAGCTGTCATACAGGACTCACCAAAGGCTAAGTGGGATCTTACCAGAGGCCAGCTCTGGTACTGTAGTTTTGAGCTCTGCATACCAAGTACCCAGCCCTGGCCCACTGTGTTTCAAACACTGAGCGACTTCAGGCGAGCCACGTCCTGCCTGGGTCTCTGCCCCCTTAAGTATGAGATGACAGGGTTGGACCCAGTGATGTCTTAGCACATTTCCAGCAGATGATGAGGACTTATCAGGCCCTTTTATGACTTAATAAATATAATTCAGAGAACTGTGAGCTTCCCTAACCCCAGCGCTCTCCCCCCTCCCCACCCCCACCCCACCCCACCCCTGCCCCATGGGCTCCTCACTCACTGCTTAGCACATTTGAATCTTTTTGTATTTTTTAGAAAAGCGGAGGTAGGAAAGTTCCCACACTAAGAGGCTTGTAGCCTGTGGAGGACTCATAGAAACAAGAGATGGAAGGCATAGAGAGGTCAGGGCAGACATGGCTCCTGGCATTTGAACAGGGAAGAGCAAGGTGCCTGTGAATTACTTCCAGAGTGGGGACGGTACCTGCAGCTACAGTTGGGGGAGAAGAGGGTGCGGGAGTCTTAGGCTGAAAAACTTCAGTGGGGTGTGTTGTTGGGTTCTCTAGGGCAATGGGACCAATGCGTGTGTATTATGAAAAAGAATGCATTAGATTGGCTTATACAACAAAGATTAGCTAGTCCAACAGTGGCTCTCTGCATGCTGAAGAGGCTGAGAACCCCATAGCTGCGGTTCATAAGGCTGGATACCTCAGTAGTCTCAATCTGTTCCTGAATGCCAGCAAGGTTCCAAGAGAGCTGCTGGCCTTTAGTGCACAGTGGCTGGGATTCTGCTGTTAGTGAAGGGTGGGGCAGTGGCAGCGGTGGTGGTGGTGGAGGCAGCAGCAGCAGCAATGGAGTAGATGCACTCACTAGCAAGGAGTGATGAAGGAGGCAGGCAAAGAGCACTGCTTCCCTCCAACCTCTTTCTACCTAGGCTGACAATGGAAGGAGCTGTCCACCCCAGGGTGGGTTAATCCTTCCTAGAAATACCCTCACAGACCCACCCTAAGGCATGCCTAGTTGATTCCAGATACACTCACTTGGACAATCTGACTTAATCATCATGTGGAGAAGCAGGCAGCCACTCTCTTCATTCAGTAGGAGCCAGAGCTGAGGGCCTGGAGGTAGGAGAGTCAAGTGGAGGAGCAAGATCTCAATGAGGTACAGACTGTCGATTCTGCCATGATGGTTCCATTTGTCGGAGCACTGCAAGCCACTGACCGGAAGAGGCAGAAGCCACTCACACAGATAGTGATGGCCCCATCAGGGCCCAGCCAGTGCAAAGGTTCTAACAGAGCAGCGTGGGGTTTCTAGGGGCTCCGTGGTCAGCCTGGGGGGTCACTGAGATGGGAGTGTCCTGGAGCAGCAGATACCAAGTCTCTTCTGGTGACCTCTTCAGCATCTACACGCCCTTCACGGAGGACACGCCCTCGGTGGGCCAGCGGCTCCTCAACTCCGTGCTTAACACCCTCATCATGATCAGCGTCATCGTAGTCATGACCATCTTCCTCGTGGTACTCTACAAGTATCGATGCTACAAGGTGAGGCCCGTGACCCTCAACCCCTCTGCCCCTGCCCTGCCTGCCTCTACCCAACCCCTGCTGGGATGTGGCTGGAGCTACTACCGCACGGCAACTTTCTCAAAACCTATCCTGGTGCCTTCTCTCCTCAGAATAGATTGCCTCTTTGTGCTCTCTGGCACTGTGGGACGATGACCAAGTGCTGACTTTTAAACTGTACGCCCCCCCCCCACCCACTGTCTTCTGTGCTCCTCACCACAGTGTTTCTGATACACACTCCTGCTCTGAAGTTGGTTTTACTTCTTCTGAAGTTCTGTTTTAGTTTCCCTCACCCCAAGACCTTCTCTCTGGGCTTATTTTCAATCTTTCTCTCTCCCGTTAGATAGGCCTGAGTTAAGGTCTTCTGGTCCCGGGAAGCCTGTGAGTTGGGTTCTCCTTTGGATCTTGAGCCTCTCTGTGTGACCCCAGTTATAGACAACATCACCCCCAAAGGTGCTGTACCTCCCCCACCTCAAGCTCCCCAAATGGGGATTGAAGTTCTGACCCTTGTCCGTGCTAGTAAAATGTACCACTGAGCGGTACCCTCACCCCGTGTTGGAAGCGGGGCATGCGCCTGTCATGATCAGGAGTCCGCTCTCCTTTTATCATGTGGGTCCTAGGGATTAAACTCAGGTCAGGCTTGGCAGCAAGCACCTTCACCCTCTGGGCTATCTCTCCAGCCCACTTCTACAATTCTCTGTAATTAGAGGTCTTGCTAAGTCAACTGGGCAATCCTCCTGCCTCAGCTTCACCAGTTAAACAGACCTGTATTACTAGACCTAACTGTGCCACCAGCTTTTAGACCCTGGTTTTAGGCAGCAGGCTTTGAAACATGAAAGGCCACAGGGAGGGGAGCTAGGCATTACCTATCCAAAACTGCTGCCACGGGCAAAACGTGGGCCCTTGTGTTCTGGCTGCTGTGTCCGTGGAGCAGGAAAAGAAGAGGAGGCCGTGGTTCAGGGAGGGAGCTGGCTATTGGCTCAGCTGGCTCAAATGGGGAGGAACCATGGAAAGGAGTCCCAGGACATGTTCCTGAAGCTGACATCACCAGTTACATCTGTCCATGTAAAGGAGGCAGGGTTCCCATGGATACTCCAGAGAGAGGAAGGGAAAGGGCACGGGGAGTCTGGGGGAAGACTGCTTGTTTGTATATATAGAGAACATGGTAACAAACTAGGAACAGCAAGGGAATGACCGTGCTGTTGTCAGTACATGTCATAGGGCCAGTCCCAACAGAGTGGCTTGACCATCCGTTCAGTCAGGGTCATTGGGAAGTTCCGAGATGACATTGCCCAGACAAGCAAGTCATAGTTGGGATAAAGAGACTGAATAGGTTATAAAGGCCACGCCGTCCCTTCCTTCTCAGGCTGGTGTGCAGCCCAGCTGTGGCCCTTCCTCCAGGAAGACTGCTGGAGACCCAGTGGGCTGAGCTGGTGACCGCGGACAGTCCTTAAGTGAAGGGGGCTAGGAGGAAGCGGTACCATCTTACCCTTGATGGTTGAGTCTTGTTTTTGACCCCTCCATGCTCAGCCAGGAAAGAAAAGACAGCTCTCCCGAGGACGGACCTGTCTGGAGTTCCTTAGTGGGAAGGGACTTCCCTTCTGTCAAGCCCCTCAGGAGACTTGCCCTCACCACTCAGTCTAAACAGCGGCCAGTGAGCTGCCTGACATTTGGACCAGCGTGACCCTCATCCTACCTGCTATCTATTGTCTGTTTCTGAGATGTCTTTCTATGGCAATTGTGCAGGCTCCCTTCAGAGGTAGGGTGGAGTCTGCATGTTTAGATTGCCAGCCTGTGCACACAATGAGAGGGCAGTGGTGACCTACCACAGGCTGGGGGTCAGCAGACCCTTAGGACTCTCGCCTCTTCCAGACACTTGAAGGTGACTAGGGAGAACTGGCTGAGGGGTCTGCCTTTCCTGTGTAGCTGAGAAGGCTGTCCAGGGCTTCAGGCCACAGAGGTGCTGTATACATGTGACACTAGCCTTAGCAGTGGAACCTGTGTGTCTGTCAGTCCTAACAAGCCAGGTTTGGCTGTTTATCATCCACAAGCTAATTAAAAAACCCAAGTTAATAGTAAAATACCAAAAATGGGAGATTTACCCAATGTGGCCACATTGGAAAGTGGGACAAAGAGATCCAGTGACCCCCCCCCAAATCTATTGATACCCCCACCCCCATCTCCTAACATGAGGGTAGGTAGGGTTTAAGTAGAAGGTAAGAGATAGTTGTAACTAAGTGGTCCTGGTCAAGGCATGGCTCTGCCCACCCTTGCCTGGACTTCCCTTTCATTCTGATGTACTGTCAGAAGTATATGAAATCCCTTCTCTGTGGACCAGTCCCTTTGGCTGGTACCAGGCTTCAGTGTTTTCCTTTTGGAAGCATGAAATTGCTAGGGGAATTCTAAATCCTTGGGGTCCATCATTTGGGTTTTCGAAACAGAGTTTCTGTGTGGCCCTGCTTGTCCTGGAACTCACTCTGTCAACCAGGCTGGCCTCAAACTCAGAGATGCCTCTGCCTCTGCCTCTGCCTCTGCCTCTGCCTCTGCCTCTGCCTCTGCCTCTGCCTCTGCCTCTGCCTCTGCCTCTGCCTCTGCCTCTGCCTCTGCCTCTGCCTCTGCCTCTGCCTCTGCCTCTGCCTCTGCCTCTGCCTCTGCCTCTGCCTCTGCCTCTGCCTCTGCCTCTGCCTCTGCCTCTGCCTCTGCCTCTGCCTCTGCCTCAAGTACTAGGATCAAAGGTGTGCACCATTGCAGCACCATGGGGTCCATCATTTCAATCCTTTGGTGGTCAAAGGGAAGGGTGGATGGAAGTATCTCTCTCGATGGAGTGTCTTCATCCTGTTGGGGGTTACAGTGGTCCTCTTGTTTCTGTTATCCAGTTCATCCATGGCTGGCTGATCATGTCCTCCCTGATGCTCCTCTTCTTGTTCACCTACATCTACCTCGGGTGAGTGCCGGCTGGTGAGCAGCCTCCTGTGCCGCTTGCAGCTGCCTGAGAGGGACCTGGGCAGTGGAAGGGTCCTCAGAGTCCGCTGCCGGGCTCTGGTCTCCAGGCTTTGGCCTAGGAGTAGACTCTGTATGCTGTCCCAGGGTTGGTTTTTTTTTTTTTTTTTTTTTTTTTTTTTTTTTTTTTTTTTTTTTTTCTGGCTCCTGATTTAAAATAAGCAAAGGAAGCTGGACTGGTGAAGCCTTCTCAGAATGCACTGAGCAGGTGGAAACCCCCCAGAGTCACATTCTACGTGTGTGTGTGTGTGTGTGTGTGTGTGTGTGTATAAGCCGGGGGTGCTTCCTAGCTTATCTGCCCTTTTGCCCTTTGATTTTTGACATCAGCCGGAAGGCTGAAAGAGAAACACTTTTTTCAGGACCTCATCTTTGCACATGGCTTTCCAAGTGGGTCCATCACATAGTCATGTGGCCCACCAGCTATTGATACACTCCCTGGTACATTCCAGAAAATATTGAGTAGTTAGTTGTGGGGTTGATGGGAATGTTGTGAATTAAACCTAGACTGGGACGTGTGTGTGTGTGTGTGTGTGTGTGTGTGTGTGTGTGTGTGTGTGTGTGTGTGCTGTGCGTCAAGCAACTTAGAGTGTGGCACCTCTCCCCACCCCTGAGTGCCCCATACCCTGTTCTACCTTGGGCCTACAGGGAAGTGCTCAAGACCTACAATGTGGCCATGGACTATCCCACACTCTTCCTGGCTGTCTGGAACTTCGGGGCAGTGGGCATGGTGTGCATCCACTGGAAGGGGCCTCTGGTGCTGCAGCAGGCTTACCTTATTGTGATCAGCGCACTCATGGCCCTGGTGTTCATCAAGTACCTGCCGGAGTGGTCTGCCTGGGTCATCTTGGGTGCCATCTCTGTGTACGGTAGGTCGCTTGGGCCTGGTGGGAACTGGGGTGGGTCTGGCTCATTGATGGAGCGGTGTCTCAAGTGCTCTTGCATTGCTGTGACCAAAGTCATTGACAGAAGCTATGTAAGGGGAGAAAGTTTTCTTGGGCTCCCAGTTTCTGAGGGTGTCAGTCCGTCACAGGAGGGAAGGCAGGGGGAGTGGCTCAGTAGGAGCGAGTGGCAGAAGCTCCCTGTAGTGGATCAGGAAGCAGAGCGTTTACCAGAGCTAGGGCCTGGGCTGGGGCTAACCTTCAAAAGGCCACCCCAGTGATCTGCATCCCTTAGCTAGTCCCTACCTCCTACTGATCCCAAAGCTCCCTAAAATACTGACACCAGCTAGAGATTAAGCACTCAAAACATGAGTGTCTTAGTTTGGGTTTTACTGCTGTGAACAGACACCACGACCAAGGCAACTCTTATAAGGACATTTAATTGGGGCTGGCTTTCAGGTTCAGAGGTTCAGTCCATTATCATCAAGGCAGGAGCATGGCAGCGTGCAGGTAGGCATGGTGCAGGAGGAGCTGAGAGTTCTACATCTTCATCTGAAGGCTGCTAGCAGATACTGGCTTCCAGGCAGTTAGGACAAGGATCTTAAAGCCCACGCCCACAGTGACACACCTACTCCAACAAGGTCATACCTACTCCAGCAGGGCCACATCTTCTAATAGTGCCACTCCCTGGGCCGAGTATATACAAACCATCCTGAGTCTTTAGGGGACATTTCACATTCACATGATAACAAGTGGGAAGGCACACAGGACATTCCCCTCCTGTCCTAAGAATGAAAACCTTCCTTCCTTCTTCTGTGATACTTGAAGCACATACCCCAAGTGACCACTCCCACTGCCCACATTTGCCGCTCATCAAGCAGCCTGCAAACTGAGCCCCTGATTCCTCAGGGCGGGCTTGGGTGCCCCGTGACGCTGTCTGTCACCACCTTCACTGCTAGCTGCTGCTGAGGTAGCATGAGCGCCATGGCCAGGGCTGCAACTCCCATTTTAAGGATGAGAAATCTGAGGCTTCGGGAAGAAAGACTTCCGAGCCTGTCTTCTGGGTCTCAGTACCTCGCTCTATCCACTCTGCAGCTACCTGCTTCGGCTCCATCAATGCAAACTGGATAAGTGGCCTTGGGACCCAAGTCCAGCAGCATGGTGGCCCAGAGTTCACTTAGGTTCCTGGTGATGGAGGGGTGGTTCTCTGTGCTGCTTGGGAATAAAGGGCCCCTTGAATATAACAAGGATGTCTCTGTTTTCCCAGATCTCGTGGCCGTGCTGTGCCCCAAAGGGCCACTGAGGATGCTGGTGGAAACTGCCCAGGAGAGAAATGAGCCCATATTTCCTGCCCTGATATACTCATGTGAGTGGTCCCATGCCTCTGCCAGACACTGGGGGGTCAGCAGGTGGCCTTTCGTGGAGGCGTGGAAGTGGGCCGTGGTTTTGATATCTGACAGGTTATATATTCTATCTTAACCAAAGATGAGGGTCTTATCATAACACTGAGGTCGCCACCTGCAGGAGGGTTCCACCTCTGGAGACCATGGTGGGCTGGATCTCACTCAGAAAGAAGATTGGGAAATCAGGGTTGGAGGTGGGATACTAGAGGGGTGTGGACAGTCCCGTGGCTATATTCTGTCCACCATCTGGCAGTCTGCATTGGCTATAGACCACATCGCATGAACATGCCACCTTCAGAGGCTTGTAGCCACCACTCAGCCCTGCAGGCTTTGGAGGGCAGGGCCCCCCACTTCCCTCTGGGGTTCATGGACAGTGGCTTAGAGTGGACGTTAGTCATTTCTAAAGAGAAGGCACAGGGATTGGCCCTGGCCTTGGGTCATGTCAGAGGGATGTGGGATTATACATGTATTTGACAGATGTTCCTACTTACCCGTAGCTCCTGTGTGTGGCATAGAGGTCTCACAGGAGGCATGGTTATGTGAGTTCACCAGTGATGTTCACTCCCTGTGGTAGCAGTGGCCGCTATCTGAGTATAGAGCCTGTGATTCTGGGGTTCTGGTGCCTCGGGTACCCTGGAAGCCCGCTGCTGAGCCGGGTAATCCCAATAGACGATGAATGAAGCTTAGAGTGGAGAATTGCCTGCAGCATGCCCCTTGGCTTGAAAGCATGTCCCAGAAATGTTCTAAGGATAAGGGGCAGATGGCTCTGGTCAGTCTGAGTGCCTGAGGCTGGGCGTTTCCTTATGTGCAAAGGAGGTTTGTATCCATAGAGAATTCATTCTTGGATGGAGGATGGAGGTAAACTAAGGAAGTAGATGGATGTAAGTAGGTATTTTACAGAAGGTGGCAGGTGCTCTGTTGAAGACAAGGGAGGGCTAGAGGTCAAGGACTTCACAGCCAAGTTTTGCAAAAGATGGCCAAGCAGACCTCATTCATAGCTCACACTTGACCAGAAAAACCTGACTTCTTATGTAGGGGTTAGCATTAGGTACAAATCTGGAGGCCAGCGGGTGAGGAAAGGGAGGCAGCTGGTACAAAGACCCCGAGGTAGGCTTGGGCGTGGGCTGGGGCTAGGTGTGCTCAGGGAGAGAGTCCAGTGCGACTAGAGCAGACAGGAAAGGTAGGAGGGGAAGGTCTGGACAGTATGAGCCCTGCAGACCACAGTGTGACACAATGGCCCATCTTCCTGAAGGAAATGTAAGCCCCTGAAAGACTGGGACAGCAGCACAATCCAGAGCCGGTTTGGACACGGAGAAACAACCCAGGAAGGGCCCAGTGGAGACTGTGGGGTGCCGTGAATTCTGGGGCAGTTTGCAAGCAAGACTTGCTGGGGTTGTAAGACGGAGCCAAGGTTAATGGCAGTGCTTTGTATCCGAGGAACAAGGAAGACATATTGCCTTTTGCAGAGAAGGGGCCAGGCTGGTGAGCCAGGGATGCTGTGTGGGTGTGGGTATGTGGGGGGGGGCGATATTAAGCCTGGGCTTTGGATTTTGTGGAGTGTGGAAATCTCAGCAGGGAACTGGAAACAGGAAGTAATAAACTCTGAAGAGAGGCTAAGCTGGAGAGAGACAGTTCAGTGAGTTGTTCCATTGTGCCCATATACCCAAGAGGATCAAAGCAGGCAGAGTTCAAACAAGCATGTGCACATTGTGTCTGTATCAGTTTCATTCACAGGAATTCAAAGCTCCAAGTGTCAGTGGATGACTGAAATATGGTAATTCCATACAACAGAGTATCATTTCCCCTTACAAAAGAAGGAAACTCTGACCCACGTGATATGGGCGAGCCTTGAGGACCCTGGGATAAGTGAATTGAGCTATCGACAAAAGGACAGGCATGGTGTGATTAAGGAGGCAGCAAGAGGAGGCAAAGTCACAGACGTAAAATAGAGTGGGTGCTTGATACAGTGGCCGAGGCAGGGAGGGACCATCAGTGAGCTTGGATTCCCATCTTGTAAGGTTTAGAGCTGGGTTTTTTTTCGCAGATCTGAATACACAGGGATGCAGGCACTGCATTTAAAAGTGTTTAGTTTGGGTGTGCATACGTGTCTGTATGAGCATACGATCATGCATACACCCCATGTACAGAGGCCAGAAGGAAGACATCCGCTCCCTCAGAGCTAGTATGAGAGGCATTTACAGGGCCACTGGCTTGTTAAAGGGCACAGGAGTGTGAGCCCTGCTTCTCATGATTGAGCAGCAAGTGCTCTCAGCCACCGAGCCAGCTCTTCAGCCTCAGGACTGAAAATCATTTCCTTTTTTTAAAAAATTGGTTGTTTTATTAATTTACATTTCAAATGCCCCCCTTCCCGGTTTCCCCTCCTCAAACCCCACCATTCCATCCCACCTCCCCTTGCCTCTATGAGGGTGCTCCCTACCCACCCACCCACTCCCGCCTCACTGCTCTAGCATCCCCCTATGCTGGGGCATTGAGCTTCCACAGAGCCAAGAGCTTCTCCTCCCACTGATGTCAGATAAGGCCATCCTCTGCTACATATGCAGCTGGAGCCCATAGGTCCCTTCATGTGTACTCTTGGTTGGTAGTTTAGTCCCTGGGAGCTCTGGGGGGGGGTCTGGTTAGTTGACATTGTTGTTCTTCCTATGGGGTTGCAAACCCCTTCATCTCCTCCAAGGACTGAATTTTTAAAAACTTGTTTTGAAAAGATTTGCCCTGCAAATGTTAGTTTGCCTGCAGTACCCATGGAGGCCACAAGAGGGCATTGGATTCCCGTTGAATTGAAGTTACAGACTCTTGTGAGCTGCCATGTGGGTGCTGGGAAGTGAACCCAGGACCTCTTCAAGCGGTTTTTAACCACAGCCCTCTCTCTAACCCCTATGGTTACATTTTTATGTTGCACTTCCTTTTAAAGACAATCTAGGTTCTAGCTGCAGTGGCCTGAGGACAGACAGGCTTTTAGGTTTCTTCTGCCTTTTGACAGTCTTGATTGAAGGAGGGCAGCTGTAACTGTAACCAAAGGCAGCATTTTAAGTTCAGAAAAATCCCATGAAAGAATTTGGCAAGCAAGAGTAGTAGTTATAGTAGTAGTAGACAGGGCTCTAAAGGAAGGGTGGAGGGGTTCAACCGGTCAGTGTGAAAGCTGGAGACAGGTTTGTCTCCTAGAACACGGAGACACCAAAGTAGTTCTAGACGACAAAGATTATTTCTTACTTGGAGGCAGTGACGTTCCTGGACAGTGAGCAGACCGAAATTACTGTTGAAATGGTGCCACAAGAGCTATTTCATCATGTAAACAATTTCCACGCCTCCCTTTTTGTAATAAACTGAAGCCTGAAAAATAAGACACGTTTTTAAAGATGCAGTTCACCAAGCCGCTCACTGAGCACCATTATTGCCAGTGTTGCTTGAGAGGATTGCAAAAGGACAAAGGTGAAATGTCAGTCCCCACCTAGCCAGTGTCCCTGAACTTCACCCTCCCCTCCCCCTGACCCCCAGCCTCGATCAGCCAAGCCTGAGCACAGCCTCGGGACAGAGG
Organism: Mus musculus; assembly: GCF_000001635.26. Lineage (NCBI taxonomy): Eukaryota > Metazoa > Chordata > Mammalia > Rodentia > Muridae > Mus > Mus musculus. The sequence goes on along the minus strand of NC_000067.6, from coordinate 180,230,020 downwards.
TGCTCTGCAGGCTTTCTGGGGACATAGATAGCCCGGCTCCACTTCCTCCAGGTCAGTACTACCTGAGGCATTGTGTCCCTTTGCTCTTCCTGTAGCTGCCATGGTGTGGACGGTGGGCATGGCAAAGCTGGACCCCTCCTCTCAAGGAGCGCTGCAGCTCCCCTATGACCCAGAGATGGGTGAGTATGGGGTTCACAGCCATGTCCAGGGAACGCCTTGACTGCACCTTGCTTGGCAGGTCCCTCTGTGAATTAAGGTTCAGCATGGCAGAGTGGCACTGCCTGACGGCCAGACTCTGACACCTGTCTCAGAGAGGGAGTGAGGGGTAGATTGCCCCTCCCGAGCCTTAGTTTCCCACCTCAGTTTTGCTGGATGTTGGTGGTGGGCAGTTCCGGGGAGCCTTGACATGGGAGGGACCTGGCGAATCTTCTGGATTTTTGTACCATCTGACCAGCCTTTGTCTCTCCCTGCCACTCTTCATGCTATATGATGACGGTGGCGATGACGGCGGCCCTTTGTTCCTGGACACTTAGAAGAAGACTCCTACGACAGTTTTGGAGAACCCTCATACCCTGAAGCCTTCGAAGCCCCCCTGCCTGGCTACCCAGGGGAGGAGCTGGAGGAGGAGGAGGAAAGTAAGGTGCCCGCGTTCAGATGGCCTGCTTCACAAGTTTATTTAAAAATACCTTTAGTCAGATGCTATGCCAAACTGCACCGCAGCCTGCAGTCCCAGTGGTCTCTCCTAACCAAGTGACTCCCTGAGGTACCAGGCTTCTGCCTAGGCTGCCAGTCACTCAGTCCGTGGTCCCATCCCCACACCCCGATGCCCCCAGACTTTTTCTAGGAAGTCCATCTTGTCGCTAGTCTGCAATACTGCATACTGCAGCTGAGGGAATCTCTCATCACGACACTCTTGCTGGGTCGCTTGGCTCAAGTCCTGGCCCCTCACTTCCTTTTTTTTTTTCTTTTTTTTTTTTTTTTTTCTTTCTTTTGCCTGCTTCCTGCCGAGGTTTCCTATCAGTTGGATTGGACAGGGACCACTTTCTCTTCTCCACACAGGGGGCGTGAAGCTCGGCCTGGGAGACTTCATCTTCTACAGCGTCCTGGTGGGCAAGGCTGCAGCCACTGGCAACGGAGACTGGAACACTACGCTGGCCTGTTTTATCGCCATCCTCATTGTGAGTGGGCTGTGTGGTGGGTGTGGGCACTCGTGGGTCATTTATTGTTGCTGTCTCCCCTCTTAGGGCAAAGGCATCGAGGGGAGGGGTGTCCAAGGTGTGCTCCCTCCTGAGAGAGAGCACCCGGGATGGAGTGGGAGGCTTGGATCTCACTCACCATATGTATCTTATGCCAGGACCTGGATGAGAGCTTTAGGCCCTTGTCCCTTGGTTCCTCCGATCGTGGATTGTCTGAGATTTATGGGTGATGAAATAGCCAAAGGCTTTTACCCATGGAAGCAGGGAGGAGCGGAAAGGTCTCCCCTCCCATTCCACAGCTGCATATTCTCAGTGCCATCAGGACCCCAAGGGATGCTGAAACCTGGGTCTTCCAACCCCAGCAGTAGTCTGGAGGCTCTGATGGTTGGCACTCAAGCTGGGAGACATACCCTGCAATGTCATCTTAGAGGATGCTTCTTTTAGATGTCAGAAGAGTCCCTGAGAAGGCTGCAGCACCTTGTGCTGCCCTTAGGTGGGAGCCTGGTGCTTTGTCCAGTGACCAGAAGAGCTTGTCTCTGTCCACATGTGTGTCAGGGATGGGATAACAGACCTGGGGTTCCTCCCCTTCCATGCTGTCTGACTTGGGACCCGTTGTTCCAAGGGCAGGGCAGGCACTTTGGTGATTTGCCCTCACCCTAGACACCAAGGGTAGAGGTAGAAACGGCCACCACCATGCTTGCTTCCAAAGGGACGGCTTACACAACACCTATGATTTCATTGGTGACTGCTGCTGAGAATCTCAGAGGGTTTCATTTCAGCTCATCTGGGTCTCTTGTAAATGCAAACAAAATAAAACAACAAAACTCCAGTCCCTGGAGAGAGGCTCCCACCATCTATTTGCCCACTGTCCCTAGATGGGGAAGCCCTATGGCCTGTCCAGGGCTCTGTCCACCTAGTAACCAATATGCAGGTGTCCTGACTGGGGTGGGGGGGAGCCCTGCCCCGTGCATCTTGAGGGGCAATTGCATATCTCTAAGAGACAGCACATGTCTGTGGCCGTTCGGGCTAGTCTCAGGATTACACCACCCACAAGGTCATGTCACCGAGTTCCCTCACCTTGATGTCCTTCCTGCAGGGCTTGTGTCTCACCCTCCTGCTGCTTGCTGTGTTCAAGAAGGCTCTGCCCGCCCTCCCCATCTCCATCACCTTTGGACTCATCTTCTACTTCTCCACAGACAACCTGGTGCGCCCTTTCATGGACACTCTGGCCTCCCACCAGCTCTACATCTGACAGGAGCCAGGCGGAGGCTCCGAGAGCTATGGGGGCGTCACTGGATGCAGGTGTATAGTTTTACACTCTAGTGCCATATATTTTTTAAAGAAATTTTCTTTCCTTACAAAAGAAGAAGAAGAAAAAAAAAAAAAGAATAAAAACGTGTCGTGTTTACTTCGTGATGAGGAAGCAGAAGCCACCCTTCGGTGCTACCTGTCTTGTCACCAGACTGCAGCTTGCCTGTCGGAGCATCTGTGGCGCCGGTGGGATGCTTGGATGCTCAGCAAGCAAGCGTCTCTTCAGGGATGAGGTCGTGTGTGGAGCAGGTTGGGGAGGATGCAGGCCCCTGTCCACGTCTGTAAGTCTCCAGGGATGATCAGAAGGAACAGGTGCATTGTGGGAACCAGGAGGCGCCATCACCCTGACCAGAGGTGGAAAGCCCGTGTGCAGTCATGAATGTCCCCAGTGCTGTGTTTGTGATGTCTGTTACTTTAGAACCTTAGAAGCCAAGTCCTGTTCTTATTTCTGCAGTGACTGCTGGGAAGTGGCTTAATAATGATACCAATAAACAGATGCTCCTGCTGGAATGCTGGTGTTTGGCCCCTTTGTTCTCCGCTGTGTAGTGAGAGGGGCTAGGGGCGGGGCTTAACCCATTGTCTTAGGGTTTCTGTTCCTGCACAAATATCTTGACCTGACCAAGCTTAACTGCCTGGCCTCTCTGCACTGGGTTCTTTAACTAAAAAGTTCCATAACAGGGCATTGGGAGGTATTGGGACAAAACCTGCTGGAACCACATAGATCCCTGGCTATGGCTTTGGTAGGTTGTATGTGGGGTCAGAAATACTGCAAGGAAGTTGCTAAAAAGCTGAGTGGTTGCTTTGACAGATGTCCGTCCTTAGTAGAAGCCAGAAAGCCAAAGGGCTAGGGGGCCACCTGGGTTCAGAGTTGCTTCCGGTTCCTGCCTGCGATGAAAGGCAGGCAAGCTTCTCTCTGCCTCAGCCTGGCACAGGTTGCTGAGTCTCTGAAGTGCCTCTGGGTGGGGACGTGAGACCACAGAAGCTACTGCCCTGCTGGGGCTGCAGAGAAAACCCAGGTGTGTGTGCTAGCCCCAACCCTGTGCTCCAAAAGTAACTGCTGGGTACTGAGCAAGGGTGGCGCTTCTTCCCCCGTAGCACTACCTGAGACACAGCAGAGACCCAAGAAGACCAGCAGGGCAGGGACACATGCTGCTGATATCAGACACCATGTTGGAAGTTGGTAACTGATACAGAGCAGAGCCTGGGAGACCAGAGAGCAGCTGAGGATGCCGGGATAATTCCTCGCCATTAAAGCACCGGTGGCGGCGGCGGAGAAAACAGAAAAGCCCATTACAACTGTCAATTATGGAAATGTTTATCTTCCACAGAGTAGTTCTAGGGTGAAGGTTGGGTAAATGTTTTGATCTTAGCAGCTCGAGGAGATGTTTATGAAAAGGCTAGCCAGGATAGAGGCCACACTCAGCGCCGAAAGTGGAAATAGAGGTGTGCCCCGCCCCACCGTGTAAACGAGCTGACGCGGGGGCGGGGCGTGGGGAGCAAGGTGAGCCGTGGTTGGTCCCTGAAGGACCCGCGGTTCCTGGCTAAGACAGTGTTAGGACTGGGAAAACACAAGTCTCTGAGGGAAGTGAAGTGGAAGTGTCACGAGGAAGAAAAGAAAGATCCTAGAGTAGATTCGACCTGAACTCTTCACAGCAGAAGGACCCAGCACACGAGTGGAAAAGACAAAACAAGAGCAACAACAACCCAAAACAAAACAAAACAACATCAAAACCCAGTAAACCAAAAACCAAAAACCCCAGGAGTTCAAGAGAGATCCAAACGTCCTGGAAAGGACACTGAGCAGATCTGCAAACCTCATCCCCGCCCTGTGGAGCCAGTCAGCTAATAACTTCCTTATTGGTCTCAGAAATAAGTGATTAAAAAAAAAAGATATCAATCCTATTGCCTTTGTACCCATTCTTAGGACAATCTGTTCCTTTAAAAAATTCTTTGATAATTTCATGTATAATATACCTTGATTATATTCTCCCCCGTTCTCTCCCCGCCCTCCCGACCCCCTTCCGAAAGGACCCTTCTTCTCACCAAGTCCTCTTCCTTTACTCTCGTGTCTTGTCTTGCTCTTTGTGTCCCATTACTGTTCAGGGCTACCTGCACAAGTGTGGGAGGGGTTATCTATCTGAGCAAGGACAAGTTACTGGTCGCTCCAGGACCAAGGGATGTGACTCGTCCCCCAGGGACTGTGAGCTGTCTGTAACTCCTCAGGGGAGGGTGGGCCACTGCAGAGCCCTCCCTCATCCATGATGACTGTTGATAGGCGTGAAGTCAATTTGTACTCCAGCTGGTTTTATTTTAGACGTTGGCATGGTTGTTTTTTTGTTGTTGTTGTTGTTGTTTTTTGCTTTATAGAAATGATATCATTCTGCAGTGTGTGTGTGTGTGTGTGTGTGTGTGTGTGTGTGTGTGTCATGGCACAAACCTGTAGTGACAGTTCTGAAATTTTGCTTTCTTTTAAAAATAGAGAATCACTGTATCGTTTTAATCCCAGGTGTAGGGTGTGGGGCTGCTTCCGACTGTCCACAGCAGCTGACTCTGAGGCTCCTCCTGCTCTTGCAGTTTCTACAATTGTGTGGTGTTTAGAATTCTGGGAACTTTTCAGAGGGTATTAATGCTAGGGCCCAGAGAGGCGGGGTTGGACTCAGGGGATTTGGATAGGGTTTGTTAGTAGTCGGGGAGCGGGGTTGGAGATGGATAAAAAAATGGGAAAAAGAAGACCCCCACAAAGTAGCAAAGAGCAGCTACACACATCTGGAAGCTGGAGGCAGTATGCAGGGGTCTGTTCCTCCCTTCCACTGGATCAGCCCCAGGGACTCAACGCAGATGGTCAGGCTTTGTGGCAAATGTCTTTACCGACTGTGTCACCTCACTGTCTCTTCCTGTGTTTTCTTGTCCATCTTGAAACCTGTCTGTAAACGTGGTGCAAACACCCTCCCCTCCCCGGGGTGGGGGTGCTTTGCTGTGCCAAATTAGTTTGAGACTGTGTGATGCTTCATGTATCTTTTGCCTTGGAATCTTATGAAATCTTTCTACACCGTCAAGGCTTTTCTAAAAGCTAATGTTTTTATTTTGACGATAAGATTTTTAATTCTTCTTTTAATTTAGGAGGGAGGTGACTGGGGTTTTCTGTTGTTTTCTCTCTCCAGTTGTCCAGTGTATTGTCGAACTCTCCTAACATATACCAAGTTTCCATAAGCAGTAGTGGACATCTGGATTCTCTGCTGTGTTGCATGACATTGGCTCTTCCAGGCCTGCAGGTGAATGGAGCCGCGGGGTGGGGGGAGAGAAGACCCAGTTCTGAGAGCGCCTGGCCCCAGGAGCTCGAGGCAGAGGGAGGTCAGTCTAGCACTGTACCCAGTCACCCCAAAAGAGGCAAAGCCTTTCAGTTGCACAGCATGGAACGTGTGGAAGCAACACACGTGCCCACCGTATGAGACCCGGAGACCCACACAGTGATAACATGACTCGAGGCTCCGTCCTCTCTCTCCTCTGTGTTCCCCACTCCTCCCCATGGGTGGGAGGATGTTCAGGCTGCAGGACCACTTTAAAAAAAAGTCAGGGGAGAGCCAGGCTGTGGTAGCATATGCCTTTTAATCCCAGCATTTAGGAAGCAGAGGCAGGATGATCTCTGTAAATTCAAGGCTAGCCTGGTCTACTGAGCAAGTTTCAGAGCAACCAGGTCTACAAAGAGAAAACTTGTCTCAAAAGAAATTAAAACAAATCGGGGGGGGGGGGGGAGTGGATGAGGGTATACAGGTGAGCCAAATAGTAATTCAGGGATTTCCAAAGCTCTGGTAGAACTACGCAATCTCCAAATAGCAGCAGCAGGGAGTCTACTCTGTAGAGTAAGACACGGGGCAGGTGCACTGCACACAGCTAAGGAACGAGGACAGCCCCAGACACTGGCTGGTCTCTGCCTGCTGCTATTCAGTTCTGGCTATTGGATCTCACCATCCTAGGCCCACATGGGTTACGGGCAGTGCGCAGGCTAGTGCAGTGGAGGGACTCCAGGAGCAGTGGGCACAGACAGGACCTGGGCTGATCAGAGGAGGCCAGAGTCCTTCATCCACATAAGATATGCCTGGTGTGTTCCTGGCCTGGTGTGTTCCTGGCCACGTGGAGACAGAGCCTGGGTTTTGATTCTCTGAAAGATGTTTCCACTTCCAAATGCACAGAAAGATACAGGAAGGAGAGCTGCTTGGAGCATGTGTGCTATGCTCAGGTTGGAGTACTGTGAGGGGACCCCAGCCAGGGACACCACAGGATGGTTTAACAGCAGGTATTCATGAGTGGAACCAAGGAACACCAGGAGGCTGCAGCTACCTAGAGAGGAGTGGAGGAAGAGAAGGCTTGATTGGCGTGCTTGCTGTCTTTTGCAGGGGACGCTTCCCACCTTGTCATGAAGCAGCAAGAACGCCCTCCCCCAGATGCTGAGAAGATGCAGGCTCTTGGATCTCCTGGCCAAGGAGAAGACTTTGGGCCAGACAGACTTCTCGTCTTCATACATTGCCAGGTCTCAGGTATTCTTTTACAGCAATGCAAAACTGATTAAGTCACTCTTTTTTGGTCAATGAAAACTTTTGTTAGAAACTCCCAGGCAAATGCTCTTTCTTTGAACCTCACTGGTCAAAATTGTAACCTTGCCTAAACCAACCACTGCTGACAGACATGAATTGTCATGCTGGCCTTAAGACCAGCTCATGGAGCAGGGGTGGATATCAGCATACAGACCAGAGTTCAGTTAGTGAGTAAGAAATGGTAGAAAGGAGGTGACTGTTTGCTCCAGTAACTTTCTTCATTTTTCTATAATGTAAGTTCCATGTTGTCTATTGAGGAAAAATAGACTTTCAGCTAATTCCTAGGGAACTTGGTTTTGTGGGTTGTTCATTTCTCTGTCCCCATAGCCCATGTAACAACAGCACAGGGATGGGATCTAATGGCTACATGTGGGATTTAGTTGGTATATTTCTACTTTGTATGTGTAGTGTGTGTGGTGTGTATGTATGTGTGTTGTTTGTGTGTATATATGTGGTGTGGTATATGTGTGTGTGTGGTGTATGTATGATGTGTGTGATGTGGTATGTGTATGTGGTGTGGGGTGTGAGTGTGGGTGTGGTGTGTATGTATGGTGTGGTATATGTGTGTGGTGTGTGTGTGCATGTGTGTTTAAAACACACATAATGTGTCATCTTCACAAGTTTTTGGTGTGCAGATCAGCAGAGCTGGTCACATTTGTGATGTTGTGAAACAGAGCCCTGAAACTTTCCCATCTTGCAAAACTGAAACTCGGTACTCATTAAACACCCCCCCCCCCACTGCCCCATCTCTGGGGCTCCCAGCTAACCTATTAGCTGTTGTTTGACCACACTAGATCCTTCCTATGAGCTGATTCATGCAGTATTGGTTGTTTTGTGTCTGCTTATTTCAATTAGCACAGTGTCCTCAGGTTTCAATCTGTGTTGCAGAAAGTAAAGAGCTTTCCTCCCTCTGTAAAAGGCTGAGTAGTGTTCCACTGTGCGGGAGGGCATAAATGTGGTCTTTATTTAGCTGACCCCCCCCCCCCCCCGCAATGGTGGACATTTGGGTTGCATCTACCTCTTGGGTGTTGTGACTTGTGTTTTGTTTTGCATTTTTTCTGTTATTTATTGTATGGCAAGACTTCACATACCACGGTACATGTATGGCCATCACAGGACAACCATGGAAGCCAGTTCTTCTCTTCCACCATAGCTGTTCCAGCTGGCTCTTTAGCCCACTGAGCCATATGGCCAGCGTGAGCAGGTCTGTGAGGCCCCCACCCTCAGCAATTTAATTGCTGCTCATACAGTATTCCAGCTTCTGACCCTGTGGGGGTGGGGGAGGTGCGGTTCTCATACTGACTGGCTCCCTTTACATCCTCACTCATATTTCTGCGGTTTCTGATTTCTCTGCATCCTGGATAACACTTGTCAGAGGGTTTGGTTGACAGTGGCCATCCTGATGGGTATGAGGGGTCTCGTGGTGACTGATTGCTTTGGACTCAAGCATCTTTTTTCATGCTTTTAGGTTGTTTGTGTCTTCTTTAGATGAACATCTACTCAAGTCCCTTTCTCCATTTCTCCCCGGCACACGATCACGCTTCCGACTTAGGGCCTGCAGTTCTGAATGGTCATATTCAAATCACCTTGCTGGGGTGACGTTATGAACTCATTGTTGGGCATGACGTAGCACTGCAAGGACAGTTCTGTGTCACGTAGTACAGGGGACAGAGGCACACAGGCAATGACCTCGGAAACGCTTCAGCACAGAACAGCGCTGTTCCCTGGGGCTTGAGGTGGTAGAGCCATATAAGGGGGTGAGGACTGGAGAACCCGGCCTCCATCATGGAGGGAGGAGGTATCCCCGAGGAAGGGGTTACAGACTGTAGGACTGCGGGTGCCGCATGGACCAGCTGCCTTCAGAGGCCATAAAGTGGAGCTTCACAGGGTAGCATTTGGCCATCGAGTTGGCAGCTAAGGTGGTGTCAGTGGCCTTTGGGTCAGCCAGAGGTTTCAGAGTAAAGTTCTGTGGCACAGTAGCCAGGGCTAAAGGCGACTCAGCCCTGGCCAGTTCCTTCTTCCCTTACTGTTGAGAAAGGCATGACATGGTCACTTCTCAAGTTGTCACCCGGATGCAGAAAGCGCCAGGTGAAACATGTCTAGGCTGTGAGACTCTACAACTGTGCACTGGCTGGTTTGTGTGTCCACTTGACACAAGCTGGAGTTATCACAGAGAAAGGAGCCTCCCTTGAGGAAATGTCTCTATGAGGTCCAGCTGTAAGGCATTTTCTCAGTTGGTGATCAGGGGTGGCAGGGCCCATTGTGGATGGTGCCATTCCTGGGCTGGTAGTTTTGGGTTCTATAAGGGAGCAAGCTGAGCAAGCCAGGGGAAGCAAGCCAGTAGGTAACATCCCTCCATGGCCTCTGCATCAGCTCCTGCTTCCTGACCTGCTTGAGTTCCAGTCCTGACTTCCTTTGGTGATGAACAGCAGAGTGGAAGTGTAAGCTGAATAAACCCTTTCCTCCCCAACTTGCTTCTTGGTCATGATGTCTGTGTAGGAATAGAAACCCTGACTAAGACAGCTTGGTGCAGTCCTAAGTGTTGTGAACTTCCAGGGATTCCTGGTTTACTCTCTCCAGAATAGCTTTGCTGTGAATCCCTGGGAGATACCACAAGCAGAGGCAAAGCATTGGGGACCTAGTTCTGGGCAGCTCAGAATCCTGCAGCTTTTTCAGCGCAGCTTTCCCTCCAGATGAGAGAGTTCTGGTTTGTGTCACTGAAAACTCTCTGGGAAGGAAAAAAGGAGAAGATCCCACTGCCTCAAGCACAGTTCATGATCCAAGAACGCTCATGAAGAGAGAGAGAGGTCTTTCTGCTCCTAAATGTCTCTGCAAGCAGGCTTTCTCTTGAAAGTGCCTCTCCATGTTCCTGTGTCCCCTCATGGCCCTCTCTGCATTGTTTTGGGGATGACAAGAACCACAAGTGAGGGTTCAGAGGTCAAGGATGCTTGCTGAGGGTCAGAGCTTGGTTCCCAGCCACTCCATTTCCAGGGACCTGACTCCTACTTCTGACCTCTGTGGGCACCTGCTCACTCGCTCACTCTCTCCCCCTCCCCCCCCCTACTCTCCCTTTCCCCTCCCTCCCCTCCCCGCCCCCATATCCACATATCACAAGGCCAAGCAGGGTGTCTTTTGCTGATCACACCCCTGCAAACACAGTAGCATTAGAGCAAAATGCAAAGTGAATGCAGAGTCATGGGACTTTTGACAGCTGGTTTTCTTAGCACAGGAAAGCTCTTTGTGTGTGTGTGTGTGTGTGTGTGTGTGTGTGTGTAGTTCTTCAAGTTGATGTTTCAATGTAGAGGCATGTCGCTAGAGAGTCCTATTACACCATTTTTGCCCTTTTCCCTTGGCTCCTTTTTTTAAAAAAAAATTAAAATTAATTTTATATGAGCACACCGTAGCTGTCTTCAGACACATCAGAAGAGGGCATCAGATTCTTTTACGGATGGTTGTGAGACACTCTGTGGTTGCTGGGATTTGAACTCAGGACCTCTAGAAGAGCAGTGAGTGCTCTCAACTGATGAGCCATCTCTCCAGCCCCGTGGAGTCCTTTTAGACCCAGCTAGTTTGTTAATGAGCTAGAGATCTCCTTTATGTGTGTGAGATAGTAATCCCTTTAGACACGTAGGTTACAAATATTTTCTCCCTTTCTATGGACTGACAGTTTGCCTGTCTCCTCCGACAGAAGTCCCTACGTTTGTTGAGTTTGTGTCTGTCTACTTTTCTTTTCTTTCCTGGGATTTTAGCTCCGGGAAATTGTGGCCTAATCTAATGTCATGAAGCTTTTCAGTTGTTTTTGTCTGGGGGTTTTATGGTTTGGGATGCTGTTTTTTTGATCTTTAATCCATTAAGGTATAATTTTCTATGTGGAGTAAAGTTGAGGTTCCACTGCATTCTTTAGCAAACAAGAAATCAGGTTTTCTTCTCGCACCGTTTGTTGAAGAAGCTGCCTTTCTTCGTTGAGTGAATAGAGACCTCTTATGGAGATGATTCCGTTATTGTGCTGGTTTGTCCTGTCAGTTTGTCGCAAGCTAGAGTCATCTGGAAGGAGAAATGCTTGATGGAGAAAATGCCGCCACAAGATCCAGCTGTAAGTCTTAGTGATTGATGGGGGCGGGTCCAGGCATTGTGGGCGGGGCTGCCCAGGCTGGTGGTCCTGGGTGCCTTAGGAAAGCAGGTTGAGCAAGCCTGTAAGCATCACCCCTTCATGGCCTCGGCGTCAGCTCCACCTCCAGGTTCCTGCCCTGCTTGAGTTCCTGCCCTGGCTTCCTCTGGATGATGAACAGTGCTGTGGACCTGTGGGCTGAAGAAACCCTTTCCTCACAAGTTGCTTTGGTCATGGCGTTGCATCACAGCAATAGAGACCCTAGCAGGACAGGGAGTGAACTGGACTTCTGTGTAGGCCAGTTTGGCTGGTGTGGTTTTTTAAAAACACGATTAAGTCATTCCATCCATGACCACAGAAAGCCTTTTCATTTATTCATGCCTTCTTTAATTTCTCCTGGCAATCTTCTGTGGTTTTCAGCAAGCGATTCCCCTCTTGGGGTAGGTTTATTCTGACTTGGGGTAGGTTTATTCTGAAGTATTTTATCTTTTCACTGCTGCTGCCAACTGTACTGGTTTCTTGAGATCTTTCCTAAATTGTCCACTGTCTGTCTACTTTAGTGGTGACTTAGGATCATCTCTGGTCTCAGGATCCATACCACATCCCTTTTATCTGACTGTAGGACCTCTCTATGGATGCAGGAAGGGTTACAGGAGTCTCATGGGACTCTGGGGTCCTTCTCCTGTGGCCATTTCTGTTCTTGAGCCCCTGCTGGAGGGCTGACAAGTGCCGCAGACCCTCTGGGTCCCTGTGTCTGCGTGGAATGGGATCTCTTAAGCAGATGGGCAAAGAGTGGGATGGGGTGACAAACAGACGAACACACAAGAGTGGTGTTGGATCTGAATGTAATATTCTGGTCGAGCTTCAGACTTATATTACAATGAATTATCAGAAGATACAAATCACAAAAAGACAAGATACACTAAAATTCACCAGTTACAGCAGAAAGGAATTTGCAAGGACTAATTAAATGTTTACATTAGGGATAACAAGCCCTGCCTAGGATCAGCCTAATGCCAGGCAAGAATTTCACACTTTAGGGTTAATAGCATCAGGGGGTTGTTAACTCTTGACAGGCCTTAAGAGTAATGTAATGTCACTGACCCTGAAATTCTCTAGGCCTTGTTAATTCTTATCTAGTTTGGAAAATTTCCATTATCAGGATAGTATATCAACTTGCTCTGGTGTGGAATGTAGTTTGTAGTAAATATTTCTATCTCAGTGAGACTTTTAGTCTCTTTCTGCAGACAGCTGAGTTAATGGCTAGTGCTTTATTGTTTTATTGTAGTGCTTAATTAGTTACTGAATGGGTTAAGCTCCTTGCTGCTATCTGGAATTTTAGAACACTGGAAAAGGCTTTAGCTATGTTAGAATTCAATCTTAAAAGGCATTACAATAAGGTAATACTATATAGAGTTCATGTGGATCCATACATTAGACTAATGCGGATTTGGAAAATTAATTTTATGGTTTATATAGATTAGGAAGAAAATGCCAGGCCCCCGGGAAGGGAGTTTCTTTGAAACTCTTTGCTTCATGTGTCAGCTTCCCAGCTTTTGCTTTGTCAAACTGACTCAACCAAAGTACGTGTCAGACAAGGATCTCTGTAGCCTGTAATCCCCACGGTCCCAGGCAGGACAGGCAGGTCCCATCTATTGCCTGAGACTCTCCTGGCCTATTAGAAGCTTAGGGAGAGAGAGCTATGGATTCAAAGTCCTAGAGATCTGGAACCTGCACCTCACTTTGCCTTCCTCCCCCCAGCACCAGCCTGGAGAGTTCAAACTCCTGTCCCTGCTGGGGACAATACTGTGTCAACATGTATCTTACCTAGTTCTTCTCTTTTGACAGAGGGTTGGGTGAGGGGGAGTTGGATAGGGGGAGAGCTGGGGCAGGGTGTCCTACCACCCTGGCTGACCTCAAATTTATACCCTAGAATGACTTTAATCTCCAGATCGTTCTGCCTCCACCTCCAAAATGCTGAGGTTATATGCCTATGCCACCATGCTGGCTCTTACCCAGCTCCCCAGTTCTTTCTGTCCTACATCTAAAGTCCGTTAATCAATCAGGAGGCTCTCCTCTTCGTGCTGGAAGCTTCCCCTTGGAGTCAGGCCACCTGGGTACTGCCCAGCCTCTGTGTGACAGGGTGAGCTGGGAGACAGGGAGGCAGGGAGGCAGGCTCTGTGTGACAGGGTGAGCTGGGAGACAGGGAGGCAGGCTCTGTGTGACAGGGTGAGCTGGGAGACAGGGAGGCAGGGGCATGATGCTTCTTCCCCCCTCCCCCCCCCATCTAGGTGAGCTCTGCTCCTCAGAGGTCTGGGCAGCCTCCCTGGCCAGGGTCCCTCCTCTTCAGGTTTATTATTGGCTGAGGAATTGATGCCCTGACAGAGAAAACCAGAGTCCGCTCAACGCCAAGTTTAAACTTGACAGCAGTGGCTTTCAAACTGTGGTCCTCGGAGCCTGGAAGGCAAGATGATGCCTTAATAACGTTATCTAACGTTGGGTTCTCATTCTTCTTCTCACACCGGTGTGCACAGGTTTCCCAGAAGCCATGCGCTGCAGGGCAGCATGAAGGATTGAATTATGAAGAGAATAGAGCTGGCTTCTGTAACTCTATTCTGGTCTATAAAAAAGATAATTATATCGGACCAGCGAGATGGCGCCGTGTGTAAATGTAAAGGTGCTTGCTGCCAAGCCTGGTGACCTGAGTTTGATCCCTGAATTCCTGACAATGGAAACAGAAAACTGGCTCATATATGTTGCCCTCTGACCTTTACACATGTGCCATGGCATGTATATATATGCACACGCACATGTGCATACACACATGATGTAATATTAAGAAGAACCGTAGAAAAACTGCAAAAGGGGTTGGAGAGATGACTCACTCACTGGTTAGGGGCTCTGCTCTTCCTGAGGGCTCAGGTTTGATTCTGAGCGCATAAACCATGGGTCGCAACCATCAATCACTCCAGATCCAAGCCGTCTAGCTCTCTCCTTTGGCCTCTTTGGACACAGGGCATGTACACAGTGCACAGACATGTGTGCAGGGGAAACAAGAGTGCATGCTTCTCTCCCAGAGGACCTGGGTTTGGTTCCAGCACCTACATGGCAGCTCACAACCACCTGTATCCCTGGCTTCCTTCCGGAGAGCTGCCACTGTCTTCTGGACTTCTTGGGCACTTGCATACACGGTACACACATAACAAAGTAACAAAAAAATGAATCTTTGAAAAGTTGCACAAGTGTAACTACGTGTCAATCTTTTCATTCAAGTTTTTTTCCAGAACTATTTTGATAAAATCGTTGTTTATGTTAATACGGTGCTTATTTGTTTAAAGGAATCAGTCCATAACTTTTTAAAATTCTGACCTGCCATTTCTACTAGGATAGAATTAACACACAAAATGGGTTTTAGAGCCCTGAAGAACTTCTACCTGTGTGAGAGGCCCTGAGGCCAGTATGTTTCAGAAAGACTGAGCAGGTGTGTACACACACCCCACCCCCTAAGAAGGCTGCTGTGCTCTGGTGACCTGGAAGCCATGCTATTCTTCAGCGCGCCACAGGAGGGCAGCAGATCCTGCTGTGAGCCTCTTAGGTCTTCACCCCAGGAGGTCCATACAGTCTGCTGCCTCTAGCTTCTTCCAGGATCTGGCTCAGTCCTGGACAAAGTCATAGTCTAGGTTCTCGCTCTGTGGGGGATTTAGCTCTGTTTTCACACCCATCTCCTTGGAGAAAGCATCAGGATGTTATCGAGGCCCAGGCATGAGCCTGACCACTTTGCTGGGGATATTTGGTGAACACACATTAGTTCCACGGGACACAGCGGCTCATAGCGCCCCTTTCCAGTCTCAGTTTAACCTGGAAGTATTGGTTCTTGTGGGAGTGGTCTGGAACCAACCAGTGTTTAACAACACAGTCATCAAAAGCTGCCTTAGCATGCTCTCCACCTCTGTGAGTAACTCTGTGTAGCCAAAAGGTGTATTTGGGATTGTGGTTTCAGATGCTTTGGCCCATGGTTGCTGGCTTTGTTGCTCTGACGCCTGTGACAACACAGTGCATCATGGGAGGAATGGGTATGGATAGGAGAACCCAATTCAACTCATGGCTGTCAGGAAATAGAGAGGTAAGGCACCCATCTGTTCAAGACTTACTTCCAGGGACCTAATGCCCCTCCTCTAGGAACCGCCTAAAGGGTCCAATGTCTCCACAGGCTGGAAGCCACACCTTTAACACACAGGTGCAGCGAAGTGGGGAGGGGAGAGGGAGTGCGCCCATGTTACCCATGTCTTTACCCTGGCTTGGGCGAACGTTGGGGGCACAGGTGAAATTTTACCCATAACCAGGGCTTCATGTTGGCATCATAGCAGGTTACGGGGACTCTAGCAATGGAAAGCAAGGCTTTGAGGCTACTTAATGCAGCCCCTTGGCTCCCCTTAGAGACTTCTCCAAACAGCCTTAAAGTAACCTAATGTGATCAAATGTGGGCCAGTAGGAAGTAAAGTCACAAGGTAAGGGTCTAGGTCCCACACTGCCCATTTTCTGGTCCCTGCTCTTCCTCCATTACTGTAACCCCAGCCTTGACATATTTCTCCCTCCCTGCTAGGTATTCAATGTCAGGTTAGTTTCCCCAATGATACATAAATATCAGTAGTCCTTGTTACCATAGGTTTGATAACTAAGAAAATCTGGGTTTCGAAGATCAAGGCAAGGTTTGGTTTGGTCCTGCTTCTACCATGTGTAAACTTTGGAGGTGCTTAAGTTCTCCATTTCCTTCACTGCCAGAGGCAATAATAATAATAATATGAAGTTGTGAGGATCACATGGCAAAAGGCAGCCTGCTTAGATTCTGCACATAGGCAAGATCATCTGGTGTTTGTCTTTCTGTGCCTGGCTCACTTAACGCCATGCCTTCCAGGTTCAGCTATGTTACAGCAGATTAAAAGATCCCCTTATTATTAAGGCTACTCTTTAGGGCATTACATTGTATGCATGTTTTCTTCATCCATCCGTTGGGGGATTCGGGTGAAGCCTGGCCCTAAGGTAACAAAAGATCATCAGGTTGTAAACTGCAGCCGTTCCTTTTTTCTTAAACACTTATTTTGTTTATTTTATGTATATGAGTGCACTGTAGCTGTCTTTAGACACACACTAGAAGAGAGCATCGAATCCCATTACAGACGGTTGTGAGTCACCATGTGGTTGCTGGGAATTGAACTCAGGACCTCTGGAAGAAGAGTCGATGCTCTTAACCGCTGAGCCATCTCGCCAGCCCCCTGCAGCCCTTGCTAGCATTCTGAGTGGAGACAGGCAAAGGTCTCCATTCTTTGAAGAGATAAGCCTGCGTGTTTCACTTTCTTGCTTTCCCTAGTGCTGGCTTGTGTGCACAAGGATCTGTATCCTCTACAATGTTTTAAATGATTGCTTGGGATACACTTCTTAAGAATATGGACATTGTTAAAGCTAACCTGGTCTGGATGACAAACTGGCTCTTAGCGGTTAGTTTCCACCCTTCCGGATATTCAAGTCCATTTGTTTGATCATCTCTTTAGCCGGCTACCATGCTAATGTCTAGTTCACCTGTGCATGCCTTTTAGATTCAGTTCTTGTAGTCTTTTTGACAAGCAAGTTGACAGTGTGGGCCTCTCCAGCCTTCCCACAACATTTCTGCTTTAACAGTGTTTCCTAAAGATAAAAATTAACTTCCTATGACCCCGCTCAGTACCCTTGGATACCCAGGTCAGAAGACGGAGACATTCTGGAACAACAAGGTGCTTTGCTTTCTTATGGTCTCTTCAGAACCCAAACTGTCCCTTAACTTTCTCTCCTGGTTATTGTTTCCTTCTCCTTATTAAATGTTAGCATTTTGTCTAGGCTCCGCTCCACAGTTACCTGGCAACAGCCAGGTGTGCCTGACTCACTATGAAAGGGCTATTTGCCCTCTCCTCTCCCCCTCCTCCTTATTGCTCCCTGCTCTGTCCTCTTGCCCCTTCCCCTCTCTCCCCATCCTCCCCCCCCCCCCCTTCCTGTGCTCATGGCAGGCCTCTATCCTCGCCCCTCCCCCACCTTTCTCTGTCTCTACTACCCTCTCAACTCCCCTCCCCATGTCCTGAATAAACTCTATTCTATACTGGTCCCTCACAGGGAAGGGGTGCCTCAGC
The DNA here is from genome assembly GCF_000001635.26 of Mus musculus. Classification (NCBI taxonomy): domain Eukaryota; kingdom Metazoa; phylum Chordata; class Mammalia; order Rodentia; family Muridae; genus Mus; species Mus musculus. The sequence continues at coordinate 180,212,655 of NC_000067.6, read as the reverse complement.
ATGGGCCCATGGAGGCACCCCTTTCCCCACACCTGACTGCACCTCTACCAAAACATATTTCTTCTTGCCTTCATCTTTTTATAAAACACAGCATTAAGGAAAACCTAAGGGGTCTGCAGGAGCCTGTCAGCTACTGCACAAATTAATGTATTTTTCCATTATCTGGGTTCACAGAGAGTTGGCACTTCCTGACTTGGTGTGGCTGTGTAATTGCATCTCAGCTGGTGAAGCAATGGCACATGAGGTGGACACTGCTACCAGGTTTGGCCATTGAACCCTGTGCCCATGTCACCCTTGGAAGTCACAAGGTGAAGCCACCAGAGCCTCTGTCAGCTAGAAGAACACTCATGGCTGTGGCTGTGATGGGATTCTTCCCTGAGAAGGCTTTGTTCCAGAAGCTCGTCCCGGAAGCTGGATGGTGATGTGGAGAGGCAATGAGATCATTAAGAGACAGAGCCTTGTGGCAAGTAAGTGGGTCACTGATGGCCCTGTCTTCAGAAAAGATTAGTACTCATCTCAAGGGATACATCTGTCCTTCCAAGAATGAGTTGCTATAAAAGGACCCTGCCTGCTCCTGCATCCACTGACTTCCTACTTTGCGTTGCATGTGGGTGTCATTGTGACGCCACTCACCATGAGGTCATCACTGGAGACTCAATTAATAGGCCGTTCAGTCTTGACCTCTTAGACTCAAAGACTGAGTTAATAAACACCCTCCTTTATGAAATGTGTCTTTGGACCTTTCCTTATAGGAACAAAAAGGACTAGGAGGCTACTTGCTTTTGGATTTGATTATAGACGTATTTCTCTCCAATTCCAAAGAGGGATAATTTGTAATTTAGAACCTCACTTGGTTCTGTGTGAGCCATATTTCCTTTGATTTTCATCCTGCTTCTCCAGGTATCCCGAAATTCCCTTTCCTTCCCAATTCTTGGTGTAGAGTCAGAGCATTCCAGGCTCCCAAATCATGTGACTCCCCCGTTTTCATTTCAAACAGATGGCTTTGGCTGGGAGAACTGAATCCAAGGGCTGCTTCTCTCCATTGTTTCTGGTTCTCTCAGATGTGGGATTGTCATTTGGGAAGAATTTAGTAGAAAACACTGGGAGAATCTGGTTGAATCTGGTTGAATCTGAATAGTTGAGTTTGGCAGAATAGTTGGATCTACAGAATGGAGCAAGAAGACTCTGTATGTGGAGACACTTAAGAGGGAAGGGATGGGGGGATAGCTGGGAAGATGAGAGCTGGCAAACCTGCTTCTTGATGGGAATCAGCCTATGAAATCATCTTCACAGGAAGGCATAAAGAACTTGGAGGCATCTAATATCCAACCTAGAGTTGTTGTCTAGACCCCTGTGCTCCTTGGAAGGGGCCAGCACAGCCCTAGGTAGGGATAGGACACGCTTTGCTAGATGGTCATATGCGAGTTCAGCAGGTGTGGGGCTCAGAGCCAGGGCCAGTGATGATGGAAGGCCATTCTTGCCTTTTGCCTTGGGCTGCCTCCAGGAACTGGCCGGCCTTCGGAGGACTTTAGACTTCTGCTGGGGGTAGAGCAGAAGTTTGAACCAATTTTATTTAGAAGGCTCCAGTTGGCATATGATGTGTAACACACATCCACTGGTAAAAGAATACTGCAGGGCTCATCAAATAAAGTTAGGAGTGGAGTAAACAGGCCTTCAAAAGAAACTTCTGAGGTCAAAAGAGTCACACGGTGTACCTCAGGTCATGGTATGAACACTGGGCTGAGCTCTGTTCTCAGCTTCTCTGGCTCGGGGCTTTTGCCTGGGATGAGGAACAACAGCTGCTCGGGCGGAGGCTGGGTGGCGGCTCTTCACCCATTGTCCTCTGGCATCAGGTGCTTAGGAGCAGCCCCACCCTGCAGCTTTTTCAGGGCCCTATGGCTACCTCATTGACAGATTCTGTCAGTGCTCTGAGCTCACAGAGATGTATGTGGGAGAGAGATTTTGCGCAGTAAGGGAAAACATATGAGACGTGAGTTTGTTAGGAACTTCTTCAGCTGTCATAAAGATGTCATAAAGACACATCAGATGCTGTGTTAATATAAAAAGCATGTTGTTTATCTGGTAGCAGAAGGCTTTCTTCATTCCCAACAAAGATGTAAACCCCAGACCAGAATAAATGAACAAAAATAGGGTAACGGTGGACCAGCCATGCAGCCATGATGGGTCAGGCTGGCATGCCTGGCCTCCTAATTTCCTTCCAGATATGGATTTGTGTTGCTATGCTGAGTAGGGCAGGAGGTTTCCTGAGTACAAAGTGCCAACATGCCAACTCTGAGATAAAAAGTCGTAAATAGACCTTGAGCCTGACCCAGAGCCAGGCTCAGTGTCCTTGGGCCGGTCATACTTATAAGCCAGGTCCCAGGTGGGGGTGGGATGAACAACTGCTGTGGAAATTTCCATGAGCTGTCCACCAGCTCTGGGGAAGCTCTGGTGTTCCCCACGGCATGGGGAGAACATGGCTTATGAAAGAGGCACAAGACATGGTCCCAGCTCATAAGGAACAGGGCCCCTGGAGAGAGGACATGGAGCCACTTGCCAAGAAAGCAAGGGACAAGCAGGTTGCAAAACCTTAAACCACAGTTGTCAATAAGGTCGAGGCATGGAGCCATCACAAAAGTCACTGTCACCTTCCATGGATCAGAACCCTGTTTTGCTTCCCACAGAATATGCTGGAAACACAAATTGAGTATTAAGCTAAAAGCTGATCTTTCTTTAAATATCAATAAAGGTGTCACAAATAATATACATGTTTTTCAGAGAAAAAAAATTATATTACCACTTAGTAGAGCCTGACATACTTTTTTAAGAACTCAGTTTAAGGGACTAGAGAGTTGGCTCAGTGGCTAAGAATGCGTGCTGCTCTCCCAGAGGGATCCACATTAGACAGTCTATAACTATTTTAATCAAATGTTAGATCCAGGGAATGCATTTTACCTACCTCAGGTCACCTCACATGTTCACTCATAGCCTCTCTCTCTCTCTCTCTGTCACCACACACACACACACACACACACACTACATTTTAAAAAAGGAATTCAGATTAAAATTATAGAAATACTCAGATACCTAAATCAACAACAACCTATTTTTAAAGGATGAGGGTTTACAATATGCTCAGTGCTTTTGCGCTTGTTACCGTGTACAAGACCCTGGGTTTGATTCCTAGCACTGAAAAAAAAATTACCTGGATTCCTCAGTTCCATATCTTGTCAAATGCTTTAAAGCAACAGTTTTCAACCTGTGGGTCCTACGACTCCTTTGAGGGGTCAAATGACCCTTTCACGGGGGGTCAGATATCAGATGTCCTGCATATCAGATATTTACATTACGATTCATAACAGTAGCAAAATTGCAGTAATAAAGTAGGCATGAAAGAATTTTATGGTTTGGGGGTTGCTACGACATGAGGGTTGACTGTGTTGTGTTAAAGGATCACGGCATTAGGAAAGTTGAAACCCTGCTGTAGAGTGTGCAATCTTGTAAAATCAGAGGCTATAACCCTTTCAGGGACCGGGGGTGTTTTCTCTTTATAAAATTTAGGCTCTGTGAGGTCTGAGTGTGGCCCCTAAGGGCTCAGACATTGAGAGTTTGGCCCCATCGTAGCAGCACTGGGAGATGGTGGGACCTTTAGGAGGGGGAGTCTAGCGGGAAACCCTTTATATCTCTGGAGGAGCTGCCCCGGGACGGATTAATGTAGCTTCCATTGGACACTAAGATTTCTTGACAGTGAGTTGTTATGAGCCTGGACACTGTCTCTCTCGCCTCCTGTTTGGATACCGCACCAGACCTTGGACTTTAACCATGTAATTCCCAACATACTAGTCAGGACCCCTCTGCTCGGACAAACCGTGAGTAGACTTGTGAGTTCACATGGCTGAAAAGTTAAATATTTTGATTAGGCTTCTTATTTATTCTAACCAGTGCTCCAGCTCCATCTCATTCTGGTTTTCCTCTGCCCTGAACTCCTTGTGATTCCTCTTCAGTCTTGCTAATTGATAGCTGCAAGATAGCTCCAACCAGCAATTTGCGCTACAGCTAATCTGAGGAGAGACAAGCTCCAGCTTCCATTGGATAGGACTTTTGAGCTTGGCTCTGATTGGATCAACCACTATGGCCTGCTCCATGCTGACAGGTTGAGGTTAGACCTGCCATCTCAGCAAGAGTTTGGAATTCTCTTCCACTCCAGGGATCGACCATTCAAACTGATCATGGCTGTTGGGAACAAAATAAAAGGGGGAGGGGGGCGGGGAGAAGTGGGATAGGAAAAAAATGCCCAATGCCCAGCCAGAGTTTCTCTATTCTCTGGTCAGCCAGGCGTGGGAGGGCTGCTACCTACCCTATCCACTCATCCCTGGGTGGGCATGCCTCTATACCACTCTTCAGGGATTGGCCAAGGGGCAGCCCTGCCTGGGGAGCCCCCCCAGAGCTACTTTGCTAAAGTCACCAGGGTTGTGGGAGAGAGGGAATAGGAGAAGAGGTTCCCAACACCGACCTTAGGCAGGGGCCGGAGTTCCAGGAGCATGAGGGAACGCCTACCGTGTCATGTAGGTGAATTATGACCATCGGGGTTCAGACCTCAGCTCGACTGGAGACCAGCCTGCAATTCCCCACACATGGCTACAGATGGAGTGAAGATGTTAAATATTTCCAGTGTAGGCCGCACCTTGGTAACAATAAAAGGGATAGTTTCTAGGCACAAGGCACTGTGGGGAATATTAAGATGTGTAGTTCATAATCTATTAGGTCCAAAAGGACAAGATGAAAAACTCCCGCACTGTGCTGTTAGGTATGATGTGAGAAGGAGGCCAGAAAATGCTGCAGCAAAGTACCATGAAGCCAGACCACTATTGCTTCTGATTAAGGGATTCTAAGCAGATAATACTAAGTTAGGTCCTAGAGGATGTGTGGGTCTCTAATTGTAAGTGAGCAGGGAAGATGGGGTTGGGGTTGAGGACCAAGTTGGTATCCCCTGTTACTGGGAGCACTTGCTAAGGCAAGTGATACAGCCCTAATGGTTACCTTAGCAACCAAGATGATCCAAGTCAAGGTGCCAGGAGATGGAGATGTTTTTTCTTTGCCTGACCAGTCGGAAGCGCAGAACCTCCATTCATACCCCATGTAGTCCAGGGTAGGAGATGGAAGCCACTGGTGCCATCACTCTGGTGGCTGATACAAGTGCTTGGAGGACTGTATGGCTCTTGAGGGAGGACTCTTGAGGGAAGACTATTCTATTCCTGTCACTTAAAACTTGGTCAAGAGTGTTGCTTACTGCTGGTCTAGAGTTACCATCTCAGCTCAGCACTCTAGGTAGGTATTCAACTACTCAGGCAGCAGCAGCCCCAGGGACTATGGTAGGAAGGAGGATGGAGCATCTTCCTTGAAGTAGCACTCCTGCCCTCTCCTTCTGGGGCTCCTCACACCCAACAATGAGACAGCTTGTTTTCCCTTCTGTAGATGCCCGTCATGTACTCTTGGTTGCCCAACATTCCTGGGGAGGGGTACTGAGGTGGGGGAAGTAGCTGAGGTGCTCCCGTCTGACACCTGTCTCATCACTGCAAAGAAAGAGAAGATCTAGAGCCAGAGGAGCACTGTGCTCTGCCCAGTCTTGGAAGCTCGTGCCTCTTAGGATCACTGACTTCACCTGAGGGAGCTGGGCAAGACTATGCTCCTCTATCCTATGGCCACATTGAATTTTTAGTTTCCCTGCCATTAGCTAAAACAGTGTCCTTGGTCAGTTCTCAGCTATCAGTTGAAATCCCCTGGGTATCTGGTGAAATCGTGCCCACAGGGGGCTCTAATCATGCAGTACTTTCTGCTTGCCTTCTGATGCTTGGTGCCTGTGGTCCACACTTCCCTGCTCTGCCTCCTTTCTGCAATGCAAAGATGTGCTGCCCATGAAGGTCTTCTTCAGAGTTCTTCTCTGTCCCTGGTGCCTACCCTCTGGAGTGTTTGCTGAGTCTCCTGTTTGCAACTTGGGGCACAAATCTGTAAATGTCTCCAGAACTTGTATTATTTTTATTAATTTAGAAAAAACAAAATACCTTTTACATAGTACCCAGTGACTTTATTCTTGCGTGCGCCCTGACTCGCCAGCAAGAATAATGCTGCAACAGGATCCTTCTGCAACACGTTTATTGGGAGAGCATTAACTGCGTAGGCGAAAGACCCTGAGCCCAGAAATGGTGCTGCTTATATAGGCCTAGGAGTGACGTGTCCATACCTGTTTGGTTATGCTACCAGTACCTCATTAATATGCATCGGGCCAGGCAGTGACTCGGCAAAAAAACTCTTATGCACATGAGCACATTGGTTGTTTATCCATAATCATGGGCGGTGGCCAGTGGTAGCCAGCGCCATCTTGTAATGGTGTTTGTGGCTTCCCACACTTTATAAAGGAGAACAAAGCAGGTATGTTTTCAGTGATTAGGGCCCCTCCCCCAAATGAGAGGATTCAAAGGCATGAGGCTGAATCATAGGTTCCCTTCAAGACAATCACTACTTCCTAATTCATGTCATAATCATCAGTTATTTTCCCTAAATTAAATCAACATATAGTAGTTCCCGGAGTTGAGGTAGGAGAGAAGGCTGGAAAGAGGCATGAAGGGTTGTTTGGAAAGACAAACTTCTCCTTTTTTCTCCTCCTCCTCTTCCTCCTTCTCTTCCTCCCCCCCCCCCCAAATATGCATGTAGGCATGCACATGCGCGCTCGCGCGCGCGCGCACACACACACACACACACACACACACACACACACAAATATGCACGCAGGCACACATATGTGTATCAGGTTCCATCACCAATACCACAAAAGAAAATACAGAAAAAATCTCAAATGAGAAGATGTGGTCAGACCTCTCTACCAGGTAGAACCTGGCTGGTCCTTTCTTCTCCTTTGGTCTCTTAAGACCCTGCCTGCTTTCCCAGGAGCCTGCCCACCTCACCATGCCACCCCTCATGGTAAAACCTTCTCCTTTTTTTCTCCCTAGACCTTTCAAGATCCAACCTGCCTTCATCAGAAGTTCTGCAGATTGTGCTGCCACCCAGCCCAGAGACCATTCCTAACAAACGCTCCTTTTGTCCTTATTCAGAGAAGCTTCCCTTTCCATTGAACATCAGTGAATGCTGAGACTTATGGCTATACAAGGTGCAATGAATGAACCGTGGTGAGCGATCAGTCCTAAACAAGACACGTATGCCTTTTGTTCGAATGCTCAGGGAACATTGTGGAAAGGGGGTCAGAAAGACTCTAAGGGCTGGAAGGTAGGGAGCAGGGCTGGGGAATGCTCTGGGAAAGACATAGCCACTGTAATCATGAACTCACAGCATCTATGCATGCCTGCACTGAGCCTGCATGAGTGGCTGGTCAGCAGTCAAGCATGCAGGGAAGAGGGGCTCAGGGGACCGAACTCTGCACTGCTGAACTAGATGCCACAGACAGACACACAGAGAAAGGGAGCCATTGCCTTCAGTTGTGTACCTACTGGTGACTCCACCACATGCCGTTGGATAGTTCCATTTGTCACACAGAAGACCTTGGCTAAATTAAATGAGCCTCAAGTCATGGCCAAACCCAAAAGTCATGAATCTGGGAGGGAAAGGCAGGAAAAAGGTGGGGTTGATACCAATGGTAGGGAAATAACATAGGGTGGAGAGATGATCAGAAAACATTCAATGCATGTATGAAACTGTCAAAGAACAAAGTTAGAAAGAGGCATTTCTTTTCATTTTCAACAAACAAGGACAAAGAATTTAAGGGAATACTATAAAAGTAACTTTTACTTGATAGATGTAATTGTCATCTTGGAGGCTTACTGATGAATAATCTCACCCTTTCTAGTTCTTTCTGAACTCTGGCTGGCTGTTTCAACTCAACAGTTGTGGCTCAAACTCCTCTCCAAGCTGACTGATTCCATCTGGCTTCTCTCAGCTTCTCACTGAATTGCTCTGCTTGGCTTCAAACTAACTCTGATCATTTTTTTCTAATCTTTTGGCTCCTTGTTATTCTCTGGCTTCAGCTGTCTCTGCTGGCCGGCACTGCACTCAGGAACTCACAAACAAACTGAACTCCACTGCACTGCACTCACTGCACTGACTCCCAACTGATGGAAGCTCACTCCTTGTCTGCTCTAAGTCCTTCCTCTGCTGTTCTTGTGAGAGTTGGGCGTATCCTATCTCTGACTCATTCTGTCAAATCTTTCTCTGGCTCTTCACTTTGTCTACTCCTCAATTAAACGTCACTTTCAAAAATGACTGCTTCCTTCTAAAACTAATTTTATCTTAAAGGTGTGTCTGTATTCTAGCCAGAGGGTTTAAGGGCATGTACTAAGGGCATGTTTGGATTCCAGTCAGATCACACAGACGTAGAAGGCCTTTGGAATGTGATCCCTCGCCAGAATAGCTATGTTGTTGGCTTAAAATATCTCTACAGAATATCATTTTAAGAGTAATTAAAGTTCGGGATCATGAGTCTACTGGAAAATTACTATATTAATTCTAGAAAGCTAAACACGCCAGTATCTTGCCTTGTTTCCTTTCACCGATGAATGAATAAAACTCAAAATTACTAAGAAAGCAAAAGAAAATAATGGATATCCAACTTATTTTGAGTAAGATGTTGATGGTTACATACTTCATTTGTAAGAATTTGGCTGTGTGGTGGCTCCAGAATTAGTCCCAGCACTTGGGAGGCAGAGGCAGGTTGATATCTGTAAGTCTGAGGCCATTCAGGGCCACCCAGTGAGACTTTGTCTAAAAAAAAAAATATGTATGAGCTGTAGACTTAAGATATGCCCATTATGCTACATATACGTTATATCTCAATTTAAATGTGGACTAAGTAAGCCAAAGATGATGGCGTCCTTGGCTAATGTTTAAGTGAAGCAGTGTGCTGGAAAGAAAGAAACCCAGCAGGAAAGAGCAGTGGCCTCCAGGAGGCAGACACTTGCTCCAAGCACGGGCAGAGCTGATGCAGAGAAGAGCATCCTTTTGTAGGTGCTGGGCTGAGCCGGGCTGTTTCCAGCTGTGGGAAGCAGAGTGGGAGACATGTTTAACCAATCCTAATTGTGTAGTCAGCTAATTACAGTGATTAGGCTTGCTGCAGTTCAACAGGGTTGGGTATTCCTCAGTTGTTCTTTTAGGCCTGGGTTGGATGTGGGCCTGCCTTATGACTTCAGATGTTGGCCTGCAATAGTTTGGCTGCAACACACATGGCCCTGAGTCCCATCCCCAGCAGCACAGAATACATGTATGAAGTTTTATTATTTTATTTTAAACACTTCCTGGGCCCCAGATGAAGCTTTATGCTTTCATCTCCAAGAGTTAGGGGTTTGAAGGATCATCTTGAGTCAGTGACCCATGGTCTGCAGACTGCTGAGGACAGCAGGAGCAAACTCTGCCCTGGCCTACCTCTGTACACCACCAATCCATCCCCCTTAGGTCCAAGGTAGTTACAATGTGGGAACAGGGGTACATCCTTGAGAGTGCAGCACTGTTTATGGAAGCAGAAGGACAGAAACCATCTGCAGGACAGGGAGACTGGGGCTGAGAGATGGCTCGTGCTTAAGAGCACTGGCTGTTTTTCCAGAAGACGTGGGTTCAGTTTTCAGTACCCATATGACAGCTCATAGCCATCTGCAATTCCACTTTCAGGGAATATGTCACTCTCACAGAACATCAGTGAACATAAAATAGAAACTAATAAGCCATTTTAAAAAGACAAGGAAAGAAATAAAAATCCAGCATTAAAAAAAAAAAAAAGAATGTTTTATCCTTTAATACAACCGTGAGAAAAAGAGTGAAGATGCCCCATACGCTGACTTGGAGAGCATTGAAAGCTGTTATTATTGATGTAGTTGTTATTAAATTTATTTGTTTAAAATTTTATTTATATATATACAGGTGTGTCTATGTGTATTCCCCATGTGTACAGGGGCCATGGAAGCCAGACGATGGCACTGATCCCCAGAGGATGAAGTTGATGATCCCCACAAGTTGACACTGGATCCCCACAAGATGTCATTGGATTCCCACAAAATGACATTGGATCCCCAGAAAATGCGTTGGGTTACCTGGAGCTGTAGTTATAGGCAGTTGTAAGCCACCTGCATGGGTGCTGGGAACCAAACTTGGGTGCTCATAACCATCAACCCATCTCTCCTGACCCTTATTTTTTTTTTAAGTGTGTGTGTGTGTGTGTGTGTGTGTGTGTGTGTGTGCACCTGTGTGCACAGAAGTGTACATGCTCATGGAGCGATTGACTCTTCCCGAGCTTTACCACTAGGCTATCTCTCCAGGTCCTAAAGCTATTATTTAAAATAAAAAATAATTATTTTATGTCTGTGTGGCTTTTTTGAGACAGGGTTTTACTGTGTAGTCCCGGCTGTTTTGGAACTCTCTCTTTAGAAAGTCTGGCCTCATATTCAGAGATCCACCTGCCTCTGCCTCCCAAGTGCTGGAATTAAATGCATGTGCCACCACTGCCTGGCTCTGTCCATGAAGGTTTCTGCCGCATGGATCTGTACCATATAAATGCCTGGTACCCATGTAGGTCAAAAGAACACACCAGATCCCCCAAAACTGGAGTTATGAGCAATGGAAACCACACTGTGGCTACTGGGAACCAAACCTAGGTGCTCCGAGAGCAGCAAGTGCCCTCTCCAGTCTCTAAAGCTGTTACTTTCCAATGAAAAGGCTGGGCAGTGGTGGTGCGTGCCTTTAGTTCCAGCACCTGGGAGGCATGGGTGGGTGGATGTCTGAATAGGAGTTCAACCAGGTCTACAGAATGAGTTCCAGGACAGCCAGGGCTACACAGAGAACTACTGTCTCTAAAAAATTAAAAACTAAAACAACAACAAAAGAAGCTGACCAGAGCACAGTGCCTGTCTGTCTGCCTGTCTGTCTGTCTGTCTGTCTGTCTGTAGTAAGTTTGTTGAGTGCCTGTTTGCACTCACCCGTGTACTTGAAGTCATCTGATGAAGGAACAAGAGACTAAGCAGTGGGAATGTCTGCATGGGAGGGTGTGGCATGAGGAAAAAAGTGGGAAGCAGGTAAGGAGGTGGGGACTCTTGTCTGGTTTTTGATTTATTGGAGCCATCTGCCTGTGACTCTTATGTGTTGGGAATTGTAGGTATGCAGCACCAATCTTGGCTACAGCACAAATTTTAAAAATAAATTGTTTACAAATTAAGTGACTACATTACCTGATAAAGGAGTAAAATAAATTCATCAAAGTTTTATTCAAAACAGTTTTTGAATATTTATTTGAATATTAAAATTTAAATAATACACTTATTTTAATAATAAATTGAATTTTATAAATCTATTATTTAACTTTTTTTTTTCAGGAAGGCAAGTTTTAGGGCAGAAGGGAGCCCTGTGATTATTTAATCTGGCATTTCTCAGGCAGTGTGTATTGGTTCAGGTATACTGGCAATTTTGATTTATTTATTTTTCAAGTAATAGAATCTTGTCTGTTTTGCATTCGGGCCTTTTATATGAGTGGCAAGTGCTGGACCACAGATGCAGATCCCCAGCCCCTGAATAGGTTTTAATTCCTGTTGTATCAAGTGAGTTAAAGGGTTATTAAATGACCATGTTCCTGTAATACAGATCGTCTGAGAGCCCTGGGCTGTGGAGAGCAGGTGTCCAGGCCGTGACTCAGGCTGTGACTGAGTGGCTCTTCCCTCTTGGAATGGCTCCTCCTGTGCCGGTTTGAAGCATGAGGCAGTCCTGACTTGTTTATAGTCTTAGCTGCATGTTGGCATGGCCGGGGCCCAGGAGTCAAAGGAAATTCTGATTCTGAACACAACAAGGCAATGTGGAGCCTGGCATTTATAGTTCAGCAAATGCGCCTCAGGAGTTTTTTTCTCCAGGTCTGGAAAGGTTAAAGTCTGTCTTAAAGAGGCTCTTGCCCACAGTAAGTAAAAATTGACTTGCCGAGTATTATAAGCTAAGACTGTACGTTGACTTGTTGATGAAGAGTAAAAGATGAAATTACTAAGTAAACAAGTTGAAAACAAACACACACACACACAAACCCCATAAGTACAAATGAATTGATTCTTGGTTGTTCCAGATGTCCAAATCCATAATCAGCTGTGTGTAAGGACACTGAGAAAATGTGAACGTTCTTGAGGTATGATAGCTAAGGAATTAGCTGAAATTGCAGAAAGTAATAGGCCTTTTTAAATGTAAAAGTTTTAGTTTCAATGTCTCTATAGACCATATAGTAACACTTTTGCAAACTCTGGAAAAGCGTGCAGTACCTTCTTGAATATATGATATGTATTAGAACGGGTTATCATTTGAGTAAAAATTATATTAATATATACTATATACCAGGCACAAAGTATCTACAGCGCCTTGCATATATTTATCTATTTAGTTCTCAACAACCTATTAGATATGGGTACTAGCGCTATACAGAAGGAAACGGGGGCATCCAAAGTTTCATTAGTTTAGGGTCACGCAGTAAGAGACAGAGTTGGGATTCTACCCCAGGCTATGTTGACTTTGTTGAACACCTTCAGTTTGCCACCAACTGTGCCAGCTGCCAGAGATCCAATGGTGAGCCAGAGAAAGTTTCTGCTCTCATGGAACTAACTTACATCCCAGATAACCAAATGATTACATCCAGTAGTAAGAAGCACCAGAGACAGAAAGAAAATAAGTTAGAGGAGTGTCGAGTCCCCCTCCCACACTGTACCCAAATAAGGGTCGGGCTGGGTTGTATTTCAGCATATTGTGACATATTGTGAGGGATCGGTAGAAGCCAAGGGCATTCTGGACAGGGAGAGCCCGTGCAGTCTCTGAGCTGGGACTGCTCTTCACACTTCTGAGCACTTTGAGGAGGCCTTTGGAGTAAAGTGAGAACAGGAGGGGTGGGGGGGGGTGGAGCAGCTGAAGATAAGAATATCCCCAGGGTATGGTCATACTGAGTCTTGTGGTCTGTGAGGTCTTGGGACTTTCCTCTGACGAGACAGGAAGTCAGCAGCAGGAAGAGAATTTACATGGTATGGTCTGCCTTTTTGCTTTAGAATAAAACAAAGGATCACTGTAGGTGGATGTGAATAGACAGAGGACCAGAGAGCTGCTTAATGATGCAGGTGCTAAATGATGCTGGCTTAGCTCAGGGCATCTGTGATGCTGAGGTAAGAACTGGTTGACTCAGCAGTCAGCTCGAAGACAGGCTGGGTTTGATGCGAGGTGGGGTGGAAGCAGGTGTCAAGGATGACAAGGTTTCGGGTCTCAGCAGTGGAAGATATGACTGGTTCTTAGAAGTGTTGAGTTGTTGGGGTCAGAGCCTGGGCTGGGCAACCTTAACAAGCTAGTCTTAGTCAACAGGCTAATTAAACATCTAGTGCAAAGCAGAAAAGATGTATTCAGTGTGGTCTCAAGGGTATGGTCCAGTCCCACCCCCAGTCAGTCTTCAGGTTCCTGACATGAGGTTTAGGTTTGAATAGAATGCCTAGCTGTGCAGAACTAAGCTCTCCTGTCAAGTGTGGTCCTGTTCTTCACTGTCTTAGTTCCAGCCTCTTCTGCATGGAACTAAGACAGTGGAACTGCACTGTCAGAACTGTGTGTCTTCCAGGAGACAAACTCTCCCTCTGGCTGGCAACAGGCTTCATCCTTTTCCCTCACCCAGCATAGACTCCTGGGGGAAATTTCAGCTTCTTGAGGTTTATCGTTTCAATAGTTTGACAGCCAAAGGGCAGGGGATGAGTGTCAAGGTGGATGATATTCAAGGGTTAAGCCAAAGAACTCTACTAAGGAGGTGGAAAATGGCGAAGGCATGGAATGTCTGTCCTCCACAGAGATAACAGAGAAGCTGGCGAAAACTGAATCTTTTCTTCTTCTTCTTCTTCTTCTTCTTCTTCTTCTTCTTCTTCTTCTTCTTCTTCTTCTTCTTCTTCTTCTTCTTCTTCTTCTTCTCCTCCTCCTCCTCCTCCTCCTCCTCCTCCTCCTCCTCCTCCTCCTCCTCTTCTTCTTCTCCTTCTTCTCCTTCTCCTCCTTCTCCTCCTTCTTCTTCTTCAAACTTTGGCAACTCACAGAATGTTTGTAGCAAACTAGAGTTTTCAGCTTGCTCTATTCTTAGCCCCTTACTCACACCAGCTGCATGGAGGTCTTGAAAACAACAACCTGCATCCCTGGGGCATCCAGGCTACCACCTCAGGGAGCAAAACGAAGCTGGGAATATGAAGCCTTCTCCTTACAAAACTGCCATCCTTTGACGACCTGGGGGTAAAAGGAGGGCCCCCTTAAAGAGTCCTCATTTTTACTTAAGCCTTAACCATCTTTAACTGTGTAGCTCAGCTGTCTTCCGTAGTTTGGGTAAACACAGACTAATCAAAATCTTGAAGTGACTGACATGTCCACATATGCTTGTGCTTGGGCCATGCTACGGTCAGGAAGAACTGGCGGAGGCCCTTAGCCTTCACCTCTGAGTGCCCCAGAGATTGTGCAAGCAGGAAGTTTAGGTTAAGGTAGAGTTGTCAACCTTTTGGCTGAGTGTTGAAGGCAGGCCCCAACAAGCAACCAGTGGTATGAGGCAGGTAACTTGCTGGTTCCAGGCATTTAGGAAAATCTGTGTCCATCCTCTTACCTGATCAGTAAGCCAAGTAGATGTGTTAATAGTCACACACATAATACACACACACACACACACACACACACACACACCCCACAGACTTCCCATATTAGTTTTGAAAAGTTACTAAACAACAATTATAAGGGCTCCTGGGGAGAATCTGATTTCCAAAGATGCCATGTTGTGTTAAGATAGCCAGATTTTAACAGCAGTACAAGACACACAGAGCTACAGTAATAAACACAGAGGAAATAAAAAAAGATCCTGGGCTAACTATCTAGGCAAAACCCTTAGATCATCTATTTCAAAAACATTCAAAGAACTGATCGGAAGCATGTCTAAAAAATAAACCAAGACAAAAGTAGGAGAATGATGTGCCCCAAAATAGAGACACAAGGAAACAATAAGAATAATAAGATGTGTTGGGGTTGAAACCCACGGTGAGTGAAGTGACTAGTTTACCTGTGGAGCCGAGCAGGCTGGGGAAAGACCACCCCTGGAAATAAGTCCATGGACATTATCCCAGCTTGGAAAAGAAGGAAAATGAATAGAGCGTCAACCCCAGGGACTAACACCAAGGATAGGAGTACAGACAGTGGGAGTCTTGGAGAAATAAGCCTGGGCAGAGAGACTCAAGAAATAATGGCAGAGCCCATCTCAGTTTTGATCAGACTAGCAATCTGCATGCTTAAAGCCTGTATTTTAAACAGAAAAGCCTTAGCTTTCTATAATGCAGCAAAATACTCAAGATAACCAACTTAGAAATAGGAAAGATTTATTTAGGCCTTGGTCCATTGGGCTGTGACTTTGGGGTCTCTCATGAAGCAGCAAGTCATGGTAGGATGGTGTAGTGGGCAGAGCTGCTCACCTCATGGTAGCTGTTGGCTTCTCATGGGAGCAGAGAAGGCTCCCAGGTCCTAATATTCCCTATAAAGTCACAACCTCAGTGATGTGACTTTCTTTCATCAGGCCATACTTCCTAAATGTTTGACAGCCTCCCTATGCCTACTTCCCTTTGGGACCAAAGTGGTCTTTGAGGAAAAAATATTCAAGATCCGAACTATCGAAGCCTTATTAGATTGATTTTGTGGAGAAGGATGGAAAAAGAAGTGGAGACAGTAAGCATAGAGAATACTTTCAGAGTTTTTGTTTTGTTTTGTTTGAAACATGGTCCAAATCATATCAATCTGTCGAAAAACGGAAAATAAACCATGGGAGAAGCGAGCGATTGTCTTAGGTTCGTTAGAGGGAAGCTGGCCTAGCATTGCTGGGCGAAAGGGCTGAGCTGGCACGGAAGCATCTTGGAAAGGCCCCAAGGCTAGGTATTTTCTCCCATTTGGTACAAAGGTGGCATGGACCTGTCGCAACCCTATCTTTTCTGGGTCAGCAGTCCCTTAGGGATGTTGTGGGTCAATGTTGTGTGTGTTGAGTGCACTCCTCAGGGCTGTTTTTCACCTTGGAAAAGGATTGTTTTTTTATTGGCGCTCATAATAAGCAAGCACAATTAGTCTAAATACAGAGCTGAAGGGTATAGAACTTTGGTGTCAGCGCCATAACACTTCCCTAGGCCAAGTGCTTTTGGAGGAACCCAGGCAGAAGCCTCATCACATGGCAAAAAACCAAACCAAACCAAACCAAACCAAAAAACCAACCCGGGCCTAGTCTAGGTCCTGGGGCGGGGGCCTGGGGGGTTCCTCTGTGGTCCCATCAAAACTTCTGAGGTCTTCCCGGCCCGACCCCTAGGAAGCTGAGCTAGCGTCGGTACCCAGGCGACCCTCACGTGGCTGCCAGGTGAACGCTTGTCAATCTTCAGAACGCAGGCGCAGAACAACTGCAGGCTTTTTTCCCTGCCCGGGAGAAAAGACAGCTAACAGGCAGATTAGGGACCGCGGCCTTCAAGGGCGGCCTCTCATTGGTTGCTTTTATTCCACCCTCAGTCCCTATTGGCTGTGAGCTGCGCACGCGGTAAGCACGCTCCCACTGCGTCCTGTGGCATCGGGGCAGCTAACAAACAGCGGCTCAGCCAATGGGAGGGCTCGGAGGCGGGGCAAGCGGAGCGCGGCGTGCGCACCCGGGCTAGAAGGTAAACAGAAGCGGAGAGTGTGCGGAGCGCTCGCAGCGGGGCGAGCGCGCGGAGGCGTTGCGTTGCGGACGGAGGAGCTACCTTCCTGCAGCCCGGTAAGGCTGTCGCCTGCCGGCCCGCTGCTAACCTCAGCACCCCGGGGTCCCTTCTTATACTTTCAAGTGACAGTGCGGCCTGCGTACGGTGCAGCCCTTTCCCGACCCGGGTCTGGCTCAGCGAGCAGAGGGTTGCTTGTGGCCTCTGCGTCGTCCACGCACGTGGCTGCCTTTCTCCCAATAATGTTCTGAACTCTCAGACCCTCGAACTGTGTGCTCTGGCTGCAGTTTGTGTCAGAACTACAACTTCTAAGCCCGAGCCAGCTGTTGGGTTTCACGGCTGGGGTGAAGTCTGGGAAGAAGTCCCTTCCTTGTTCCTTTTTCTTCGTTTCTTTTTGGTCCGTCCTCTTGTTTTTCCCAGACACTGATGGCCACACTACCAGTTTTGACAGCTCCTGCACTCTCTTGCACAGAAGCTGTCACATAACTCAACCAAGCCACCTTCAGAGTGTGAGGGGACAGAGGGAGAACGCTGTAGGGGCGGGTCTGGGTTCTGGGACCCTTCATTGGCTAGGCAGCCTGAAGGGGCAGAGGCTGTGTGCAGACATCCAATCTGGGTTGGGCTTGCAGCACTGTAGAAAATTGATTTAGGCTCACTTGGACTTGGTGTCTGTGGAACGGGACTCTGGAGCTGGGGTGTGTCAGGCCAACCTTCTTGCCGGAGGATTTGGACTAGTGATCATGACAGACATCCAGTTGTGCTGTGGCTGGCGGCCATGCTGGCAGGGAGGTTGTTGGGAAACATTTGGAGTGAGGAAGGCACTTCTGAGAAGAGGCTAGAGGGGTTTGTTGGCTTACAAGAGCAGTGTCTGTACGACTCCGAGGGTAGCTTTGGATGCTATATTTAGCCTTGTGAATAATGAAGACAGCTGAATTGTGACCACTTGTGGACCAGGTGACACAAAGCAAAAGCGAGGCAGGCAATCTGTGCATTCTCTGAGCTAATGAACCACCTGAGACAGAACTTCCCAACTCCAGACTATTAACATGTTGGACCTAATCTTGTTTACTGTGCCTGCTTATCTTATGCAGGGTGTGTAGCTGAATCCCTGGCTTGTACTACTAGACAAATAGTGACACCCCCACGGCCACCCAATCCCACCAATTGTGACAACTGAAAATGTCCCCTGACATTGCAAAATACCCCCAAGAGCAAATTTGGTTGAGAACTATGCAGGCAGGACTCTAGACAGGGTCACCCCATGCTGCCAGGACCTCTGTGCAACTTGCCCACAAGTAGTTGGGAAGTTTAAGACAGTGTTACAGTCACTGCTGTAAACAAATGGTGGAAGGCATTCGGTGGGGGCTTTAAAGGTGAAACCCTGAGTGCACTGGGTGGTAGGGGTGAAACATTCTGAGGGAGACTTGGCGGCTGAAACCCTGGGCCTTTGTGCCTGATGAATGTGACTAAGTAGGCACAAATTATGAAGATGTGGAAAACTGGTAGTTTCTGCCCCTAGGAACATTGGGAGCCTTGGCGGGTTAGCACAGGGAACCACCATAGGATGGTTCTTCAACGGTGAGCAAACAAGTGGGCGCTAAATGCTGGCTAAGAGACTTTCTGAGGGCGCACTGTTCTTATCCACGCAGTTTGCTTAGCCATGTGCGTGTGTTGTAATGTGGAAGGAGAGCATGCCTGTGTCTGCAGGGAGTGTCTGGCTGCACACCACACGTATACATGCACACACATGCAGGTGTTTCCGTGCAGTGTCTGCACACACGCAGTTTGCAGAATGCATTTGTTGTTGATTAGCACCAGAAACCATGGTCCAGTTCTTCTTTTGTGTAGAGTGAGAGGCTTTGCTTTTGGGTCTACATTTTGCTTTCTGTGGAACCTAGAATTTAGTATTAAGTCCTAAAATGATGGCTGTTCGGAGAAGATGAAAGATGATGCACTGGAAAAGAAAAATATCCGAAGCCTTTGCAGTGAATTTGTATTTTTGTGGGAATGTGCCAGGATTCTGCAGCTGGGGAAGGAGGAGCATTCCAAGTAGGGGTTTTGGGGTGCCCTTTGTTACCCACAGAAAAAGACCTGGAAGGGAAGTCACTTCCTTCTTAAGAGAGGTTTATTATTGGGAGGCTCACAGCTTGGCAGGATAATTTTCCGTTAAGAGCCACGGACCCTGAGTCATTCTCTTTGCCAGTCGAAACCAGAGCCGTGTGCAAAATTAGACAGGAATATTATAAGTGTTGTTTTGGCTTGGCAACTGGGAATAGTTCTAACATTCCTGTTAACAGTCAAGAACTGGGGAGAGCCAGTGAGAAAGGAGGTAGTGGCGGGGGCGCTCAAAGATCCTGCTTCTTCTCTAGTTGGTTGTATGATGGGAATGGGCGTGAAGGGGTGGGAGGGGCAGCCTTTAAGGACAGGGTGACCTGAGTCACAGGTAGTAGAATCAGAGGGACCATAGAACTCAGCGTGTGGACTGAATATATACAGGTAGGATATGTGGGTCAGAGTTCTAGATGGTGAAGAAGTTGTGTAATGGTGTCAGTACTGGAAATAGAGGTCATAAGAGAAGGAACTAACTTGGGGGAAGGTGACGATGTTAGTATCAGACATAATGGGGCTGAGTGGCTTTGGAACTATTTTATTCTATCCTTTTTTATTAAGATAAAATTTGCATGCACTAAGTACACCCATATTCCACACAATTGAAAAAAAATCATTAACCACAAGCACAGTCAAAGTTAGAGTAGTTTCATCAGCCTTCAGAGTTCCCGTGTGTGCCTTGGGGCTGCCTGTAGGCCTGGGATGGGTGTGCAGTGCAGATGTGGGCCACTCGGATCAGAGAGTCTACCTGCCTTGAGCATGGGGAAGCCTTGAATAGCTCAAGGACAGAAGGAAGCAGCCCAGCAGACAGTACAGAGTGGGGAAGCAGGAGGGCCAGGACCTGTGTGAGCTGCTCAGCTGCAGACTGTGGAACGGGTGAAGAGATTTTGATGAAGGAAGTTGAGGGGAGAGTTGTGGGAATGTGTGAGGCCGACAGGAAGTGCAGTTGAGGTGGAGGTCGGTTGAGGAGTCCCACTGGCTTGCCCTTCCGATGTCACAGAGGGGCAGCGGGGTGTGCGGGTGTGTGTGCTCTCTTCCTAGGAGAACAGAGTCTGCAGGTGCTTCCCTGTGTTTGGTGCAGGGAGGCTGGGCATGAATTGAGGGATTGAGAGGAAGGGCTTATCTAAAAGAGGACATGCACAAGAAAGGCCTGGGAGAGAGGGTCTGAGATGAGGGACCAAGATTTGAAGGTTCATATCTCATCACTCATGTTCTAGAGTAGAAGGAGCAATGGGGTTGTTACAGAGGGAGTAGGTCCTGGGCTCAGTGTGGGAGGGACAGGGAATCCCGAGGGTACTGAGAGGGAAAGCGCTCTGTGTGTGTGTGTGTGTGTGTGTGTGTGTGAGAGAGAGAGAGAGAGAGAGAGAGAGAGAGAGAGAGAGAGGAGTTAGTTTTACAGCAGATATGTTTGTGTGTGTCTGTGCATGAGTGTGTGTTTGTTTACAGCAGAAAGGTGTGTGTGTGTAGTGTGTTTGTAAGAGTGTGTATGCAAGAGAGTATGTGTGTTTACACCAGAGAGATGTTTCCCTGTTTTCTACCCCTGTACCTCACTGGGCTTTCCCTGAGGCATATAGACTTTCTGCTCGCATCTGTGTGAAGTCAGCACAGGGCTGTACCTCCCCTGCTGTTTTCATAGAATATCTACATGAATTCTTCCGAATTCCTTTAAGAGTTATTCTCTCCAGACCTGGTTAAATCTGAAAAGACCACTTCAGAAAGAGCTCTGTGGGGTTCCTTGTCTTCATTCTGTCCTCTGAGGGTAAGTCACACTGTCTTGATTTATGCATGAGGAAGTGAGCCACACTGGTCCCAGGAGCCACACTGGTCCCGGTGGCCTGGAGGTCAAACATAGTATTTAAGCTGAAGCTGGAAACCGATCTTTGTTGTCAGTCTGTCTGTCAGCCTGCAGTTTGTTAAGTGCCCAGGAGCTAGAAGACCTGCTGTTCACTGGGCTGGTGATATGTCCTGGAGACTTGTTTGCATAAAATGCCAGGTCTTGGCATGGAGAAGGGAGGCAGAGCCAATTGCTGATAGTTCGCCAATGGTTGTCATTTGACAGTGCTCACAGACAACTCCGTTCTTTGAGA
Organism: Mus musculus; assembly: GCF_000001635.26. NCBI lineage: Eukaryota > Metazoa > Chordata > Mammalia > Rodentia > Muridae > Mus > Mus musculus. The sequence goes on along the minus strand of NC_000067.6, from coordinate 180,191,735 downwards.
AAGTGAAAAGTAACTGAGTGGTTCTCGCTCCCCGAGGTGTTGGTAGCTACCACTGGCCATCAAAGGGCAGGCTGGGCATTGCTGCGGCCAGGTTAGTTGAGAATGTCCTGTGAACAGCAACAGCCAGAGCAGACTAGCTTCCTGGGCAACAGCCGCCTGCTTCCTCCGCTCTCCCCGCTTCCCTGTTGTAGACAGGAGTGGGATGAATCTAGGAAAACATGCTTGTGTCTGCAGACTCATGAAGTCAGCGTGGAGACTCACGCAGCCTGACTCATAAAAACTGAGTTTGAACTGGGGAGGGGGTCGGCTCTGCTATTGCCATGCCCATGTGTGTATGTGCTAGTGGGTGAAGCACACAGAGAACGTGTGTATGTGCAGTGGTGCGAGGTGTGTCTTTCTCTGCGTGTTTATGTCCACCATGTTTCCAAGCTGGCAGGCAGCACGCTGAACCACCTCTCTGGGGTGGTGCCTCATCCGACATTGCTAAATAAACCACTCTGGTGAGGACCAACCCAGCCTTTCCCAGCACTGCCTGTCTCCCTGACTCAGAAGTGATCCTGGACTTTATAGGGAGAGCTTTTAATTCTTTCTTTTTTAAAAAAGATATTAGTTATTTGTGCTCTTTTTTGCTTTCACTGGGTCTATAGCAGGATACCTGCATGGTCACAATGTTCATAATCACTCCAATTAATGGTTCTAGATACCCAGTGCATGCCGTAAATACCTTAAATACTTTCATGTGAGGCCTCTAATCTACTCTCAAGTGCAGATGAGAAAACTGAGGGACAAAACTAAGCTTATATAATTTTAACTGCAAGTTGGCAGCCGAGCCAGGTGACCAATTACAGAGGTCTTGACCTAATTGCTGGGCCACTACCTGAGTCAAATACTTTTTTTTAATACATACATTTTTTTTTTGAGACAGGATTTTGCAATGTAGTACAAACTGTTCTCAAACCCATGATCCTCCTGCTTCAGCCTCCAGAGTGGTATGGAATTATAATACGTGCTACCAGGGCTACATCTGGCTGGAGCTCATGGTGAGCAGTGAGGAGGACTGGCTACTTGTGTAGGGCAGGCTGGCCATCCAGTGTGGCTCTCCAGTGTTTGGCCTCTGTCCCATAGTCAAGAGGGCCTTGCATGAGGCTTGGGGGCATCCCTGTCTGCTGCCTGCCTACCAGAGGACACCCCTGTGCTCTCTGGTGGTTCTTTCTCAGTGTTTGCCCTGCAGGAACCAGTTAGAGAGACCGTGAATGCGAAGGAACAAAGTGTTGATGAGGTGGTAGATGAGGTAGGTAGCCATGTAAGAGTGCAAGCCGTGGACTGACAGTGGCTTTTCCGTGTGGGGTGAGGAGGAGAATACAGGTGGTTAACAGTTAGGGGCTGGGAGAAGCATCTGTTCAGGGAGGATGGCATCTGACGCTCCCTCCTGCTCCCACTCATGAGCGGCTTTTGGGGTTCCCTTCCTAGGTAATCCAGTAAAAGGTGGTCTCCGGGCTCTCGGTGGTGGGTCAGGTCCATTTCTGGGTATCAGGACATGAGCTTGATAGTGTTGGGGATCCTTATCCCAGGACCATCCTCAGTGGCCTGTTAGGTTATAATTCCTGGTGATGTCCTGGAATAATTGTGGTTATAGTTTGTTATCCTAGAATTGGAGTCTACAGACTTCATCTTTGAAGGACAGAACATAAGTATTTTGGGTTTTATGGGCCATTGGTCTCTCTTGCAACCAAACCAACAAGAAATGGGAATGGCTGGCCATGGTAGGAAGTACATGGCTGCGACTCAGTACAACTTTATTTACAGAAATAGGCAGTTGGGTTATTAGAGTTAGCGTCACGGTTTATACCTTGGCTGCTCTACCAAGCCAGGCTCAGCCACCCATCCTTGATAAGCCAAATTAAAAGAACAAAAATAACAGTGAAAATCAGAAAAAAAGAGATTTCTTCATTAGAAGAGATCCAGTGATCACCTTCCTCCCCCCATTCCCTGATCCCTCACTAGGGTCCTTATGTGAAGGGAGAGCTTAAATAGAAGACTCAGAAATCCACCTGCCTCTGCCCCCCAAGTGCTGAGATTAAAGGTGTGCACCACCACCGCCCGGCTAAGGCAAGAGATACTTATTCTCAAGCCGTTCCGGCCAAGGTGCTGCTCTGCCTGTCACTGTCCACTGCCTAGGGTCCATACTCCTGCAACAAGGGCTGACAAGTTGCAAATAAATCCCTGAGAGAAAAGTTTCCTCTGTGGGTAGCCCAGGTTTTAAGGCAGTTTTTTTCTTGATGTGAAATTTCTAGGAGGATTCTAGATCATTAGAGTCCATTGTTCCCCAAGACCAGATAGAGACGGTACAACTGCCTCTTTTTATCTTTTAGAGGATATTTAGAAATATCCTCATTTCTTCCAGGCTTGCTGGTTACAGTGAGACTAGCTATGGCCCTGGGACTTGGTTCACTTACCCTCTGGCCCTGAAGGACACTGAGGTCATCTGTCTTCCTCCCGAGAAAATATGGTTACCGTACTTGTTACTCGATCTAACTTAGGCATTCCAGAGACTCTGTGTAGAGTTGGCACTCATTAACTGTTTCTACCTTCTGGTGCAGGGCCAGTGGGGAGGAAGGGTCTGTGCCAAGTGATTTCCTCACCACCCTTCTGAGAAGGGCAGCGGAACCTTATTCCCCAAAGTAAGATGCCTACAGGTTATGTGCCTGGCAGCCAGTTTGGGGGAGGTGTCTTCTGAAGACCAGGGCTAACCAAGGGCCCCAGAGCAGTGTTATTTATAACCTTTTGATCTGTCCCTTAACCTACTGTCTATTCTACCCTAGACAGGCACTAGAAGAATATGGAATAGTTTTTGAAACATGCATATTTGTGTGCTTACTTAAAACGTTTTCTTCAACAACATATTTAAGGGATTTAAAAAAACACATTTTTAATATTATTCAAACAGTACATGTTCTCTGTACAAAATTTTAGAAAACGAATTTTTGAAGACTCTGGCATCCCAGCAAAAGCCTCATGCTTTTAAATGTTCTGTGATGACATGTTTTTCCCTCCAGGGACATGCAGTATACTCTTATTTGTCAATCCTTTCTCTGTGATATTTAAGTTACCACAGTGTTCCACCCTACACGTATACTGCTGTTTACTGAGTTGATTGGTTTTTTGTCAGCTTGACAGAGACCTGGAGTTATCTGGGAAGGGCAAATCTTAATCGAGAAAGACCCCCATAAGATTGGCATGTTAGGGTCCTGTCTTGATGTCTAATTGATGTAGGATGGTCCAGTCCACAGTGGTCAGTGCTACTCCTGGCCAGCTGGTCCTTCTGCCTTGTATAAGGAAGCAGGCTGAGCAAATCCTGAGGAGCAAGCCAGTAAGCAGCATCCATCCGTGGTCTCTGCTTCAGTTTGTGCCCCGGCTTTCTTCTTACTTCAGTTCATGCCCTGGTTTCCTCAAGGATGGGCTCTGATGAGATGTGTCAAACAAATAAAGCCTTCCCCCCCCCAAAGGTGCTTGTAGCCATGGTGTCTTTAACACAGTACAAGAGGGTAACTCAGACACTCACCTGACTCATTTCCAAAAGTGTCGTGACGCCCATTCTTAGAGCCGAATTACCACACACATCCACTTTAAAACAATGTAATTTGAGGGATCGGGGAAGGATTTTGGGGTTGTTATCAGACGGATGGACTGGGGAGAAGGGGCAGAGATTCTTGGAGTGGGTCCTTGTGTGAGGAACTGGGTAAGCAGAGGCCTGGCTTCCCTGGTGACACCTATTGTTGCTTGCTGACAGGAAGAGCAGAGGACGGTCTGTTCCATTTCCTTTTCCTTCTCTATCTAGTATTAAGTTGCCTTTGGAAGATGTTAGCACTGTAGGACATTGCTTGACCTGCAGACAGAGGCCCGGAGTTCAGTGACTGAGGTGCATCACTGCTCGTCCTTGACGTGTGACTTTTACGGTGTAGGCGAAGGACAGATCTAATAAGCAGGGATTTGAGGACCTTGGTTCTGAAGCTTGTTTACTCTGATGCATTCCTTCTGACTCCTTGGAGGAATCGTCCTTACATTCTTTCCTTTTTGTCAGAAAAGGGAAAATGTTAAGGATGTAATGGGACTTTTCATTTCCCTTAGAGGGTTGAAATCCACATGTTGCTGTCCAAAGGAAAAGAAGGTTCCTCACTGGGAAGGGGGAGAAGGCACTCACTGGCCTCGTGGGAGCTCCCAGAAAGGAAGAACCTTTGAAGTGACAGTCCAGAGAGTTCTTGGTGTTGGCTCTGGGGCCATCGTCCTTAAGTATGGTCCCTTCTGGTCTCCTTTTCAAGGGCTTGAAGGAATCATGGAAAATTGAACATCTGAAAGGTTTGTGTCGTGGTGAAGCCGGGCGCTTCGGAGACAGAGCAGCAGGTGGAAACTTTAGAAACATCTCTCAGTGGAGGCTTCCTGCTTGGTCTGTGGTGCCAGTCACCCCTGTCCCCTTTCCCTCTTTTTTAGAATGACTAGGGCTATCAAAGTTGGCACATATGGCACTTTGCTAGAAACACAGAATCCTGGGAGTGTGGCAGCTGTCTGTTAAACTCTCCGGTTCCTTCTGCTGCAGCCTGCAGCTGGGGGAGTATTGTTTCTGACGAGCTCTTGGAGTGTTTGGTTGCCATTTGTGGGTCAAAGCTGCAAGAAGGTTTAAGCCATTTTTCTCAAGCTTTTTCAAGCTTTGGAGGAACCAGCTAAATTCTTCTAACTTGCTAGGTATTTATTGCTGTAAAGTACCCTTTGGTGCTGGAGGGTCAGGAATGTATGCAGGAAGATAGACGTGGTTCTTGTCCTGTGGCTAGCAGCCTCTAGCAAGGTAGCTACTAGACAGATCTGGAGAGCACGGTATAGGAAGCTGGGACAGATGCCCCTGAGGAGGGAGGAAATACACTTGTTCCCTTTGCTCAAGGAACCCGGGCCTTCAGGAGGGACCCCCCCCATGAAGTCCATGAGTGGTTTAGCCTGGCTGGAACACATTCAGTGGAAGGAGCACAGTAAGCCTAAGGCTGGTGAGGCTGAGAGGGCTGGGTCAGGAAGGCTCTTTCTGCCTCTTAGGGATCTCAGAGAAGCTGTGGGGTATGGGAGCACTTAGGCAGGGTGTTTCTTTTAAAGAAACTGCTCTGGCTGGCAGCCTGGGAATGCATGGGAAGTCCAAGGCGAGGCAGGGTGGTGAGCACAGCTGTTGTGTGTGGCTAGGGCATCAAGGTTGCTGACTTTAGACAGGCCAGACTTGAAGTGCCCGAGGGCCCCGAGGATGTATATGCATCAGGGGACTGTACTGGCTGGGGATGGCTTCTCAGGGCCAAAGACTTCCTGTGTAGTTTCTGTTTAGGTTCTTATCCCAACCATCCCAAGTCTTTAGTGGCAGCTGTGACAGAGAAGGGCCAGAGGAGGGTCCACCCTTGATCTCAGAGGTGTGAATACCACCACTTCACTGTCCTGGAGCTGGTCCATGATGCCCTGTAGTTATGAAGGCTATTGACTTGGGAAATCTTCCTCGACCATCTCAGGTTGTTCTCTCTCACCATGAGGGCAGTGACAGTTTGGTATATCCTGGCTATGAAGTGGAGTGCATATGGCTACTCTCCAGCCAGATAAAGCTCCCTCCAGTGGATGATGTCTCCATTTGAGGCTTTGTCAGGTCTGTGCTTGTTGGAATCATCACGTGTTTAAAAAAGACTTTTCTGCTCACACGTCTTTCTATATTTGGACAGGCCTGCATTCCCTGGGCACGTTTGTCAGTCCTGGTGACTTTATTTGAAGGTCCCCAATTCGCCAGATAACTTCCAGCCAGGATGTGGCTCCAAGGAGGTAGCTCTGGAAGGCTTTTTTTAAAGGGGGATTGGCAAATGATGGTCAGTAGGAAAGCCTCCCAGAGCCTCGGGGACATTGGCCTCTGGTCTGCCTGTGTCTCTTTCTCAGTCTCTGTGCCCCAGGGGGAAAGCTTCTTCAATGCAATTCTGTTGGAGATGTCTTTATTTACTTTTCTGATACAAATTTAACATTAGGAACAGAAGAGGTGTATAAGAATCTGAGTCATCTGGCTGGTGGTGGCAGGACTGGGCCATGTCTAGGCTCTGAAGATGGTATTTCACAAGGCAGGCACCTCCTTTGTTTCTGCCTCCAGTGCTTACCTGGTGTTGGTGCCCGTTACAGATGTGCTATGGGCACATGGATAGGACACATTGGTTCAGGGCCTGCAGGGACAAGCCAGGTACAGTGATATGCGTGAAGGATGCTGGCACAGTTCTTCTCTGGGTATGAGTATCTACTCTCTCACACAGCTTTACTTGAGGTTGCTGGATCCTTTGTTCCCCTCAGAGTAGAACATTTACTCAGGAACAGTGTCCCCAAACCGGCAGGGTACTGTTGTCAGGGCTGGCGGAGGGTGGGGAGGGTAGTGGGGCTGACATTCCCCACTTGTCCCTGACATCGTGGTGCTGGTATGGTTCTTGTGTGTGAAAGGGTTTCTGGGCTTTGGATGAAAACTATGATATAAATGCCTCCTAGCTGAGTGCCTGACTTGGCTGGATTATTGGTCACGGTGGGATTGGGGTGAACTGGGTATTAATAGGGTCTTTAAGGCCCTAAGTTTGAAAAGCAGAGAGAGAAGAGCTATGGAGAGCAGCTGCCTTCTGCTAGTCATTGCTCCTCCCCTCCTCTTTGCTGTCAGGGGACGGGGACCCCTTGCAGGACGCTGCCTGTAATGATAAGGCTGTGAACGGTTGGTTCACTTTGTCCTGTGAGCGAGGCCCAGCATAGCCCTGCACACCGAGTAAGTAATGTTTACCCAAGGGGTGGCCGTGGACTAATCACAGCAACTTTGAAGTCTACATGCTCATAAAGAGTAGGCTGTGCTCGTTAGCAGGCACTGCCAACTTGAGGAAAGCAGAAATCTACAAGGGAATCTGGGGTGCAGTATCTAGGGCAGGACTTGGCACCATTTTGAAATTCACTAGTATTTCATATACAACTGTTCAGGCAGGAAAGAACGTATGATTCATTCTTCATTAATTTTTAAAAATGTTTATTAACTATGTGTATGCCTACATGTGTGTATATGCACCATGAACCTGCCTGGTGCTTGAAGAGATCAGAAGAAGGGACCAGATTCTGTAGAACTGGAGTTACTGATGGCTTCGATCCACCATGTGGGTGCTGGGAACTAAACCTGGGTCCTCTGCAAGAGCAGCAACAGCTCTTAACCACTGAGTCATCTCTCCAGCCTTCTTAAGCATCAATCCTTTTAAGTAAGGATTTTCTTTTGTTTATGCATATATATATGTATATATATACACACACATATTATATATATGTATTATGTTATATTATATTATATATATCTGAGTGGGTATGTACATGTGTGTGTGGTCAAGCCAGAGAGGATGTCAGATCTCCCAAAGCTTGAGTTACATACAACCACCTGTATACATGGGTGTATGTCTATGGTATATGTATGCAGGTGCCCACTGAGGTCAGAGGACAGTGTGGAATTCCTGGAGCTAGGAAGTTGTGAGCTGTCTGACACAGGTGCTGGGAACCGAACCTGGGACCTCTGCAAGAGCAGCAATAGCTCTTAACCACTGAGCCATCTCCAGTAGTAGGAGTGTGTTTCTGGCACAGATCTTTAAAATCCAGCCACCCTTTCCATGTTCTCCAGGTCCCTCGTGGGAAACCTGAGTAGTATCTAGACTTCAGGGTAGTGGACAAGATGCATCGGTGTGTGTTGAGGGTGGTGGCAGCTGTTGAGTCAGGAGCTGCTATCAGGCCTGCTTGAGCTCCGATTGCACACTGTCTTACCAGTACTAGCTGTTTGATTTGTGGGTTCATTCACCTGTTTATTGCCATTAAATCAGAGGAGTGCAGAGCAGAAACCTAGGGTGTGACCTGGTAATTTTCTCCAAACCTACTGGCTTAGACTGGAGGGTCAGTAAGCTGTGACCAAACAGTGCCTTGTCCTTGTATGTCAGTGAGCCAAGTGCTTGAGGAGGCACTAAACAGGCCAGGGTACCCCACCCCCAACCCCAGGGCCACTGAGAAATTGGTGGTGACTTAGCTGGCTACTTAGTTCTTTCTCTAACTCTGCTGTTCTCACTGACCGATGCCCGTGGATTGTTTATAAGTATTAAGAGGTGCGTAAGAAAGTCTTAGCCCTAGGTGTGCTAACTGCTAGTATTTGAAGGAAAGTTACCACCCAAGGGTACATTATAAACACAGCCTCATAACTGCCTGTTTGGTAGTGAGTTTGTGCTGTAACAATTCTCCTTTTAAGGTCTTTAAAGCCAGAGTATCTGTGTGTACATGTGTGCACATGATGCAGATGCTAGCACAGGCCAGAGGCATCTCTCCCCTGCAACTCACTCTTAGGCAGTTGTGTGCCTGTGCTCAGGTGTCCCCTCGTTCTGGTCAGGACCCTTGCCAGTGCTCCTGTGTGCCCTTCCCCATCTGTGCCTCTCTCGATGTAGTGAAAGATGGAATTGAGGTGCCCCTTTGACTGTCCTCTCTCTTCCGATGTCTGTGAGTCAGGGCCCCTGCTCCTATGCCAGTCCCCAGCCTGAAGTTCCCTTCACCTTCCTCTTACCTGGTCTACCCAGTTCGGCTCCCTGCCTTGGTCATGGTGCTACTTGCAGTGAGATCTCTGGCTCTCCCTGTTTTTTTTCTTTAGCTTCCAGCAAGTTAACAGGACTGATCTTAACCTATAAACATGCCTCAGGGGGTAGTTAATAACCAACTAGGCCAGGCCCTAACTATACTGTAGATACTGGGTCTCAGCATCTCTGACCCTGACCTACATTCAGAAACACTTTCTGCTATGGCCAATAGAGAGCAAAGGAGGCACGCATAGAGGCGGGCAGCTGGCCTCCACAGTGGTGTATGGTTGCATTTACTTGCCCTGTGTGCCTTGTCTGTTGTTCTCAGTGCTGAATTGCAGTGTGGAACCCCTGGCTGATCTGTAGGTCAGGGGAGTTCCCTCAGCTGCCTCCCGCTTCACTGGGAAGTGCATCCGGGATTTGAAAGAGGCAGACACCCTCATCTCTTGGGGCCCGGAGAGAGGCACCACTGTCCTATGTAGACCCCTAGGCCTTCCTGCAAGGAGCTGCTTGGGGAGGGGCCACGTTTGCTTCAGCCTCCCCTGTGCTTCAGAAGGAAGAGCACTAGACTAGGAGTCAGTGCACATGCTAAGTCTTGCCTCTGCCACAGCGCTTTGACTTCTGTGCTGAGGTGTCTCAGAGGCGCTCTTGAGCACAGGTGAGGAAATGCTCGGGCATTGGTAAGTGCGTGGAAGTACTTGGTCATTGCCCTGGGCCCTGCTCCTCTCCTGCCGCTTCAGTTTTCAATCGAAAGGGAAGATCAGCAGAAAAACCAAACCGTCAGTTTTGCCTTCCGCTCAGAGTCGGGGCGAGTACATACGATCCTGTGTCAGATGCGGTACCCGGTCCCTGATTTGGCCTCTTTTCTTCCAGCTCTGAAGGATGGCTGCTATGTTGGGGGATGCCATCATGGTGGCCAAAGGCCTTGCCAAGCTGACCCAAGCAGCGGTGGAAACCCACTTGCAGAACCTGGGCCTTGGTGGGGAGCTCCTCCTGGCGGCCAGGGCCCTGCAGTCTACAGCTGTGGAGCAGTTCAGCATGGTCTTCGGGAAGGTGCAGGTGAGAGGCCCTTCCAGCCATGGGTGTGGGGTGCTGGTAGGCAGAGCCAGACTTGGAGCTCTTAATGTGACCAGGGAATGAACCAGGCCGCAGAAACCTGACCTCCTGTCTTGTTGTAGATGAGACTAGAGTGGCTGGTGTGTCCCACTGTCATTTTAGCGTAGGGTAGGACATTGTGTGAGAATACCAGACTAGGGTGCTTAAGTGACACTACTTACTTCTCAGTTCTGGAGGCTGGGAAGGCCAAGATTGAGGCTCTAGTAGATTTGGCATCCAATAAGGGCCCATTTCCTGGCTCTGTGCTCATGATGTAATCTCCTTCCATGTACTGGCATGCAATGGGTTAGGTTTCAGACATGCAGTCCACAGCAGGGCCCATTTGTAGATCAGCCTGCCCCAGCTTTAGCCTTTGAAGGCTCCTCGTATAGGCAAGGCTTCCTGAGCCTCATCAAGATCTGTTATGTGCTGAAGGCGCTCCTTTCCAGAGGGTCAGCTCTCAGAGCCCTGGGGAGGGCAGCACTGTCTCTCCCCTCCCCTCATGCTGTTGGGGCAAAGGTCCAGGAAACCTCAGCATCTTAGATCAAGGGGTGTGTCTAAACCAAGGCAGCGTCAGCATAGACCTGGCTGTACTGTAGTACTGCCTCTTAGCAACTCAGTACCCTGAAGGGAGGTGTGTAGGTGTGTAGGTGTGTGTGTGTGTGTGTGCGCGTGTGCGTGCACATGCATGCCTATGCAAGCATGTGTGCATACCCTTGTGTGCATGCATTGCAGAGATTGCCCTGCCTCTTTTCCGTGCCATTTCTGTCCTGTGGCATGTCCTGTTGTCATATTAGAGATCAGGTTTCTCTGTGAGGGAGCTGTTATAATAATAGAAGATAACAGACTGGGAGGCTTAAACATCAAGCATATATATGTGTGTGTGTGTGTGTGTGTACGTGCGCGCGTACGTGCATGTATGTATCGTGCGTGCGTGTATGTATGTATATATATATATGCATATATATATGTATGTATATATGTGTGTATATATATGTGTGTGTGTGTGTGTATTCTTCATCCCACAGGCTACTCTGATTTTAAGTCTTTCTCCCCTGCATTCTTGAGGTCCCCTACTGCTCATGTGCGGTGTACTTACTCCCTCCGAGATTACGTCAAGTGCTAGGGTGAGAGTCTTTGTCCTCCTGGTATTGAGGTTGGCTGGTGGGTGGTAGTCCTCTAGAAAGCTTGGAAGATGAGCTTGCTCTGGGTCACTCCAAATGAAGACGGTATTCTAGACTGGGTTTCTTCACCAGTGTGTAAACTCTCACCCGGGACTTCTCGTCCCCACATTGTATAGTGAGACATTGAGGCAGAAGACAGATAGCTCAGTGCCATGGAGGAGGTCCCTGGGCACAGAGGCCTCCTGGGTTCCCTTCCATCCCGAATGCTTAGATTTGTGCAGCTTTTCTCTACCCTGGAGGTCTGAGGGATCTGATCGCTCTGGGAACCCATGTGCTTCATAGTCACACATCTCATCAGGTGCTTAGGGAGGCTGGGGCCCTTTCAGGCACTAGGGGTCCTTTGCTGCGTTGGGAACCCCCAGCTACTGTAATAGCAGTCACACAAGATTAGGAGGTTATTGTGGGAGTTGTGGGACAGGAGGGGATTCTGACCCAGGCTCATCGTACTAGGCCTCCCTGGCTGTAGAGGGCTCCAGAGCCTCAGTGTGCTGTGTTTGTTCTGTTCTAGGATTTGGGGCAGCAGAGCTGGCCTTGGCTCTGGACCCCTGCTCTGCTGCCTGTTGCCTTCTGCCCTTTACCGGTCACATCAGTTCTTAGTCTGTTAGGTATTGTGAAGTGAGTGTAGCTTCTAGTCTACCCACTTCCTGGGAGAGCAGGGCTCTAGTCCTTAGGGCATCTCAGGTAGCTGTGCATGGGGCTGCAGGTCTCCCTGTGTTGCTGTATGGCATCCGGACAGCACGTAGGCCATGGCATTTGCTCAGATTTCATTTGGACCAGTGAACATGGCCATAGGCCTGCCCTCCCCCTCTCTCTAGGACACAGTGCTATTTAATTATAGCATTTACCAGCAGTTTCTGTGACCTTGGGTGTAACTCTGTTGCTGTCTGACAGTGGGGGCCCTATTTTCAGATGTAGAAGTCACTGAGAGTGGTTAGGAACTTGTCCAAGTTCATTCCAGGTTAAAAACTAGAAGGAATCTGGGCTTGGAGGTTAAACCTATGATGTACAAAGGAAACATGGGGTGTCCTCTGCCCCCTTTCTCTGTATCTCAGATTGGCAAGGACAGCCAGGCTCTGACCATGTCTGGCAAGAACTGTAGCTGCATGCCGGGTTGATGGTAGGCTTTGTCTGCTGTGAGGTGCTGTGGCTCCGTGCTTCCCACCTGTGCTCTCCTCTCATCACTCGCTGCTCTGTGACTTATGCTTCTGCAGGCTTTCCTCAGCTTTTGTCCTGGTTTCTCTCCTAAAAGCCCCACGTGCTGCTCAGTGCTGGCCCTGCTTTATAGATGAGGAGCCTGTTGCTACAGCCATGTGCATCTTCCCTGGCCCTGGCTGGGCCTACAGTAAGTGCCCAGTAGTGTATAGCATCCTGCCTGAGATCACACAGCAGGCTTCTAGAAGAAGCATGTGAGAGCTATTTGCTGCCTCCTAGCCTTTGAAGTGGACCTCAGGTCTTAGGCAGCATCCTTTGGAGGGTTAGAGAGGGCTGATGGGCAGTCACATGCAAGTACCTCACCAGCCCAGCCCTGCCCCTCACACTGGCCTTTGTCCCCCGCAGGGTCAGGATAAGCATGAAGATTCATATGCCACTGAGAACTTTGAAGATCTGGAAGCCGAAGTTCAGTTCTCAACACCACAGGCAGCTGGAACCTCCCTGGACTTCTCTGCGGCCTCTTCCCTGGACCAGTCACTGTCTCCATCCCACAGTCAGGGACCGGCCCCTGCCTATGCTTCCAGTGGGCCTTTCAGGGAAGCTGGGCTCCCTGGACAGGCCACCTCTCCTATGGGCAGAGTCAATGGAAGGCTCTTTGTAGATCACAGAGACTTGTTCTTGGCCAACGGCATCCAGCGAAGATCCTTCCACCAGGACCAGTCCTCCGTGGGAGGCCTCACGGCTGAAGACATTGAAAAGGCCCGGCAGGCCAAGGCTCGCCCTGAGAGCAAGCCACACAAGCAGATGGTAGGTCTGAGAGGCGTTCTGGCTGGACTTGGGTGGTTTCTATTCCTAGTGGGGCTGGGGCTGGTCCGCATCTCCCCCCAACCTCCCATGCTGTGACTTTAGAAATACCTGGAAGCCTTTTTGTACAGTGCTGCCAGTGGGAGTGGAGAGGGGAGGCACAGACAGCATGAGCCTCAGGCTGTCTTGTCTCATTTGTTAGTTTTGTCAGTCCTATAGGTCTCTCTTGTTTTTCCCTTCAGCTCAGTGAGCGGGCTCGGGAGCGGAAGGTGCCAGTTACCCGGATTGGGCGGTTGGCCAACTTTGGAGGTGAGGTGGTCACGTACCCCGTGCTGCCCCTCCTCTACTGCCCTGCCCTGCCCTGTTTGTCCTGTTCGAGTGGAGGTGGCCAATGTACATTAAGGTGGAAATGGTTGGGAATCCAGCCGTGCCCCAGTACTGGGTGGTATATGGCCATGTTGCCCATGAAGTAGCTGCTGAGTGTTTTCCTGTGGGTGATGACCTCATTACTGGATTCCAGCCTCATCTTGGCTTATCCCTGGGCCTGGTGTGTGGCTGTATCTTGCCATGGGCTACAGCTTGGGCTAGTTGGCTAGTCCTTGGGGCAGTCTTTGCTGGAAGGAGACCGGTCATGAATACAGGTGCCTCACTGGGCCCTTTGGCTCCCTAGATAGAGGGCCTTTTGGTCTGGGACCAGCCATTTGGGGAACCTGTTTACCAGATCCTATAGTCTGACTGCTAGTGTGGTACTGACAGACTCTGGCCCTTTGCTGCCAACAGTTAAAGCTGATTGCTGCAGGCCTGGGCATTTTATTTGTCCTTGCTTTTATGCAAGTAGCCTTTGACCCTACCATACCTGTGCTCTTCTGGAAGGACATTTACATAGTGCATGTGCACACTGCTCGTCTGCGAGGTCCTGTTGCGAGTGCTTGGCCATTTGCTGCAGGGTGCTGTGATGTGGGTTTCTGGAGGTGCAGTTTATGAAGGTTTATCTGTGCTCTGTAGGTTCTCCAGGTTCAGGCAATGTAAACTACAAAAGAATAGCTTTGCTGGCTTGTTTCACATACTGGCCTTGGACCAGTGGTTAGCTAAATAACAGTTCTGGTAGGTTATGACAGTGATGGTCCTGGTGTTGAGTTGGTTAGGGAGGCCCAGGACCTTCTGTCTTCCCTTTCCTGGAAAGTATATCCTCTTGTTTGTCCATCTCTATCAGTTACTTTCTCTGCTCTCTACCATTGCCAAAACCTGTGGCAGAAGCAACAGGCAGTTTCAGAAGGTTCAGGCTGTGGGTCCTGACAGTTTCTGGGCCTGCAGTGAAGCATCTGTCATGGTGCTTGTGTATGTGGTAGCAGATTCTTCATCGAGTGTGAGAGGAACCTGCTGAGAATGGCTGCTGTTCTGTGCAGTTTCAGAGGAGGAGCTGAGCACAGACCTCTGTCTTGTGCAGGGACATCTGAGCTGCCTGTCCTATGAGTAGGCACCTACCTTCCTACATAGACAGCAGAGGACCTGTTAGGTCTTCCCCGGGGAGAAGACACCTCAGGGAGCTTTGTCTCTTTCTTTTTGTTTCTCTCCCTCTTCCTCCTGGGCTGCAGTGCCTGGGGGATGAGGCTGCTATTGGATGCCAGTATTATCTAGAAGTACACTGTTAGTACCCACGCAGAGGACATTAGCCATGTCTGTCTGTCTGCTCTATGTGGACTTTCTTAGCAGAGTGAGTGAGCCATGTGTATTAATTACAGTGGACTTTAGGGCTGAGGATGTGGTTCAGGGAGTGGAGATCTGGCCTAGCACACACACAAGACCCTGGGTCCCTCCTGAGTACAGGTGGGGCCTGGTCTACAGTGCCTGGTTCCTCAGTACTCTTGTCTGGTTGCTTATGCAGAGGCCCTTTCCAGCCACGTGTTGTAAACAAGCCCTGGGATTTCACCATGCAGAGCAGCACCAGCAGGAGTGGTAGCCTGCTGTTCCACTCTCAATGCTACCCAGCCTGCTCATGAAGGCTCCTGTGGTTAAAATCTTTGCTTTCCACCTGTGGTGACTGGTAGGGAGTGGAGTGACTGTTTCTTTGGTGACTTCCAGAGGGACCTGAATGGGGAGGCTAGGTGAGGCTCCTGAGTTACCCAGAATAGGCTCCCAGCCTGGACACAGGCCCGCTGGACCTCTGCTTTGCCTGCGGGAGAGTTCTGTGCCCTGTCACTTCCCTTCCTTGGTGGCAAAACCACTTTTAATGAGAAGTATTAGGAACTTTCTGTGTATGGGCAGTGTGCCGTCACAGGCCAGGAGGAAGGTCAGGCTGCCAACAGTGGTTCTCTCCTCTCAGTGACATGTGGAGATCAAGCCTTCTAGACACAGAACACACACAGTAGAAGAGGCAGTGCTGTGTGAGGTCCTTGGGTGCAGAAGCAAGGTATCTGAAGATGGCAGAAAAATCCCAGCCTGGAATTCCCCTTCCCAGAGTTAGTTATCCCAGGTTTACCTGGTTCTAGGTGAAGCTGAGCTGGGCAGGGGATTCCAAGAATCTCATTATACCAGGCCCATGAAGGGGAGCCAGTTTATTCTGGGTTCATAGAACCGGGGAGATCATGATCACTGGTAGGGTGAGCTTGTTCTTCCCTCCTGGTCTGCCTGCTGCAGGAGCCTGCCCCTCTCTTGGCAGCTCCTAGGTCTGGTGCAGCTACTGATGGAGCCAGAGGCCTCCTTTCTAGAATGTTCCTTCAGGCATTTGTTTAATAACTGTCTCCCCACCCCCGTGGTAGAGTTTGTGCTTTGCCTGGGAGCCCAGAAGCAGGCAGGGACAGTTTGACCCAGCGCTGTGCGGCCGGGGGTAGGTGTAGGGGGCTCTGACTGCTGTGTGTGCGGCTGGATGTCGTCTGCCTTTTCTGTGGGCGTGTCTCTAAGCTGGAAGGACTCCACAGGGACCTTGGTGACTGAATGCTGCCTGTCCTCCTTTCTTTTGCTAAGTTAGATATTGTGTTAGGTAGGGCGAGGAAGACAGTTGGCGGGAAGTTAATGTTTAATTAGGACTCTGGCTCCCAGTGCCCAGTGCCATCCAGACTGGCCTGGGTAGGCGGAGTGTTAAAGGGCTGGTGCCTGCCCCACCAGACATCCACAGTAGCACCCTATCCCAGGGCACCACCAGCATGTCTTGGTTGTCGCTGTGGCTTCTTCCAGTTTGGCTTGTTCTGCCCCATGTGTCCAATGCATGTGCCTTCCCACAGGATTTGAAGACAGTGCACACACCCGAGATGGAAAGTGCTTTCAATTTTTACATTGATTTTTATTTTAACTATGCTGGGCTAAATGCATTAGAATTCACTCTCCATGTTTCTTCTCGCCTGTTTTTTAATGGCCTCCAGAAATCTTAAAAGTCATGCATGTAGTTGACACGAGACTTCCTTTGTCACCATGGGCCTGATTGTTTTGAATAAACAAGCTGTTTTGCTGCCATGTCTTGGACCTGAGAGTGTGGGCACTTGACACCTTTGGTTCTCTTAGTGACCTCTGTGATAGGAACGGCTGGTAAGGTGGGCAAAGTAGAGCATGCACTGCCACCTAGTGGCAAATAAATATAGTATTAAATGTGTAAAAGAATTACCTTTTAATTAAAAAGCATTTAAAAAGTTACTTGAGTGTTGTGTTTTTGGTTTTTGTTTTTGTTTTTGTTTTTTGAGACAAGGTTACCATATATACTCCTGGATATTCTGGAATTTGCTTTGCATCCTTGGGTGGCCTTGAACTATGTTAGACCTCGTGCCTCAGCCTCCAAAATGCTGGGATGACAGCATGTGTGGCCACACACAGCCTAAATTTCTTTCTATACATTTTCAGCAAATCCAGCGTTTTTCTGTAATGCATTGATTATTGTAGAAAGACTGGAGAAGAGTTTCATAGCCCTTGCCCCGTCTCTGAGTGGTATGCCGTCCTGTACAGCCTTTGGGAAGGGAGCTTCCAGGAAGGTGTGGGCCCTGAGCCAGACTCCCAGGCTCTCTGCCTGGCCTCAGCCATACCTCCTGGGAGGGAAGACCCAAGGGCTATTGTTCTCGGTCACTATCAGTGCTGCCAGCATGGGAGTGGGGGGGGGGGTTCTGTTCTGGCCCCAGGGACTTCAGCTGGGACACCCCGTGTTTTTGCTGTTGTTGAACGTCCCAGGTTTTACTGCTACCTGTTGCATATCGATACAGTGATTCAAGACTACTGGATGCTCTTGCAGACTTGAGTGAGTGGCTGTCTTCTATAGTTGTATTTCCAGGAAGTGGTCCACAGACCAGGCTTGCTCTGTCTTCCTATTTGTGCTGGTTCCTTCCAATATGGAGTCTGCCTGTGTTTTCGCGAGTGTGGGTTGTCACAGGTGATGGATGAGAGCTGCGCAAACTCACAGGCAGCACTTGCTCAGAGCTGACTGTCCTACAACCACCAGTGTGTGTTCTTTCCTACTCCCTATTGGGAGTACCCAGCGAATGTTAGTACATTGCAGTGGTACCTGCCTGCTGGTCACCAGGCCTGGTACCTACCTGGGTGGTCCCAGCCACTCAAGCACCTGCTTTCTTACCCTTCCAGGTCTGGCTGTAGGTCTGGGAATTGGGGCGTTGGCTGAAGTTGCCAAGAAGAGTCTGCGTTCTGAGAACTCCACAGGTGAGCAGGGCCCTGTGTACAAAGGGTGGATGATTATGTGAGGTCATCATTGTCATTGTCCGGACCACCCCATGCCCTCCCAGAGCTTCCTCAGGCAGGAGTCCTCCGAAATGTAGTTCCTGTGGATGTAGTTCCTGCGGTTGAGTGATTGGTAGACTGACTTGCTTAGAGAGTTGGAGGATTGGAGAATTGGCGATGGCTCCCGCCTTCAGCCCCAGCTGACCCCCTCCCCCCAGCCCCTCTGGCTCCCTTAGCATGCCCACACTCTTGTTACCACCAGCATGTGCACCTCCATACTTGCTTGCTTGCCCACCATTCGTTCCTGCTCTCCTCTCCTGCCCTGCTCCCGAGGACCTATGAATTGTGATCTGCCGAGGTCAAATGCAAAGCTCCTTTGTCCCCGTGGGTAGGGATATAGGTATGGGGACAGACGTATTGTATCATTCCTTCATTGAACATGGCTCAGAGAGGCTGGGGCCATTCCAGAGACAAAGACCAGACCACCTCTGTTCTCTGCCGCCCAGGATCTGGCCCATCAGCCTTGCCTGGAACACAAGTTCAGTGACCACTTGTGGCTGTACAATCTAGAGAATGTTCTGCATTCAGTCCCCACCAAACCCGAGGGGTTTCCTGATGCTCGGATTCTGGCTGGGGAAGGAGCCGTGTGAGCCCCTCTCTGAGGGTAGATGGCTGGGAGTTTACCCAGCAGAGCCATTAGGGGTTCCTAATCGGTGGATTTTCCAAGTGCATCTGAGGTTCTGGTCCCATACTCTCCTGAAGGTTCCTCACAGCTCTCACACCCATTCACAGGACCTCTTGGTACTCATGGTCTGAGGGGCCTGAGGGGGTGTACCAGCTCTCCAGACAGCACTTCACTCACGGGGTTCTCAGGCTCCAGTCCTAGGATGGACACCTTGTGTGTTCTTGGAAGGGACCAGAGAACAGGGGATTTAGCGTGGGTATTTTTAGTGCTGGTGCTTAAGTACTTTGGGATGTGAAACCCGTGGTTTTTTCTGGTTGAGAAGCTAGCTTTCCCAAGATCCAGCACCTCCTGCCAACCACTTTCCATCCTACCTCGTCTAAGAGGAGAGAGGTCAGCCTACCTTCAAGGGCATAGCTGGTGTCCTTTTTCAGGGACTCTAGAGACTAAGGCTTCGGTTCCTTTAGCCTTGCCAGTAGGTCCTGAGGCATTACAGAGTAAATGGCCTTGGGAGATGTACCTACTCAGGCTCATAATCTGCCTACAGTGCCCTGATCTTTAAGCTGCTGTCCAGGCTAGTAAGCTCTGCCCAGGAGACCCTGTCCTGCATTGGGCATACCACCATATTTCTGGCTTGTCCTGCTTGGTTCGGGCCATTCTGGGTGGGAGACATGTCAGCCTATGAGGATCAGCCCACTGTGGGGTGGAGACGCCCAGAAAAAGCCAGTTGGGTTAGACACCATCTCCAAGTACCAGGAGATGGTGCTCAGCTGAGGTATGGTTTGTGTATAGGTGAGCGACAGTTTCCCCTCCTTTGTCCTAGAATTAGTGGCCTTGCCTGTGTTCACTCCTGTCTTCCTAATCCTGAGTCCCAGGACCTGGGGAGGACAGGGGAGGGCTGCCCCACTCTTGGTGCTGCCTTCTGCTGTTGCCGGGGTCCCTTCTGGGCCCACTTGTCCTGGATTGGTCCTACACCAGGGTTTAAGTAGGTCTTGGAATAGCCTAGACTTCTGTGGACCGACCCTCCTACACTGCATGTCTTGTTCTCTTGTTTGGACCAGGGAGTGAGCCTAAGTCCTCAGTGTGTCTGCCACTGGGTGCTGGCAGTTGAGGGCTCTATAATTCTTCTCCCCATGGTAGCCCCCTTCTCTGGCTTGCCAGAAGCAGGCTGGGCTTTGCCTGATGCAAGGGCAGTTGTTAAGTCCTCTTCCCTTGGCCTTCCAGGCTCGTGGCTATGTACTGAAGGAGCTTCCAGGTGCTGAGGGGCTGGGGAGGACAGGGAGACCTGGTAGCTTAGACCCCTGTTAGTGCTCCTCCCTTGCCACAGGGTGGATTTGGCATGTGGGCAGAAGCAATAGTGCCTTTTGGCCATGCTGATGGCTGGCAGCAGCATGCATTTGGCACTGCCAGCTCCCTGGAGTCATCATCCAGCTGTTGCTACCACTCTGTGTCCTAGAAGGGGTTGTCTTTGGGCCAGTTGGCTGTGCCAAGCTGTGGGGCAGAGGGGAGAAACAATACCCAAAGACTGTGCTGTCCTTGACCCTGACGATAGAGTCCTTACTGCAGCCAAGACCCATGTGGTATGGTGCACAGACCCAGAGACTCGTCAGCCAGGACAAGTAGGGTAGAGGCTTGCTTATCTTCTCCTAACCTCCTGCCAGACTTGACCCACTAGTAAGGGAGGCCTCCCTAACTTTGGAGGTCTATAGAGAATATGCATAGGGATTTGAAATTTCCTTCCAGTTTCTGTGGACACTTAACAGTTGTGTATTTCGCCTGAGTCCCTATGCCCAGGCATCATGAAGGTTTCTTCCAGTCTCCCTTCCTAAACCCTGGATGCATGATGAGTCCTTCTGTCCCATAGGAAAAAAAGCCGTGCTGGATTCTAGCCCCTTCCTGTCAGAGGCAAATGCAGAGCGCATTGTGAGTACACTGTGCAAGGTGCGTGGGGCCGCACTGAAGCTGGGCCAGATGCTGAGCATCCAGGGTGAGTGGAGGGCTCAGTCCTGCACCAGCTGGGGATATCCAGGTGGGGGTAGTGGCGGGCAGAGTGGCAAGGTGTGTTAACAGAGCTGCTGTGGCAGTCTGGGACATGGGGATGTTTATGTCATCTTCAAACAGGGGCATGTTTCTTGCTTCTGGGTGGGTGTTTTGAGAAACTGAGAGGCAGTCTCTAAGCATGGCAGCCTGGTCCTGCCACACTGCCTGCTCTATTGGTCACTGGGAACTAGTAGAGGAGCTTGCATTTTGGCTTTGGGGACCAGTGTGTGACCTCAGAGGGAGCAGGGAGGAGAGACTAGGCTGGCAGAGCAAGGGTGAGGAGCCGAATTGAGCTCTGCAGTAGCTCTAAATGGTGCTTACACTCCCAGGGCTTTTGAAAAAGCAAGCACATGGGGAGGGGAGGGCACTGTCATAGTTGTTTGTCTATTGCTGTGGTAAAACACCAAGACAACTTAGAGGAGGAGACTGAGTATGAAACCATCATGGTGGAGAACATGGCAATAGGCAGCCATGGTACTGGTGCAGTAGCTGAGAGCTTACATCTTGATCTACATGCATGAGGCAGAGAGGGGGAAACAAGAGGAGAGGGAGGAGGAAGAGGAAGAGGAGGAGGAAGAAGAGGAGGAAGAGGTGAAGGAAGAAGAAGGAGACCTAACTGGGAATGGCTTGAGCTTTTGAAACCTCAAAGTCCACTCCCAGTGACCCATCTCCTAATCCTTCCCAAATAGTTCCACCAGCCAGGGATTAAGTATTTCAATATATGAGGCTACAAGAGCCATTGTCACTTAAACCACCCACAGGTGTGTTCATGATGGCCCATGCAGTGCCACATTAGGCAGGAAGGAAGGGCACAGTCAGATTATGGGCAGTTTAAATCTCTCTTAGTTATAAAGACCCCTGCCCCCATTACAGTCCTGGTCTGGAGTCTGTGTGCCAGGAGGAAGCTGAGGCTGAGGCTGTCATTTTGGTTGAGTTTCAGGTCCCAGGATAACAGAGGGTAAAGCTTAATGGCCCTGTTCTACCCAGGAGGCCACATGGACACACGGTACCTGGGCAGCCCTGTGTACTGGCCTGTGTACATCCCTAACAGAAGGCCCACTCTGACCTCTCTTGTCTTCCAGATGATGCCTTCATCAACCCTCACCTGGCCAAGATCTTTGAGCGGGTGAGGCAGAGTGCTGACTTCATGCCACTGAAACAGATGACGGTGAGGCTGGCAGGAGGTGGGCTGGGGGAACCACTGCTCAACCCTGGGCATCTAGGAGCAAGCTGTGGGGCAAGCTGGGTGCATATCAGGGTAGCCCAGGTAACCAGCGTGTACTCCTGTCTTCCCTGGCCTCTTTCCAGAAAACCCTCAACAGCGACCTGGGCCCCCACTGGAGGGACAAGCTGGAGTACTTTGAAGAGCGGCCCTTTGCAGCGGCCTCCATAGGGCAGGTGCACCTGGCCCGCATGAAGGGTGGCCGTGAGGTGGCCATGAAGATCCAGGTAGATGCCTCTGAGTGTCCTCACAGGACTTGAGGGTGGGCCCTTACAGGTCTCTGGAGACACCGTCTTTCAGTTTTTAGTACTGGCTGCGCTGGGTGCTAGGAGCGTGTTTGCTAGATGATGAGTTAGGGGTACAGAGCTGCCTCTGACAGTCTTGGTGCAGGATGGCCTCCTGGGGGCCAGGCTGGAGCCTGCAGCTTTTTTCTGGGGTAGGATGAGGAGAATGGAGAACAGCCTTTAGTCTTGGCTCTGTTGCATCCTAGCTGGCCGGATATGGCTGGGACACTAATGAGCAGGGACAGCCTGCCCTGCTGCCTCCCCAGGTAATGTCCTTTCTCTCCCTGCAGTACCCTGGTGTGGCCCAGAGCATTAACAGTGACGTCAACAACCTCATGGCTGTGCTGAACATGAGTAACATGCTTCCAGAAGGTCAGGCTGGGCCGTGGCATGAGGTGTGGGAGGGGTGGGTGGCACTTGGGTTTGGTTCCGGGAATGCCAGGGGAAAGCCCTACAGAGCTCCTTCTCCCACCTGATGCCCCGATTCTGCCACAGGCCTGTTCCCTGAGCACCTGATTGATGTGCTGAGACGGGAGCTTACCCTTGAGTGTGACTACCAGCGGGAGGCTGCCTATGCCAAGAAGTTCAGGTGCGGCTTTCACGAGGACCCCGGGAGGCTGAGGGGCACCCAAGAGGGCAGGCATATCTGTTTTTAAGGGTGGATGGCCCTGGGACCAGGGTGTGGCCATATCCTCCCCACTACAGAGTAGGTTTCCCCGTGGTGGGCTCTCCATTTGGGGTGTGTGTGGGGTCAAGATGGATGTGAGCTCCCTCTCCACACAGGGAACTGCTGAAGGACCATCCCTTCTTCTATGTGCCTGAGATTGTGGATGAGTTGTGCAGTCCCCATGTGCTGACCACAGAGCTCATATCAGGCTTCCCCTTGGACCAGGCAGAAGGGCTGAGCCAGGAAGTGAGGAATGAGGTGCGCCCTAGTGTCCTGACTGCTGTGCTGGGAACCTAATGGTGTGACCAGAGACCCTAAGCCCTTCCTTGGGGGGTGGACAAGGGGTAGTGACTGCGTCTTTCTCTTGGGGCTGCACACCGGGAGCAGTTAGGGTGGGATTCAGGAGGCCAAGCCTTTAGTCTGTGCTGCCTCACCTGGGCCCCCATCCTGTCTCCAGATCTGCTACAACATTTTGGTGCTGTGCCTGAGAGAGCTGTTTGAGTTCCATGTCATGCAGACTGACCCCAACTGGTCCAATTTCTTTTATGACCCTCAGCAGCACAAGGTAAGCCCAGCCTGAGCCTCATGTGAAGGCTCTCGGCAGAGACCCGGGCTCCTACCCTGAAGAAATCCTCCTTCTCTCTGCTCTGTGCTTACCAGCACCACAGGGCGAAGCTTCAGTGTTGTGTCTCCATCTGTAGGTGGCTCTCCTGGACTTCGGCGCAACTAGAGAATATGACAGATCCTTTACTGACCTCTACATTCAGGTAAGAACAGGAATGGGGCCCTGGCCTATGTATATCTTGTAAGTGTGGGAGAGCCATCTGGAGCTGGCCACAGCCTGTCAGGTCCATGTAGCTGGCTCTGATCCCAGGCCAGGGGTTGGGAGGACTGTGGTAGGGTAGGTTGGAGCTCTCTGTTCTTCCTAGGTCATCCGGGCCGCTGCTGACCAGGACAGGGAGGCAGTGCTAAAGAAATCCATAGAGATGAAGTTCCTTACCGGTTATGAGGTCAAGGTGAGTGAATCACCCAGGCTTATTGGGAGATTCAGGCCCAGCTTCTTGTAGGAACCACTGTGTCTTCTTTTGGTACCTAAGAACCAGCTACTCCTGGGGGTCCGGTGTGGGCCCTTGAAGGCCTCTGTAGGCCCAGCATTCTGAAAGCTGCAGTAGAAGTATGTAGGGTAGAGCAGGACTGTTCTGCTTAGGGCTTAACTGGTGCTGTCTGCACACTCTGGTCACCAAGAGGCAGGGGATGACTTGGCTGGATGGACAGAGAATCCAGGCCTCGAGAACCTTTCTACCCAGCAGCTGTCAGAGAGCTGACCCTCCCTGACCTTCTGGTTCACGCCTAGCAGGAGTGCTCCATCAGGATGGATGGCCCTCCTTCATATCCTTCCCACGGTCTGCCACCTGCTTCCTCTGTGTAGCTGGGTTGATTGGTCGCAGACCTGGGTGCCCCTTGTCCCTCCAGTGCTCTGCTGGTGACAGTTACTTCTCATGCATCCTGTGCCTGGCAGGTGACTACTGCTGTGTGCTAGGAACTAGGCAGGCTCCCACCACAATCTCCACAGTGGCTGAGCCCCGGTAGTGCCTATCCTGTGATCTGTGTTTTTGGCTAGAACAACTTTGTAAAGACAGACGTGGATGCTGTGAGAGGAAGGAAGGCCCCTGCACTCTACTGTGTGTCACACGTGGTCTTGTGTCTGCTCAGCTCCTGAGGGTTGACGTTAGTTACCTGTTGACACGGTTTACGACCAACATCATTCTGTCACCTCTGATGTCCTTCGGACCCTAGAACTGGGTACTGAGATGGAGAGCTGTGGCAGGAGATGGGTCTGGGGCTTCTGACCCAGTCATCTCTGCCTTCCTCTTGATGCAGGCCATGGAGGATGCTCACCTGGATGCTATTCTCATCCTGGGGGAGGCCTTTGCCTCCGAAGAGCCCTTCGACTTCGGTACCCAGAGCACTACTGAGAAGATCCACAACCTGATTCCCGTCATGCTGAAGCACCGCCTCATCCCACCCCCAGAGGAGACCTACTCTCTGCACCGCAAGATGGGTGGCTCTTTCCTCATCTGCTCTAAGCTGAAGGCCCGCTTCCCCTGTAAGGCCATGTTCGAGGAAGCGTACAGTAACTACTGCAGGATGAAGTCTGGGCTGCAGTAGGTGAGGTGTGGTCCAGGCTAACTAGGGGCCATGCCCTCCTTCAGGCTCAGTCAAGCAGAGGGAGGACGTTGAAAGGGAGCCACGGCCTCTATGAATAGGAAGAGAGCGTTGCGTAGACCCTCCTATTGCTTCTGTACTGTCCAGACAAAAAGGCAGGCTTCTTTTGCCATCTCCTCCCTGCTGTGGATGTACAACCAGGAACAGGAGCAATGCAGTACTAAACTCAACACAGCCACCTTTGGGGTCTAGTTGGCCATGGGAATGAATTGTGTGTTTCTGGGTGAGCTTATGTCCCTGCCCTTTGCCACCCCAGCCTGTGGCCTGGAGCTAGAAGCTCAGGACAGCAGGGTAGCCACCCTAGCTCAGTCTCAGCATGGACAACAGACCCTTTTAAAAGCAGGGCTGACATTGGATGAGCAGCAGGGCTCCAGCATGCCCCAGGAGAGGGAGCTATCACCCCACCCCAGGGGAGCGACACAGGCTCTTTGTTTGTATGTCTTGTAATTACACATTCATACCTTTGCGTTCAATAAAGAAGTGCGTTGGGGACTGCCATTTCCTATGCGTTCCGTGAATCCTGGGAAGGAGGTGGCCCCACTTATGACCTGGATGTGTGGTCTTTGTCTGTCTCTTGCTCTTGATGGGGACAGAACATGGCAACATAGGCAGATATTAAGCATTTCCATGTATGTGTGTCTCTGACTCAGGACTTTAATGGCACTGGAGATTAAGCCTAATGCCTTGCAGAGTGACTTGAGTGCTCTACCACCGGTTGGTTGTACCCTGAGCCCTTTTACTTTTGGGATGGGATCTCATCAAGTTGCTCAGGCAAGCCTTGAACTTGTAATCCTCCTGCTTAACTCCCCCTCACCCCAAGTAATTAGGATCACAAGTTTAAGCCACCAAGCTTCTTAGGCATTTAGAGAAAACAGCTTGTGGGGTTCAGTGGCTACAGAACAGACACTGAGATCTGGATCTGGGACAGGAACAGTGTGCCCATACAACCCATGCATGCTGTCTGTCCTGGCTAGGGGCCTGGGTCACTGCCACCCCTGCACCACACTAGGCTCACCGAGCTTAAGTTTTACTGCGTGGTGTTCTTGTCCATTTCTTTGTGGAATTTTTGCCAAGTCTTGGTCTTCACAGATGCTGCCTTGGAGGCCCAGTGCGACTTGAAAGATCTGAAAGAGTCTCAATGGCTAAGAGGGTGATGATTTCAGTTGCAGGTTTGGGGTCTCTGATAAGGTCACCCAACCTTGCCTGTGTGTCAGCTGCACCATTCTAACAGAACAGATCCAACTCCTACGTTAATGCTGCAGACAGACAACCCCGAGTCTCAAGCGCCAGTGGAGTGTGCCCTGGGGGCCTAAAGCAGTGCCCGGGGAGTTCTTATCAGAGAAAGGGAGTTGAGCACTTCCATGGATTTGAATGTTATTCTTACCTGAGCTCCAGGACCCGATCAAACCGACCTGTGTCCTCTGGGATAGAGAAGAGGTCCAGAGGGAGATCAGCGAGCCAAGAATGCCTCACACTCTCCACACGGGAAGAAATAGAATACTCAATGCTGACAGTTCCTTATTTTATTGCAGAACATCAAAGTCTGGTTAATTAGGTGATACCAACATAAAATATTGGTGAGAAATCCTTTGTTACATTTTTGACCACCCCACCTTAAATAGTTCTGTGCAAAAGAATCCATGTTATAGTTTGGTAGCAGATACTGTCAGGAAATTCCCTAGGACATCTAGGGACAAAACCAAACCAAATGAGTGCTAAGAGGCCAAAGCAGTATCTTCCCTTCCACACACACACACACAGGTCATAATTTTCTGAACAAAAATGATTACACTGAGGCCATGCAAAACTGTACAATAATATTACAATGAGAAAAAAATCCTAAAAATTTATAAAATAAATGCTGTTATTCTATCAAATAAGGTCATTTTGTTTTCAATGGCATCAAGGCTGACTGATGACAGTCAGTCTCCTAAAACTGAAGTAGGGCTCTGTGTGATGCTGTCCCTGGGACAGGAGAGTGTGGTGCTGGCGCTAGCAGGAGACACACTCACTGTAGCAGGGCTCTGCAAGGAACTGGGTTTGTGAAGACTGAAGGTTCCAACAAGGTAGGAGCCACTCCAAGGGTACAGGGAAATGCTGTGCAGTGGGGCCAGGTGGAACTGGAAGGGGACAGTGGCCTTGGGCTATGGCAGAGTAGGACCTACAGCAGGGTGTCAGCCATTTTAAGTGCACCTGTATTGGGGGTGGGCTGGGTGGGCGGCAGCTAGATGTGCTGAGCTGGGAGAATTAAATTTGTGGTGGCTGCCCTGGGAACGGAGGCTGCCCCTCTGCTCTGGCTTCTCTTTAATGACACCCAAGGACCCACACAAGGCAGCTGAACTTGCCTGGAAATAAACGCGGCCACTAAATTAACAAAATGACAGGATTTTAACATGAAAGAGGAGTAGCTGAAGAAGGGCTGGTGGGAATGACGGGAATTCCAGATGCTTTCTCTAAGCCTAGCTATAGGAATTCAGTGGAAAGCCTAACAGGCCATTTGCAGTTATTCCCCTGTCTTAAAGCTGCTCACTGGGAAAGAACACAAATGGCTAAGCACAGGGAGTATGTACACAAATTTAAAAAATCATATATATATATATATATGATCTGCTTAACAATCTCTGATAGGAAGGCGTTTGTTTTTGGCAAAACCAAAACGAAACCCTGTAATATATTTTGTATACCCACCCAAAACTCACATAACAGATTAGCCAGAATTCAAAGGGTAAATAGCATACAGGCTGGACATAGCACCAAGTACTAACCCATAGACACTATATCAGAAATGTCTCTTAATGTATTTTTTTTTCCATTTCTGGATAAATTCCCGGTGCCACACACTTTCAAATACCTTCCATGGGGTAGGGGGAGCGATCTCAAGAAAGGCTTAAACCTAAGGCCTTGTCTCTAATCTTTGTTATTGACTGCTCTGAGGAATCTTTGTTTCTGTCTCCTGGAAACCGACTAGTCATCTTTCTCCATCCTTTCCCAGTTTCTGACAGGAATACTCTTCACAGAAGGCTGGATGAATCTGGTAAGAGAGTCATTTTTGGAACCCCACCCTCTACTCTGGGCCAGCAGGGCTGCTGTTGGGATGGCTAGTTCTTTGACAGCAGTGGGAAATCCACCAAATCCACAGGGCTCCTTGGGGCAGAGCTGGGGTGGAAGTCACTGTGTGGAGCCGGACTTTAGGGGATGTAGAGGTTTAGACTGATTCTAAAAGGGTTCTTTTAAAAACAAGCACCTGTAGGCAACTTCACAATTGGTTGTCAAAGCTACAAACCAAAGGCTCAGGGTAGAGTTCAGCGTGTCTCAGCCTGGTCAGGTTTCTGCTGGGGGAAGGAGAAAGAAGAGGGAAAGGACGGAGGGAAGGGGAGGCAGCTCTTTCAAGCAAAGTGTCAAGTTGAAGCAGATGTATAGGGATCTGGCCAAACTAAAGATCTGACCCTTGTTTTTGGGTGTACACAAGTTATTTTTATATGATCTGTTTCCAAAAGGATAAATATAGAGTGACACAGTGCCCACCCCAAAAAACCCTTGCTCACTCCAGACTCCAGAGTGTCTGTCAAAGCTGCTGCTTACAAAGACCCCAGCCCACCCTCAACTCTCTTAACACCCCCATAAAGCTGCATGCCTGGGGAGTCTGACCTGCAGGGCCTGGCAGCTGTGTAAAGGTCAGCTTGGAGATCTATTTCAGATGTGGCTTAAAGTGGGGAGAAATGGTGGCTTTTCCATCCCGGAAGAGGAGAGGATTAAGAGAGGCAGGGCCTCTTTACGTCATGAGCACTAGTTTCCACCTGTCCCCTCCTGTGTGCGTAGCTGGAGGACGTCTGAGTAGAGGACTCTGTGGTCTCCTCATGCTTCCTGGGACAAGTGCAGCAGTAGATATCCAGAGGGGAAGCTGGCTCACAGTCCACGGTGGCCAGCACACCACAAGCCCCACCGTCCCCTCACGTGGGAAGGCATATTTGGTCAAGGCCATTCAAGCCTATGCTTCTGAGGTTTTCTGTGATTTAGTAAGGAGACCTGTCCCCAGCAGTGTGTTTAAAACTACCCTTAACCAACAGGGAAGTTGTGCTTAATCCAGAGACTCCTCATTGCAACCTAGAGGGGGCAAGGTTTGGCAGGGACAGAAAAGTAGCTGCGTGACCATCCCATAATCTTCAGAAGCCACGAATTCCCCGTTAGGATGGGAAGGGCTGGAAGGTGGCAGAATTGTTTCACATTCATCTGTGCGAGATACCAAAATATTGTAAGTGGGGGACATGGTCTGAGAACCAGAGGCAAGATGCCTCAGAGCAAGTGAGCCTCTGGAGTGGCTTCACCACCCCCGGTGGTGTTCAGGTCACATCCCACCAATGGCACTAATCTCCAAACATTCCTTAGATTTCCCTGTGACCTCAGCCTGCCTAGGCTTGAGAAGAGACACCATGGGGACCTGACTTCTGATCTCTTTACAGTGTCACTTGAGGCCTTTCTACCCTGTATATGACATAGCTGGGAAACAGACAAGAAACAACACATTTCTTTAAATTAAATGATCTTTCTTATATACGCATCCATCTTTCATCAAACACAAGATGCTTCTTTGACTATTTACATTCAGTATTTAACTTCTACATCTATGTATTTATTTAAACTCTGTATTGTAGTAAAATATGCATTGTTTTAATTCGTGAGGGTTTACTTCCTGGCAACAGTTGGCTGACGCTCATGGAGGCTGCTGGGCGCTACGTGAGGGCTACGGTGAGAACACAACCGGTCTACTCTTAGCGCTGCGTCTGCGCAGTCTGTCTACAGAAGCTACCTGGGGGTTGAGGGGAGGGTGAAGCGGGCCTGGCTGCGGAGGAATCCCCATTGCAGCAGTGCGGAAGGCAAGGCTGCTGCCAGGCACGTTGTCGGAGTGGGAGTGCAGAGTCCCTGCCTGCAGTCACCGGTCCTGGGCTCATGGATCCCAGCTCCCGCGGTCTGTGCTCTCCAGGGAGAGGCTCTTGGTCTTTTGGGGTGAAATGGGACTTGGGGGGCTGCTCAGGTTAGAGCTGTTGGA
Source organism: Mus musculus (assembly GCF_000001635.26). NCBI lineage: Eukaryota > Metazoa > Chordata > Mammalia > Rodentia > Muridae > Mus > Mus musculus. Next base: position 180,162,064 of record NC_000067.6, on the reverse strand, counting down.
AGCTGTGGAATGCCTTGGAGAATCAGAGTCCTGCAAAACAAACAAAGCGTTGGTGAGAAGCAAAGGAACAGAGAACAATCACTGCCCCAGGCCTCTCCAGTACCCACAACCCAACCACCCATGCGTGTCAGCAGACAGCTCCTCCATGAGATGACTGGAGGATGCACACACATGAAAACTGCTGAACCCTTCATTGAAAGGTGATTAGAAGCCTGAAGCTTCTGGAAAGCCACAGTTTACACACCCGTGACAGGCCTTGCCCTCCCTTCAGAGGCACATGCAAAGGGGCAGGGAGTAGATCAGCCTGGACGAAACATTGGCCTTAAGCATGCATGGCAGGTGCAGCCACCATCCATGGCCCATTCACCTCTCCATCATAGTCCCTCGCAGGGGCGTCACTTCCTTGGTCCATGCCTCCTGATGACAAAGAGCCCTCCGAGGGAGAGGGCATGGGCTGTCGCTTTGTGTTATAGCTTCCTCCAGAGAATTCCCTCTTTAGTGCACTGCCATTCTGGGCTGACGACCCTACAGGACAATGGTTGGGAAGAACTATGTATTCAGAAGAGGCCACACCTCTATAAAGTGTACAGGCTTCCAAGAAGACAGAAGTCCCATGCGGAAGGTTGTTTCTGTTGTCCTCTGGCTATGGGACTACTGGTGTTTAGACAGCAGTCCCCAGGCCCTGTGGTGCCCATGGAATCCTTCCAGTGCCATCTGCCATTGCCAGGGTGCCCTCAGCATCGTCATACCACAGACATGTTGGGCTTTCTTCTAACAGATGGGGCATCTGCCTACCCAGACCTCACAGAGGCTCCTAAGACATGGGCTGCACTCTCAGAAGCACACAGCCATCCCCAGGCAAATGCTGCCTTTCAGAAACTCTCATAGAAAACAGAACACAAGAAAGCACTCTTATTTCATAGCTTGAGAGGAACACTTTGGGGGTTACTTTGAGGGCACCCTCAAATGCTGACCTAAGAGCTGGGACATATAGCAAGGGGACCAGTGGCACTGACAACAAGAGAAGAACCCTTGGAAACATGACAAGTACTGTTAGTGCCCATTTAAAAGTGTTCCACGTTTCTCATTATGCTTTAGTCTTTGCTTAAGAAAAGTTTTAATTTTATTAAGTTTCATGACTGGTGAAGGACACTGAGTTATAGACTGTTTCAATGTATTACTGATTTTGTTAACTGCCTTTTACATTAAGAATCCAACAAAACTGTCACCATACAATTGTATGTCCAGCTACTGACCACCAACTGTGTCAGTGCTCAGAAGGCACTGCAGAAGCACACCCGGCAGACTGTTCTCAATGCCCCCGAGGCCCTTCCCTCCCTAAGCCCTCACAGCCTCACCATCCCTGACTCCTTCCAGACACTACCACTACTGCTTGTAAACTGGTGTTCTAGAAATATAGTACCTAGGTCCTTGCCAAATGGTTGTAGTAGGTTAGCCTGATGCTGTTTGTATTCTAAAACTAAAATTGGGTTCCCAAGACTGGTTGCCCCAGAGATGAGAGAGTCTGCACTTAGATGCTAAGTGACCCTGCCCCCAAGTTATTTCTGATTGGCAAATAAAGATGTCAACAGTGTTATGAAAAAGCCCAAACCATTCTGACTCTCAGAAAGCTCATGAGGTAAATAAACACATGCTGTGGTGTGTGGCTCCTTCTCGCCCCCTCGTCTCTTCCCTGCCTCCTCCAACCTTTCTTGTCAGAGTTCTGTGACATGGCTCAGCCTGGACACTTGCTCTTCTCTTGCGTCAGCCCTGTGCTGGCATGCCCAGCTTGTTTGCTTGCTATTTTATGGTTCTAAGTTGTGGGGTAAGTTGTTATGTTGTCAGTAGTGATGAATATAGCATAACTGAACCTCACAATATATGGAAACAAGGCACGTATAGAAACCAGTATTTACTGAATAAACAAAAGTACCAGGGAAGTCCAAGAATGAGGATAACGAGTATGTCTTCTGACTGAAGGACTTTGAAATAGGAAAATGGATGTAGTGTATTTAGCTGCTCGGCCATCAGTGGTTTGGGAATAAAGAAGGCTTTGCTGAGGTCTCTGGTGTCAAGTGTACAGTGTCTGCTGGACACTCAAAGTTGATGGCAATCTGTAACTACCATCTTACATGCAGGAACTATCCCAGCCACGATGAACTAACTCTGTGCACATGTTCCCACACACTCGGGCATGCTGCTGCGGGCATCACTGTACAGTCCCTTCTGGTAGACACAGGTCCCCATCATCTCTACCAGGAAGTTGCTCCTGGGCAAGGGATACCTTTTCTTTGTGGTCTCACCTCCTCAGCTCCTCTCCCCTCCCCGCCCGGCCACTTACGTGCAGACAGGCCGCTGCTGGCACTCATGGAGCGGCCTGGCTCAGGGCGGGACTTGGTGATGGAGGGAATACTGACGGAGCCACTGAATACTGTCCGGCTTTCCTGAGGCCGTGGGTTCTAAAACACAAAGGAGAGGAATACTCTTCAGCCAGTTTTGTGTGGACATTTGCCTTTTACTCTGGTTCTCTAGGCATCTTGAACAGAATGATAGAGGGCAGGGAGCAATCGAGTCCCAGTCTTTCTCACCAGCAGGGCTCTGAAGCCCTGAGAGGAAATGAATGTCATCCCTGCCAAGGAGTACTTACCAATAGGCAGCTTTTGGTTTGCAACGTTACATGGTTAGCTGTAAGTGGGCTGCAGAATTACATGGACATTTGCAGATAACGAAACTGCGTTGTCTACAGTTGAAATTATTTACTTAAGAGACCTGAGTTAGCCTATCTGAAGGAGAGTCAATTAAAATTATTTTCTTGACAAACCTTTCTTCCTGCGCCATGTGTCATGTTCATGAATCTTACTAGCTCTGGAACATGAAGCTTCCTCCTGCTGCACTTCATAGCTCAGTCACAGTTGTACCAGGGAGCATGAGTCTGGGACCTGCCCTACTCAGTGCTTTCAACTAGAAAAGGGGTGCAGGGCAGAGCAAAACCCAGAGAATGCAGACATTTGAATCAATTTCTTAAATATTAGAGTGGGCAGACCACACAGGCCACGTTACTAACTTCTATTTATCTTTTACAACACTTTATTCTTGTGTAGATATGGTCCCACCTTCTTGCAAATATTTTCTGAGGCAAAGGTGGGGTGGGGGCTGGAGGTGGGGCAGGAAGTGAAACAGAGCACTCAGTGTCTGCACTATGGAATCTATGGGCAGCAGGCCCTAGCTTGTTCAGCACTCAGGCTAGCATGTGCCTCCTGGGTTTCTGAGAATCACAGAGGCCACATCTGCAGGAGCAAAGCACTTGCCCTGTCCCACTATGTGGCTCTCCTGCCCTGATCTAACGACTCACATGGCTTATCTGTGAGCATCAGTATCAATAACCTCCCTTTAGATTACATCAGAATTCTTCTAGGAGGAATGAGCATGCATTACACAGATGTTGAGAAAATACAAATAGTTTTATTAAAAAGTAGTCCAAACTCCAACCCTATGACTTTCCTGAAGAATGAGAATGCATTAGTTAAGAAAAGCAAGTCTGATGGAGCTAGCATGCGCTGCTTTTCTGAGAGGAGCTGACCTGGGGATCTTTGTTTGTTTTGTTTGTGTGTGTGTGTGTGTGCACACATCATGCCATTACATATGTGGAGGTCAGAGGACAGGCTCGGCAGCATGCCCCTTACCCACCATGCCATCTCACTTCCACTTTATTTCTACACTCAGCATATCCCATGATGGTCAAGATTAATCAAAATGACTGGGAAATACATTAACCAGCCAGTAGTTTCCTCAGCATTAATTAGTTCATTAAACATGCTTTTTCCTCATTGTCAAGAGACTACACCTGGACTGTGGGGTATTTGGGTGATAATGATCATAAAGAGGCCAATTCTCCTGTTAACTCATCAGATACTACTAATAACTTGCTGTTTCCTACCTGCATTTTCTTTTAAATGTTTATTTATTTGTGTGGGATGTGCGAGTTTGTGTGTGTGTGAATGTGAGCAAATGTGTGCCATACAGGTGGTCAATGGTCCTCTCCCTCACTGTAGGTTTTGGGGTTCCAACCCATGTTGTCAGGTTTGATGGCAAGCATTTTTAGCAACTGAGCCATGACATAGCCCCCAGTTCCTAAAGTTCTTACTAAGCTAACCTATATGCTAACACTTATCAAAGGACAGCTGCCTCTCTGCTACAGTAAGGCAAAGATCAAATGATTTAAACAGGATCTAGGAAGAGGCAGAAACAACAAAGAGGCAAGAAGGAAATCAAGTAGTGTAGTTAACTTTTTGTTTTGTTTTGTTTTTTCCGAGACAGGGTTTCTCTGTGTAGTCCTGGCTGTCCTGGAACTCATTCTATAAACCAGGTTGGCCTTGAACTCAGAAATCTGCCTGCCTCTGCCTCCCAAGTGCTGGGATTAAAGGCGTGCGCCACCACACCCGGCAATTATTTGGGTTGCTAAGAAGTCTAGAACTGGACACTCAGTCACTATGTGATCATAGACCCCATGATGGAGAGATGGCTCTGGATGTGTCTGCGCACTGGGCTTTCCCAAACACCTGCAACCCCAAGAGAAGCAAATCTGCATTGTTACTTTGGTTCCTAGACCAGATCTGCAAAGTCCATGTAATTCTGTGCAGTGTTTTTGCCTTATTTTATCTAAGAAAATTAAAAAAAAAAAAGAAAGTCAAGACAGTCAAAGGCAGCATTTTAGCATCTGCACACACAGGAGCAAGCCTCTGACACACAGCAGTGTGTGTAAGAAGGCCAAGAGGGTCTTTGGAGACAGCAACTGCCAGTCACTCTGCACTTCACAGCTCAGAAGATGGGCTGCTCTCTCTTCTATATGATAAGCCTACGCTAGAGCAAACAATGGAGGCTAAGCTTCCAAAGCATGCTAGTAACTACAACTGAAACTACACTACTAAAGGAATGACAAACAGAAAAGTGTTTATATAAAAAGCCTATCACTTAGTCAAATGATATACACTCCATTAGAATATAACAAGAAACCCAGGATTTTGGACTTTTTTAGTTAAAATGATGCGTAAGGTAGTTTCCCACTGTGTGGCACCACTCAGCTCAAGCTACAGCAAGCAGTGTCTCTCACAGCAAGGTCCTGCTGACTGTGGAGTCCTTGGAATCCATCTCCAGTTGCCAAGCAAACTAAGGTAATTCTATCAAGCAAGGCATTCAGATGGTATTGTTATTTACTTTATCAAAGAAATCTGATAATAAGAACAAAAATAATCTTTTAATCCCTCGAATTTTCTTACTGGAAAATTACTATGTTACAAAATTTAAAAGTCGATGTTACTAATTTACTAACCTGGGGCATTATAAAAAATAAGTTTGCATGGTATAATACAAATAATTTCATATTCATAAAATTAGCTTCCCTTAATGTTCATACACACAGAAACTATTTGATAGGCTAGACATTTTAACGGCCACTTCGGCACATGAGCCATGGTAACACGGCATGGGCTGGAGGAGAGGACCACTGCACCCGTTCAGCAGTGGAGCAACCTCTTTTCCGTTCTTCCTAACTTTTCTTCTTGTGTCTAGGCTGCAATTAAATCCACATCAGCAACCCAAAGATTTGTAAAACCCGACTTTAACTTGGGATTTTTCCTGTTACGTGCTTGTTATTTACAGCATTACTTTGGAGACTTTTGATAGGACTATGGGTGAACTCTAATGACCATAATCTCATCAACTATAAAGCATTTCTCTGACCTGAAGTGGCTATAGGGTAAAGAGCAGCTAAAAAAGAAAAACCTCAGAAATTCAGGGAGCTCTTTTTCTGTGTGTTTTAATAAAATCCAGTTTGGGCTGTTTTTGTTTGGGTGGTTTTCGTTTTAACATGGTATCCAGAATGGAAAATACCATAATGGGAAAACTCTATCCAACAAGACAGACTGAGAAGAGGAGAGAGAGGAGGATAAACAGAAGTCAGAAAGTAGTTGAAGCTGGCAGCTGAGGAGGAAGAAAGGCTAACCACTCTTCTAGGCGCCACCTCAGTGGTTAGAAAATGCACACTCCGTTAGTTAGTCAAGGTTAGCTCGACTCAGCTGTTCATACCCTCAGAGTCACAGAGTGTGGTGTGCCAGGGGCAGAGCGCAGGGACGGGGGGGACCCAGGGCTTATGGACTCAGGAGAGAGAAACTGTTCAGCAGAAGTGACAGTCATGTGATAGATGTGCTCAAAGTTGCTCGGAGAGGAGATCAGGCCGGAGTGGTGATGAGGGGGTGAATAAGGGAAACCTGGCTATCAAAACAACAGAAAGAAAAAAAATGGTGTAAGGTGACACTGATGGATCAGGGTGAGTGACACCAGACAACACACACACGGAGAACAAGGCAGATCTCAGAACTAGTGCCAGTGAAATTCTTTCAGGCCTTAGAGGATTAAATTCTGTAATCAGTTACTCAAAACAGCAGATTTTCAAAAGATCATTTTGTGATAACACCATCCCCATGTTACCGGAACTGAGCGAGTAGCAGCATGGCTTCTAGAGGTCCCAGAGGCTTTGAGGGTCTTCAGGACTTTCTTAAGCATTGCAAAATCTCTCCAAAACACCAAAACTCCAAGCACAGAAGTAGCAAGAAAGCTACAGAAAGGGGGAGGAACCCCAGAGCACTTCCAATGCAAAGTGCAAACCTGCACCCTTCGACTTTATGGCTGTTTCTCAGTTCTGATTTATGCTATGTCCTGGTCTTTAGTGAGCTCATTTCCTTATAACAAAGATGCTGAGATTTGGAGGCTGTGCTAGTCCTGGTTTATCTCTAAGCAGCTCAAAGAACAAGCATGTTTTCAACAAGGGAAAATTTTGCTTTCAATGTTCAAATATGTTCTTTAAAAGGCTATATATAATAATGAAGTTACAAAACGTCTACAGAGAAGGTTTCACATCACCTGATAAATGCTTCCGGGTGAACACGTGGGCAGAGCCACTGAGAGGCCAGCCATTTCCTATAACGGAGATTCTCCCTAGCTCAGTTCTGGAAGAAGAGTGTTTCCAGAGCACACCATCCCTCAAGACTTATCTAAGCCTAAAAGAAAGGCTTCTATATATGACAGTTGATTTATTTTAGAAACGTGAATAAAATCACTGTTTTCTAAGGTTATCATCTATCTATCTATCTATCTATCTATCTATCTATCTATCTATCTATCTATCTATCTATCTATCTACCTACCTACCTATCTATCATCTTTGACTTTAAGAAAGAAAACTATCTTTTTGGAGGGAAGGTGTCATGAGCTGAGTCCAGGCGGCCCTCCATGCATATACAACAAGGAAACACTGTATCATTTCTGGGCTCAGGAAGCAAACTTACTTCTTAAAGAGGTTATTGGGTTCAGTATATTGTGGTCATGAACAACTTTAGAGACAGGTAAAATGTACTGTGTTAGGAATATGGTGATAAACGAACCTTACAGTGATAAATTACTCTTGCATTATGTTGGAGAAAAATGTTCCTGTATGTCTAGCAATCACTTAACAACAACAAAAACCACAGGTATATAAATGATAAAGATTCAAGAAAACTAACTCAGTCTCTCTCTTAAGACTTGAATGCCATCTTATATTAACTGCTTATCTTCTCTCCACTCACGAGGATGGAGACGGAAGGTTCACATCTGATACAAGAGGTCAGAAAAAGACTCTTCCAAGCTTACTGGCCCATCCATATTTAAGACAGAAGCACTGTTATTTCTGGATATCTGGTACAAGTGAAGCAGAGTTAACGTCTAAAGAGCTTTTTAAGTCTTTCTAAGCTCTTAAGTATTTCACAGGAACATGATATTGACTTATTTATGATGAGACATAAAAACATCCAGGGTCCATGTTCTTTGCAGGCAGCAACACAGCTTTGGGACTTGAAAGCGCTTATATACGTTGCCAGATCAATGTAATTCATCTGTTTTTGGAGGGGGGAGGGAGAGGGATAATTCATAATTCCATTTGACTGAAAAGGACACACAGAGTTGAGATTACATTAAAACCCAAGCTCTTGTTACCTGTGAGCACTGCTACAGACACACACAGTGCTGCGCTATTTCCCTGCGTCTGCTCCTAGAGAAGCCCAGGCCTGGGCACAGGGCACATGCTCAAGAAGCGTGCGTCAGAGGGTTAAGTAATGCCTTCAGAGAACTACATCCTCCACATGTGAGATGGGAAAAGTCATGTGGAAATAACAGGAAATAACAGGAAAACTCTGCTGCCTATGACATGTGAGGATGGAGGAACAGTCTCATAAACGCACAACACTTCAGCCTGGAAATAGAACAATGTTATCTTACACAATAATTAAACATTAAAAGAATAAGGCACATTAAAAACCAACTGAATTGGTATGAAAAAGGACTAATCTGGGGTTGTGGAGAGGTGGTTGTCGAGTTAACAAAACCAGGTGATGACAAATACCCCAAACTAACAGTCTAGTTAGAAATCAGCAGCCAGCATGGAGGGTCATATGGATGGAGCCAGTTGGTGGATGAATGACAAATATCATCTGAAATTGTTTTGCTTAATAACAAAAATCTTTTTAGCAATATTAGCAAACCCACAAATTTCTGGTGGGTATGGTGACAGACACCTGGGGCACCTAGAAGGCTGAGGCAGGAGGAAGACAGGCTCAAATTTGAGGCTAGCCTAGGCTACATAGTGAATTTGAGGCTAGCCAGGGCCAGCTAACGAAATCCTCTGTCTCCAAACAAAAGATGCAAGTGGTAAGAGACTGGAGGGAGAGAGTTTAGTTAGGCTGGGTGCAGTGACACAGGCCTCTGTTTCTGGAGACAGAGCCAGTTGGATCTCTATGAGTCTGAAGCCAGCTTAGTCTTCATGGAGAGTTTCAGGTCAGACATGGCTACATAGTAAGACCCTGACTCAAAAAACAGGAACAAAAACAAAACAAAACCCCCACCAAAACCAAAAACCAAACCAAACCAAACAGAAAGAGTAAAGCTGAGGGGTACTTTAAAGTCTCTTACACTATTAAACTGCTGATTTAGACTCCGAGGGTCACACTCCATCGTGAAGGTTGGGAAGACCTTCAGGACAGAAACAGGGTTTCACCTGGTGGGACCCAAGCAGAGCAAGACTAAATCCTGAGATTGTACCACCTTAAGGGAAACGCTGCGTATAAGTAAAACATTTTCTACAATTCCTTTTACATAGTTACAAATATGATTTTAATTTAGAAGGCTAATACCTATCAGAACCTTGGTTTGATTTAGCTGGCATGCTATCTGACAAAATACTTTTAGGTCTAAAGCTGGTTGTCTTTCCATCCCTCAATACTACACACTTTGGAAAAAATGATCAAAAATTCAGTTAAAACAGTGCACTGTTCTCGGTCTCTCCTATGACGAGGTAACTGTTTGTTACACTTCATACAGTCCCCTCTACTAAAGCACTGTGTGCCTGGGCTGTAACTTCCCTTCAGAAAAACGAAATAGCAAGAACAGCAATGGCAGAGCTCTGCCCTCAGGACCCTGCTATGTGCACTGCCCAGATGACAGCATGGCAGTCGAGGACTCTGGAGCAATGTTACCACTGGGAAATGGAGACACCCGTGCTCTTGCTCCAGGCAGAAGCTGGGAAGCAGAAAAGCTTACAAACCCAGCAACGCGCACAGCAGCTCTGAGTCTAACATGCTTGACTTTGAGCTTCTTGCTGGGCTTCACTGTGATCTAGTTACAGCGTATACAGTGTGATAGTGTATGCTTTATATTTACCCAGCACAGCTGATATATCCCAAGGCTAACAGACCCCAAAGGAATACTTTGAATGTGAATAATGTGAACTCAAAAAAGGAATATTTCTGTGGCCACCACCACTCCACCCCCAAAGATGTGAAAATAGCAAGAAAGCACAGTTATGTGATTGTAATGTTTACAACCAAATATTTTGATTGAAATGAATGTAGACTTATTTTTTCTCCAGGAATAAATAAAGACCCCTTTATAGGCTAACCTTGACAATACAGTTCTGATTACACAGCACACTTTATCCCTGCTCTCTCCTTTCTCCTACCACCGTGTTGCCAATGAAATGTAGATAGATGTCCTTAGGAGAGATGACGGTCAGTATTCACAGTTGTCTCCAAAACTGTCATAAGATAGTAATTATTCTGAAGTTCTTTTGCCCAGTTGAGCAGCTACCCTGCTGATCAAAGGGTCCCTCTGGATTTTAGTGGCCTGCTAGGAGTGTGTGACACTGACACGTCAGGAGCAGAGCGCCTGGGGACTTAGCCAACTCCACTAGTAATTTTAACCTCAGCATAATGGGTCTGTGGATGCAATCTTCATGTTGTTAAAGTACAACAGTGTTCCGGTGTGGTACTTTTCACATATAATTGAGCAGGAGACATGCCTGGATTTGCGCAAAGGAGCAGACTGAATTTCACATTTAGCCGAGAGGTGTGACTATGAGTGATGAGCCTGGGTGGGCTTCCGAGGAGACAACACCCAAGCACCTGCATTCAGCTGACTGAGACCTTAGAGCTTTGGGAGCTGCATCTAGGATTTGTCACAGAACCTTTCAAATACAGCGCTTTCTTTCACCAACACTAGCAAACTTGTATTAGCAAATGGAAAACTTTTCTGGGTTAAGAACTTTTGTCAGCTTTCTGAGCTTTAGGTTTCGTCCATCAGATGGCACTGTGTCGTGTGTGTGAAGCAGAGCATGCATGTGAGCCTACGTGAACATCCTTCCCCGGCAGCTGGCCCTGACTCCTCACACCGTTCATATTCACACCGCTCTTCACGCCTCTTACCATGGGCAGGTCTTTTAGGATCTGTATTCCATCTCCAGGACCCATGTGTGCTATGTGGTTAAAATTAGTTGGGTTAGAAATTAATTTATTTCTCATTTCTGGATCTCGTAGCATCTCCCTGTAAGGTAGAATACCTGTTTAGACAGTATTTCCACATTTAATCAATATAACTTTAAAAAATTAAGCATACTTTGTTTATAAAAATAAAGATATAATTAGGATAACAATATAGTAATAGTAATAGTTCAATTCCTTAGACTACTTTGTTTTGTAAATTTTACGTAAGAAGATCTTGAAATTTAGGGCTGATTTGTGTGTGTAATCTGTTCAGTGCTGGAATCAATGCCAGGGGCCACACACAGCAAGTGCTCACCACTCAGCTACACACCTTGATTAAAGATCTTCTACTCTACTTGGCAGATAACTTAAAAAATTATATGTTTATCTTTTATAATAGATACTATTTTAGAAATGGTTTTTAATATAGCTCATGGAGAATAAAGTTAATCTGAATTTCTTTTTGTTTTTCTCTTTTACTTTTTTTTTTGGACAGGATCTTACCCTTTAGCTCAGGGCATGCTGGCCTCAAACTCAAGGTAATCCTCCTGCCTTAGCCTCTTGAGTGTTAAGATTATAGGCATGAGCCACCATACCTGGCTTCTGTACTTCTTCGTAAGCATATACAAATTTGCTATCTACACAAATGATTTATATTACAGAGTTATATATGCATTAAATTATAGTTGTCCTATATACATCCAGAAATGAGTGAAAATATGGTATTTTATTCTCATAACTTTGAGGGGTACTACTCATTACTGTGGGATCCCCATGCAGTTGGAGATAGATCCCTGGGCCTTACTCATGCTTGGCAAATACTCTGCTAATAAGCTACCCCGGCCTTCCAAATTTTGACCATAGCTGAGTGACAAATTTTCAGAGACTCTTTCTTCTGATTCTAGACAGTTCTCTGGGTGATGGCAGCATGGACGGATGCTGGGCACAAGTTAGCTGCATACCTCCTCTGTTGCATCCTCTCTTCTTCAGGGACTCGGAAGGAGTAACGCCGTTTGTTGTTGATATTTCTAACCATTTGTTTCCGACTATTATCTGATGTTTCAGGAACCACAAGTTCATCCCCTTCTGTGAGAAAGAAAATAATAATATTGTTTAGATTGTTAAAGTTCTTCCTATCCATTGGTCTCTGTGATGTTGTAATCAATTATACCGTGTGTACAACTGTGATAGTTAAAGAATTATGTACTAAAAATCAGAAAGCAAGCAATAATTTTCCATGGAATACGCAAAAAAATACATACTGAAATTAGCATAGCTTACAAAACAGTCTCACTTTTGATTATAAGTAAAAGATACTACACTTTTGCTGGAGGAAACTATAGCTGTCTTGGTGTCATGCCTTTAACCAGTCACTCTACCTACTCTTTACACTGTCTTCTCTGTCCTGTAATAAGTGCGTCTGGTGGTTCCAGTCCTCTCAAAGAGCAGCGTGCTCTTTAAACTGCGGAACTGCCTCTCAGCCCCGAGAAACGTCCTCCTTCCCACAGGTTATTTTCCCCCATCCTCACTTTCCTGGATTCCTGGTCTAAGCCCTGACTCTGGGGGCTCACTCCTGTGACCTTCTTAGCCTCTTCCTAGATTGTCTTCAGTACTTCAGAGATTCTGTGGAATGGCTGTGGAACACTGCGACTCTGGACAAGTGTTCCTAATGTAGGCCGAATGACTATGTCTACAGTACCACAGGCATAGACGACAGATCCAGCTCTCACTTTTCTTCCTACCTGGGTGCTCCTCAGGAAAACGTGTGTCAGTCAGACATTCTGCCTATACAGTCACATAGCATAAACAGATAGTTTGCTTACAGCTTGTCTTTATTGTCTTGCCAGAGGTTGACAGTGCATATCACATACTCCAGAGTGAGAGATGCCTGATTCAAATGTGGGTGGAAGGCACTTCATATCCAAATGCCTTGGACTGTTGTAATATTTCCACTGAAATGATCCTATTAATATATTTCCTTACCTGCCATCTTATTTTTGAAATATATTAATCTAATGGTCTCCAATCCTAAGAGATTTAATGATCCTTCAGTGTTTAAAGGTCGGACCTAAAATAATAAAAGTAAAATTAATGTTTCAATAAAACTTTTAAAAATTAAATCATAAAGGTTTTAGTCTATTAAGAATATACTATTAAGAATTTTCACCTACCTATGTCAAAATAAAGAGTTCTTTTTAAAAGTCTCAAGTTAATAATTTTTATTAGCACATATATTATCACATTATTTAAATAAACTAGCTTATAACAACAGTGTTTTAAAGGAAGTCTATCATAAATAAAATCAAGTATAAATAAATAAACCTTAAAACTGACCCTTTAAAAGGCACCAAAAAATGTGACCAAAAAATTAAGTCAGGAAAGAACACACTGGTTTATAAATTCTTATCACTAAACACCATATGCCCACACATGTGGAGATGACAGTGCTGACAGAAAGGGTTCATTGATAAAACAGTGATGGAGGAAGCATTCCTAGAAACCAGCACAGCCAGATCCCTACCTCACACCTACAGTACAAGTCTAAGTGCAGCACAGGCAGACGGAGAGCAAGCAAAACGCTACTGTGCACAAAATATGGCACACAGCTACGTACAGGCGTCAGAAACAGTAAACTTGGAAGAAAATAAAGGTCATAGCTTTATGCCTTGAAGTAGGAAAGTTTCTTAAGAACAGAAAAAGGAAACACCGAAACAACAGGGATACCATGGTATTTCAGTGAAGTTAATAACCCTGCTGAGGAAACTATTCCACCAACGTGACCAGACGTCACAGAATGGAAGAGTCATTCTGTGTGTCAGTAACTCAGGATCCACAAAGGAAGTTCAATTAGCCAGGAAGAAAACAAAAGGCAAAAAACTGGCAAATTCAACAACAAAATGAGCAAACATGATCAGGCATTGCCTGGTGGTAGTTTGAATGTAATTGGTCCCACAGGTCCACAGGAAGCGGCTCTAAGTATAGCCTTGTTGGAGGAGGTGTGGCCTTACTGGAGGAAGTGTGTCACTTTGGAGGCAGCTTTCAGATCTCCTAGTGCTCAAGTTCCACCCAATGTGGGAGAACCTACAGCTGCCTGAGGAAGACAATCTCCTCCTGGCTGCCTTCAGGTAGAGATGTAGAACTCTTGGATTCTCCAGCACCATGTCTGCCTGCCCGCCGCCACACTTCCTGCTATGATGATAATGGACTAACAAGCCTCTGAAACTCTAAGGTAGCTCCAATTAAATGTTTTCCTTTATAAGAGTTGCCTTGGTGTCTCTTCACAGCAATAAAACCCTAACTAAGACAGCCTGGGACATGCAAACATAGCTCAGTGATAAACCAATTTACTACAATTTATAAAATGATATGCTAGGGAAGAAGTGGGTCAGAAAGGACCTGTAAATAATGTGGATGTGACTATCACGGTTGGGAAAAGAACATGGCACTATTGCATAAGGTTCCATAGCTGCAGCCCATGCCTCAGCATGCCACTGTGAGGCTGATCGGGTAAAGAAATTCCCACACCTTCATCAGGACCTAGATACACAGAAATGCCGACAGAGCAATGAATCAGAAGTAATGCTGTCAAGAGGATAATGGATAAACACTATTTACCTAAAAGATGGTTTTATAGTAGTGAAAAAAAATCAATGAACTGGATGTAAATATAACAACATGTATGCATCTTTAAAATGTAATGAATGAGTAAAGAAAGCAAGGAAAAAGGTAATAATTTCAACAGTTTAATAAATTGCGAAACCAAGGAAAACTGAATACTACTTTTTTAGTAGTAGTCATGCCTTAAAACCTCATTGTGCACATGAGACTAAGTTAATTATCACGAGGAAGTTTTTCCCAAATTGTGCTGCGCGTGAATATGCCTAAAATAAACCGTCCAGTGTCAGACTCTTGAAGTTTGAACCAAAGTGGTGACAGAGTCACACTGAAGCAGAATTCCCTCCTGCCTCATGCAGACTGACACCCTGCTGGCCTTGGTGATCCCAGAGACCCTCACCGGGGAGGAGCAGGGAGAAAAGTTGTGGGGTTCAGAGGTAGTACGCCTAATGTACGATATATACTCGTGAGCATGGCCTTATGCCGCACTGCTACGTACAATGAATTTTTGCAAGGGAAACTTAAAAAGTAACCGTTTGGCCCACAGTTTAGTGCTCTATTACCTTTTTGAGAGGAAGAGTCTGTATCCATTCCATGGAGTTTACATCAAAGATATCAACTGCGTTTTCACTATACACGGAGAGATATGGAGCATTGTAACCTGGGGGAAGGACAGAAGGACAGAAGGAAGACACAGACTGCTGATTATGGTGAACTAGTAAACCCCAAACACTTTGAAAGACCTACCCTAAGCAACTGTAGAATGGAATTTTTCAAAACCTCACAGTTATTATATAAGAATAATGTTAAAAACATTTTTGAAGTAAACATCAAGAAATCATAAAGAAAGAACTGTATTCTTGTCAAACAAGAACTTTCATTGCACTTTAAAGAGTTGGGCTTTTAAAGCAGTTAAACTGTTGACAGAGAAACAAACATACGATGTGAGAAATGTTTATGTAAGTGTCCTATTCCAGAATGGGAGAGCAAGAGATGCATGACACATGTATCTAGAGACATGTATGCTACAGATGTGTCACCTGCAGCTGCATGGCAGGAGCAGATGCTCACTACACACTTGTGGAAGAAATGGAGACACGAGCCACGAGTACGTGATTCACTCGCATGATGGCTACCAACAGAAATGGCTACTCACAGAAATGAGTTAGATAGTTTCATTTTTACTTTACATTAGAATGCTCGGCTTATCTGACTCAGCTACAAAACAACATTCATTTACCCGTTATGTCATGGATAAAAATGTTCATTTCAGAAGAAATAAAACACTGTAAATAGTTAAATCTGGGTGGTAGGGTCTTTTATTACAGATTTCCTTGCTTTTCTGTTATAAGCCTTACTGTCCTGGAGCACATTTTCTCACTTGACTTTACCTGGATGGCCCCATCCCTCATCCCTCCACTGTTCCTGCCGCAGGGAGAAGTCCCCACCTCCTGCCCAGTAGTGATTTACTAGAACTCTGAATTCCACCCTCTTTGGGCCCTTCTGGGGGCGTTTTATTCTACTTTCTGCAGTTTTAAAATAGTCCACCTTTCTTACTGATCCTCCAATGGCTCTTTCCTCACAGCATTCAAACAGGCTCAAGAGATTTCCACTGCAAACAAAGCACTGCGGATCAGACACTCTGCTGACAGCAACGGTAACATGGCACTCTACTGTTCTGCCGGGAGTCTTCCCTATGCTGTGCAGGCAGAATGCGTTGCATCTATTTCACTCAAGACTTCATCTCATATAGTAAAATAATATGTATTCAATAGTGATTATTATTATTCCGTGATAAAAGCATTAAATGACATAGCAATCTTATTTTTTTACAGAAAAAGTGAAATAAGTACATTGAAATCTATGTATAAACCTTGCTATGGTTTGAATATTTGGAACAGGGAGAGCCACTACTTGGAGGTATGGCCCTGTTGGAATAAGTGTGTCACTGTGGGTGTGGCTTTAAGACCCTCTTCCGGCCTGGAAGCCAGTCTTCTCCTAGCAGCCTTAGACCTCTCAGCTCCTCCTACAACATCCTTGCCTGGACTCTGCCATGTTCCTGTCTTGATGATAATGGACTGAACCTCTGAACCTGTAAGCCAGCCCCAATTAAATACTGTCCATTATAATAGTTGCCTTGGTCATGGGGTCTATTGACAGCACTAAAACCCTATAAACTATAAAGCAGAGCAGCACTCTGAATAAAGGCTACATTCTACCTGCTGAGAACTAGTTAAACAATTCACTTAGTAACTTCCCCATGGGTCTCATGTGGTACTGCTACTTAAGAACACTCACTGTACTAGGGGTGACAATGAAGATAATGATTTGGGATTATTTCAAAACATAACAACATGGAGATTAAAAAACAATGTATCCCAGTAGGTTTTCCACAGAAGGATTAGTTTTACTTAAAAGCATTTAATACTGACCCTGATTGTCTAGGTTTTTACAATATATGGTTATTTTACATAAGCAACATAATTAGTATTTGTGGAAGACCTTAAGAATGATTAAAAAAATAAGCTGTTAGTAAAAGTGATTATATTTAAAATAAATGGAAAAGCAAAAAAGGAAGAAGGCAGACAACAAGAAAGAATCTTACAACAGGAGGAAGGATTTGCTGGCCACATCAGTTCCTGCTGTCTGGATCTTCGGCCCTGGCAGTCTGTGTATATCCCAATGCTGTTAAAACACAGCAAGTACTCTTTGTTGGAGATCTCAACTGCACAGAGAGCGTCCATTGGTTGGTGTGAAATGAATGACAGTGTATGGTCATTTGAATGGAGCATATTGCATGGACCTCCTTCTCCATTCAGGGGGTATCTGAGAAATCCTGACTGGAATCCCACACAGAGATGCTCACTGAAGATGGCCATCCACTGGACATTACATGGGACTTGAATCTCCTTAAACTTCCTGTGCCTGGTCTTGCTTTGGAACAGTTCATAGCAGAGGACCTGTCTCTTCATGGCCACACACAGGCAGGACAGAGCTCCGTGGCGCACTTTCCCAGCAGCTATGGTCTGACACCCTTTAGTCTCTGCCAGTTTATAAAAATCCGTCTCTCGCCCATCCAAGGCTGACATAGGAAAAAGTCGGACGTGGCGATTTCGGCCTGAGATCACAGCGACAAGCTGGTCACTTGGAATGAGTTCGATCTGATGGATTTTCTTATTATCACCAACTCTAACAATCTCTACATGAAGGAAGAGGCAACAACATTAAACACATCTAAATTAAACCCCAAAGTATATAACCCAACTCATTAAAGACACATATACACAAAAGTAACAAAGGCCAAAAATCAGAGAGAGAAAGGAAGATAATTAAACCCATTATCAGATCATTTAGCCCACTGATAGTTGGCATTAAGTTCAACACTGAGATTTTTGTCAGTCAAGACAAAAAAAAAAAAGCATGTTTATGCTTCACAAAGTTTGCTTTTTGGTACTAAAATCTAGGAATTTCACTCTGAAGTTCCTATTTTTAAAATCTAAGTAACAGAGAAACTCATGTTTCTCTTTAGGTATTTCTTTTCAAGTTTTATTTTATGTATGCGGGTGTTTTGTGTACATGTGTCTCTGAATCATTTGCATGCCTGTGTCCACAGAAGCCAGAAGAAGGCATCAGATCTCCTGGAACATAAGTTGTGGATGGCGTGAGTTATCATGTGGGTATGGGGAACTGAACCCCTGGTTCCTCTGTAAGAGCAGCCAGCTCTTTTTTTTTTTTTAAATTAGGTATTTTCCTCGTTTACATTTCCAATGCTATCCCAAAAGTCCCCCATACCCACCCCCCCCCCATCCCCTACCCACCCACTCCCCCTTTTTGGCCCTGGCGTTCCCCTGTACTGGGGCATATAAAGTTTGCAAGTCCAAAGGGCCTCTCTTTCCAGTGATGGCTGACTAGGCCATCTTTTGATACATATGCAGCTAGAGACAAAAGCTCCGGGGTACTGGTTAGTTCATATTGTTGTTCCACATATAGGGTTGCAGATCCCTTTAGCTCCTTGGATGCTTTCTCTAGCTCCTCCATTGGGGGCCGTGTGACCCAAGAGTAGCCAGCTCTTAACAGTCGAGTCATCTTTCTAGCACCACCCCTTCAGGTATTTCTTTTTTGTGTGTACGTGTGGCTGTGTATGCATGCACAAGTGTGTTGCCACCAGAAATCAGCCTAGGATGTTGGTTCTTAGGAGCTATCTGCCTTGAGGTTTTGTTTGTTTGTTTTGGTTTTGTTTGTTTGTTTAAGTTAAAATTTTAACTTGTGTATGTGTGTGGGTACATGTTACAGCATAGGTATGCCAGTCAGAGGACAGCCGTGTGGAGTCACTTTTCTTTGTCCACCTTTATGTGGGTTCCAGGGATCAAGCTCAGGTCACCGGGCTTGCTTGGCACCTTCATGTGCTGAGTTATCCTGCTCACCCCCCTCTGTTACTAAGTCAGGCTCTCTCTCTGGGATCTGGGTTTGGAAGGTTAGGGTGGCTGGCCAGTGCTAAGAGGAGTCCATCCATCTGCCTCGGCCATCCCAGTGTTGGTTGTGATCACAAGCACACACATGTCCAGCCTTTTATGTGGTTTCTGGAAATCAAATGATTTCAGGGCAAGTACTTCACTGACTGACGGAGCTTCCTACCCTTCTCAGGGTCTTGCTATGGATAACACGCTCATCAAGTTTAAATGAATTGCTTTCTCAATATCTAACCTGATAGAAAGACAGAACTTAAGAACTTCAGTGTTATGTTTATGAATAGCAAACTCGATTCGTTTTGTTTTATTTCACTCAGTACTTAATTTCCCCCAGGGAGTTAAACCCCGACTGCACTGGAGCACGGCGATTTCAGACCCGACTTCTTACAGCACCGCCAAGGATGGAAAGCGGCGTGTAGTTTTCTTTCATGTGGCAGGGATAACACAGGACTGAGGCTTTACAACTTAAAAGGGACAACAGAATTGAACAAATCTTTTGATTTAAAGCTGGGCGTAGTGGCACACACCTTTAATGCCACCACTTGGGAGGAAGAAACAGGCAGATCTGTAAGTTTAGCCAGCCTGGTCTACAGGGTGAGTTCTAGGAAAACCAGAGTTACAAAGTGAAACCCTGTCTCAAAAGAGAAAAAAAGAGAAAACCAGAAATCTTTTGATTTAAAAAATATTAAATTATATCTAGAAATTTTCATAACAGAATCCTGCTCTTAAACTCCAGGTTCAAGAGCTTTCTAATATATAATTTAAGGTTTCTCTGAAATAACTGGGGTTTCTCTTACCATCTTTGGTGACATGCACAACAAATAATCCTTCTTCATTTCCCAAAGCTATCCGTTCATGATCTATGTAAGACACAAACATAAAACATTTTCATCAGATAAAGGTAATGTAAAGATACCAGAATAAAGCAAATAATGAGAATATTTGGTGCAATAGTAAAGATAAATAACAATATCAAAATGTTTCCTCTCAGATTACAGTGGCAAATAAAAATAGAACTATCAATTAAAAAAACCTGCTTTAGTACCTATCAAAAGAAGTAACTGCTTATTCAATAACAATAAAATTAACAACCTAGTTTGTTAGTGTCACAGACACCACCCACTCTGGAAACACGTGAAAGGAATCTGACTCCCACTCACTAAACTTCCTATTGTTTACTAGAAAGCAGGGGAAGTGGGCCATGTGCTTCAGAGCGGAGCAAAGGGAAACAGCCACACACGAGAGGGAGCTGCTGTTTGCTGGTGGCAGGCTGAGCACGCTAGGATTTCAGATTCCTCCACTGCACATTAGAAAAGAAGCCCGCACTCTAGGAATTACCTTGTCCCAATCACAAAAGCAGAGACGGCCACGAGCAGCTGGGCTTCGGCACTAGTGCATTTTAGGAAGCTAATACACTTGCACTCGTGTAGGCGCTAACCCACCAGCCTGGCCAAGGCGCCTCCATCCCACGAACCTCTAAACATTACCCCGGACACTGGGGACTCCTATGTGAGACGCAGCACCAGCTCAAAAGGTAGCCAGTGGACAGTCACGACACTGAGTGGTATAGAGTCCTACCTATGATTGCAGCGGCCTGCGTTGTCTTAATGAGGGGTAGCGTGCTGTCGTACGCCTCCTTGGGGACATACACTGAGCGGTCTCTGAACTTGTTTTTCTTCAGAATCTTGTGGAGTTCACTCAGCACTCCCACCCACTTACTCCTCTCATTCTCGCTGTCTGCTAGCATCAGGATGGAACATTTGTTACTAGGTGCTGAGAGCTGGGAAGCTGTGACCTAAAACAATTTAATAGTCACAATATTAGAAAACAGACATCTCTAATGCTAGCTTCAGAATTACGCTCATCTGCTTAGCACTCATCAGTAAAATGAGCATTTATTAAATTATCACTTTAGCACACTTTAGTTGCACTGAGTGAAAGTGTCTCACTGTAACACTACAATTCAAACAGCAGGAGGTGATACAAGTCCAAGTGTGACTTTCATTTCATGCTGTGTTACATAATGCTATAAAATAATGTAGACACCAATTTCATAACTGACACAAAATTATCAAGTACCAGGAAGAAAAGTAACTTACAAGTATTAACTCATTTCACCCCTTAACAGCTTCAGGAGACAACAAGTATGATTATAACCTAAGCGTCTATGTGAGACTCCACGGTAAAGGGAAAGTGAGCAATCTCACGAGCGTGGAGCAGAGCGCGTCCCAGTGCTCTGAAGCACTGCATCAGACTGTTCCCAAAGTCTTAGTGCTTCCTGACAACCTTTTATATTCTCATTAAAGAAGACAAGAGCACTAGAAACAGTATGCAAATAAAGTTTACAAATCAATCAGAGCACTTTTAAGCTATTATTTATTATGTATATAATATACACGCTACATAAATGTATAGACACCCTTTACATACTTACATATGCTTTAAACATCAGTGACAATACAATTCTACTGCAAATTAGTTACAGGTAAGTGAACCTTTATAGGCTCCCTAGATAGCTAGGGGAGAATAAACAGCTGCTGGCCTGGAAAGTGAGAGACTAGGTTTAATCTCTGACCTTCCTTGGATGTAAGATTCATACACAACAGAGACAGACGAGCACTATTCACATTTTGGAATATTTGTTATAAAGAAGTAGACAACTGAATCACAATTTTTACAATGAGAGTTTTATAGAGAGCAACTTTTTTTTTTTAATTTGAAGAACTGCATGAGATAATATTTATTTAGAGGTTAACTGGGACTCAAAAACATTATAGAACATGAAGAATACTTTAGAAACACTGATGTATTCTACAAGTCTTAGCACAATTTTGCATCCATGGATGGTACGGATACATAAATGAGTACTAGGTCTAGGTGTTGTTCCAGTAACTTTATGATTTATACAGAGTAGCAAAATATATTCATTAAAAACAAGTAATTAGGTGCTGGAGAGTTGGCTCAGTGGATAAAGCACATGCTACACAAACCTGAGGGTCAGAGTTTGGATCCCCAGAACCCAGGTAAGAGCTAGGTGGGTTTGTCTGTTGCCCCAGAGCTCCAGAGGTAGAGCCAGGAATGGCTGGGGCAAACTGGCGAGCTAAACTAGCTACAGCTGCTAGCAGCAGGTTCAGTGAGACTCCATCTCAGTAAACAATGTGGAGAGCAGTCAAGGAAGATAGCTGATGTCACCGTCTACCCTTCACATGCATGTGCACACAAACATGTGTGCACACAAACAAATGTGCACAAACCCAAAGCCTGTATGTGCTCAGTCATCCACAGACTTACCCTGAATATACAGGGGATATCTTTTCGACTCATAGACTTACCCTGAATATACAGGGGATATCTTTTCGACTTGCGTGAATAACATCAGAAGCTAAGACTGAACTCACAGAAAATTCTTCATCTCTGAAATAAAAGTTAAACATTTAAGGTTGTTACATGTTGCTGTGTGTGTATGGTTTTGCTTATATACCCAAATAACATATACAAAGCAATCCTCAAAGCTTAACTGTATAAACACCCAAGCTCAATTTAAAGCAAAACAACAACAACAAAAAAACAAAGTACAAGACTCCCCTACATAATGACTAACAGTACTCAAGGTAATTCATCAGGAGTGACCTGGCAGTGGTGCATTACACCAGACATAACAGTGACCCACAAAGGTACACAAGACCAGGAAGCACACAGCCAGAAGCAGCTTTTGTTAGCCTCCAGAATTCCTAATGACTCTCCTGCCTGCCATAATGAGTCTCATGTGTGCTGTGTCTGCTCCCCTGACTGTGAGGAGTGGCTTACTCCTTGCTCCTGCGATGAGTCATGAGTCCCCTACTCCCTCTGCCTTTAAGTCTTGACTCCGTCTTGCATTCCTTGTAACAGACAGTCTTGCTGTTGTCCAGGCTATCCGTGACCATGTGGGCTGAGGAATGGCCCTTTGCTAGCGCTAGCTCCTCACTTTTCAGGTCTGCCACATCGCCCTTGCTGATATTCCCTGTGTATTTCACTGTGCTTCAGATACTAGGCATAGGGGGAATGTGCATTTTTAGCAATGGCTGTGCCTGAATAGGAGACAAGTGGGACCCACCATTCAGAAGCAATGCCTGAAGCTGTGGGAGAAAATAACCACCCCCAGGACAATGCCCGAGGTTCTAGGAAAGGAGGGAGGTGTTGAGGGCACACGAAGAGTCTGGACAGTGGTGCTAGGGAGACAGACTCTCAGGTGTTGGCTGCTTTAGTGCGTTGTCCAGGGGCCGTGGGAGAGTTACCCCTTCACTTACACTCAGTCACTTTGCAGTTTCAGACGATGACTTGAACAGCGCATAATTAGGACTCTTTTACTACATAACTGGTCTTTTAGATGTCAACTTTGACTCCACATACTCAAGACACAAACCAACTTGCCCTAGAACCACCCTTAACTTTCTAGTATGTAGCTGTAGGGCTAAACCTGAAAACTGACACAAAATTATTTTACCAAAACATAGTAACCTAGAAGAAAGACCATAAACCTTGATCTACGCTGCTGTGACAGATCTGTCTTTATTCCTCGCCCTTACCTCATGTCAATCACTTGACTAATGACGGAGGTGGGCTGCGATGCTTTTCCCTCTGCGATATCATAAAGAAACAGTTTGAAGTCGCAGACCACAGCCAGTGCTCTCTGCCACCCTTTCTTCACTCCCGCCGGCTTAGGGATCTTGGTTCAGTTTCAGTCAGACAAACAAACAGACAAAACTCAAATGAGAATTATGGTGAGCTGCAGGTGGCACCTGAAGTCTGTGCGCGCCCGCCTATCCTGGGCCTGCTCTCTCGCTGCTAAGACTGCAAGAGTGACAAGGGGCCAACAGTGAGGGGAAAGTGGGAACACTGTAGTTCCCAGCAGCTTCTGAGGGCTCTGAACTGACAACTCACTAAATGCAGGTCACTCATGGCTTTTAGAGAAAAGCGTAACAAGCAGACATGGTTATAAGATGAACCTGACACTCAGGTCACACTGTGCGTGTTACTCTGGCTAGCAAACCAACATCGTCATAGTTCCTAACTTAACCCTCCCTCTTAGGTAAGACCAGAGCCCCAAGACTCCTTTATGATGACTGCAACATTTGCAAATCTCGAGATACAGAAAGACAGAACAGTTTGTGATATTCTAGAGTTCATTTGCATGTAATCATGACTCTAGTTAAAATATTATTTAAATGAGTTCGAGTAATTAACTTTTCTCTTAAGCACTATGTTTATTAAGTGACAAACAAGGTACTTACCCTGACATGACCCTCATACGCCGTCCCAACTCCCTTCTGGGGGTCTATGCCCAGTGGACCTTTAGTTTGCTCAGGAGGAACTGGGCAAACCGTCGGGGCTTTGTTCACACAAGTTATATGACATGAGAACCCACAGACTTTTGGAGGAAAAAAAAAAAGGAGACAATTTAGATAAAATTTCATTTTAACAACAAAAAAATTCACTGGCACTAATTGCACGCGTGGTGCTATGTTAGACAAAGGCTTTTTTTCTATTTTATTTTAAATAACCACTTTTTACTAGGGGAAACAAATCCAGTTGCTTGCCGTTCAGAAGTTCATGAGAGGTAGTAAATATTTTTATTATTTATATTATTATTCTCTTTAATACTAGTGATCAAAGTGAGAACCAAATAGATAAAAACCCAACAACCCCAACCTGGTGAGTACCACGGCTGACTTATGCACAGCCCTACAGAAGAGCTCTCTGGAGGGTTTCTAGCTCTTTAATCCTACGGCAACTTGTCATCAGCCCTGAAATCCCCTTCCAGGAGTTAATAACAGACATTTAGCTACTCAATGCTCTCTCAGCATGTGGTATGCATGCATGTATGTATATGTGTTTGCATGTTCACAGTATGTGATGATATGGAATCCAAGGTTGATGTCAGGCATCTTCTTCCATCTTCCACTCCCCACTTGATTTTGAGGTCCAGTCTCTCATCAAACCTGGAGCTCAACAGTTCAACTGGTCCAGCATGCCAGTACCCTTAAGGGTCTCCTACCTGTACCTCCTGAGGCCTGGGATCACAGCCGGGCCACAGTCCTTTACATGTGTGCTGGAGACCCTGACTCTGGCCCTTCTGCTTCAGTGGTTAGCACTCATTCACTTCGCCATCCCCCCAGCCCTGTAAATGGCAGCATTCTACCAATCGTCTGAAACCATGTGTTTCAGTGGCTATAAAGGTACATACAGAAGGGCGGGAGCATGTGGAGTTGTGGTCTACATGCTTTCACTATGGGTCGGATAAGAGTTAACTCCACTGAGCATGGTCTGCTTAGAGCCCATGTGCCCTGTTAGCAACAGTACTGTCATAAACAAGAGCTTTCTTTTCCTGGCTGCTTCTTACCTTCACAGGAACAGCCCTGTCTTATCAAACCGACCATCAAGGAGGTGCACTGGTGACACTTGGTAGGGGCAGTGAAAGACTTCACGAAAAATTGATGAGTCTTGCGCTGCAAAATACATGACAGGAGAGTCAGTCCTTCCGCCTCCCACTGTGCACCCATGTGGAGCTGCGGCTCCTCACGCACCAGAGACAAACTTCACGGGTGCTGCATGGATGTGTGCTTTCAGCCTCAAGGTTACTTTATGAGTTTTTCTTGACTATAACTTTGTGTGTTTCTGATTGCATGTGATGTGTCAGGGACCCTTATCATCACACACGTTGGCTCTTTTCTGCCGGTCTTTGCTAGCCACCCACTTGATGCTTTCTACTTCTTCCTCAGTTACTGATAGAAATGAGAAACTCATCTTTTGTCTCTTAGACCTTGTCTGATTTAGAATTTAGGATTTAGCTTATGTTTCTGAAATATTTTAGTTTCAGTTTTCTCCTGAATTCTTTATCATTTCAAATCTCCCTTTCTCCCACCTCTTTAAAAATACTATTATTACTGTGGGGAAAGGACAGTACGGGTGCCATAGGACTCATGTGGACAGCAGGGACGCTCTCTTCTGGCATCATGCGGAGGTAGCGTTTTGGTGTCTCTGTTGCTGCACTGTGTACTCCAGGCCAGGTGGCCCTTGAGCCTCCAGAGTCTCTGGTCTCTGCCTCCACCTGCCCGAGAGTCAGGCTGCACACACAGACAGCGCACAGCTCCAGGGAGCAGCCTCTGCTCTAGCCACATTTCACTGCTGAGCTTTCTCGGCTCCTAAGGGCTGTTACTCTAGTTCCTACCTGCTAAAGAAGAGACTATGCCAGGGCCTAGCAAACACAGAAGTGGATGCTCACAGTCAGCTATTGAATGGACCACAAGGCCCCCAATGGAGGAACTAGAGAAAGCACCCAAAGAACTAAAGGGAACTGCAACACTATAGGTGGAACAACAATATGAACTAAGCAGTACCCCGGAGCTCTTGTCTCTAGCTGCATAGGTATCAAAAGATGGCCTAGTCGGCCATCACTGCAAAGAGAGGCCCATTGGACTTGCAAACTTTATATGCCCCAGTACAGGGGAACGCCATGGCCAAAAAGGGGGAGTGGGTGGGTAGGGGAGTGGGGGGGGTTATGGGGGACTTTTGGTATAGCATTGGAAATGTAAATGAGCTAAATACCTAATAAAAAATGGAAAAAAAAACACTAAAAAAAAAAAAAAGAAGCACATTTTTGGAAACATTTAACATTTTGAGCATGTTTTCAGTGTTTTCTTGCATCTTTTACTGAAGCTTTCCATCTCTAACTTGAAGAAATTTTAGGCTATTATTTCTTTTTAAAGAAAATTTGTTTTTATTGAGTTTGTGTGTCACTGCATACATCAAGTGTCCTGGAAATCAGAAGAGGGATCAGAGCTCTGGAGATGGAGTTACAGGAGGCTGTGAGCTGCCTCACACGGACGCTGAGAACAGCAATCATTATCCTCAGAGCTACGGTTTCAGACCGTTTCTATTTCTTTAATTCCGCCTCTTTCCTACCGAAGGCCCTACTGTACTATGAAGATGCTGACAGCGTTCCTGCCGTACAGCTTCTCTTTCAGGTTCTTCAGCTCACTGCTAACTGACGCATGCACTGTTCTACTCTATCTCTTCTCACTCTATTACTCACGCCTTTTATGGACTCCAGTAGTTACAGCCTGGATCAAGAACTTCTAGATTACTTTTTCTTATCACTGCCTTCTCCTGTCTGAGATTACCTGTGTTGGTGAGGATATTTATTATGTTTATTTTAACTTCATACTCTGTCTGGCCTCATGTAACAGCACATAGTGACTCTTGCTTAGCACATGTTCTTTCATGCTTTTTAAATTAGTTTTCAGAGCCAGTGACCTCTCTCATTGTGATTTACTCACAGTTTATGTTCTAGGAAGAAGCACTGGCCATGCAGTTTCTAGACTTTCTTCCATGGCTTAGACAGAAAGCCGGTCTTCACGACTTGTCGTGTACAAGTCCTTTGTCAAGGACGACCCCCTTATCCTTCCTTCTGAGCAGTTTTCCTTCTCCGTGCTTGATTAAACCTGGATTCAGCTTCTCTAACAAGGGGCCTCAACTTAATGCCTTTATCAGGTAACAACTCGAGGGGATCCTGGAGGGTTCCTCTAATTGACTTTGAAACACAATTTAAGCATTAAGTACTGACTACACCTCTCAACATTCAGAATGTCATTTATATTCATTACAGAATTTGTTTTCTTCCCAAATTTTTATTTTTATAACTTTGAGGAGACGAGCAACAAAACACAGTGAATATCCAAAGTAGAAGAAATTCACTCCCATGTTTTAGAACCAAGTACCTTAGGTGGAAAGCCAGTTGAAGCCGGGCATCCCTTTTTCCTTAAGGTTGGTGTGTGAGCTGGAAGTGGAGCACAGTCTGCAATCTGAATCCCAGGCAAAAGAGGAAATGAATGCCATGAAACACTCACTTAGAAAATAACTAGAAAGAGACTAAACAAAACCAGACAACACCCCAAGAGGGCTATCCAGACACTGTGTGATCTCCCTGGGGTCAAGCTTCCACAGCGCTGTAGTTTAAATCTGAGCTCACGATATTTACAAATGAAGTATTTTCTCAATTACAATCATTTCAATTTGGAAATTTAAAAATAAACAAATTAGAAAATAAAATCCACATAAGAAAACAATAATCACAGCATATAACTTACACAAAAGTGGAGGTATTTTCACATTCATCCTTATTTGTCACATTGATTTTTAAAAGTACCTGAATACTTAGAAGATTAATCTCTTCAACAACTTTTGACTGTGAGTTGGTGTGTGCACGCGTGATGTGGGTATTAGCTAGAAGAACACGTGGGAGGTCAGAGGGCAACTCTGTGGAGTTACTTCTCTCCTTCTATGCTTGGTGGAACCATACGTTCCGCACACCCAGAGACAAAGGTCAGCACTGCCCAGCAAGTAAAGGACCTGCTGAGCCATCTCACCGTCCTGGAAGATTTCCATGTTTAGAATATATGTTATGCATATGGACTGTAATTACATAAATTTGAATACATGGAGATTAGTGGGATTCTTGCACATAAATTAACTTTAAATAAAGGGGTTAAATTATTTAACATTATTGAAATTATGAATTTAATTTGTTTAGTTATAAACCATATTTTTACTGTAAGTAGAATGAAGTCTATTTTATGAAGTATTATATAAGATGTTTCTTTGAATAAAAAGAACCAGTGGTTTTACTGGAAGTTAATGTAGGGGAGGGGCTTAATTAGCAAAGTAAAAAATAAAAAGGACAGTAACTTCCTTTTAGGATGCTAAGAAAGCACACAAGGAAAACAACTTACGCCTTGTATAAAGTTACAGAATACTCAAATATGAAGAGAAAGTTGGGTAGTACTTTGCTTCTAACCATAACCTCAAAAACTGTCATATGTAAATTATAATCTTAGTATGGAATTTTACTGAATGTCTCAGTTTTCTGTAAATTGTGAGTTTATATTCAATTTAAATTTTGTTTACTTTTGAACAGCTTAAAAATATATTATGCCCAAACTATAATTTAACATTTGAAAAGATAAATATAAAAAGAGGAACAATGAAAAATGTATGCAAAAGATAATAAAAACACAATAGTAAACAAAACTGTCATTAGAGTTCTGCAGAAAGTCCTTGAGAAGTTATTAAAATTAAAGACTCAAGCAAAGGTGCTGGATAAAAGATCAACAATGCCTATAAAAACTTCATTAAACTGGATCTCACTCACACACAACACAAAATTTAGGGCACCAGAACAAATCAACAAGCAACACAGAGCACATCGAAGCCGATGGAACTCTATTAAAGAATGAAAAGAAACAACTTCTATGTGTATCATGTTCACGGGTGGAAATGCCCAATATCATGCCCAATTTTCCACGTGCAAATATATAAATTTAATTCAATTCTAATAAAGAGTTACACAGAATTTGACACACTGACAGTAGAAGTGGTATTCAAAACTAAAGGGTCAAGAAGGAAAAGAACACAGCGGCTACGAGTGGTACCCTAAACCAAGTACCAGAACTGTGCAGGGCTGCAGTGATGAAGACAATGGAGAGTCAGAGCATGAGTAAGAGCAGGACAGGGAGGCCATGACATGCAGAGCAGAAACAGTGTGGCTGGGGTGAACAGAGAGAGTCAGTTGTTTATGTGGGGAAAATATTAGAATCCCATTCCCACTCCATGTCGCAACATATTTCAGTTTGTAAAGTCTTATATGCATAGAAGCAATAATTTAAACCTTTAGAAGAAAACACGGACGAAACATAATACTTCCATAAAGAAACAATACGTTAAAAACCACAAAAAGCAGAAGCCATACAGGAAAAGACTGGTAAAGCTGACTAAAAGTTTTGAAAAACAAAAAGATAACACAAAATTTAAAAATTATCTTCAGAATGGAAGAAAATGCTTGCAACCAACAGCCCAGCAAAGAACTCATATTCAGACTTTAAAAGAACATTAAAAAAAAAAAACCAGTAAAATTAACAGAATGAATGGACAAAGGATACCAACAGGCAAGTCATTAATAGCCAATGAACACATAAAACAATGCTAAATATCTTTTGAAAAGGGAGAAACCCAAGTTAGTACAAAATTATAAAAATGATCCTTCACAGACATCCAACAGGGAAGAAGTCAGCATCTGACTGTGCAAGGGTTGGCAGGGATGTGGGGAAACAGGGAGCTCTCACACACTGCTGGGGGTCGGGGTGGAAATGGATTGAAGCACAGGAGAAAACAATCTGGGAAGATCTAATTAGTTAAGGTTCAAATACAAACTACATCTACTTCGACTCACACTGCCCATGTGCAAAAGTAGAAATACTAGGATGGTCATCCCCTCCGCACTAATTTTAGCAATACAGGGCTGGAAGCAGTGGAAGTCTCCCACAACAGGAGAATGTTTGTACACTGTGAGAGCTGTGCATGCCATTACAGCAGGTCCTCTTACCATCGTTTTATAAAGTTCTAAATCACAGCTGATTTCCAAAAACAAAACAAAACAATGGAAAGAAATGTGTCCCAGATCCCGTGCAATCCACAGAGATGATGTTACCATGTCACTCCTCCTAGTGGTGACTAATGAGACCATCACCCAACACCTTTGGCTTAAAGCTATATAAAAGATATAATTAATGACCTAAATGCACATTCTTCAATGTGGAATTAGTTTAGAATGGCAGGGGGAGAAAACTGACCAATGGGCTGCTCAAAGCAACGGGCTGACATAAATTATTAACATAGTATTTTTGACTCTTAAAAGGCAAGGTTTAGTTGAGTGAGTACCCACGGCTAATTGAGCAGTTATTATACACTATCCAGCTGCCACAGTCGTTCAGTTGTTATTCTAGCAACAATTTCATTTCTAAGCTATGCTTATGATGCAATGATTAGTTATATCACGGCTTACTAAACTGATTAGAAGAATTAAAGAACACAAATCAAGAATGGCACTTTCAATGCTTTGTGGCTACAGTTTGGATCTAATAATGCCGTTCCCATAAGTTTTGAATGTAATCTTCACATAAGCATATACCTACACACTTCTCTAACTAAAAACTACCTTTACCTATCTACCTATATATTTTTGCCTATTTTATGTGAGTGGTAAATTTCTCTCTCTACATATATATCATCAAAATGTAATGACAGCTAATGAACCATAACTTAACATACAATGTACTTAACTAGACAGATTTCACTTAAACATGTCAACACCCTTTCCTGAACCCAAGTGTAAGTTGTGCAGCCAGGCTGCTCCAGGGAGGCACCTTAACTGGCTCAGCCTCACTAGCTGTGGAAGGAGATGTGGGCCTTGACTGGATGTAAAACTTGATGCTCGGGTTCCGTATGTAAGTGTTGTCAACGGGATCAGTCTAGGAAAATAAATCAGGAAAAAAAAAAAAAACCCCAAGAAATCACTTTTTAACAACATGGAACTCTTAAGACATGATCATGACAACAATTCGTGAGGAAGATTAAAAAAAAAAGCTCAGTTTAAATATTCACATTCGGGATGGCATTATGCAAAAGCACTAGTTTTACTATGTTTTGTTAAATATGGAGAACTGCATACTCTGGCAGCTGTATGGGAGTTATGAGTGAGTAGTGACAAACTTTAGGAGTGGCCCTCTATGGGCAATGGGCACAGGCAGGCATTCAAACAATTCCTAAGCAGTTAATCAAAGCTCCAGCCCCAAGCTTGCTGTTCACCTCTTACCATGAGCACTGGCTTACCCTGTACGTATATCTGTACACACAAGGATCATATATGTGAGATAAAAGATGCATGCTATAAATTATACATGATTTTGTCATAGACAGTGTGATTTAGTTCTTTTCAAGGTATTAATTGTAAGGACAAGGAATTTAGTATGAGCTTTGTGTTTGACACTCACATCAATTCTTCTTATTTTACAACAGAAGAAATATTATAGTCAGACGCACCCTTTAAAGTTAAGTACTCTTAGAAACTGAAAATGCTTTGGGTTAAAAGTTACCATGAAATATAGGCAGTTCTCAAAGTTCCTAGGATTGAGCTTAAAGAAGATAATTTGGAAAGATCAGGTAACTTGTTTTGATGTAGTGTATGAAAAACAGCAATGTTCTAATAAAAGGAGTAAACTACTTTCTCTTATAATTACTATGCTTACTCCTGGGGAGGGGACATGATGATAGACAATGTTCCCCTTTCTAAATTATAGCTGATGAAAGATTTAAGAACGGACATGAGAATATGAATTAACAAAGTAGATCAGAACATACACTAAAATCATAAAGACCTAGCATATGGAACTAGGTGAATAAAGCCTCTTAAAACTCTAGCTTGAATGGCAAGTACTTAATGAGAGTCTCAATGAAGACTTATCGAGTCTGAGGCCTAAGGGCTTATCAGTGAGAGATTCTTGTGATTGTTGTGATATAGGAAGACCCAGCTGACTTTGGGCAGTGCCATTCCCTAGACAGGGTGTCTTGAACTATGTAAGACAAGGACAACCCTGATGAGAGCAAGCAGGGATCACGAGTGTATTAATCTCTCTGCTATTGACTATGGATGTGGTGTGACCAGCTTTGTGACTTCGCTGGAAGAATGGATGAGATTTGTGAGCTAACTAAATCCTTTCCTATATTGCTTTTGATCAGGTGTTGGTTTTGGGCTTTTGGTTTTTTTGTTTTGTTTTTGAAATCACACAAATAGAAATGAAACAAGAATAAAAACTGTTCTGGAGTTGTGATATGTTGCTCATATAAAACTGCCACCTTTTGGTCAATGTGGAGAATCATTATCATCTGGTAAATCTGCAGGAGTTAAAGATGGAATGGTAAACACAAGGAGCTGCCCTCTGTGGGTATACCCACCACGGCCTCTGAGGGTGGTGGGCACAGACCACCGTTCAAACAGTCCATGAATGAAGGGCTTGGTGAAAATAACCAGCACAGTTAGTTACTAATCAATGTAAGTCTTTCATGTTTAGGTTTAAAAACTGGAACTGCTGCGGGATACCAGCTACCAGCTCTGTATGTGTGGCACAGATGATCCCATAAACTGGTATGCTTTGAGAAGTTTCGAGTTAGGCCTGAATCCAACTCTTCACTGCACGGCCAGTCCTCTATGGTCTACCAAGGTGCTGCCATGACAGAAACATTCAGAGCAATAAGAATCATGGAGGCCAAGTTATGTTTTTTGACAGTAAACTGTGAACAGGAAGAGAAAAATAAAAGAATCAAATGATCTCAAGACAAATTTGCCCCACTCACAACTTTATTTGGGGACAGCTAAGAAGAAGGTAATAAAATTATATTTAGCTATATAAAACAGGAATGTTTCTCACTTCCTACATTCTCTTTATTCTTTTGTCTATTTAATTATATAAATTGCAAGGTAATGAAGCAGCTCTGAAATGTTTTACAATAAGAACCTAAAATGACTCAGTCATAAGAGTGTCCAAGTGGAAGATTTGTTACACATCGAAAACTGCGCTATTTTAAGAATAAGTTCTTTTTTTTTTTTTTTTTTTTTGAGCTATCATGAGATCCTGAAGCCCTAATACTCAACAGTAAGACAATAAACCCTGGATCCAAGGTAATTCTGTGAATAGGAATAAATAGTTCCAATGACTTTGACCTCTAAGTCTTGTGGCTTCAATATGTCTACAGTCAAGGGCAGATAGCTTGTGTTTTCACTAATACTGACCCACATTTTAGAGCAAGCCTACTCCTTGAGTAGTGGGACCGTGAGCTAGCAGAGGTGAGCACAGTGTCCAGTGTCCAGCACCAGAGTTAAAGCATGCAGCCGCACCACCTTCTCGGCTGTGGGTGAACAAGAGTTTCTATCACAAAACTGGCAGTTTATTTAGCAGTTTATTGACCAGAGTCAGGTGTTAAAACATTTATCAGCATGTTTTATGGTCCCATAAAGATATGACATGGCAGTGAGTAAGCCACTAGAGAAAGAAAAAGACTCACTATCAGTTTAATTTGTGATTGCTGACTTCAGAATTCTTGAACCCTTTAATAGAAATCTTTTTCTTTTGAAGAATTTCTGCCATGTATTAATTTGTTGTTTCTTCTTAACTAGTTTTCACTAATTAGTGTCAATGAAAGAGAACAAAAATGAGGAAATAAAAATTATTTTCTTAGCTGCAACAAGTAAACCCAGGCTATATTGAAAACTACAGTAATACTGTAGAAAGACCAACTAGTGTTACCTACAATAAAATAGAACAGCAAAAATCACTATCTGTGCATTTAGAGCTATATGCTCTTAAACTAAAACTCAATTTCATTAAAAAATCTAATTATTTTTCTTTTTAAAGAAACTAAGTAACTACACAGCAGTAGTATTTTGAAATGGTATTGAGTGGGAATATTAAAAAAAATCCAACTATATCATTTACAATAACATTCTGATTTTTGAAAAAAAAACCACTATGGAGTTTGAAAATTACAACTCTACTTTTCTATGTGTAATTCCAATAAACGCAAGAAACAAAAAGCATAATTAAACATGAAAACACTCTTGGCAAAAAAATTTTTTGAACATCAAACTCAAATCTTTTATAAGATTCTATTAAAAGCAGAAGCTAAGGAAATAAAGCCACTACGCTGTCACATCATCTGGGGATTGCTGCCATTATGAAGACTCTCTCAAACGCAGCTTAACAAGGCAGATGAGGAAAACATGTCACTTACCCTCTCACCAGACCTTTAATCATCACCAACATGACTGTGGTGTTCATTTTAACTATAATTACATGCTAATCCTTATCATGTATTTGTAATTAATGGTTTCTTCTTACCATTAAAAGCAATTAACTAAAATTTCAGGATATTCATTAAATACACTAGAATTAAAGATGCCTAAGACTGATTTTAAGATTAGCTGACAATAACTCATATACACAAACACGAATAACATTTTTACACAGAGCACTCTAAAAACTTTTAAAAATGGAATCATCATTTCTGTATTTAACTCATGGACACGACTAAAGATATTATAGCATTAAGTCTAAGTAGTTAATTGAGTTAGTAATGTAGTAAAAGCCAATAAATATGATATACATAAGAGCAGAGCTACATCAATTTAATATTATCTTGATAATTATAAAAAACAATAAAATGGTAAATAGCTAAAAAGTAACACATAATATTAATGGATGGAATATTTTGATATTGTTCGAAGACAAACCTTAGAAGCAAATCTTAATCTAACAGTGTAAAAAATTTACTCAATATTTTAAAATTATAATCCACTGAGAAAGATTACTTTTATAAAAATACCTTTTCTATTCTTATTCATTTTCTCTAAGGAAAAATATATATAATTTTCAAGGCAGGGTTTCTCTGTGCAGCCCTGGCTGTCCTGGAACTCACACTGTAGACCAGGTTGGCCCTGAACTCAGAAATCCGCCTGCCTCTGCCTCCCAAGTGCTGGGATTAAAGGCGTGCGCCACCACGGCCCGGCAGGAAACCTATTTTAATAACTTATTCTAATGAGTAGGAACTAAAAGATATTTACTATATTGTCAGTTTTGTTTATGTTCTCCTAGTTCAAATATATAATATGTGTGTATATAATAAAAAATCAAATGTTGTGATTTTTTTTTTGTTCATAATGCATGACAGGGTCACGCAAGAAGTCCACAATGGTTCTTGAATAAATTAAGATTTTTCTAGCAAATTATCCTCACAATATATATTTAAAGTACTGTATTAAAATGAAATAAAGAAGCCAATGTTTTGTGTTCAGAGCATAAAATTTTTAGTGAAATAGTTATTTCTGTTAACTGAGCTTATGAGCAACCTCTAGTATGATAGCAGTATTATTTCATTTGGAAAATATAAATATTGTATTATCCTGTAACAAGTAAAAATTACTTAATCTTATAGCCTCAGATATAGTCTTACTAGTTACATTATTTTGGAAATTTCTTTATGAAAATTTCTCCTAAAGTTATTTACAGTGTTTTGTCTTGAATATGGACTCTAGAGATTATACTCTATGAAAAGTAACAGGAAATGAAGCTGTACGTTGGCTCTTTGTGGTCTCTGATCCAAATTCTAAAGGAACAATCTGAAATGAGACAGTCTGTGCCTTTTAGTATTAAAAGATTCAGATGAAACTCTCCCCAGTCATTTGTATCCATACATTAACAATACTATTTATAACATTTTTCTTATAGTATACTTAATTTATTATTTAATAGAACTTTACGTCTTCAGCCTGCAAATGAGGCTTAATAGCATAGAAATGGCCAACTCTAGGATGTTTCCTTACTTCTGTGCTATTTCAAGGGAAAGATTTTTAAGTTTACAAAAGCATTTAATCATCTGAAAACATGGTATATATGAAACCCTATGTCAATGTTAGACTCAAAGCCACAATTAGAAATGGTAAGTATTTGTGTTGTATGAAATAACAATGTTACAACCTTGTCCCAGAGACTACTTTACAATGCCACTACAAAGTTCTCACTTAACTACTGGGTAATTTACACTTTTTCATATGTTTTTATGAACATATTTCTTTACAAATTAAAGGGGAAAAGTCAGTTACTAAGCCAAGGAGGAGCTGAAGGACGATGGGAAAAGAGACAATGAAGGCTGCCATACTGACAGGTTCTGGTTAATGGCAGCTTCTTTAGATGCTGTCATAGAAAGATACAGGGCCAGGTGGTGGCGCACGCCGTTAATCCCAGCATTTGGGAGGCAGAGGCAGGCGGATTTCTGAGTTCGAGGCCAGCCTGGTCTACAAAGTGAGTTCCAGGACAGCCAGGGCTACACAGAGAAACCCTGTCTCAAAAAAAAAAAAAAAAAAAAAAAAAAAAAAAAAAAAAAGAAAGAAAGAAAAAAAGATACAGGATTAGGAGTAAAAATCCTAAGAGCAGTCACTTCCCTCAATTTTTTTCCTATTTCTTGAGTCAATGAAATGTTCTACATGGCCAAATCTCTCAGTGTACATGATTACTAATCAGATATAACTAATTCTTAATAAAATTATCAATAAAACAAAACCTTTCTGAATTCACAGGCTGATAAATCTAGTACAGATGGGCAGACAAATGCCAGCCTTCCCATTACAAAATAGTTACTAATAATTTTATAGATACAAGTATCTACTGGCTTAACTCTATAAATTTCAAAACAATCAAGACATCTGTACGAGCAGAAATCTTTTAATAGACTTCTAACAGAGGGCAGATGAACGCACAGATCCACTGAGTCCAACCCTGACAGCTGAGGGGGCTGTTCAAATTATCTGTAATGCTAGTGTTACTCATGTTTGTGTGACAACACCCTTTATCAGTTCAGAAAGAACACAAGAATCAACGTCCATCCTACTACCTCTCGTGTTCACCAAGAAGTGCTTCATCTCCAACTTTCCATCTCTAGGAACTCTGGAATAAAGGTGCTTGCCAGTCATGAAGCTGACAGCTCAAAGTTACAATTTTTTATCTCCCAATGACTGTCCTTTAGTGCTATTTAACACTGAATGCAAATGCAGTTAAAGGTCTCAGTGGTGTGTGTGGCAGGTGCTGGGGCAGGCTGGCTTATAAAAGCCCGGGACCTTTCCACACACTGATTCCCCACCTGGAGCATATCAGAGCCACACAGAGCCTGTGAAGCGGCCAGACACAAGCCTGGAGCTAGCACTGGCAATGGAAGATGTTTCCAGTATTAATAACATATAGAATCTGTTTAAATCTTGAAATTAGATTACAAAAAATTATTATTAAAATTATTTTTCTAAATCTATAGTGTGTAAAATATTTAGGCAAATTTCTTTGACATCCATTAAATACAACTTCTTCAGAACTGATTTATATAAAATCCAGTCAACGAGGTCTATAAATGGCCTGAACACTCTACATAATTGTATGTATCAGATTTTCTATGAGAAACTCATTTACCCTGTATTTGAATAACTTAGAAAGCACACTTTAAAAAGGTATCTTACTATTTTCGTGGCTTAGTTGTATAAATTTACATAAAGAACATTCCTAAAGCTCTGCGGCCAAAGCCTAAATGGAGGGCTAGAGAGAGAGACAGGGAGGAGAGGAGAGGAGAGGAGTGGTGCACGAGCAGCAGCACATGCATGAGAGGGGCCATGACACATGGAGCATGCTCAAGGGCTCTGCAGCCAAAGGCCAGGGGCGAGACACAGGCAGAAGGCATTGGGACAGCACACAGTGCGGGAGTCTCTTACACGTCTGCCTTTGCTAGCTGGAGTACAGGACGGAGAGCGCTTCAACAGAGAGAGAACACCACGTTACACATACTCATAGGACAGGCCCCAGGCCCTCTGTACCAACATATAGCATACAGACATATGTACAACACCATTGTTTTGTTACAGTCAAGTACATTTATATCCATGAAAAACTGTCGGATAAGAACAGTAAGGAAACAACTGCTCAGATGTGGTCTCAGGCTGAAGTTTGCATTGCATACACATAGTGATCCACAAGGCAGCATTCCATCAAGTCGGGAACAATTGTAACAACAACAATAGGTCTACTTAATTTTGAGTTCCTATTTGCAATCACTTAATAAAACTTATTTGAACCATAGTAAAACACCACACACACACACACACACACACACACACACACACACACACCCCACTCATGAAATATATAATTAAGGAGCTTTGGTTTATCCATTTACATACCCACTCTTGCTCTTTTCAAAGGTGACTTTTAAAATGCTGAGAGCTAAATCAGGGATCATCAGCACTGACAACAGAGAAAACAAAAGCACAGTTCTATACTGTCCGCCCTGACAATATCCTCAGGCCTTGAGATTGGCTCTGTGAGAATAAGATCTGTGGATCACTGTGAGAGCCATGGTGAAATCAAGACCCTAGTGAAGGGAGGAAGCATGACTGAGTTCAATATTCTGGAGCATTTAAGTAAGATTTTAACTGAGGCTAAACTTTATGCGTAGACTCTGTCTGCTGAGATAACTCATTTCTCTTGTTTAACAGAATACGAGGAAGAAAAGCAATATGAGGTAAATAGAAAGCTGGATTATGGACCCAGTATCTTCTTCCATGTCTGAATTTCAGACACTAGAACTTTAATTTCCATTTGTCCTTATCTGGTTGGCTACACAGAATGTGAGGCTGGGCCTCATGGGAACTCATCAGGATTAGGGATTTGTATGGAGCTGAGTGAAAAGGAAAGGTAGAAGAGATATGGATTTTTACAGAAGAGATCATGTAATTTTTTCTACTGCAATTTAAATATGGAAATGTCCTTCCAATATCCTTTCGTCATGTTGCCCTTTATTTCATTAAAAATATGTCTCTTTATGTGCGTTAAGGAATGCCATACAAATCCTCTGTCTACACTTGTGTTTTTCCTAAGATGAAAACCCTAAAAGTCACCCTTGCTAAGACCACTCTTCCAAACAGGAAGGTGTGATAAACAGAGGCTTAGACCACTGTCCTGGATATTTTCTAGGGTTCTTTTGAAGTCCACACTGTGTGCAAGCAGCCCAAGCAGCCATCCTCTCACATCACAGCTGCACAGTGCTGAACATACACCCCTACACTGTCTCATCCGTCTCTTTCCTGGGGAACAAAATGGTGGGAATTACATAAACTCCTGCCCTATGTCAAAGCTATCTCTACACAGGATTAACTACACAGCTTGACTTAAGGCATCCTGCCCTTACCATCTCCCCATCCTGATAAAAATTCCAGCATTCATATGAATTGTGAATAAACAGACAAAACAAACGCAGGGAAAATAGTGAATAGAAGACTAGTTCCATGTGGTTCTAAACATGAAATGATAATTTTAATAGCTCAAATCAAAGAATAAAAGTAGGAGAAGAGCAGAAGGTAAAGTTGGAGGCAAGGACTATTAGTAATAAAATTGAGAACTCTGAAAGTAACCCTGGACATGTGTGTGGGGAAGAACTGAGAAGACAGATGCTATGTAGACACAACACCAAATTAAACTTACGATCCCTCTGTCCTAAGTGTGGAGGGTCTGGCTTCAATTAAACATTAGTCCTTCAATATTCTTTTTTATAGCAATAATAGAAGGTAGAAGAGGATGACCAGAGGGACGGTATTTGAGGTTAGTTAGGGACCAGAACCTACTTAATGCAGGGAAAGTCACACATTATAAAGAAAATGCATAATATAACCAGTTTTAGGATAAAGAATAATGAATTACTCCTTAAGAATCTAAATATCCAACAATAGGAGCTACTGAACTTCTGTTTCATAGTATATCATGAATTTGAAACATGAACATATCAAAGATTTAATGCTACTATTAAAACATAATTTTGCTGTGACTTTAATAATAAAATGAGTGAATGGTTAACACCAGGAAACATGGTCATAGTTATAAACAATGAACAAAAGAAACAAGAGGGTTATAATGTATAAATGAAGAACAGAAAACTGTTTTTAAATAGGAGCTCACTGTTAGCTCTCTCTCTAATAGAAAAAAAATAACTATCATTTTCCAAAAGTAATGGGATCCGACAATTCCAAAGGAGGTGCTGTGGTTCACACTGCTAGCGAGCAGAAGGCAAGAAGGAAGGAGCAAGGGCAGCAGCACCTCAGTGACATCACAACACGGGCACCTCAGTGGCATCACAACACGGGCACCTCAGTGACATCACAACACGGGCACCTCAGTGGCATCAACACGGGCACCTCAGTGACATTACAACACGGGCACCTCAGTGACATCACAACACGGGCACCTCAGTGACATCACAACACGGGCACCTCAGTGGCATCAACATGGGCACCTCAGTGACATCACAACATGGGCACCTCAGTGACATCACAACACGGGCACCTCAGTGGCATCACAACACGGGCACCTCAGTGGCATCAACACGGGCACCTCAGTGACATTACAACACGGGCACCTCAGTGACATCACAACACGGGCACCTCAGTGGCATCACAACACGGGCACCTCAGTGACATCACAACACGGGCACCTCAGTGACATCACAACACGGGCACCTCAGTGACATCACAACACGGGCACCTCAGTGGCATCATAACACGGGTACCTCAGTGGCATCAACACGGGCACCTCAGTGACATCACAACACGGGCACCTCAGTGGCATCATAACACAGGTACCTCAATGACATCATAACACGAGCACCTCAGTGACATCATAGCACAGGCACCTCAGTAACATAACACGGGCAGACAAGAGACGGGGCTAAAGGTGAGGAGGAGAAGATAGCCAACCTGTAAGGAAATAGACCGAAACTCTCAAAGCCATTATACAATCCTTTAAATGTTCAAACCACTTTATGAGACTAGGACAACTTCAACTATTGTCAGATGAGCAAACCTAGGTATTGGAAGGCCAGATAATCTCCTTCGAACTCCATACTAGAAAGTGGAATAGGCAGCTTATGAGGTTTACCAGAACAATGGAACAACAGCAACTTGTGCCTTGGAAAAGTGTGAAGCAAAAACAAGACAAAACAAAACAAAACATCTCCAAACAACTGCACAGAAACCCAGCAGCATCTGTGCATCAGCTTGCATCCACTTACTGTGTGCTTCTGCCCATTTTCTTTTCTCTTTTATTAGATATTTTCTTTACTTACATTTCAAATATTATCCCCTTTCCTAGTTTTCCCTCTGAAAATCCCCTATCCCCTCCCCCTCCCCTTGCTCACCCACCCACCCACTCCCATTCCTGGTCCTGGCATTCCCCTATACTGAGGCATAGAACCTTCACAGGACCAAGGGCCTCTCCTCCCATTGATGACCGACTAGGCCATCCTCTGCTACATACATAGCTAGAGCCACAAGTTCTACCATGTGTTTTCTTTGATTGGTGGTTTAGTTCCAAGGAGCTCTGGGGGTACTGGTTAGTTCATATTGTTGTTCTTCCTATGGGGCTGCAAACCCCTTCAGCTCCCTGGGTATTTCTCTGGCTCCTTCATTGGGGATCTTGTGCTCCATCCAATGGATGACTGTGAGCATCCACTTCTGTGTTTGCCGCCTCTGCCCCTTTTCTAAGACTCAGCTCTGAGCTGGGATGAGCTTGTGCTGTCTAACAGTTGCAAAGGGGTCCGAGAGGGAAAGTGTGGCTGGGAATGGGTCTGGCTTGGGCGCACTTCCATGCCATCTAGAGGAGCAATCTCAGAGCTCTCCTGCAGCAGGAGTCTACAGAGGTTCACTCAGATCTCTATGGAGCTGCTCAGGTTCTACAACCTGAGTGCTTATGGGAGAGCCAGGATGAAGGCGAGAATTTGTTTAGGAAAAGTGAAAACAGTTTATTAGTAAATAGAACTTGGTAATTTACTCAAACTTTCTAATGTGATAATGAAAGTACAATATTGTTCTAGCATAACAAACAAGACTGAGACATGGAATGTGATGTTTTCAGGACAGTTATCTTTCAATTATACTACAGAACCATCCAGCATTAATTGTTTTAAGAACAACAAAAATTTCTATTTTGGAGGGAAACAGGTTTGGGTATATTTTCAAACACACCAAAAAGTCTCTTTGTTGTTTAGGAATTTGAAAAATAATATAAAAAATTTTCCAGCGAAAAATTATGCTGAAATCATCTGAATATTGTACTTTAACAAAATATTAGGAATAAAATATTTAATAAATTTCCCCTCATTTAAGATACTTTAATGTACATTGTTTACATTTAAACTCTTTTATCTTTTAATTTCTACTGAGTCTGCAAGTTCAACAGGATATCAAGAATTCTGAGTCATCCACAGCGGAACAGAAAATGAATGTAACAGTCAGTGCAGGTGGGGATCGATGCATCAGGCACTGACTGAAACCTATAGAGTGTTAAATCTACACAATTAACTCAGATAGGATATATTAAAGCAGCCAAATGGGGCATATAATGCACAATTTACTTAAAATTACTTTGAACATTAGGAGAGAAATCTGACTGCATTAAAATTTAATTTATATTCTTAACTAAAAAGTTAACTCTTAAAATGTCATTACTTTTTTTCATTACTCCATCAGAGGCTTCTTGTAAAGTTACAACACAGAAACAGCACGGTGCTGAAGAGAAAAGGAGAGAGTAAAAGCGAAGCCATAAAAGACAAAAGGAGCCGCTTATCACGGACAGAGACAGAGCGGAAGCAAGCATTCCAGTCTTTCTGGTAAAGAATGGAAACACAGAGATTTGCCAAAGGCCAAAGCATTTTTTTAAAAAGTTTTTTTTTTAACTGTATCACATTTAATAATGATAGACCACTATATTTATAAGAAGGAAGCATTTGGCTCACATATATTTCCAAGTTATATTTCTAAAACTGACTGCATTTCTAGGCACATTCTTCAAATCAATTCACTGATCTTTTTTATTGAAGGATGCATTGGTTGAAAATCAAAGACTTACGTCATCCAAAAAATCAATCAGTGAGGATGAGGAAGAAGAAAGGGAATCCTATTTAACGAATTCAGCAATAAAAAATAGAAAATATGGATGAAGCAATTTAATACAAGCAAATAATAAATCCAAAACAACTGAAAGGCAAATGGCATTTGTTCAATAAGTAAATGAAAAAAGCAGTTACTGTCACCACTGTCAAGAGCTTAGAAATTCTTCCTCCCTTCCCCAAGAAATGAAATTCAGTTACTGTCCCCAATGTAATAAAACGGCAGTGCACGGCAAGCCGCTAACTAAGTGAATGGTGCACTTCTGAAAATAACAACTGAACCAGGGCATCTGCTCCTAACTGTTCCCGAGGGAATGGAAGCGACGAGAGGGATCTGGGCTCACTGCACATTACAGTTCTTAGGTCCGAGCCTTGCACAGAGATTCCAGGATTTCTAACGGCTGCACAAGGCCATAACCAATAACTTATATTTTCTGACATAAAACATACTTTGACATTATATTACATTTTTTTCAGCAAAATATTTAAATAAGAAGGAAAGAATGACAAAGAGCAAAGAGCTACACAATCACTACTTCAGAGTACAGCTAACAGAGTGTAGATTAGTACTTTTATCAAACAGCATTCTCTAGTGCACACTCCTGGAGCTGACTTGGAACACGAGCGGCAGTGAGCTAGAGAGCGTGCTCTTGCTTTCACTTATTTTTACTGTGCCTCCAATCTTTGGAGAAAAGGAAAATTATTTCAAAAATTGGGATTTTTTTCCTTGCTTTCACCGTTTCTTCAGGGGGTTGAAGCTGAAACTGTTTTAAAGTCTAATAACAGCTTTTAGTTTCAGACTCTTAGGTGTTTTTATTACATACAAATGTTGTCATACTTCCATAAGAATGCAGATATTCCTCCCTTACATGTTTCTATTCACTTATTCATATGATGCTAGGTTCTCTTATGCAGCTGCAATTAAAGTTTTACTGCAGGTAAATTTAGGTCCCAGAGCAAGCTGTATGTAGACCCAAGGGTCTTCAGTGTAGTTACTTACTTCAAATTGGTCCAGAGCATCGGTAGGCGTATTCAAAAATGCCAAGAAAGAATGCTGTGAGTCTTGGTGCTCTATACCTAGAAAACAGCAGCAACTTTTTTTTTAAAGTAGAACAACTAAAAATAACTTTCATGGATAACCTCTCTTGTCTCAATCTATTAAAGTTTTTAAAAATAAAGCTACTATGTTTCAAAATTGATCATGTTAACTCTACATAGTTAAAAAACCAAACTACACAAGTGTTTCCCAGACTCTGTAACAGTTAAACTAGACTAGCTTACATGACAGTGCTCAGTCACTAGTTACCTTCTCTGTCTCATACACCAGTTCTCAACCTGTGGCTCATGACCCTTTTGGGGGTCAAGCAACCCTTTCACAGATATCCATACCCTGTGTATCAGATATTCACGTTAAGATTCATAACAGTAGCAAATTACAATTATGAGCTAGCAATGAAATAATTTTATGGTTGAGGTCATCACAACATGAGGAGCTGTTTTAAGACCACAGCATTAGGAAGGTTGAGAACCACTGATCTAATATGTCATAATAAAATAAAATATTTTTTGGGCAGTTTGAAAAATAACATAAAAGTAGAAGCTTGTCTATCTTTGACTTTTCTAAATTCATTTACCAGCCAAACAAGGTACATCT
Organism: Mus musculus; assembly: GCF_000001635.26. Classification (NCBI taxonomy): domain Eukaryota; kingdom Metazoa; phylum Chordata; class Mammalia; order Rodentia; family Muridae; genus Mus; species Mus musculus. The sequence goes on along the minus strand of NC_000067.6, from coordinate 180,117,089 downwards.
TTTGAAATACTTTTTTAAAAATAATCTTTTCAGCATTTATGAAATGTAATATTTATTTCATTAATAAAGCAAATATAGTTAATTACATTTTTTCCTATTTCAGGTATTAGCTTCCTGAAGAATGAAGAATCCAAAATTCATTTTTTCTCCAATTATTTTTTTTAAATGTACATATACTTTTTGACTATGATAAATTTAAATTTCTATCTTAAAAATTCTCTAAATACAAGGATGATAGTAAATATTAGAGGAAGTAAAGCAGAAATAGCCTATCATAATTAATTTAAAAAATTTTCGTATCTATGAATGTTTTTCCTTCATGTGTGTCTGTACACCATGTGCATGCAGTGCCTGTGGAGGCCAGGAGGAGGCATCAGAACCCTGGGACTGGAGTTACAGAATGCTGTGGGCTACTCTGGGTGCTGGAGATTAAACCTGGTCTTCTAGAAGCCCCACCCCACCCTCATCCCCCACCCCATCCCTCTGCTCTGAACTGCTGAGACTTCTCTCCAGCCCCTACTGTGCAGCTTTGACTTTTCTATCATGAAGACTTGCCAACTGGTTTGTGTTACAGGACAGGTGCTCTCTGTATTTATATTTGGGTGTACGGTCATGCATTACATTTAGAGGTCTAAGGGCAGTTGCTGGGTATCTTCCCTTGTCCTTCATTTGGTTTTGTTTTGTGTTTGAAACATGGTCTCTCACTAAAACTAAAGCTCACATTTGGTTAAAATGACTTGTCAGTGAACTCCAGGGTTTTGTTTTTGTTTTTTGTTTTCCTTCTCTCTCAGTGCTGGGATTTTAGGTGTATCACTCCTGGGTGATGGGAATGTAGGTACTCAGAATCTGAAATCAGACACTCATGCTTGCAAAGTAAGCATTTTACACAGTTGTCTCCCAATCACTGATTTATGTGCTTCTCAATATTAATATTATTCTATCATAATTTTCTAACAGACAGTGAAAATATTTAATCAACAAATATTTATTATGAGCCTATTATGAACAGCTGAGATGGCTCAGCAGCTAAAGGCTCTTGCGCCAAGCCTAAAGACCTAAGTTCAATCTCTAAGACCCACAGGTGAGAAAACTAAATTCTGAAGGTTGTTTTCTATCCTCTGTATGGATGCCAAGGCATGCACCATCTCCCCCACCACTCTCTGTCTCTCTCTGTTTCTCTCTCTTTCTCTGTCTCTCTGTCTCTGTCTCTCTCTCTGTCTCTCTGTCTCTCTCTCTCTGTCACTCTCTCTCTCCACACATACACACAAATGTAGCAGATACTTTTCTAGATATTGGGAATAAAATAGTAAATAAAATATAGAAAAGGATTTTGCCCTCATTTTGTAAACTCAGTTATATAGCACAATATATCATGCTGTAACATAATGACATTTTGCAATATTCTAAATAAGAAATGCTTTGTTTAATGTGCTTTCATGTGCCAGGAACTTCAAAGTCTTTTAAGTTTGGATATAATATAAAAATAATGCAGTCAATTTGATCTGTTGCTTTTATTTGGCACAGGTGTCATTCTGGTTAAACTGCTTTTAGGACTACAGGCACCTATATTACATATTGTTTTTCTTCCTTAATATACTTCTCTGCTGTGTATGAATTAAAATCAAGCATGATCATTTAGCAGGATGGCTTATCCTGGAATTGTTAGTTCTTATACACTTTTGCCATTAAGAAATTCAATCAATGGGCTGGAGAGATGGCTCAGTGGTTAAGAGCACTGACTGCTCTTCCAGAGGTCCTGAGTTCAATTCGCAGCAACCACATGGTGGCTCACGACCATCTACAATGGGGTCTGATGCCCATTTCTGGTGTGTCTGAAGACAGCAATGGTGAATACATAAAATAAATAAATCTTAAAATAAAAAATTCAATCATTGAAAAAAGGTGCCATACAGTAATTTAGTGCTTTTATGTGGCTCGTTTGTTCTCCCTAGTATAAGCTGGCATTAAAGACCCAACCAGACCCAACCCTCTCTGTGTTGTGGGTATGGAAAATAATAAGAAAACTCTCAGCTAAAAACAAAGCCCATATATTAATCCAGTAATTGATGATGGCCATTGGCAGAAAAATGGATTTTTGGTAATTCTATGTAAAATGCCTTTACTAAAATAAGTCACATTCTGAGTTTATTTTTACTAAATCATCACCCTTATAATGTCCACATTATGGAAAAATTGTATAAGAGGTTTATATCATAGAGTTATGACATGCGCTGAGCTAGGTACATGTAAAAAGAAGAACAAAAGTTCTCAAAAAAAATACTAGTAAATCTGGTAAATCAAAAAGGACAAACAATGTAAGCATCAGCCAACCTGGAAAAAGACAACAAACACCCAAAAATTCTTCATTAGTAAAATAATTAATCTTGAGTTTTATATTGTTTCCCTGATTGTTTTTCCTATACCCATAAGATTTTGTATACTGTAGGTCCATAGACAGTGCTAATAAATGCAATCCTAGCACTCTGGGGAAGTGGGCAAGAGGATTCTTAAATCAAGAACACCATGGGCTATTCAACCAGACTCTGCCCCCAAATCAACTTCTCCCTTTTCAAGTTTCTACACTAAGTTCTAATGTTACCACTGTTGAAGTGTCTACCTCATATGATATGTGAGAACATTATAAATACATCACAAAATACTTTTATCCCAACTCAAAAGTTACTCATGAAGTATATTTTAACACTGAAAAAACAGTCAAATTCATGGCAAAGCAGTCATTTCTGTAATTTAAAATTCTTAATATAATGTATATTAACTAATACCTAATATCTCAGCCAGTCTATGCACGTGTATATACGCATTTGAGTGTGTGTGCATGTGTGTATGAACTCTCAAGGGTGTGCACATGTGTGGTTGCTAACGTATAGACTTCTCCATCTGTGCAGTAAGCTGGCTCCTCTGCAGTAATGGCCACTCAGTACAGCAAGCGCTGATGCAAACACACAATCTCATACCCTTTTCAGATCTAAGCTCTTCAGTGTCCTTTATCAGCTGCTCGATTTCGGACAACAGTTCCAAGTTCTTCTTCTCTGAATCTTTCAGTTTACTTAAATAAGCAGGGAAAGGAAAACAGTCATTAGTTTTGTGTAGCTGGGCTTATTTGGTTTAAATGTCTGTGAGGCTAAATTAGAAGACTGCTAACTATTGCATGAAGACAAATGCAGCCTGCCACCCGCTAGTATACAAATTAATAAAGCAAGCCAGTCTCATTCATTTAGGTAAAGATGGTGGCTTCCAGGTCTGGGATGAAGCTGAGTAGCAGAGGACTTGCCTGGCTGTGTGAAGGAAGCCCTAGCTCAGTCCCTCGCATGACAAGACTCAGGACAGGACTGCTGCTGCCACACTGTGAGCAAGGACTGAGCAGAGGCTGCACGTGCCGTTGTAGAAACACCTGACGACCCTGAGCTGAATGATTACATGGTTAGTTTGAGAATCCTGTTAGACTTTCTTCATACATCACCGTGGAGCTAGAGCATATACACGCGTGTATGACTTCCACTCTGACTTAGCTCTGCTTTATGAGCAAACATGTAAACTGCAATGTAAAGCAAGAGGAAGCTGACATTCACTCTGGCGTTCGGTCATTCTTTATGTGAGGTCTACTTCATATTCTCCAGAACAACTTCTCTTTCAGTGCTTCACAAGCATATTTAATTAAAACATAATGCATGCCTGTGTCATTTACATCAACAGTGTATAGAACTCAACAGGAGTGTGTATAGGCAGCAAGCCCTCAGAACTCAGCCTGCAGTCTTGTGTCTCTTCTCATGCTTTTGGAAGTTTTGCTTTTTTGAGCCAGAAGAATTTTTAAATTTATAGTTTTGTTTTTACTGTGAACTTACTATTGTTCAAATGTTATTCACTAACTGATTTAGAGATTTATCTCTCTTCATGTGTGTGTGTGTGTGTGAGTCTGTCTGTCTATATGAGTTTATGTGTACCACATGAAAACACATTCCCTAAGGAGGCCACAATGTTTTGGATTCTATGGAACTAGACTGACAGGCAGTTGTGATATAACTGCTGAAAATCAAACCTTGGACCCCTGCAAAACTATGAGAATGCTCAATTGCTGGGCCATCTGTCCAGTCCTGTGATTTATTTTTGAACCATTTTAATATCTAATCCAATTAAAAACTTTTGTTTCATCATTTATCCATCAAAAATAGAATTTGTGTTACTGTTATGACAAGAACCAAGGGGATATGTTTAGTAGCCAAATGCCCTGGATACTAGGAGTTTGCTTATTTTTAAATAAATAAAGGAACCTTGAAAATAATCCTAATTATTTTGCCTTTACAAAATGTAACATCTCAACCCCCCAAACAAACAATTATCCACAAAATTTAACATCACTAAAATAACCATTGTAAAAGGCCTATGGTAGAGGTCCCAATCTCCAGATATTTGTATTTCGTTCTGGCTACAAGTTTTATTCTATACAGAATGTGAGAGAATTTTAGATTGAATAGAAAAAAATTGAGTTAACTAAACTTTACATATGAGGAGAACAATAAAGAATAGAATATTATTTAAAACTAATAGCTCATCTATGGAAAGCCTGAAAAAACAAGGCTGTATGAGGTGCTACCCAGAGTCACATCTTTGCTTTTCAAATCTTGACAACGTTTTGTGGTCACTGTTTCACGTGTGTGTCTGGTGTGTGTACACAAATGTGCAGGACAAAGGGTAACATCAGTGCCATCCTCAACAGCTCTTCACCTTAGGTTCAGAGACAAAGTCTCTCACTGAATTTGGAGCTCACTGATCTGGCTAGCTGCCTGGCCAGTGAGCTGGAATTCTCCATCTCTCCCCCTCTCCCTCTAACTCTCCTCTCTCTTTTCAGCCCTAGGATTGTAGACAGATGCTATGACTCTCAGCATTGTTTTTTTTTTTAAATGTGGGGCTCAAATTTAGGCTTTTATGCTTATAAGGTAAGCACTTTTATGACAGCTATCTCCCTAAACCTGTTCCTCACTTTTGTCAGGGAGGTGGGGCAGACGTTTGGCCTTGGGCATGCCAGGCAAGCATTATACTACTGAATTGTATTCCTAGTCTTCTGGTCATCATTTTTTGCTTAAAAAAACAAACAAAGAACAACCCTTAACAGGCAACGAAACACGTAACATCAACAAGTTTATAAACTACTGTAGTGACTAGATGATTGGTCCTTACCATTCTGTTAAGATGTTAGATGCTTTGACTTTATTCAGCTCTTCCTGGATGGCCTGCTTAGCTCTTATTTCTGCATCCAGAGCAGACTGCAACTCTAGTCTAGCCGACATGTCCAGTTTTGCAAAACGACGCATTTTCCAGGGCATATCCTATAGAATAATATGGCTATGTCTTAGTTCCCTATTTTATTCTTAAGATTAAATTTTATAATACAAGTGAATCAAGCAGCTATTTTATAAGCAATATCACTGATAACTGAGTAGAACTGATGCACAACTTGTGAAAATACATTTTCATTAAATCCAGAAATATCAGTAAATATGCATAAATGAACAAATAATTGTTTTTTCCTTTTCAGTTCCTTCAATAATAAGTAGCTATACATAAGAGCTAACAGTAATATGTTATATTTTCTTATAAAGATCTAAAATATTTCTCACAAGAACTTTTACAGAAGTCAGATGTATATGTGCTTTCTGCCAGCAAGAGATGTGTCTCTGTGTGAGACGGCAGAGCTTGCTTACTGTTGCTCGTGTCCCCAAGCTGGAATTTCTTAATGCTTCCAACTCTTCAGTCATTTTAGAAGCTAAGGCCTGAAGATAGCCTCGTGCATCCTTCTCATCGCTCACCCTAGAGGACACACACACACACACACAAAGGTGGACATAGTGCAAAGTAAAACACAGGAAAACTTCAGTGACATATGTAATTTAAAGCTTCATTAAGAAACAAGTGACAAAAACTTAAATACTCAAAGAACTCCTTTAAAAGACTGGCCACACTATGACGGCTACCTGTCAAGATGTAGGCACAGATTTATTAACTACTCAGTTATGTACAAATGGAAGCTGGCAGTGTTTAGGGAAGCCCAGGTTACTTACATCTGACAAGCAGTAAATAATCCATGAACCACAAAAGATGGCCCTTTAGATCTCACACTGGACAAGCATAAGGCTTTCTGAAGACTACTAAGATTTCTCATTATCTAGATTCTTATATTTTATCTCACAAAACATACATATTTTATTTAAAGCTGAAGTTAGAAAATTTTAAATATGATATTCTGCAGAAATCAGGGTTATAATGAAGCATCCCTGTTTTCTAGAAATATTAATTAAATAATAATGAAAGAATTAACGTTAAAGCTTAAAGAAATCCAAGTCCAGTTCCTATTTATTATCTTAAGGTCATGAAGTTAATAAGAATCAGTATGATTTAGACAAAAATTTGTTAAATTATACTTAAAAAAAAGGGTACAGTGACCGAAGAAGCAATCCAATCCAAAGTTGATGTCCAGCCTACCTCTACTCACACACATACACACTTTTAAACAAGAAATTTTCTACTGTTGAAATTTCTAGTTATTTCAAACTGAATTACGGGCCAATAAATAAATACAGCATAATGCTTCACGACAAAGCTAGGTTGATTTCATTTATGCTTCTCCAGAACCCTTAGTATTTGGCATCTTCAGATGGCAGTTACTTCACTGCAGGGTTCAGATGCTGCTACGTTTTTCTTCAGGAAGACCAAGAATTTGAGGTCAGCCATGAGCACATGGTGAAAAGAGGTCTTTAAAAATGAACAACTGAGTTACTGAATGAATAAGTGAATAAAAAAAATCCTTCCTTCATCTGGATCACTCCCCACTGTCCTCGTCACTGGTAAACATAGAGTGGTGGCCTGGGACTCAAAGGCTTTGGAAACACCGCCTTATAATGCCATTTTCCAGCTCTTCCTTTATTACTGTTTAGCTCCATTATAAACTTGGCCAAATGTTAAAATAATTCCCTTTAGAAATACAAATCCAATGGTGTAGATAGGAATTAAACACTAACAAACCAACTGTTCTGTTTTCAGGAACATAAGTAAATTTCCACAATCTGGGCACATATGTCAGCAAAGATTAGTTATCAAAAGAACTCTACAGTTAGGTCAGCATAGACATATTTGGGTTATGGTTTAAGAAGTGTATTAGAAATTTGATAAGGGAAAGCAGAAAACTGATTAAGCTGATATAATCACAGGAAATTAAAACCCTCAATAAGTAATAAACTGGTTTGTAGATAATACATAAAGGAACTAGCTATTTTAATATAAAGGTTAAAATGGGTAAAGATTTAAATAAATATAAAAGTTAATAAGAAATAAAGTCTTCACTGGGTTCCTCTTTATCCATGTAGTATAATAGATGCAAACCTTTATAAGCATGGTAACAATCATTTAGTAAATAAAAATGACAAAATTTATAGGCCAAATAATCAAAATTAGTCCTCAGAGTATAGGAAATAGTTTGTGAATCTAAGCTCCAATCTTTTAAGACTTTAAAAATGCCATATGTGAACTGCTGTGTTATACTTACAAACACGGTATTGCTCATCTTTTACATTTTTCTCAGGCTATCAGTTTCTTAAAATAACCATAAATATGGAGTTTTGATCTTAGGGAATATCAAAAGCAGATGGACGTTCTTTAAAGGCTTACTTTCCCATTTTTACAAGCTTAAAGTAACTTTATCTCCATGGCAACGGAAGACACCAAGGTTGTCAGGAACTCAGTCACAGCAACCCTGGCCACAACCCCACCCCCACAACAGCACTCTGGAGGGCACTCACCACTGAATTATCTCTGTGATTTGGGCTTCCCAGTGGGCAACTGATTCCTTCTTATCTGCTAGATCTTTGACTTCTTCTTCTAAGTGCTGGTTGCGCAAACTTAAGCTCTCATACAGTGAAGTCAGCTGGAAGGCAGTTTGAAGGCGTGAGTGTCTCAACAAGATACTACAGTACTTAGACACCCGTTATTCCATCTAATAATGCATAACTTTCAACTCAAATTGTTTGTCTTTTTATTATTCTATACCACACTGAGGCCGCACTGGAGAATTTGGAAACAATGAATCCTTTGAAATTTCCTGCTTTCTTTGCCTTTTGCCAAGCCCATTATGAAATTGGTCTTAATAATGAATATTCATCAACTTGAAAAAAATTACCCAAGTCCTCATGCCAAACCCTCTTCCTTCTGCCCTCCTCCCACCTCCCTTCCTGCTAATGTCCTGTTAACTTATAAACTTCTTATAAAGAGTTACAAGCACATTACAAAATTGGTTGTGAGCCACCACGTGTGTGCTAGCGATCAAACCCAGATCCTCTGGAAGAACAACTGGCACTCTGGCCAAGGGGATACAACAGCCTCTTCTGGCCTCCATAGACACTGTGTGTACACGATGTATAGACATATAGGCAGGTAAAACATCTATACACATAAAATAAAAATAAAGATTTAAAATATAAAAGGAAACTGTATAAATGAATACTAGTTTAAAAGAATGAAGAAACGGAAATAAAATAAATAATGTACTCAACAGTAAAAGAAATGGATACTGCAAGTGTTCTCAAGAGTCCAGCACACAGCTTCAACCCCACCCCAGCTCCCCAACAGTAATCTTCTCACTCATATTCCAGGAAAAACTGTATTTTTATTATACAAAATTAGCTGTAACATGTATTATTTTAAAATGAGGCTCTTTCACTTTAAATATAAACATTTTGTACCTAAATTTAAACTTGGGGCTTAGAAGATGGCTCAGTCAATAAATCTTTGTTGTGCCAAGTATGAACACCTGAGTTCTGACCTCAGACACATGTAAAAGACAATGTAGCAGGATGCACCTGGCATCTGCAACCCCAGCATAGGGTGGAGTAAGGAGTTGCTCACTGTCCATCCAGTTCACCTAAGCAGTGAGCTCCATCCAATTTTAGCTAGAGACCTTAGATTAAAAAGGGGTGGGGTGGGGGAGAAATCTCTACTGAGGAACATAGCCACTGTCAACTTCTAGTCTTCACTACATCTACCTGTGCATGCACATACACACAAATACCATAGAAACATTTGAAAACCAACTTCCCATTGTTGAAACTTCTATTTAGAAAAAAACCCTAACCTAGGTTTCTTATGTTAAATCATGATCCACTGAGAATGTGACACAACTGTTTGACATGCCTGATTTATTTTATTTGCAGGTTTCTTTATGAAACTCAACATTTAACAATTTACAAGGGTAGTTACTTTGTTTCAGTGTTTAGAAAGTGCCTTCTCTTTTCTCTTGGTTTGCTTCTTTCCTTCTCTCCTACTGAGGTTCAGTTCTGTCTTTCACCCTCTGAGTAACATGTGCCTTCTCTGGCTGCTTTTAGGATCCTATATATTGGTTCCTGCTTTGGGCAGTGTTGTGACTCAGTAGCTTTATAGATTCTGGCATTTACACACACACACACACACACACACACACACACACACACACACAATCTAGGTCATTCATTCTTTAACATTGCTCCTACAACAGTCTCACCCACCTCTCCTTTTGAGAAAACAAATATTTGCATGTTAGTTCTTCTCATCATGTCTCTCACACTTTTATGTCCCCCTTTTTGTTTTGTTTTGTTTTTCATTTTTTGAAGCCCTGTCCAACCCTAGTCTTTTTTGTTTATTTAGTTGTGTATTTACTGTTTCCATTATGTTGGTAAAACTTTCTTTTAAGTATTTTGGTAATTTAATTTTTCAAATATCTGTTTGATTATTCTGTATAAAATCCAGTTATTTGTGCAAATTCTTTACTTCATTTCCTTTCTTGGACATATAATATAGTTATTTTAACATGCATGTGGAGAACTCTCATACCTCTGTTTATACTGACTGCCTTGTGTTCCCTCTCATTTTGTAATTTTATTTGTGCTGTTTTATGTTTCTGCTGGCTTTTCAGTGATTTGTGTGGGTTTGTTGGTATGCCTGGCAATTTTCTTCATGTATATGATATATTATGTTAAAATTTTTTCTTAAGTTAAAAAAAAAATCTCATGCTACTACTATCCAACCATTTCCTGACAAATGGTCCCATTAGTTGCTGCATTTCTTTCTTCCTTGTACATTTTCAGACACCCTAGGCCAGCCTTTTTAACATGTAATGTTGATAACTTCTGATAACTTTTCTAAGAAAAAGCTTTTCACAGAACTGTTTACATGATGAGAAATCACATTGTTTTAAATTTCATTATGTCATCTTGACTGGAATAGAGGAGTCCAAATATTTGGTCAATTCTTATTATGAATAAGTCTGTGTGGATATTCATGGGTGAAACTGACATTTAGGTCAGTACAGTGAATAACGTAGATTATCCTCCCTAACACTCCAGGAAGAAGGAATCTGACAAACCGTGTTCAAGGAGAGACTACAGGAAGTCTTCGATCTTGAGCCCGCTGACGGATGCACTGGAAGGCTCCCTGTTTTCAACATTGCCAGCTACAGTTACTAGGACTTGTCAGTTTATAACTTTAGTTAATTTATTGTTAGTAATAAGTCTCTATACATATACAGCCATCTATCATACATGCACATACATATGCAACACACACACACATGGGCTGGCATGTTGGTGCATGACTATAATTCCAGTAGAGGTAGAAGAGTTAGTAATTTAAGGATAATCTCAGCTATAAAATAAATTCAAGGCCAGCCTGAGCTACATGACAGTTTCTCAAATAAAAGGTGGTGATGGGGTGAGATTCAGGAGGACAAAACTATGGGAGGAGTAAAACTAAGACTGATACAAGTGGGTATAGTAAGAATTTGTCATTGAAACACTGCCACCATGAAATATCACAGCAATATAAAGTGACAATCATGGAATAAACCACAGTGCTTCACACCCAGCACACACTTGACCAAAGGAGATCCAACCACTCACCTTATCGAGTTCACTCGTTAACTTTTTATTCTCTTCAGTTAATAATACTTTTTCCCGTTCATATTGTTGTTTGAACTCATTTTCAAATTCTTCCCTTTCACTTTGACTAACACAATTCAAAACAAAAAATCAGAAAAAGGAATTGGATCAAAAGTCAACTGAAAAAAATATTTGTGTAACAGTTAAATAGCAAATATATAGAAATCAGAATAAACTAGCTTATTAGATTCAGTAAAAATGGTTAATACTTAGAAATTAATAATTATCTGAATCTTCATACTTAATAATCTTGAAATAATTTCAATGTAAGAGAAAAGTTACAAACATAATACAAAGAACTTCTGCGTCTCTTTTCTTAGATGTCCTAATGGTTAGCTCTGTCCATCAGCTGCTAGATTATCTGTGTGTACAGTATTCTCCTGACCAACTAAGAGGCAGGTGCAGATGTTATTCTTCTGACCTATAAAATCCAGACTGTATTCTCAAGGTCAAGTACATGCTTAACTTCTATAAGCACCTGTCCCAATTAGCACTACTACCAAATCTTTTTCCCAATTTAAGTTTCCCATCAGCTTGATGCTGTCTGCTTCTTATCTAGTCCCAAGCCAGTTAAAAAACATGGGCTGTGCCTGGCAGTTTCTTTCTCATTTTCCCTCTGACCAACGTAGTTTGTCTTTTCTAGGTCTCACAACAGTTTTAAGGAGTGCAGGCCTCGTAACTGTGTAGGGTGGCCCTCACCTGGCCGTCATGTCTGAGGTCATGAGTGTGCAGCACTGCCTTCTTCTCAGCTTATCCCATTAGAAGGCACAGGCACTGACAGGTAAGAGCCTGTGTGCAGCCACAGCTAAAGCTAAGAGCATTCTGCGCCTCTCATTAGCATCACCACAAGAGCAGCTGCTTCCAGATGAGGGGTGCTAACTATCTGCAAGTCTGTCATCTTCAGGCCCCAGCATAAGAGCTAGGACCACAGCCAAGACCAAGTGCAGATGTGAAAGAGAAGACTTATACAACGAAGCACAGACATTTCTGTCCATTTATATAGGGAAAGGCAGGGAGTAGCAAATGCACATGAATTCCAAGAGTGGGAGGCCAAGGATGGACAGAGCAAATAGAGCCAAGATTAATCAATGTACAATTTGGGATTGGTGGTTCAATACATTGATTCAATAATTAGATGTGTGTTTTCACTGCTAGCCTGAATCAGTGAGCTTCACATGAGAATTACCTGACATAGCAGTGTCTGTCTGGCTCAGACAAGGAGAATGCTTGAGAGGCTCTACTTCCTAGTTGCTTAGCCACTCTCTACAATGTCTCCCGAGAACACTCAGAGGACACTTGTCTTGCCACAGTGAGAGGGAGGCTAACATTCTCAACAGGCACCATGGCAGGTGTCCTCTGAGTCACCAGAAGTGACTTCACTGAAAACGCCAGCATTCTGGCTGACTGCTGGGCCTGCTGCTTTACTTAGAGCTGGGCCGCCCACATCCCACCCCTTTCCTTTGACCTGGAAATCACACTCACATGCTTTTAGTCAATGGATGATCCAGCCCTTCTCTCTGCCTACATCTAGATACAAACATGCACAGAGATAATATTATAAAGCATATTTATGGGGCAAGACTGATTTACAACTGTTTAGAAGTAAACCATTCTAAATGCCTCTTAAGAGAGGAGGGGAACCCATTTCTGAAGACTGTGTTGTCATGTTGAGAAACATACTTATGTCCATGACAACTTGATAGAAGATGTTAGCAACAACAAAATAAAATTCAGAGCAGATCAGTAATTTTATATAATTGTTTTCAAGTGAGTAAAAGATGTAAATAATGGGTGACTCCAACATCAATAAAATCTGATTACAAAAGATAGATTATAACTTAAATTATAAATTCAAGGAGAAAAATCCAGTTCGCAAGCAAATGTGTCACGGTGTTATTTAAAGCCCAAAATGTTATATTTAGTTATATTAAAGAATCTTTCCTGACACAGGAACCCCTTTGAAAATGAAATTGCATAGAAGCTTTTCAGAAAAACATGTTCACTAATAATAAACTGTGCAAAGTCTCAAGTAAAACCGTTCTTTTTTAAAAATAGCATTAAACAAACTTAGTCTTAAAATTCACAATGACAATAAGCATGTCATGTTAGAATCTGAGGTCTGCCTCCACCACCTAAATAAACCAAACCTTTCTGTGAACTCTCCTGTGCTACCTTAGCATCCAATCTACCTTAGCAGTGATGTGGCTTCTTCCCATCTGCCTTAGGGAACGCCCTCCTTTTGCCTCCCTGTACATGCTCGTGCTCCTCAGAACGCCACCTCAAGTGCTCAATTCCTCTCCAAACATTCTCCCCTCAGCCCCTGGCTCCAATTACTATCGACTACGCCAGTGGATCGTGAGATCTATATTGGGAACTTGCTGGAGCTTTAAACTGATGACCAAGCCCACACATCAATGTCTCCTGAGCATTTCACATTCAACACTCCCAACTCAACACTAAAACCAAAGCCACCTTCCTAGCTGACTTCACGGGAGCCCATATACTCTACAGTCTCTTTCTACAGGTAAAACTGCATATGCCTGCTGAGTGGGGCTGGTCTTTTCATCACTCTAGGACCTTCCTCCCAATCTGCTGAACCATCTATTGGGCTACTTTCTGTCAGATTACAAATGTTATCATTACTACGTCACCCCCCACCCCACCATCACCACCAAGCAAAGTGACTTGAGATAAACTGCTTGCTTGAGCAGGGACAACTTTAAGCACCAGTGTTACTTGCACACTGTTCCACTGGCTCCTCTCAGGACGCCTTCCTGTGATCACTTTTCCACTGACACTTATTACCAAAGTGTATGATGCTAAGTGCACATGTCACTGTGTAGTTCTTCCCTTGGTTCAGACCTCATACTAGCCTATACACTGACAGACTGGATGTGCTGTCTTGATCAGGGTCCCAAGAAATCACACTTGCCTGTTTTCTTCCTGTCATTCTCCTGAATCACTGATAGTCCTTCCTCATCTCCCAGTTTCTATAGACTGGGATGCCCCAGGGCTCAGTACAAGGACCTTCTATCTATGTTTATTCTCCAAATGATCACACTCAGATGACAGCATTAACGCCAGAGAGAGAGACACCCCGAGTTGTATTTCACCCTGAAACCAGCCTCGTCCACATACAAAGCTCCGCATTTACTAAGCATCTGAAACTCATTTACATGAGCTCTTACTTTTTTAATGTTAATTTTTTATTAGATATTTTCTTCATTTACATTTCAAATGCTATCCCCTTTCCTAGTTTTCTCTCCAAAAGTCTCCTATACTCTCCCCTCCAGCTCCCCCACCCCCCGCCTGCCCTGCTCCCCAACTTATCCACTCCCCCTTCCTGGCCCTGGCATTCCCCTACACCGGGGCATAGAATCTTCAGAAGACCAAGGGCCTCTCTTCCCAGTGATGGCCGACTAGGCCATCCTCTGCTACATATGCAGCTAGAGACACGAGCTCTGGTGGGTACTGGTTAGTTCATATTGTTGTTTCACCTATAGAGTTGCAGACCCCTTCAGCTGCTTGGGTGCTTTCGCTAGCTCCTCCATTGCGGGCCCTGTGTTCCATCCAATAGATGACTGTGAGCATCCACTTGTGTGTTTGCCAGGCACTGGCACAGCCTCACAAGAGACAGCTATATCAGGGTCCTGTCAGCAAAATCTGCTGGCATATGCAATAGTGAAGGGGTTTGGTGGTTGTTTATGGGATGGATCCCCAGGTGGGGCAGTCACATGAGCGCTTAGTACTCCACAGTGTGCTCAGGACTTCTGAATAGATGAGCGGGCTCTTCTCGGTGTACAGTGCTCTTACACAGTAGCAGAAACTTAAACTCTATTTATTCTTTACTGGGAAGCCACCTCTCTGTAAAACTTCCCCCAGCATGCGAGCTCCTCCTCCCTCCTTTGTTTTGTTTTCGGCATAGATCATGTTGTAGTAGCTCTACCCCTCTTCTCTTTATTGTCTTTCACCGAGAGCAGGCTCAGTGAGGACAGAGACTCTGCGCAGTCTGTTTGCTCCTATACTACCACAGCAGTACTTGGCATTCGTTAAGAATGCACCCAACTGCAAGAATGTGGCCTTCAATATAATTAACAAGGACAGATGCTGACATCTGTTCAGCTGTCTGAGACCCGGAACCTCAGTGCTGATGACCCCTCTGCTCTTGTTCTCACAGCCACCCCCTTCTGTCCTGCAGTCAGTCTTCTCTGCAGAATTTCTGAATCTACCACCCCTTCTTCCAACTTCAACACTATCTATGGACTACTGTCTTGTTTTCTAGCTGGATTCCTTTAGATGCTTCTAAATCATTCTGCACAAAGTAGCAAGTGACCATTCCAAAATAGCAGCACTGTTATGTAATTTCCCTTTGATCCATTGGGACAAAATGCAAAGGCCTTACATTAATTCACAACTTTACCTGGGTGTGTGGTTTTTTTCTTTCATAGTCTCATTTCTTATTACTCCTGTTTTTCTATGTGTATCTACCACAGTAAGTAGCATTTGTTTTCTGACTGTGTGACATTCTCTTTCTTTTGTGTCCTAGCACATTCTGCCACCTCTTCCTGGGCCCTTCCCTGCTTACTCCTTCCTTGCTCTTTAGGTGCAGCTAGGGCACACTTCTTGCTGGACAGTTCACAAAGGTCCTTCTTGCGCCTCTTGGCTGCTTCTACACTTCCCTCCACTGCTCTCCCACCATGCTGCACTAGAACTGCCTGTTTAGCAGTCTTGACTTTTCCCTGCTGAAACTTGGCTATGACTACTGCCTGAGTTTCCTAGGGCTTGGCACACAGCATACACACAATAGATATAAGCTAGATGAGAAAAAATTTGATTCTTACCTTTCTCTCCTGGTTTTTTCCAATTTGTCTTTTAAAACCAGAATCTCTTTGTTGAGAGCAAGCTGCTGGCCTTCTGAGTCATGCAGCTCCTTCTTCAGGTTTTTAATCTCACTTGCGTGAATTCCTTCTCTTTTAGAAATTTCTTCTTCATAAAAGATACTTTTCTTTTCCAAGTCAGTTTTCAGTTTAGTTATCTCTTGCTGATGTTCTATGCTGCATATTCCTGGTGAGTAACTAATTTGTTTTTGCTATATACATAACAAAAGATTAATGAAATAAAATAAGAAATAAGTCCTTTCTATCAGGGACTATATTGGTACATCATTTATCTATATATTCTCACTCAAAAATGTATATGGCAATTATTTATTTCTCTGCCACATATTATAAATAATGTTCCTCTGTTTATATGCTTTTTTAGTCTGCATCACTGATATTTTAGAAAGCCTGCATATTAAGGTTAGAAATTAATTTAAACCTTTTGTTGGCATTTATATGATTTCTTGATTTAAATTTGTCCTAGTTTAAATGTTGCGATGATAAGGGCCTTGACGAAAAGCAACCCAGGGAAGAAAGGGCTTATTACATCCTACAGGTCCATTATGGAAGGATGTGATGGCAGAGCTCAAGGCAGGAACCTGCTGACAGAAACTAACATAGAACCACAGAGGAGTGCTTCTTACTGGCTTTCTCAGCCTGATTTCTTATGCCTTTTGGGAGATGGTTTTGTGTGCTGTGTTTCCAGATATTAATTTCTATGCTCAAACATTTGGTTGTACTCCAGTCTTCGTGCTATGTAAAAATTGTTCTCCATTACCTCTGATTGGTTAATGAAGAGCTGATCAGCCAATCAGATGGGCAGAAGAGAAGATGGCAGGACTTCCAATCGCAGTCAGGGGGTCCCAAAGAGACCACAGAGAAAGGGAGAGAAGGGAGGTGGAAAGACTACAGAAATAGACCGGGGGATTCGCCATAAGATCGTGATGAAAGAACAACTATGAGGATAAATGTGGACCAAAGCGAACCACGGCAAGATTCCGACGCAGGTAAAGATCACATGGCTGGAATGTTCACAACATAGCTAGGTTAGAATAGCTCAGAATAGCTCAGAATGTGCCCAGCATAATGCTTGAAGTCTTTTTACAAAAATACCAGGTCTCTGTGTCATTTATTTGGGAGCTGAAATGGGCTAGAGTGGGTATAGAAACACCTTGCCATCACTTGGGAGCAAACGGGGCATAGAAATACCCCTCCCCCCATGGTTACATTTACATATGCTACCCAGAATCACCTGACTAGGCACCACCTCAAGTGATCTGAAGCCTCTCATATAAATCATTCATTAGGAAAATGCCCCATAGACTTGCCTACAGGCGATCTGATGAGGCCTTCTCTCAATCAAGGTTCCTTCTTCTCGGGTGACCCTAGCTCATATCAAGTTGATGAAAACTAAGCAGCACAACATTTAAATTTCTGTCTAGGATTATTGTTGATATATGTTTAAGAAAAAAAATCTATCATCTTATATGTAATAAGTAACAGTCAAAAAGGTTGCATTATGTTCATGTCTTTCAAAGATTAAAGTGGGGGAAGGCATGGTTGTTAGGTGTTTGTAACTGTACAGAAAGAAATCTCAAAGGTCAAACATCTTTATATCTACATTAGGAAAAAGCAAGTCTCTTAACTTTTAGGGAAAACATTAAAATAGAGAATCTCACTTAGACCATGATGGAACTCACTCTGTAGTCCAGGCTAGCCTCACATTCATTATGCTCCCAAAGCCTAAGTACTGGGGTGACAGGCGTGTGCTACTGTCTTTGTCAGGGTTTCTATTGCTGTGATAAACACCATGATCAAGAGCAACTGGGGAGAAAACGGTTTATTTCAGCTTAGAACTCTCTGAGAAGTCGAGGCAAGAACCTGGAAGCAGGAATTGAAGCAGAGGCCGTGGAAGAGGCCTGCTTCCTTCCTAAAGAACCAAGGACCACCTGCTGAGGGTGTCACTGCCCATAAGGCTAGGCCCTCAGACATCGATCACTGACTGAGAAAATGCCCCACAGAATTGCCTACAGGCCAGTGTTATGGAGGCATTTTCTCGATTAATATCCCTGCTCCCCAGATATGTCTAAGTTTGTGTTAAATTGACAAAAACCAACCAAGACAGCCATCATGCCCAGCCAAAGGAGGAAAACTTTGGTTAAAATGCCTTGTTTTAGAACTTAGGATGCATGAATATTACAGGAGTAACTAACTACTCTTTTGGCTGAATTTAAGGCCTGATTCATGGAATGGAACTCTTGCCTAGTACTGTAAACATGGCCCAAAACATGGCCCCAGTGAAAACCTACAGTCTTGTAAATGGACATCAAGCTGTCTTCTCCATACTTGCCTTTATACCCATGCAGCTGTCAGCCCCCACTGCATAAGAGTCTTTGTTTCTGTGGGCAGTGGTTAATACAGAGACTCTTGACTGGTCAATGTACAGAGAACAATTGAGGGTGAAGTCCTCGGCTCTATATCATACTGCTCTCCACAGGGCTTAGGGACCGCGTTAAGGAAGAGAAGGAGGAGGTCTGTAACAGACAGATGGGGGGGAGCCCTTCACCAGTGTCCTGGACACAACAGGGCATTGTGCTCATGAACTCACAGCAGCTGTGGCTGTCTGTCCAAGACCTTCCCAAGACCAAGTCACCTCAAATTCCAGTGCAGATCAAGGCGCGGTTCACAAGGCTTCACACCTTAAGAAGCTATTGGAGAAGAAATAGTCAGTTTACCTCAGGAGTCTTGCTTCTGGTAAACTGCCCTTGCTGGTGAGTGGCCTTACATATGCATATGCAGGCAGCACTAACTGGATTCAGTAGGGTAATGAGGAAAAAGACATGAAGTTGGCATGGGCATTCCTTGAGAGATTCTGGGAGGAGTTTGAAGGAGACAGTCTGAATGGATATGATTAAAATATACTGTGCACATATATCAAATTCTCAAATAAAATATATTTTAAAAAGAAAGAGAAGCTATGCAGTCTGAAGGCTCTGCTAGTTATCTACACATAAGTAGAAACACACAGGCTAGAAATTCTAAGAGTTCTCAGGTTTTTTAATTTCTTAGGGGCATTCTTATTCTCTAAAGTGTTGTCCAAGTATACAGCAATAGAATTTTTAAAACTAAAAGAACATACTTATATAGGCTTATTACATATTACAGCAAGAGAACAGGAGCTGAAGGACACCATGTTCTTTGGGGGAAACCAGACATTAGGGCAAAAATGCTGGTGTGAGGGATAGTTTTATGTCAACTAGAGTCATCTGAGAGGAGGGGACCTCAATTGAGGAAATATCTCCGAAAGATTATGCCGTCAAGCCTAAAGGGCATTTTCTGAATTGATTGGGGGGAGAAACCAGTGCATTGTGGGTGGTGCCATCCCTGGGCTGGTGGCCTTGGGTTCTATAAGAAAGCAAGCTGAGCAGGCCATGAGTAGCAAGTCAGCAAGCAGCACCCTCCATAGCTTCTGCATCAGCTCCTGCCTCAAGGTTCCTACCCTGTTTGAATTCTCATCCTGACTTCTTGGATGATGAACAGTGATGTGGAAGTGTGAGCCGAATTAACTCTTTCCTTCCCAAATTGCTTTTGGTCCTAGTGTTTCATCACCGCAACAGTAACCCTAACTAAGTCAACTGATGGTAGCTGTTGATTGACTTCATGTAGAGAGATAAACACCATCTCTCTTACACATGTACAATACATAATTTAAATAGTACAAAAAGGAACTAGTGTGGGCCAGAGGCAATGGTAGAGGGTGCCCACTGCAGTGTGACCACTCACTAAGGAATATTTGCCATGAGCCAAATACAGACTATCCACAAGTTTCTGGATGTGAAACTGCTTGAACGGAAGAGTCAGAGGAAGTCAGATTCTTGCTCTTTCAAAATTTTTATTTATGCGTATATGTGTGTGCCTGTGTGTCTGTATGTCACATATGTATGTGCTATGGAGGCCGGAAGAGGATGCTCACTCTCCTGGAGCTATAGTTCCAGGCGATTACCAGCTGCCCAATCTGGATACTGGTAACCAACTAAGGGTGCTCTGGAAGAGCAGTGAGCGCTCCTAAGCAGGACCTCTCCAGCCCCAGTTAACATATTCATCTCCTTCCTTCACATGCCTTTTCGCATGTGAAGCAGCACTTCTGAAGAGCCACTGTCTGTGCCCCACAGACACACAGTCACATTTCACAACTCTAGTCACATTAAGAACATCTTTGCTGCTCTGCTAGTTGCTTGTTGGGATGGCAACAAATACGCCTAAGACGTTTCAAAGAAAATTTCGCCTGAAATTAAAACTTGATGAGATCACTAATTTAAATTACAGATGAATCATGTATTATGAAAGAATTCAAAAGCCAAATAAAACACTGAAAATGAAATTAAATAATAAGCAAAAACGACCAACCTGCCACAAAGCAAATGTTTTCTTGCTAGTAACAATAGAAACTGAACACATTAATAAATGCACTGCTTCAACAGGGTGAAAGTCCGAATGACCCTCTCAGCAGCTACCCTTGATTTTAGTAAGTACTTAATTAAATCCAGAAATTCAAAGTATTACTTCAAGTCCCACAATAAAACTATGAGAGAACTCAGTTAAGTTTTTCAGGTTTAAGTATTTCAAGCCATCAGACAAAATAATAATAGTGAAATATCAGAAATTCATTCATTAAATTCAGAAATATTATCAACAGAATGGATGTCAGTCTTGTATCACAGAAAGTTTAATTATTCTGATTAGCATATTAAACTTAGCAGAAATGAATATTGTAAGGAAAACTAAAAAATATTACATCCATGCAACTGTTTTCCAAAAAAGAATCCAAATGATATTCTAGTACTTAAAATGACAGTGAAAGATAAGCAAAAAGTCTAGATATTAAAGCAAGCATTAAGAAAACATAATAAAAATATTTTAGTAGTAAAAAATATCACACATAAACATGATGATAACATATATCCCCACTCTCCCAAAATTCATATGTTGAAGACCCAGTAATTGAGGATGTGACCTGATTTAAAAAGTGTCTTTCAGAAGGAATTGAGTTAAATGAGGTCATTAGGTATTAGTAGCAGCCCTAGCAAGCTAACACATTAGAGGTACAGAATGCTAGCAGTTATTAGGCTTACAACAGTGATACTTAAAAACGTACTGATATTTTTGCATATCACATAATTCAACCACTTAAGCTACAAAAGTCAATTATTGTTATACCTTACTAATTTTAAAGTAGTAAATACAGCAAATCTTATTTTAACTATTTTTTAAATGTTTGGTTCAGTTCACCAGTGGGAAGTCTGGCAATGAACTTTTTGTTACAAGACTTTGAATTGCCCACTCAACCTTTGTATTAGCTATGCAGTTCCATGCAGACGTTCTGTGTCACTGTGAGTCACTTTCGGTCACTCACTTCACCTAGGTCACCTATCCTAGGGGCATGTAGTTCTCTTACTTTTTGCTGGCCATAGTAAAATGCCCACTTTTGTTTCTCATGTGAAATATCTGCATCTTCCCTTTTCTCTTCTCTCTCCCCTTTCTGTTCCATCTAGTTAAAGGGTTTTCAATTGTATTAATCTTCTCAAATAAAGTTTGAGGCTCATGACTTGATCTAATGTTTTTATGTTTTTTTTGTTCTGTTTTGTTTTGTTTTCTTTGACAGAAACTCATGTAGCCCTGGCTGGCTTTCAACTATGTACCCAAAATGACCTGGCTCTCCTGTTTTTCTTCTTCTGCCTCCCAAGTGCACTGATTAGTATATACACCACAACCCCCAGCTCTCTACTTAGGGTTTTCTTTCCCTCTGTTATCTCTGAGTTTAGCTTGCTCTTCCAGCCCCTCCTCTGTTCTGTAAAGCTTCATTATATTACTGATTTGAGGCTTTAACTCTTTAAACAGGCACAAGTCTCCCTGGGAACTTGGCCTTACAATGTCCACAGTTCTGAGGTGATGCGCCTCCAATCTCATCCTAATTCCCTGGTGTGTTGTCCGTGGCTCACTGGCTGTTTCAGGGTGTGCTGTGTAACATCCACATATTTTTGAGTACCAAAGTTTTTCTTTTGTTGGTTTCCAGCTCCATTCCCCCATGGCTAGAGAAGATTCTTTGCAGAATTCAATCTTTTTATATTCACTGAGATTATTTTGTAGCTCAACCTGTTAGCATTCTGTCTGAACCCCTTGGTGCATGCTCATGAGCGAGTTTCTAGATTGGGTAAACCTAACGACCTACCCTAAATGGGGTTCCAGACTGAATAAAAGGACAGGATGTTTACCTCTGTTTGGTAATAAGATGAGTTCCAGTGTTCATCTCTTTCTACTTCCTGACTGCACATGCAATATGACTTTAAGATACTGCAGTTACACCATCCTTGCCATGATAAACAATACCCTTAAACTGTCAGCCAAAATGCATGTTTCTTTCCTTATTTGCCTTCGCTAGATATTGTCATAACAAGAAAAACATGATAGATACGGGGAGCTTTGGAATCTTATTCCACATGTATGCAGACTGCCAGGCCAACATGTTCAGGGAGGCAGTCATGTGTGAATTCTGACTCTTCACTGGACAACTGAATGTGATTAGCAAATGTGTATCAGCTTCCTACTAGTAGGAGTGAGAAGTAAGAATACTCGCTTGGAAGCTTAGGTAGTTTTCACTCTTCATCAAAGAGTTAACAGGCCAACACTCATATTAAGCTTATGCAGAAGAAAATTCACTAGGAGCCATAAACCTCAACAATACCTTCAGGCCCTCCAACTCGTTTTCCAGTTGCTTAGAATAATGTTCGCTCTGCTCTCGGAGCTTCTTGTCCTTTGATGCTTCAGCAATTAGAGCTTCGGTGTGAACTTCCAGCTTTAACATAAAAGGAAATATACAGATTTCATGGTTAGTATAGCTTGAATGGCGAGATTCACAGTAGTTAATAGTACCAAGCTACAAAATAACTTTTTCAAAACTTAAAGACTGGAATGCACATTACTTAACTAGTCTAAGTGTAGTTTAAAGCACTACTCCACAGACACTTTGGAATTTGCCTGGCTACTGACCTCTTTCTTGGCTCTTTCTGCTCTGCGCAGCTCCTGCCTTAAGCTCTCAGCTTTTTGCATCACCAGGTCCACCTCTTCTTCCTTATCTCGGACATGGCGAGCAAGTTTCTGCTTTTGGGTGTGCAATTCTGTTAGTCGCTCATTGATCTCCATGAATTCCTGCATGGCCAGTTTCCTCTGACAGTGTGCATCTTTCAGCTCTTTGGATTGGTTTTTTAATCGCTCACTAGCCTGGACTAGTTCCTACAGTTTTATATAAAAAAAAATATGTTACCAAGTCTGCAACCTAGAGACCAAATTTGGCCATCAAAGTAGCTATTATTAAGTTATTGAAGAGCCAAAATTATTTACCTCAGGACAATACTGAAGGAAATGGACTACTTCTAAAGACAGTAAGGGAATGCAATGATAGCTTATTTACCTTCTCAAACTCTTATTTAAAGTTTATTTGTATTTATGTGTATTTGTGTTTAGTCTGCATTATATATATACACCATGTGCACACAGAACCTGTGGAGTGCAGAAGAGGGCTTCAGAATCCAGGAACTAGGTTACAGGTTATAGGTTATAGGCACATGGGTGCTGGGAACTGAACCTGAATCCTCTGCAAGAGCAGTTGGTGCTTTTAATCAGTGAGCCATTACTAGTCCCAACTCGCAAATTTGTACACTGACCTGGCAAGTGCAAAGAGATAGCTGACAGAGTAGAATGTAGAAATATAAACTGGGATGCTCAGGATCATTTGTAAAATTTAATAAATATTTGGGAGGTTATTTTAAATTAAAATGAATAATTACAAACAATAAGTGGATGTCTATTGTTCCTGAGAAAAATAAGCCCAAGACAAATAACATGGAGATCAATTCCCTGATCTTAGATTCCTGATTTAGAGGTGCTTTGCAGACTCAGGTCAGTGTAACTCCCTGCCTCCCAACAGAAGGAAACGTGCATCACCTTTGGAGGAAGGAAATTTGGCTTATTCACACATTAAAAGCAAACAAACATGAGTTGACATCCACAGATTTACAAAGAACCAAAGATCAAAACCACTGTAAGGAACCAATGGCAACAGTAGGAAACGAAAACAAACACCAACAGAGTGGTATGTATGAGACCGATGGGGAAATAAAAGGAGTCATCAGAAACGTGTGAAAATGAGAAAAGGCTAGGAAAAACTATCACACGGGTGTATAAAAGAATCCGAAAGACATTTAGACATGCAAAAATACGTATACATATACATATATGAATCTTTATAAGTCAAGAAAAGGAAAACCAAACCTAAAACCAGAAATGTATAAGAATGAAACTAGGTGACACTATAAAAATTAAAATCTCCAAATAAATTTGGGGCTGGAGAGATGGCTCAGCAGTTGCCTCTAGATGCATGCTTATCCACGGACCTGGGCTCTACTTCCAGTACCCATGTAGGACAGATAGCTCACAACCACCTGCAACTCCAGTTCCAAGAGAAATTATGTCCTCTTCTAGCTTCATTAGGCACCAAGCACGAAAATAATGCCAACAAAACACCCATCCATGTAAAATTAAAAAATAAATAAAAGAAAGAAATTGGGGAGAGGCAGTAGGATAGCTCGGTGGGTAATGGTACTGAATTTGATCAATGGGTCTCAGAAGGTGGAGAAAACTAACTTCTGCAAATTGTTAATCTGACCTCTACACCCACACAACAACACATGCACATATGTGCATGTGAATATTCACATGTGCATACATGCATACACACACAAATATAATACATCTTTTTTTTTTTAAAGTTGGAATGGGTGGGAAAAATCCGTTATATTCTGCTCTCAGAAAAACAAAAATTAGATAATCAAATTCAGAAGTCACAAGTGGTATCAGGAAGAGTGGGGAAACTTTCTAAGAGACAAGAAATTAATACTGTATACTCAGAAAAATTACTTCCAAAGTATAGTGAAAACTGACAGAGGTTGCCACTATCAGATCTGCACTAAAGGGAGTCTACAGCTTTATCCCAGGATGAAGGTTGGAGACTGACAATGGAACACTCAGCCAATCAAGGACTGAGAACCTTGTACACATGGATGTAAAGAAATGTCATACATTATATTAAATGTCTGACTTATAGTTACTAATAAATATACATACTAAATATCTGTGTAGATCACACATAAATGGGAAAGAAGTAACACAACTAGAGGCACTGAAAAATTTCAGTAACTAGTTAATATTTTTAGATTTTGTTAATATGGATAGTAAAGATAAAATGCAAATACTAAAGATCAGAGCTAGTAGAGCTTAAAACAAAAAATAACCAAGCAAATAGCAATACACATATACTTAACCCTAATGAATAATGCCTCAAAATGGCTACAATAGGAAATACTATGCTATGTGTATTTTGGTACAATTACATTTTGTTTTTTTTAAAAGAACACAAAAAAAAGCACAGTATGACAACTAAAAAGCAAATAAATAAATAAATAAATAAATAAAAAATAAAGCAACATTAGTAATGAACATAGATATAAAGGGCCAAACTCACCAGGTAAAGGTCATGTGTTATACCAGATAAACAAAATCTAGACCTTAGCAGAAAAACCATTGTTAGGAATATAGAATATTACCAAGCAATCACAACACTCAACAGGAAGTCAGACCATTCTAACATTTAGTACATTCTAAATTTAGGGTAGGGAAGTCTTAAAGTATATTAAAAAGAAACTGCCCAAACTAGATAACATTAGAAAATTGATCAGCACAGGAATTCCAATGTCCTAATCACTAATTATCAAGAAAGCAGAACAATGCCTATACCGACAACCTGAAGTACAGCCCATACTGATAAAGCCAGTGCCTGGGAGGGCTCCAGTCAGTGTGAGGTCAGCCTGGTTTAGACCATCCTGGGCTACACAGTGGGACCTTGTCTTACATCCCTCCCCTGCAAAAGGGTTTGAGAAATTCTAATAAGCTTTCTATATATAGAAATTTGCACCCTGTTTTGGAAATACATACTCTTTTCAGTAATATACACTAAATACTTTTAAAATAACACTAAAACCAAAGCCATGAAGCCAAGCTCAGTAGATTCCAAACAGATATACAGGTCACATGCTTCAATGCAAAGCTATGAAATCAAAATCAACGATTTAATTATGTACAGTAAAAACTTTAAGATGCACTTATAAAAGATCACTTGTCATGGAGAAAAATCATAAATACAGAAATATTCAAAACTGAAAACTATAAAATTAAAAAACCACCCTTTCATATATACTAAAATCTGGTGCTATAGTAAAGCTATATGGGAAATACATAGTCCGAAACAGAAAGGAAGTTCCCATAAGAAACAGAAAGCCTTTCTAATAAGAAGGAAGCACTACCTCACTCATTCTGAGACCAGGACGACCACAGAATAAAAAAGCCAGGAGAAGTAAAAGAGAAGAGTGTAAGCCAATTTAATTCAGAGATTTAAAAAAAAAAACTTTTTATGAGCAAATCATTTCCAGGGATGCATAAAATTCCTAGACATGAGCTTTTGAGTTAGACTCAATATAAAAAGGCCAGCTCTGCCTCCTTCTATCACTAATGACCCTAGGCAAGCGAACAGTTCAGTGTTCAGTCTCACTGTTAGTCAAACAAGAAAAATAAAACAATACAAAACTCATGGGTCGTTGTGAAGATGAAACAATATACATATAAATGTGCTACATAGTATTGATAGCATAGATCACATTATATTGAAGACTGTTTTAAGCACCATCCACATGTGTATAGGTACATATAGATGTATATATACACACATGTATACATATATTTATACATATTATACATATACATACTAATATATGTTATATATAGACACGTGAATGGTGCTTAAATAGTGCTATTAAACAATCTGATATAATTGTGATCTATGCTACCATATTATCATTAGCAAATGATACATGAGTAATTTGGACTCAGAAGTGTGTTTCATATATTAAAAAAACTGTTAATTCAACTTGGCATATATTTTAAAAGTAGAAACAATCATATAAATGATATATAGGAATAAGCATTGCATAAAGTCAATAACTCATTCTTAATAGTAAAAATTGAGAGGCAAAATAAAATAAAAGGTAATTCCCTTAATCTACTGGAAAATATTTTGCTAAAACATATACAACAAGCCTTAGTGGTAAATGTTAGAGGCATTTTCTTTAAAATCGTCAGCACAGGGCTGGAGAGATGGATCACAGGTTAACAGCACTGGCTGCTCTTCTAGAGGTCTTGAGTTCAATTCCTGGCACCCACATGGTGGCACATAATCATCTATAAAGAGACCTGGTGCTCTCTTGTGGCCTGTAGGCATACACACAGGCAGAATGCTATATACATAAAAAAAAATAAATAAATCCTTTTAAAAAAAAATTGATCCACAAAAATGCCTGTTCTTACTATTTCTATTCAGCATTATACTGACGTCCCAGCTAACAGAGTAAGCTTAGAGAAGACAGAAACCACAAAAAACCTAAGTTAGAAACAAAGCTATTATTTGTAGAAATTTTTGAAAAGAACTAAAAAATATATACTGTTAATTAGAATTCAGCAATGTTGAACCAGAACTGCTAACAAAAGCCAATAACAAAAGCCCTAAAATTTAAAGATATTTAAAATATGAAATAATTGAATAACAAATTTAGGAAAGGCAAAACCTTTCACTAAAGAGTACTTTCATTACATTTCATTCTTTTCCTTTGTCTTCTTCCCTCCCTCCAATTCCTGGATGCCAGGCTTGAGTTTCTTATATTCTGCCCACACACTGCTTGGGCTGGGAGTACAGTCATCAGCATACTTGCTTATGCAGTGCTGGGGACTGAGCACAATGGTCTACACATGCCAGGCAAGCACGCTACTAACTGAGTGCTTTATAAAATTTAAATCATTTTAAATATATGAAAAGATATAATATTTATGTTTTAAAAGACCATGGCACTGGACAAAAACAGCTTTCATGTTTTACACAATTAGATCACCAGAACAAATGTCACTAAAACTGGGGCCTTTCCTAAATGTGAGCCATACAATGTAATTCATAACAAATTTCAATAGTGAGAAAATTCCATTTACCTTCTGAAGGCATTTCAACATTGCACATGCCCTGGACTATGTATGGGAACATCTTTTGTGAAGCTGGTCATTTGAGGACTAAGTAAGACCTAGAAGAGTTAATTTCCATTCCAAAGGCACAGGGAAGAGGTCCAAGACATTTCTCTTCAGATTCCGAAGGAAACTCAGACAAAAAGGAGTAGGAGAGCAGTAGTGCCCCTTCCTTCTATGTTAACCCATTGATAAATATTTTGGAGGTTACTCTTCTTTTATATAGACTCCTCAGTCAAAGGGCAGTATCCAGTTACTTCTCAGAGCATTGCATAGGAGATAAAAACTGATGTAGAAGAACTTTGGTGGCTTGAATAGGTTTGGCCCCAAAAGACTCATGCTTTTGAATGTTTTGCCTACAGGGAGTAGCACTATTAGGAGGAATGTCCTTGTTGGAATAGGTGTTGCCTTGATGGAGGAAGTGTGCCACTGTGGGGGTGGGCTTTGAGGTCCTATGCTCAAGCTCCACCCAGTGTGGCAGACAATCCCCTCCTGGCTGCTTTTGGGTCAAGTTGTAGAACTCTCAGCTCCTCGAGCAACATGTCTGCCTGGATGCTGCCATGCTTCCTACCATTATGATGATAGACTGAACCTTTGAACCTGTCAGCCAGCCCCAATTAAATGTTGTCCTTTATAAAATTGCCTTGGTTATTGTATCTCTTCACAGCATTGGGAACCCTAACTATGACAAAAAACATACGGTTGTTACTTACTAAATACAAATAAAAATAACCATCTGCCATGCTCTTGTTCATGTGTATACTCAAAATAATAAACATATATACACTTTGTTGTAGTGTAATACAATTAACTCTTCTGTAACTGATCAGTGATGAAATATAATTTCAATCAAAATTCTATCAAAGAATATGGGCTAATGTAAACAGAATTTGCTATATGACAGAGGTGCCATTGCATAACTGAGAAGAGAACAACTATTATGTATACAATAACTGGTTAGCCATATTGGAAAAAGGAAAATTGAATTCTTATCACACACTGTTAGGCAGCTAGTTAGGTATTAGCAGCTTTGAAGTTTAAAAGGAACAAACCCCTCCCTCATAACTAGCAGCAGGATTTTTGATCACTGGTCAAAAAAATGAGCTTCACGTCATATCTCTAGCCCTGGTTGGGTGGACACATATTTAGAATTTATGAGACTATTGTCTGGCTAAAGGCCTTCAAAAACAACAACCACAACCACAAAACAAAACAAAAAAATAACAAAGATATATTGCCATCCTTTCCCATAAAAGCTGATCCAAAAGGCCTGTCAATCACCTAGACAATGAAACACCCTTCAGAAAAACTGTTCAAAAGTCTCTGCAATGGTATAAAGCCTACCTAAGTGTAGAAAGACACACTGTGAACTCTCATCCCTTGAGAATTTGCAGTGCTCTGTAAAGGTCTCTGTGGCCTTATCCTTTTCTTGTTCTCTTGGGCTCTTGCTCCCTTGCTCTCCCCCCTCCCCCCTCCCCATCCCCTTCCCTCCTCTCTCTCTCCATGTGCTCATGGCCAGCCTCTACTTCTCCCCTCCCCTCCTCTCCTCTCCTTCCTCTCTCTCTTCCCCCCACCTCTACTACCTTCTTAACTCCCCTCCTCATGCCCTGAATAAACTCTATCCTATATTTAAATAAATAAATAAATAAATAAAAATAAAGTCTCTGGCTCCTGCCTGCCTCACCCCTTGAAGGTATTGTACTTTGCGCTAGAGTAAATTCTACCTAACTTCTAGCCTGTGCTGTGTCTCTCTGTCTCACTGGAATTCTTTCCATAGTGATCACAAGGACCAGGGACCAAAAGGAGCACTAAGATCCCAGTAGCAACATGGAAATAAAAGTGAGTTTCTAATGTTTAGAGAAATAATTATCAAAGAGCAGACATTAAAAAGCAAAGATAAGGACTAGAGAGATGGTTCAGTGGTTAAGAGCACCGACTGCTCTTCCAGAGGTCCTGAGTTCAATTCCCAGCAACTACATGATGGCTCACAACCATCTGTAACGGAATCCGATGCCCTCTTCTGGTGTGTCTGAAGACAGTGATAGTGTACTCATATACATAAAATAAATAAATCTTAAAAAAAAAAAGGTTAAAAGTTAGGAGTTTGTTTTTTTTTTTAAACCTCGGATTTCCTAATAGTGTATAAGCCAGCAAATGTACTAATTTAACTATATTGACAAATGTACATTATACTCACAAGCTCTGGTTAGTCAGAGAGAGTAAACAGAGAAGCTCACTGGCAGGCATCTTAAACCTGGGCACTTATCAAAGACTTTGAAATTTTTCAAGAATTCTTATGAATATCAAGACAGTCAAACAGAAAAACATGTAAAAAAAAATAAGGCATTTTATAAAAGAAATAACATAAAATGATGAATGGACATGTGGCAGAGATACTTGACCACTTAAGAAATTAGACAAAGCAACAGACTAGAAGAAAACATTATGTAAGACCAAAGTCTCAATACAGACAGGACTAAGAGAAAAAGACGCAGCATATGAAACATCACTCAGCACAGAAAATTCTGTAACACATGACAGAGTATAAAAATACAATACTGGAAAACATTTTAACATTATCCTAAAAACAAGATATTTGCCAAAATAAGTACAAAAAAGCAGAGGACCCAGATGGACAGTATTCCAAGAAAGACACAGGAAAAATGGTCAAGAGCTACATAAAGCTATCCAAGATAAACCAATCACCACAGAAAAGAGAAATCAAACCAGAATTAGGTATTATTTTACCTCTGTCAGAATGGTTGTTATAAAAGACAAAAGCAAACAAGCATTCGTTAGGACACAAAGAAAATGAATTTTTTTCTCTTCACTGTAACCACTATCCAAATCACATCATTATTTATGTATTATTACAAGCTCCTCTTTTTCAGCAATAATGTCTTTTCAAAATATACATACAGAATTTTTTAGGATTAAAATGTACTAAAAATTGCCAAAACAACCATGTTCCTATAAGTCAAGATACCAGATACTTATGCTTATTATGTTAATAAAACTAGACTATATAATAATGCCAATAAATAAAAACTCATAAATCACTAGTATTGCTACTTATTACTAAAGGAAAGAGAACTGCTGCCATAAATGCCAAATGCTCTTATGTGAGCCTGGGTTCAGATGTGTCATACAACCCAAAACTCAAAGCTACAGTAAGTGGAAGATAAAAATGTACTCATCTAATTCAATTTACTCTCTGATAGCTCCTTAATCAGCATAAGGTTGTCTTATTTCTAATTCCATTTCCTTACCAGTAATAAGACATACCCCCAGAAAAACTTCATTCTACAGTAATCAGTATTTGTATATAAAGCCATTAAATACAATGTATACTGTGATCTGAACTACTCATCTCTCAACTGCATAGGCTACCATTAGTCCTAATTTTTTGTTGTTGCTAATGAAACCCATAGTATTTCCCAATATGTGATTCAAGTCTTTTCCCCACTGCTTAAATAGTATCTTCTCAATTGTGTTGTTATATAATCTTAGTTATGAATAAATTTTGTTGCTATGCTTGGTACCATTTAAATGTTACATAAAGATCTTATGAAAATTACTTTAGCTTTTTTCCCATACTACTTTGAAAAAATGATATTTAAAGAATAAGTAAACCATGGAAGTGATTTTACATTATAACCTATTAGTGTTTATACCAGTAAGTTATAATGAAAATATATAACGAATAGATATATGTCAAAGATACATGACCACATTAGAAATTAGAAAACATAAATTAACACTACAATAAAATATCACTTGAAGACCTAAAATCTGTACTTAAAAATTTTATAGACATTAGAGTCTACTATTTTTTTTTAAAGATTTATTTATTTATTTTATGTGAGTACACTGTCACTCCCCTCAGACACACCAGAAGAGGGCATCAGATCCCATTAAAGATGGTTGTGAGCTACCATGTGGTTGCTGAGAATTGAACTCAGGACCTTTCTAGAAGAGCAGTCAGTGTACTTAACCACTGAGCCATCTTTCTAGCCCTACTATTTTTTTTAATCTTTTTCAGTTATATTCCTTTCTAAGTCAAGACTTCTAACTTTCCAAATGAACAAAAGACTTTCACTCTAAACCCCAAGAATTTGAGTTCTCTTACTGCTAGCTAGTGAAGAATGTCATATACCAAGATGATTATTTTAAAATGTAGGGGTTGAGAGATGGCTCAGTGGGTAAGAGCACATACTACTCTTGCAGAGGATCCATGCTCAGGTCCCAGCACCCATGTTAGGCAACTTATAACTGCTTGTAACTCCAGTGCTCACGTACCCAATGCCTGTGGCCTCAACAGGCACATATATTTAGGTGCACATACCCCTATGCAAGCACACATATACACATAGTTAAACATAAAATCAATCTTCAAAAAACTTTAAATTATTATCTTAGGTTAGCATGAAATTTTCATTTCAGATTTTTATAGAAAAATATAAATTGTCATTTACTAGGGATACTTCCAATATTCTAATTATAGAAGATGAAGCATGTACAAACAGCTTTAAGGATCCATTCATAAATGTTTACCTTATTTAGTTCTTCTCTTTCCTGCTGCAAAGTTTTGATTTGTTTTTCAGAAGCTTTGATTTGCCTGAAAGCATCATCTAGTTCTCGTCTCACAGAATTAGCTTCTTCAAGTTGTTGTTCCAAATGATTCACTTCTTTAAAAAACAAAAACAAACAAGACCCCACTTTAATTCAGACAGACAGTCTAAGCGAATGCACAGCAGAATACTGATATGTATAACAAGTAATAGTAGTATTTAGCCAGAAAGAGCAGTTAATTTTTATTTTCCCCATCTTTTGGATTAAAATATTGGAAATTTACTTCATTTGGGAAAATTATATAAGACAGATTCAGCATACTCTGAGTTAAGTTGCCAAAGACTAAGCAATTGGAAAATTACTGCCAAATAGAAAAATATTTTTCTAAAATCAAAGTTATTATTAAACAATTATTTCAAATTAACATAAAAATGAACCCACAGTTTATTAAATTCAAGACATACATTCAACTTGGATAAATTATATACAATATTTTAAAAATGGTCTATTCTAGTGGTTCTCTACCTCCATAATGCTGTGACCCTTTAAAACAGTTCCTCATGCTGTGGTGACCACAACCATAAAATTATTTTTGTTGCTACTTCATGATTGTAATTTTGCTTCTGTTATGAATCATATAATAAATACTTTTAGAAATAAGGGCTTGCCAAAGGACTTTATCCATAGGTTGAAAATTACCACACTAAGATCTTCTTCACCTCACCAAACTGTTGCACACAACTACCTAACTGCCAACCAAATAAATAATCCCAATTATTAAATTAGTTTAAGTTGGCGAGACACTGGAAAGAAAGTACGTTAATCATTAATTGTAGTAAGAGAGTAATTTAAAACATAAAATGCATTAGACTTTCCTGAGATAGACAATTTCAGGTATAAACGGAGAGTCTCGGTCCTTAAGCTACAACTAAGTGAGGGTAAACTGCGTTCCAAATGCAGAGGAAAAGGAGTGACGAGGCATCTGTACAGCTGGAGGATGGATGGTCTAAGCAGAGTTAGTAACTCTCACAAAGATAAAAAGCAGGAAATTGTATGAATAGGCTTAGGGGTAGAGGTAAAGGAAAGACATTAAATAGATAAAGAACCGGCCAAGGCTGGGTATGGCAGGTAGTGGTAATCTCTGTACTTGGGAATCTGAGGCAGGAGGAGCTTTAGTTCGAATTGAGTCTGGGCTACATGGTAAGTTTCAGCCCTGCCTGATACTCTGCATAAAATACATACATACATACACACACACACACACACACACACACACACACATATACACTCGCCACCCTGACACACACCAAAAACCCAACCTAAGGCAAAGATGTAATATAACTAAAGAAATGAAATTCTCTATAAGTACTTGGAGTTAAAAACATGTATTGATAAATGTTTTTTTAAAGAATAAAATGGTAGATATGATAAAACAAAGGATAGAATAATTAGAATAACTTGTCTATTCTAGGTGGGCAGCTTTTACCGTTATCAATTGGCCTGGAAATTATTGTGTGAGCATCTTGTGAATTGAGAATTTATTGATATATAAATCCGACTTGTTAATTATAAGCATATAGAGTTTTGTTGCTACCAGGTTGCTAAGTGTTGCAGGAGCTGACCGCGGTATAGACAAGCATTGTACGGGGCTGGCGTGGCAGCAAGGGGAACTCAGGCGCT
Source organism: Mus musculus (assembly GCF_000001635.26). Taxonomy (NCBI): domain Eukaryota; kingdom Metazoa; phylum Chordata; class Mammalia; order Rodentia; family Muridae; genus Mus; species Mus musculus. The sequence goes on along the minus strand of NC_000067.6, from coordinate 180,082,807 downwards.
CTGGCCCCGCTGGAGAGTTGGCTGGCAGAGAGTAACTGGATGGAGTGAGGGCACTTAGTGGTTCTTTTTTTAATATTTTAATAATCTCTGAGTTCAAGGCCAGCCTGGGACAGAGCAAATTCTAGGTGAAGAAAAGCTTAAAGCTTAAAGCTTCTAGGTTAAGTAGACACTTTTCATTCCAGTATTCAGGAGACAAAACCATGCAGATCTCTTGAGTTCAAGGTCAATCTACGGAGCCATGCAAATCTCTGAATTCAAGGTTAATCTACAGAGCAAGTTTTAGGACTGTCAATCTTAGGCAGTGAGAAAGTTGGAAAACAGAAAGCTGGTAACAGAATAACAGGGGTCATGTTCCAGCCCCAGCAAGGAGCAGAGCTTTGCAGCTTTAGTCATGTGGCTCTGGCTTTACAGTCAAGAAGAGAAGGGACTACTGGGACAATTGATGCTGGTTAGCTAGAGCTAAGAAATTAGTGGCAATTAAGAAGAAGCCAATATCACTGAGGTGAAATCTTCTGGGAAGTGTTTTCTGAGAGCACAAAGAGGCTGTGTGCCAGAGATAGCCAAGGTTGTACCTCGAGCTGCAGCTGAACTTGGTAATGTATAAGAATCACTCAGGTGATAATAGTTTTGAAGGGATGACGGGGCATGGAGAGCAGCTGAGGCTTGGCACTGTGAAAAACCAGGGAAGGCCATTGGTGAAGGTGCAGCCTCAGATGCAGTTGTCAGCCCAGAACTGAAGGGGTCATACAAAGGAGTTGAGGTTTGGCACCATAAAGGTAGCCGATGAGAGGCTATTGGTGACGCCTAGTTGCAGCAGAAGACCCTGAAATACTGGAGATGCCATTACCATAGGATGACCACCAAGAACAGAGCAGCAGTGGAGTGGAGTCAATCAGAGTCGAGGGTGCTACAGAGGGTAGAGCAGGAGAAGCGATGCCAGCCCGTTGGAGGAGCCCAGAAGATCATGTGTGGTTCCAGACTTTGAAACAAGAAGCTGTAAAGTTGAAGTTGACTTAGAGACCCCAAAATATTAAGAGATGCAGAACCATGGGATACTTGCTGAGCAAAGCTGCTAAGAATAGAAACAGCCCAAGAGAAATAAGTTTGTTGCAGTCATCAATGCTGAAAGGAACTGGAAATCAGACATGGAGATGAGGAGTTAGGAGTCTGACCAGTTGGTTTCCTGTTTTGCTTTGGGGGTTGCAGTTAAATGATTGGATGAATCTTAGCAGAGACTTTGACCTTTGGACTTTTAATATTATTGTGACTGCTATAAACTATGAGGATGTTGGAAGTTGGACTAAATGTATTTTTTATTATGCTATGGCTAGGTCTGGCCCCCACAGACTCATGTATTTGAACAAGCCTATGTGGGCTAGGGAGTAGAATGTGGTGGTTTGAATACATTTGACCCAGGGAATAACACTATTAGGAGCTGTGGCCTTGTTGGAGTAGGTGTGTCACTGTTGGGATGGGCAATGAGACCCTCCTCCTAACCACAAGAGAGCTAGTCTTCTCCTAGCTGCTGTTGGAATGAGAGGTAGAACTCTTAGCTCCTCCTGTACCATGCCTGCCTACACATTGCCATGCTTCCCACCATAATGATAATGGACTGAATCTCTGAACCTGTAAGCAAGCTCCGATTAAATGTTGTCCTTTATAAAAGCTGCATGGTCATGGTGTCTCTTCCTAACAATGAAACCCTAACTAAGACACTCCCTAAAAAGGTCACAACCCACAGGTTTAGAACCACTAGTCTACTCTAAGGTGCCAGTAATTCAGGCTATTGGGTTTTCATAGGAAATAGCTGTCATCATACTCCTTTAGAAAAAGATCTCTTTAAGTATGCTACTGTGAAATGCTAACATGCTAAATATTTAAAGTTATAAGAAATAAAACACTCCAGGGAGTCTAGTGCTTTGCTGGAAGTGTATCTACCAACTCCACAAATACTAACATTTATTTATAAGATAAAATTTTTCTGATTCTGGAGAGATGTAATTGGGATGGTTTTCTCTTTATCTAATATTGCAAAAAGCAGTTTTTGTCTACTTATTTGACCCATCACCACATATGTAATTTAATTATCCTTTAAAAGAATTTATACATCTACATCAGTAAAGGGCCAAGTCTTTTAATATTTTCAATGTCTTATCAAAATATAGATATAAAACTTTTTAATTCTATGAGGAAGAAGATAATTAAGATACAGTATTTGAGAGGAACATATAAATTCTATTAGAGGGTCACCATGATAATCAAGATGTTTTGGAAATGGCAACCCACATCCAGTAATTTTTTTCCTCGTTCCGGGTTCCACAATAGCATTTACCAACAGGTGAGTTTCTTCATCATTGTTGGTACATTAACTGAGCAGCCACCAGGGCTGGTCCTAGGTTAGTAAAGATGGAGGGACTATACAGAGTTTGGATGCCCAATACTAGGAGTTTAACATTATACATAATAAAATTTCACTTAGAAAACAAAATACCTTTTATATTTCATACAGAAGTATCAAAGGGGGCATAAATTTTCATTTTTTAACCTGTAGACACACAACAAGTGCATATTTACTATATAAGTCTATATAAAGAAATATATAGACATATACAGTATAATCACATATGTACATATAGAGATATATACTATCTGTATATCTGATATAGACACTAGAAATACAGTAGGAAAACAAGTGTTGGCTCAGTTGTCTAAGAATTTAGAATGTTGTAAAAAAGAGCAGACATTAACAAAATCCATGGTAATTTTTCTAGAAATTAGAAGACACTCTTACAAGGAAGTAATATGAAGTAGGTCAGTTGTTGGTAGGTGTCTTGTATGCACAGACCTTCTTCAAGAAGCACCAAAGAGCACTAGCAGTGTCTGGAGAGCCGCAAAGTGAGGGCTTGCATGTTAGCTCTGGCTCTGATGGCAAAGAAGGATGCTAAGCACCTGAGTCTAACAGTGAATAGGGTATGGCTTTATTTTCAATTCTACCATCATGCCTCTAGGGACCAATATAGCTCCTAGTACCCAGCAAATAATTTATGTATGTCTGAATAAATAAATAAATATCTCTGAATAAAGAATACCTACTTCGTCATCTTTTACCTTCCTTGTGTGGTGGAAGAAATGTAGCTGACAGAGAAAAGTAAATCCCTAAGTGAAATGGCTGTGCTACCTGAAAACAAGTGACTGAGAAGGACAGAAATTTGGACTGTTCCAGTGACTTCCTTAAAATAGTGTGTTGTGTTTTATTTGTGAGTTAATAAGAATAAAATGAATTTATTTAAAAAATTTTAAAATGTGTTCACATTAACAATAAACAACCATATAGCTGCTATATAAATAGTACAGGGTTTCTTTTGAAAAAAATTAAACAATATATGATCCAGAATTTCATTACAGGGTATATATCCAAGAACAAATAAAAACAAGAAACTAGCCAGAAACTGTATGTCTGTACTCATAACTGCATTATTACCAATAGCCAAAGGGTAACAGCAAACCACGTGTCAATGACAGATGAAGGCAAAAGCAAAATCTGTCGTATGAATATAATGGAACATGCCTAGGCTTTTAGAAAAGAGTGATTTCTCACACACCCTACAACACGAATAACCCTTGAGAACACTGCACCAAGTTATAGAAGCCAAACACAGAACACGAAGCCTGTGCACTTCTACACTTCTGGAAATGTCAGGTTATGGAAGCAGAAGGCAGAGGCTTGAAGCAGCAGAAAAGGAGTTACTATTTCATCCTTGTTCTGAAGAGACGGGAATGACAGCTGTACAGGATGGGACTGGGCCTAATGCTACTCAGTGAAGCACTAAACAATGCTCAAACAATACATTTTAATAGATGTATTTTTACCATACTTTAAAAAAAAAGATAATGAAATAAGGAAGGGAGAGAGGGAGGGAGGGAGGGAGGGAGGGAGGAGAGAAGGGGGAAGAAAAGAGGGAGGGAGGGAAGAAGGAAGGGAGAGGAGGGGAGGGAAGGAAAGAGGAAAATGTAGGGAGGAAGGGAGAAAGGAAAGAGGAAGAAAGGAGGGAGGGAGGGAGGGAGGGACGGATAGACGAACAGATAGACAGGTATTGGAGAAATGGACTGAGAGAGTACAGAAGTGAGGGTGTGAGTACCATATATCCACCATAATAACCTCTGCAGGGTAAGAACTTCCAAAGCAAGAGGGTCAACCTTTACTCTTAACAGCATTTTCACTGATTTTACTCATTTCATTCCACCACTGGGAAATGGTTTTTAAAATTTATGTCAAAAGTAGCCTGATAAGTGTTAAATTTATGAAGGCAGTGGGAGAAAAGAACATGAAGGAACCCAGTAAGAGCTGGCAGTAACAAATATCCCAGATAGGATGACCCTTTCTGCGCTACATAGAGAATGGAGGTCTGCTTGGCTTGCCTGTACCAACACAATAAAGACAGAAATCTTAGGAAATGGGTTTTGAAGAAATGATGTTTCACTAATTCATCAACAAATACTGATTTGGGTTTTTAATGAGCCAAGTACAACCCTATAGGGACTTGGAACATACTAGTGAATAAAATGAAAAACATAAATGAATTTAAAGCTCCTGTTTTCAAAGAGCTTGTGCTCTTTTGGTGAGGTGAGGAAAGACAATGCCAGCCATAATTATGTTAATAATGAAACATGTTATGGATGAGTAGGGGGTTACAAAATATGTCTCAAACAAATGAACAACCATACGCAGACAGACAGGCAGAAGATGGAAAGATGGCTGACAGGTAGACAAGAGAAAGCAGAGCTATGAAATGGAAGTCAGGATTACGTGGATGAAGGATAAGCACTGATGGGATCTAGAAACCATCTGATGTGGGTAGGACTGGCATAACAAAGGGAGCAGGAACTAGAAATGAAGCTGAAGAGACAAGCACATGCATGGCAAGGGAGGGTTTCCAACACACACTGAGAAATTATTACTTTATCCTCAAAACAACAAGAGTCCCCTGAAAATAGTGCAGCATGCATATTAAAGCTATTCCATGAGTAGCACCCTATCTTAGAAAAGCTGACTCTGGTGACTTCTAGTTTTAAAGAAAGATAATTGATATATTTCCTACTAAGAACAATTATTTAAAGACCTAAGACATTCTATTTAAAAACAAGTATACAGCTGATGATTAAGAAAGCCAGTGACCAGAGACAGTGGGATGTGGTGACAAGTCAGAGCACTGCGGTCTGAGCAGTGAAGGCAGTGCACCCCAGGCCTTAAGAAGATTGTTGGCAACCCAGAGAAGCCAAAAAGTATAAGGAAACGCACCCCCCACCCCAAAATCATGCTTTTCCTAGTCAAAGGACCAAAATAGGACTGTTTGATACTCTATTAGTGAGGGAGAAGAAGACAGCATTCTCTGGCAGCATCAGAAAAATGGGCCTACGGACAAAAGGCAAGGCTACTTTGAAATATTTCAGTGAGAACAGAAGCTGGATTTAAAAGGAAGAATAACATTTAAAACCACAAGAGTCTGGAGCACTAAGGAAAATTAGTTAGAAGGTGTACAGCCTGGTATGAGATAGCCAACCAGATCTGATAAGCAACATACAGGCTTGGAGAAACAAGGCCAGTGATGGCAGGACCTAGTCTCCAGGAGACTTTTTTCCTTTGGGAAAAACATGAAAGACACCATTAGGTATTAAATATTCTTGCTTTTAAAACATTGTATCTAACACAACTTATAATAGACTAATGAGAACAATGGTATCTAAAGTGTTTGCCCTATTTCAGGAAAGAGACCTGTGATGGTTTGTATATGCTTGGCCCAGGGAGTAGCCCTATTAGGAGGTATGGCCTTGTTGGAGTAGGTATGTCACTGTGGGCATGGGCTTAAGACCCTCACCCTAGCTGCCTGGAAATCAGTCTTCTACTAGGAGCCTTCAGAGGAAGATGTAGAACTCTCAGCTCCTCCTGTACCATGCCTGTCTGCATGCTGCTATGTTCCTGCCTTGATAATAATGGGCTGAACCTCTGTAAGCCAGTCCCAGTTAAATGTTGTCTTTTATAAGAGTTGCTTTGGTCATGGTTTCTGTTCACAGCAATAAAACTGTAACCAAGACAAGACCCCAGACTATCCATCCCATAGATAAAAAGCTAACCAAGAACATTCCAGCTCCTTTTTAAGTGGCTCTGAGAACAAAGAAAGCTTGATAAAATGAACAGTTAGCAAGACTCCTGCAAGGTAGTAATGGTAGCCAATAACTTAATAGCTAGCAATGAGTCAATTTTGATAACTAAGCCAGAATAAGAGATGGATAGAGGCAGGCTTCAGCTATTCCTGTGTGGGCGCAAGCATCAACACAACATGGTCATCTCCCTGGTTGGTTCGGGGAAGACGTGAACAGAGAATATGGGCCTTCTATTGGTTTAACCTTTGATGGTCCCAGGCAATTAACCAATCTCAAAAGAAATCACATCAGTCTCTGTCCAGTTTCTTGCCATTGCCCTATAAAAAACCCTGGATAAAGGAAATTCAACCACATTTTCTATCCTTAGATACTTTTCTCAACTCTTGAAAATTGATCTCACTTCCCCTCCCTTTCTTGCTTTTCTGGATAATGCTTACTAAAGACTGTCTCCACACTGCCTATACCCAGGAAGGGCATAATCGCCTTTTAACCTCCATTAGTGTGAAACAACAAACTTTGGAGCCACTGCCCAAGGTTGGTCTTGATGACCCTAAGTGTCTGATATCCTAGGTCTTTGCATCATGTTAAGTGGGCCATTCTCCAAAATCCTCTATCACTAACAACAGAAAAATAAAACAAAAAACTCTTTTAAAAAACCTACTATTATATTTGACTTAAGCATCACAAAAAAACAAAAACAAAAACAAAAACAAAAACAAAAACAAAAACAAAAACAAAACCCCATGTGACTTGGTGATGCACATGTTTAATCCCAGCACTCAAGAGGCAGAGGCAGCGGCAGGCAGACTCTGAAACCTCTGTAGTTCCATGCTGACCCCTGTCAACCATGGAAGCCAAATCTGAATTTTCAACCTGAGGCTATAATAAGAAACCTGAGCATCTCGTTAAAGACAAGGATGATATTTTAAAAACAGAAAAATGACAACAACCCACCAGAAACTGGAAATAATAGAGATTCCCAGAATGTCAGTAAAGAACAAATTAGAAATTGACTTCTGTTCCATCTGGCAAGGACGAAGCATTGAAGTATTGGTGGGCATATGAACACAACAATGACCAGTACACAAGACACGCCTAAGGGTGCAGTGGTGTCACTCAGATCTTGGCAGCAGCCAATAGCTGTCTGATTAGACTTAAAGCCTGCTCAACAGGAGGTAAATCATGCCTGTCTCAACTGTAAGTAACATACATAGACAGAAAACCAAGACCATAGGAAAAAAAACTCAAAAACATTCTCTACCAACAGCATCTAATCAATATTTATAAAACAAATAATCTAGAATAGCAAGAACACACATTCATCCCAAGTGCCCAGGGAACACAGGTTAAGACAACTGTATCTTAGGCAGAAAACAAACTTCATTTCTCATAGAACAAACACCATAAGGAGGTATTACAAAACGGATTAGAGAATATAGAAGTTAATTCTTCAAACACTCAAAAAGCACTTCTCAATTCATGTCAAAGTAAAAAATTCTTAAAATTTGAGCAGAAATGAAAATACAACAAAGTTTTACATGGCACAATAAAATCAGTACTGGAAGAGAAATTTATAGCGCTCAACTCATGATGTGGTGCTTGTTGCCTGTCTGTGTCTATATGCATTCCTTTTCGTTAAACCTCCTGTTTACCTGCCATTCACATACACAACTTCCCAGACAAATTCTACCACTAGTGTAGTCATCTCTGTTCTCTCTAGGTGGCTGTGCCTTCTATATATTCTCTATGTATCACCTTCATGTACTTTCCCCATAGCCCCTCCTTCTGTAAGGCAATTACATATTTACTTTCCAGATCAAATTATGAAACCAGAACTAATTTTATTTGCCATTTCTCAGTGTCATATAATTCATAACCCATAACATCAACAAGACTCATAGACAGTAACCATTTGAAATTATACTAAATTAATGATGACCCTCAGAAAGTTACCTGCTACTTGTTTCCTTAGTTTTTCAATCTCTTCTTTCAGACTTTTAATTTCTAAATCTTTGCTTGCCGTTAGTGGACCATCAACAGTTGAATATTGCAGAGCTTGAACAGTCTGTGTTGACTCTGAAAATAAAACAAGAATTAAAGAATGAAAATCGGAGACTTGATTTAACTTTAGTAAGTGGTATCTGTCTAAAAACTTATCCATTTTTGTTTAGATTTTCCAATTTTGTGGAGTACAGACTTTTGAAGTAAGAGGTAATGATTCTTTGAATTTCCTCATTGTTTGTTGTTATGCCTCCCTTTTTATTTCTGATTTTGTTTATTTGGATACTATCTCTCTGTCTTTAAGCTAATTTGTCTAATGGTTTGTCTATCTTGTGGATTTTTCTCAAAGAACTAGCTCTTGGTTTTGTTCTTCGTTTCTAATCATTTGATTTCAGCCCTGACTTTGATTATTCCCTGCTGTCTACTCTTCTTTTTCTAGAGCTTTCAGATATACTTTTAAATTGCTGGTATGTGAACTCTAGTTTCTTTATGGAGGCACTCATTGCTATGAACTTTCCTCTTAGCACTGCCTTCACTGTGTCCCCAAAGTTTTCATTTGTAATGAAATGGAACAGGAATGGCTATTGCCTCCTTTTGTAAAAATAAAAATATACTAAATATTTTTGAAATATAAAACTAAGAACTTAAAAGAACTTGTTTGTTCAACCATTATTGTACTGTGAAAGCAAAGACCAAGTAAAATGAACCAGAGTGGAGTAAGATATTCTGAGATGAAAGGCTATCTCAGTGGTCTAACCTAGAGCTTTGTCCAAACTAACATTTTTAACATTTATTTGTTTCTTTGGGCGGGTGTTATACATGTGGGCGCACAGGCCATTCACCCATGTAGAGGACAGAAGACAGGTCTCCAACAGTCAGGTTTCTCCTTCTATCACATGAATTCTAAGGCTTACACTTGTGTTGTCAGGCCTTGCAACAGGTGCCCTTTCCTACTAGGTCATCTCAGTAGCCCCCAAAATTAAGGACTACTATGCTGGAAAAAGACAAAAAACAAAAACAGAATCCAGCCCTTCTGGACAATGTGGGGCAGGGATTAGAACACTGTTCAGAGGAGAACTCCTATCCTACTACTACATCTGCTGTAACTGCATCAAACTAGGAATGGTCTCCTCACCAAGATACTTATGAAAGTTGGAAATAGTAAGAAGAGGATGAAGAATGGAACAAGTCCCCTAAGTTACAAGTAAAGGAGAAATAGACCCTACCAAGCTCTACCTAGTCCCCCTTCACTTCTGACATTAGAGGTAGACTGACTTTAATAAAAATTGCAATCCAGCCTTGTTCAGGCTCAATTGCTAATTGCATAAAAATAGAAAAACATTTTCTGGGACAAAAATAATATTAACTCAACCATCTCTTATTGTCACTCATATTGGTCATATAGTACAAGTTACAAGGCATTTGGAAAGCAGGAGAACATGTCCAATTTAAAAACAAAACAACAGAGGCAGTAGCAAACTCCTCACAGTTTATACAAACACAAAGATCAACAGACACTCTAAATGAGGAACACAATACACACAAAAGAGAGAAACACAGGAAACAAAGACATCCTTACGTAAAGACAGCTAAAGCCTAAGAAGGAAAGCAGAGATAGAGGGAGCCATAAAAATGCCACTGGTCAGAGTGAGAAAGGAGGTGGTAAGAACAGTCCAGTGTTGACTGAGGGGTCCTGTGACATTGAGTAGACTAGGGAGAGATCAAAATCACTGTAAACAAAAAAGTGAAAAGTAAGAATCCTAAAATGTCCTTTAAAATCATCCCAGAGCATGAAGGAAACGACGTGCATGCAAGCCCTGATCATATACGATATTAAAAGTCACTTAAGTGTGAGGTGAGGATGAGAAGGGCCCTTTTTCCCTGACAGGCCCATCCTCCTGTCTCCAGAAGTATTCCACTCCATACATTCAGATGAACACATCCATACCTAAAGAAATCACATCACTGTGTGATTTTACATAAATGCCATCATACTCTGTTCTGCATATATTTCTACAACTTTACTTTTTACCATTTACAAGAAGATCCATTCTGAAAATAAAACAATCCTTTGTAATGCATCTCAGAACTCTGTAAGTTCAATTTAAACAAAGAAAACATTAAAATATTTACCTTGAAGTTTTCTAGTCAGTTCAAGCTTTTCCTGCTCAAGCCGCTTAATTCTCCTTTCATAAGCCTCAGTTGCTAAGTTATTGTCTAGAGTCCTCTGGACACTGACATCAAGGTCCAATGAGGTGGGGCCTGCTGTGACTCTTAAACAGCTCCGATCAGAAAGAACACTGAACGAAAAAAAAAAAAAGGAGGTTCATATTACAATAAAGTTTGAAGAATTTTAAACTTCTTCATACAAGACATAGATTTGAATATCTACAGTAAAACATCTAGAATCCCACAGAATGACTAAAAAAGTTTTCTGTGAGATTACCATAATGTGTAGAAATATTTTTAAATAAAACTTATATCACCAAATTATCTTTAAGTTTAAAATTCCATAAATTATAAAATGAGGATTTTAAACTAAAGGGTTATTAGTTTAAAACAATCTGACAAGTTTCCTGAAACAGTAGTCAAAACCATTAGCACATGTTCAATAATAGAATTTGAAATTCAAAACTTTAAGATGAGGTGCTTTTCTGACTGCATAGTAGAGTTCAGATGATGGACATTCATCAGGGAGTCACTCCTAGACAAAGAAGTATAGGCAACCAATAATAGCTGAGAGCAAGAGAATTAGTCTTTCTGAGAGATGGGCTACCTAATTGTTGATCTACTACCAGGTAGTCAGCCTGAATCACATGCACACAAGCAACATTGAATAGATTCAAAAGGTTTCTGTGTAAAACAATAATAATCAAGGAAAAAGAGGCCATTGATTTGTGAGGGAGTGGGGAGTTGGAAATGATCAGAGTTGGAGGAAGTGTTCATGGAAGGGATTGGGAAAAGGAAAGGAAAAGAAAGGGAAGGGAAGGGGATGTTGCGGATAGCCCTGGGGCTAATTATATTTGATGTTAATTCCGTTCTCCTGTGAGGGGCTGCAAACAAGGAATGAGTCAGCACTCAGGTGATTTTCTGTAAACCTGCTTCCTACCTTAATGTATAAAATAAAGGCTAGAGGCGGTAATTGGGCGGAGATAGAGGAGAACATAGAGTTGAAGGCTTTGGGAGAGAAGGGGAGAGAGGATGATGGAGGACAGAGGAGGAGGTGGTGGAAGGAAAGCAGAGCAGAAGCGAGTGGCCTGGAGAAACCGCAAGTTCTAAGGGGTCTCATAGAGGTGGAAGATGGTAGTGTAGTGGTAGAACTGCCCAATCTAGGCGCACAGCATGTATTCATATTAACTGAGTTGTTTTCATTGCTGGGGCTTATCTGGGTTGGAGATTTACCACAACAAAGGGAGGTAAGCAAAGCAAAGCGAAGCAAAGCGAAGAAAAGCAAAGGGCATAATAATATAATTGTATTTAAATTAAAAATTATAAATAGAATTCTTGCCAATAGTTTAAATTTTATCAATAATGACAGGAATAAAAGTACATAACATATTCTGCACATTAGAAAGCATTGGCTTCTAAAAGAGAAACTATGAAACAGGAGAGAGAGAAAGAAGTCCTAAGAAGGAGAAGATAGAAATGTAGATGGAGTAATCAAAACAGTGGTGCTTGCACAAGTAACTGAGGTAAGTCAAGGCAGTGTCAGGATGAAGACCACTGCGGAACAGAAGTCTGAGCATCCCAAGACACCCTTCAACGGAGGCCTGTGTAAGCGCCACACGGGAACAGCTGGGAAAGCCGCAGGGCATAGAGAGACGACCAAGTCAGTTGTTCAGGGCCTTATAAGAACCTTGGTTTGTAGTTAAGATACAAAGAAGCCAGAACTGCGGACAGATCTGGCCATCAACAGGAGTGGCAAAGGCGAAGACAGGCAGCCCAGGACCAGGACTAAGAAGGAATAGCTGCACTCAGCAACCCAGGAGCCCATGGTGATGCTGATGAATCAGTTTGCATGAGGTGCTGGGGGCACAACCTGAACTGAGTGGATTCAAGGAAGAATAACATTTTAAGAACAGACAGGGAAGAGAGGGGACTCTGGCTTATGGCAAGGAAAGCACTGGTACCAGGTATGAGGTCCAGAAGGGTTCTCTATTTTAAGATGGAAGAAGTAACTGTGTGTCTGGTAAGAGGGTTGGCAGGACGTAAGGATGTGGATAAAGGAGAAAGCTAATGACATAAAAGGAAACAATAGATTTAGCCACGCAGGAGGGGGTGGAAGGAACCAACCTAGCCAGGCATCACCATGGTCCATCCTTGAAGAGAGCTTGTGTGAGTCTAAGGGAAGACAGAAAACAGTGGCAGGAATGGGTGGCTGTGTCACAGCTGGGTCAACCTTCAGGGATGGAGAGGCAGAACTATCAACTGAGGACGAGGGTGACTACTGGGTACAGGGCAGGATGAAGTGTGAAATGGTTACCTTGCTACATACAGGGCAGAACAAAGCAGGGTGACTCAGTATGTATGTCAACAGTATACGGTACTTAAACCTCTGATCTCACTCAATTTGAAGTTAGCGTGGTTGTTAAGACCCTGTGTGCCCCAGCACATCAAACTGCTTAGATTTTTAAAAAGAATCTTCACTTCACAAGGAAAGCCCAGCAGCTGGAGGACAGCCAGAGAGACCGACATGGCACACACGAAGTGATTATAGTGATTCTCACGTGACTAGGAAGGGAGGGACCAGAGGACAGAAACGAGTGAAGAGTAGAAAGTGAGGTGAACAATGGCACGCGACAGAACAGAAGATTCATGATGTGCCCTGACCTGGCTCATCTATTCTCAACAGAGTCAACTCTTGAACCACATGTCCTTGTCTTTTCCTCCAAACAGTGGGTTCTCAAGTAGTTTGTTCTATTGATAATATCGAAATAGGCTTATCATTTATTTTCCGCATTTAAATTCAGCACTATGCCAGAACTACAACCACATATACCATTTTCAAGCTCAATTTACTTTTAAATAAATTACCCGATGGCCTAGTCGGTCATCAATGGGAGGATAGGCCCATGGTCCTGTGAAGGCTCTACGCCCCAAGTATAGGGGAATGCCAATGGGTGGGTTGGGGAACAGGGAGAGAAGCGAGGGGATAGGGGATTTTCGGAGGGGAAACTAGGGAAAGGGGATAACATTTGAAATGTAAATAAAGAAAATATCTAATAAAAAAAATAAAATACCCAAATTATACTGACTTTTGAAACTTACCAGCTACTAGTATATGTAAAACCAACAAATGGTAGATGATGGCCAGAAAATGCAGTATGTGTTGGTGGGGGCATTGTTTCCTAGAAAAAAATTAAAAGAATACCAATCTAGTAAGAAATCTATGAACTATTAATTTTAACTGTCAATGGGGATAAACAACTATTCAATTTAGACACAGTGATAAGTTTGGTAAATATGTACAATGATACAAAATACAGACTCTAAGCACTGCCACTGCAAAACTCTAACAAACAATATAAAAGTTAAGAATGAAATTATGGACATTATTTGTGTATTTTGTATCTGAAAATGTGTCTAGCTTTTTTTTTTTTTTTTTGAGAGACAAGACCTTACCATGTAGCCCAGATCTTCCTGTGTCTGCCTCTTCAGTGCTGAAATTGTACCCATGTTTCATCACACACAGTCTAGAAGCTAAATTTATTTGGAAAATCGGCATTGTAGAACTTCCGTGTTCCCTGATGGTGTGTGCAGAGCAGAGGGTGCCACTGAGCATGGGGGGGGGGGGGGGGCTCCTCTCATCTCACACTGACAGCAAACGCCCTTGCACACTCTATAAGCACTTTTGTGCTTTACGATAGTATCTCTGTATAAAATAGCTCCCAGAAGTGCTGTCTGATAACTGCATAGTTTTTTTAAATTTCAAGCAGGATCTTGCTGTATGTAGCTCAAGCTTGCCATGAATTCATAATCCTGTCCCATTACACTTCCAAGGGATAGGAGTATCGGTGTGTGAAACCACTGGCTGCCACCCAGTGTCATAAAGTCAAAGTAAACTCTGTTTAGGAGTTAGGAGTTAAGTTATGACACTGTTAGTCATGAGTTTAGTGTTAAGGAATCAAAGGTATATATTATTATATAAAGTATCTGTGAATAGAAGTACATATGAAAGAGTTTTATATTCAGTTGCTGAGAATGTAACCAGAAGATAACTTTCTGTTCCTTTAATTTCTGAGATTATAATTACATCCCTCCCTCTTCTTTCCTTTGCTCCCTGCAACCCCTCCCCTGTACCCCTCCACACTCCCTTCAAATTCATTAACCTTTATTTCCACACAGCAATGGTCAATGACAGCTAACCTGGTGTTCACCATAACTATAAAATACAGCTACATACGTTTATAAAATTATTATAAAATAATTAAAAACAACTGTATATCCACTGTATTTCCACATTCATTCCTACCAAGTTGTTTTTTAGTGGCAACGGTGTGTTGGGTTAGAGCTTTCCCAATCAACTTTGCCCCACCTAGCAGCAAGGTGTCAGGTTTTTGCTCCATGTAGTGAGTACCAACAAGCACGCGATGGGGTGGAAGGTGGAGGGTGAGGTATGGTCAAAACAGCTCAGCAGTTTTTCATGAATAAATGCTTCTTTATTTCCTTTGGTTGTATCAAGCTCTAAGTGTTTTTGCTTGTTTCCAGTTTTATGGCTGGTTTTAAGGGAAAGATTTGTCATCTCCACTTTGAAATCATGAAATATACTTTTTTTTTAACTTAAAGAATTGTTTATTTTATGTATGTGAGTACACTGTAGCTGTTTTCAGACACACCAGAAGAGAGTATCAGAATTCATTACAGCTGGTTGTGAGCCACCATGTGGTTGCTGGGAACTGAACTCAGGACCTCTGGAAGAGCAGCCAGTGCTCTTAAGCACTGAGCCATCTCTCCAGACCCAAAATGTATGTTTTAAAGCATCCAATCTTGTCTTCTTAGAAAACCCACTGGCACAATTATTTAAGGAACAGATCTCAATGTTGCTGTTGTTCATGGGTGACCATATTGAATTTACTCGTCTCTTCATTTTCTGATACATGACAAAATGAGCACTGGAAGTCATAAATACAATGTGACCGATAAAAGAAAATAGTCCTGGCATTAGACTAATGAATAAAAACGTTACTTTATAACAATACTTAAAAGAACCAGCAGGACAGGACATCTTCATAATGTCATACTCACAGAATTTTTTAAACAGTCGTCATCCACATCAAAATTTGACGTATCTGTCGGGCTACTAACTTCTGGGATGTAAGGTGCTTCACAATTCCGAATGTTATCCCAATCAATTCCACTGAAGAATGGATGCTTCTTAAAGTCTTCTATTCCATTTTGGCCAAGTCGATGTTCTCTACTACAAATGAGTCTTCGAATAAGATCTTTAGCATTTTCGGACACGTCTGTCACTTGGGCTGGAAACTGAAACCGCTCCTACACAGACAAAGATATACAGTGTGCAAATACAAATTAGCAGTTATCTTACAGAATGCGGTAGATTTACTTAAATGCATTTCCCTTAGAAAAGTGTCTACTAAGTGTTTGATGACTTAGCAGTGACACTGTAGGGAGACACAGGGATGATGGACGTAAATCCTTTTCCTAAGGGAACTTTTAATTCTCTAAGTTACTTCATGACAGAGGAACTACAAAGAGAGAAGGTCAGATGCTATATAGCAGCGGTTCACAATCTGTGAGTTGCAACCCCTTGAGGGGTCACATATCAGATACCCTGCATATCAGATATTTACATTACAATTCATAACAGTAGCAAAATTAGTTATGAAGTACCAACAAAATAACTTTATGGCTGAGAGTCACCACAACATGAGGAACTGAATTAAAGGGTTGCAGCGTTAGAAAGGTTGAGAACCACTGCTCTAGGCGTTAAGCTGCTGTTAAATCAGGTGGATCTGATTACAAATAGCAGAATTTAACTCAGTATTTCCTAAGAAGTAGATTACTGATAATGTTCAGATACAATATAAAATAACAAATAATCATTAAACAATTGAAAAATTAACATGTACCTGGCACTATTCAAAGTGATTTACTTATCTGACCCATTTGATTCTCTTAATAATCACACTGGGTGGGAACTGCTAGTATGACAGTCTTGTAGAAGAGGAAACTGCCATACAACTAATGACAGGAAAGGAACTTGAACTCTTTCTTCAGACCTGTGCTGTTCAGCAGTGTACACTCAAGTAACTTCCTTCTGAATGATACACATGCCATTTACACACTGCAAACTTCTCCCTAGCTTCCAGTTCTTCATAACTACTTACTGCACTACAGTTACAGCTCAGAAGAAGACACAAAGTCTCTAAAATTGATTAATATGTAGAAAAAAACTAATCATGTTTGCATCACCAGACCAAATTAAAAATTACAGGTTATCCTATTCTTCTGGTGGCATTCAGATTCCTAATGAGAACTTTTGTAACTGTTCACAATTTCTGAAACTGGACAGTTATTCTTCTTTTGTACTGTTTATTTTGTTTCACCTAGTTCCACATTACTTGAGTTTTATGATCTTGTTCCAGCTGTGTATATGGATTGCAGCCAGTGTTTTGTGATCATTAACACTGGAACAGATATCCTATATATACAGTTGTTCTAGATATCCCAACCAGGCTGACTTCTAAGCCTGACCTTGCTCCATTAAAAGTTCTAACCATAATTTTAACACTCAAGATGTACAGCTGTTAAAACAGGAAGTTACAACTTGTAGTTCTGTCAATACAATCTGAGGAGGGCCCATGAAGCTGCATTTATTAGAGTACTGATGGTTCATTTTGTACTTGCTAGATTGACAGAAGAATCACAACAAAACAAAACAAAACAATGATTGTGGTGTATGACTACAGCTGTGTGGAGGTGTGTGCATGCACACAAGTGCCATACTGCCCATGTGAAGGTCAGAGGACAACTCTGTGGAGTCAGTTCCCTCCTTCCATCTTTCTGTGCCGTTCAGGGATTGAGCTGAGGTCAGAAGTGGTGTACAGCAAAGGACTGTAGCTACAAAGTCGTCTTCTGATGCCAACAAATCTCACTTTTATCTCTCTTCACACACTCCACTCATTATTAGTGATACTGAGAATCTGTGTATGCATGCTTGTCATGACTGTACATACTATATAGTTAAAACTGACTAAAAAACTAACCACTTTTGAACTCTATTACTCAACTATATAGACATAGACCAAGTTTCTATTCAGGAGCACTTCTCAACAAAATATAGTAAAAAGTTAAAACTAATTATTTCATAGATTATGATTAAGAATGATTATCCCCTACTAATCAAAAAATATGAGTATTCATTGTTTTGAAAGAAGTATTGTGTCTTTACTATCATATTCCTTTAATTTACTATATGTATTTACTATTAAAATTATAAAAAAATAAATATACTAACTTTGTGATTCATAATTTTTCCATATGTCTCCACCAGAGACTCTGCATAGAATGGTGTTTCTCCGTAAAGCATCTCATACATACAGACCCCCAAGGACCACCAGTCACACTCTGGTCCATATCTGCCTTTTCCGTCTTCCATAGCCTGAAGGATTTCCGGAGAAATATAATCTGGAGTTCCAACTGCCACCGAGGACTGGACCTAATAAAGTTCAAATTTTTATTATTAAAAAATAAATTTTAATTAGAAAGAGGTACTTGAGATATACAGTATGTATGTAGGCGTATAATAAGACATTTTTATCATCTGTATTTAGTCTCCTGATTTTACAGAGTAATTTTATATGGCCTTTATATTAATAGTCTTCATTACTCACAATGTTATAGAACCTTTACTATAGTTGAATGCATATAGGGAAACAATATTATCTGAGTCATTAACAATAAAACGAATGTTTCACTTACAACATTATTATTATTTAATTTTGGTTTGGTTTGGTAATCAGAGTCAAGTTCTTGCTTATAGCTGAGGCCAGCCTCAGACTCACAATCCTCCTCACTTTGCTTCCCAAGTGCTGGGATTACAGCACTACTATATCAGCTTTCTTACTGTTTTTTAAAATTATTAACTATATAACTAATCAATCAAAACATGTATGTACGTGTGTGTGTATGTATGTATGTATGTATGTATTATAGTAGAACTAAAAACTTAGTTAGATATGAACAACTCATTCAGATGAACACTGGTAATAATTTGACATCTCTAAGTATGAGTCTAAGAAAACTGAAGATTGATTAGTTATTGTACATTAAGTGCTAAGTTGCACCAGGCATGGTGGTGCACACCTTAAATACTATTAAGTGCTAAGTTGCACCAGGCATGGTGGTGCACACCTTAAATACTATTAAGTTCTAAGTTGCACCAGGCATGGTGGTGCACACCTTAAATACTATTAAGTTCTAAGTTGCACCAGGCATGGTGGTGCACACCTTAAATACTATTAAGTTCTAAGTTGCACCAGGCATGGTGGTGCACACCTTAAATACTAGCACTGAGATGGATTTCTATGCTTTTGTGGCCAGCATGGTCTACAAGGCAAATTCCAGGCCAGCCAAGGATATTATACAAGAAAGACCTTTTCTCAGAAAACAAACAAACAAATGAAACCAAACAGAAAAAATAGACTTTAAAACAAAATTCTTAATTTTAAAATGTTGAAAATATAATTAAACAAGTTAACAGATAAAAATGAAAATGAATAAATTATCAACTGATTTTTAGCATCTGGAAGAACTAGCTACACTATTTTCCACAGTCACTACCCTGTCTTATACTCCTCCTAACAGTGTCCAGAGGCTCTAAATCATCTGTGGACAACACTTGCTGTTTCTGGGTGGCAGAGGATGCACTCACAGTGGGGTCACGGGTTCTGGACTTGCATCTCTCTAAAGAGAGGTTTTGCTGAGTGTCTTTCATGTTCTCATTCCCATTTGTAAGCCTGTGGGAAACTCCTCTTATTCTTCACTGGGACTGTTTTTCTGTTGCTGAGCTTGGAAGAAAGCTTCAGGAAAGACCAATATCTCACCCTGTGCCTCCCAAGGTAACCGTGGGCAGGTTAGTGTTACAGGTCAGGATGCATCTACACTCTGTAACTATTCGTCACATATTCTTAGCATGTAATCAGAGAAGTGATGGGCAGACACTGTTGCAGTTTTCTATACGCTATCTTCTCATTCTGCCCGCTGTGTCATCTCATATATACACACACGTTTTTGAGGACAATATAATTTACCATTACAGGGTAGAAGGGTTGTGATTCTATGTTATCCTCAAGACATTTGCCAAATCTAATCATAAATACTGTCCCATACTTTTTTTTTTGGTTTTGACATAGTTCTTTGGCAATTTAAATTAATTTCTATATGTGGCATAAAGTAAAATAAGTTGATTATATTGAATGGGAATGAAGTGAGAAAAATTATTAACTTACAGTTAAGTAAACTATAAATATTTTTTAAAATAACAAAAGAGAGGCATTAAAATATTTTAAATGAAATATGTTACCTTCCAAGAATAAAGAGAGTGAGAAAGCTAAACCTGAACTGCACAGTAGGAGGCAGGAGAGAAAAAGGGCAGACAACAAGCAAAACCTATATGAACAGCACACAGCGCTGGCCTGAGTCACAAGACCCAAGAGTGGATTAAATCACCTGTTAAAGGACAAAGATTTAACACTGGGAAAGAAATAAAACAAAATGAATAAATGAGAGAAAAATCAGTTAAATAATTTACTTAAACAAGATAAGACATAGTGGAAGCACACATTTGAAAGTGATGGGATAAAAAGATGAATTGCACATAAATTAAGCAAAAGAAAGTTAAACAGTAATAGAAATATTAGCCTAACTATTAAAATTATTTTAATTCGTCAGTTTAATTGAAAAGAAACCATACTGGGAAAAGTAGTATTTCACCAGATAGTAAGGCACAAAGGAGATGTGTAAAGTACTGACCATATAAAGGAAGAATTAACAAATCTACCATATTAAGGATTTTTAAATAATTGATAACAAGGAAAACCCTTAATAATATAAAATACAAATGCAAACTCAGTTTTATATTATGGATTTGTATAGAACCCTGGTATTAAAAATTAAGAGAAAATGTCATCTCTTTAAACAAATATGGAATACATAAAAAGTTGTCTGTTATAAAATTATAAAGTAAGCCAGGCATGGTGGCACACGCCTTTAATCCCAGCACTTGGGAGACAGAGGCAGGCAGATTTCTGAGTGCAAGGCCATCCTGGTCTCTACAGAGTGAGTTCCAGGACTGTCAGGGCTATACAGAAAAACCCTGTCTCAAAAAAAAAAAAACCAAAACAAAGCTGAAAATTGTCCCTCAGAACAAGTATATAATTAGAAAAACAGTACAAATGAAGGTGGAGTTATGTTTTCTTTTTCTATATGAAACTTACCTTATTTATCATTCTAAAAACTTAGGAACATTTCAAGTAAAATAGTAGGCATCAGCCAAAAAAGAAGATACAAGACTCTTAAAAGTGCCATTCTCAAGCTAAGTACTTATTGCAAGCAGATAAAATAACTCGATGAACAAGCCTTATCACGTGCAGGAATAGCCAAAGCTTTGTAGAAGGAGGTGGAACACATACAGGTGCATGGCTGGGCAGACAGTCAGTGCAAGCAGGGCTCTCTAGAACATAGAAGACATGGAAAAGGAAATATCTGAGTAGAATAATTCATAATTTATGTTTATTTACCGTTCCATCTTCCATCAGCTTCAGACAAGAACCAAAATCTGCTAAACGAATATGTCCATTCATATCCATCAATATATTGTCAGGTTTGATGTCTCTGAAAAAAATAAATACATTTAAGTTTTAGTTGGAAAATAATTAGATAATTTTACATGAAAAACTTGAACTACCTTTTAAAAAATATTCTAAGGGAGACAATTGAATATTTGACTTCAAGGCCAGCCTGGTCTACAGAGTGAGTTCCAGGATAGCTAGGTTCTACACAGAGAAACCTGTTTCAAACCCCTCGCCTCCTGCAAAAAAAAAAAAAAAAAAAAAAAAAAAAAAAAAAAAGACTTTAAGAGGCTGGAGACATGGCTCAGTCAGTGGCTGTTCTTTCAGAGATCCCAAGCCTAAATAGGCTAAGATGTGTGTGATTTTGAGTGTTGTGGTTGTTTTATTGTTCCACTGTGACAGAGGGCAAGCTACAGGTTTTCCTGGTTACTGGCTGAAGGAGATGCTGATTTGGGGAAAAGTTTTGTTTTGTGTTTTTGGAAAAGGAGATTAAGGTATTTACACCTTCCAGAGTTCTATGGATCAGATTTGATAGAGGGAGACGCCCTGAGAACTAGATTCCAGAGAACCAAACAAAAAGGTTATCTTGATGAGACTAAAATTTTGTTTTGAGATTTCTATATTACAGCGTATACAGCCTTGGTGAATTTGAATTTCATCATCAGACATGCTGAACTGACCTGCCTGAACTCCTGATGTCTTGGTTTTTCATCTGGATCCAGTCAGGACACAGACATCAGAGACTAATACAATCATTGGTGTGGCCTTCTTAAGGCCAACCAACTCCCCCATTTCCCCACCTTTCCCCCGCCCTTCAAAAATATCTCAACACCCATACTCAGCTTGAAGAAGTTATGAAGAGTCATTGTCCCAGTTCCCCAAGCTTTGGGGCTGAGAGTGGTTATTATAGGTTGTCTTTGATACTAAAAATTTTGAAGTACAGGGTTTGGAGCCAGTCCTCCTGTTGCTGTTTTTATAAGCAGGTCTGAGATGTTTAAGCCTGTGAGTTAAGGGCCAAATAGGAAATTCATGGCTCTGAGTTTATTGTTACGGTGTTTTCAGTTATTTTAATTAGAAATGGCTTGAGAGTAGTTAACAGAGAACAGTATAGATTACTTCACATAGATAGTTGGTTTTAAAAATGTCAGAAGTCTACAGAATGTGATGTTTAGTGATTATTTAGTCACTTGTTGTTGAGACCAGTCTGCTCCTGACAACTTTCCCTGTCTTGGATTCAAAGAAGAAAGTGAGCATCTTTGAGTTACTCCAGTTGTGGCAAAACAGCCACTAGGCAAGAATTGCCTCATTTCATCTACAGACATAATACTGTCCCAAGAAAGTACAATTACAGGTTAGGACATCTTGATTCTGCCGAGACAGTAGGCTAGTCCTTAATATTCCTGTTTCTCTAAGTCTGTCAGATGACCCTGGCCAGTAGGCTGAAGACGGATGCTCCAACTGCTGAAGTAAGGGACTGTCCAGGTGATCAGCGATCTCTATGTATTGGCTACGTTTTGGAAGCTGTGTTAACCTCTCTATATATTTTCAGTTAATATCAGTCATTCTTGGATTTCTGATGGGGTTGAATAACTGCATAGTCTCCTAGCCAACCCAGGCTTTTTACTGTGAGAGGAACAGATTTGAGAGGATGGTGTTCAGATGGCATTCAATCTAAAGCCAAGACACGGCCAGGTACAGAACTATAATCTTTTAAGTAAGGATAGATGACAGGAGTTCTGTTTAATTAACAAAGATGATGGAATGGGTGTTAGGTCTCATGTACCTTATAAATTACAAAATAATAATAGTTATGTTCAGTTATATCTGAGATAAAATAGTCTTTTAATTAGACAGAAGGGGGGGGATGTTGTGGATAACCCTAGGGCTAATTATAGTTGATGTTAATTCCATTCTCCTGTGAGTGGCTGAGAACAAGGAATGGGTGAGCACTCAGGTGATTTCCTGTAAACCTGCTTCCCACCTTAATTTGTAAAATAAAGGAGAGCTGATGATTGGGCAGTTAAAAGGGAAGGTGAAGAGGAGGGCAAGGAGAGAGAAGGAGGAGAAAATGAAAGAGGGAGAGGATGCAGAGGAGGAAGACGAAGAAAAGCGGAGCAGAAGCACATGGCCTGGAGAAACCGCAAGTTCTAAGGGGTCTCATAGATGTGGGAGATGGTAGTGTAGTGGTAGAACTGCCCAATCTAGGCGCACAGCATATAATCATAATAACTGAGTGGTGTTTTCATTGCTGGGGCATATTTGGGAGGAGATTTACGCAACAAATGGAGTACTGCTATTAAAAACAATGAATTCATGAAATTCTTAGGCAAATGGATGGTTCTGGAGGACATCATCCTTAGTGAGGTAACCCAATCACACAAGAAACACACATAGATGTACATATATGCACATATATGTGTGTATACATACACACACATAGATGTACATATATGTGTGTATAGTAAATAAATAAATCTTTTAAAAATACTCTAAGAAAAATATGTTTTAAGGGTTCCATCCTAGCTGTGATTCATATTAAAGCTTTCTAAAGCATTTATTGTTTCAGTAATTCCATGATAAAAAAAAAAAGTACTCTGATAATTTTCATTCTAGAAATACTTTTGGGAATGAAAGCACTCTCTATTGAGAGGATGGTCACACAGGCATGTCACTGCACACTGTCACTGTATACTGTAATGTCCTGCACTTTTATCACATGGGCCTCAATTTAAAAATGCAGAGGAAAGTAAGAGCCCCTACAGACACGACAATGGAGCCTGTGGAGAGGACTGCATTATAAATTTCATTTCTTTAAACATTCTTAGCTTACCCACATAACTTCTGTTTCTACTAGAATGTATTACAGTCGTTTTGATCTTTTCTAATAAAATGTATATTTTATCCACTTCTCAAATTACAATGTAGCTGATAAAATCAGAAATCTCTATGGTGTGTTTGTAGTTCCATTTCTAATACTGTTCCCTTGCATCATTATTATTTTTGCTATTGTTGTTTGGTTGGTTTACACTCTGAGGCAGACCTTCACTCTGAAGCCTATGATAACCTCAGACTGTGTAACATAGACTGGTTGGAACTCCTGGCAATTCTCTTGCTGCAAACTCGAGTGTGCTGAAATTATAGGTGTGAACTACCATATCCAGCTACTCCGTGTTTTATAAGATTACCATATAATATCTAAGTGCTTGATATTCAACCTACTACCCAGGTGGGTGCAATCATTACCCTGTATACAGAGAAGGAAGCTAAACCACACTGAGTTTATACTAAAGGCCACTGTCAGGATTTACAGCCAGGCAGTCTACCTCCAGATTCCATATTCTAAACTATTTATTAACATTCAAACTAGGGATCTGTCTTTAATGATAATGTACCAGTGATTAAACTAGTGGTTTTTAATAAAGTATTTTGGTTTTTATTCATTTTTAATATACTAATATTTGCCTATTAATCTTTCATTCACGTAACTTCATCTTACCTTTTTCTTCTCTATAATTAAAGCTAATTTTGCTTTCTTTCCCAGCTTCCTGAGCTAGAGACTTAATTCATTTTTCACCTCATTCCTCTTCAATTATTTTCATTTAAGATTGGAGATTTTCTGATATAAAACACTTTTATTTTCTCTTCACTATAAATATTTAATTTCCATTGTGATCTCTGTGAGGCACAGCTTACAAATAGAGTTTCAAGCTAAGTGCCTGTTTTCTCAGCACTATGGAGAATCAGAAGTTTAAGGTTGATCTGGGCTACAGGAGAAAAAGAATAATCACTAAACAAGGCTTCCCCTGGTGTCTCATAAAGGAAATTGTCTCAATTCATAAATCACTATCCACCTTTAGGGTCTCCATCAAAATTGTCATTTTAAACCAAGTGCTACTGGTTAGTTGGATAACACGTATCTCTCTCCTACCCAGAAAGCATGGAAATGGAGGCCCTTAGCGAATCTACTTTCCTTCCCATTGGGTCTGTAGCACCCAGTACAGTGTGCTATGCACAACAGTTGCTACGCTAATAATTTCATAAATTCATAAAATCAACAATGTCACCATCTGGACATCTCAGCATTTGAGATGATTCTTACAATGATAATAAGTAGCACTTTCCTTCCAGTAGCTAAAATCAAAGCCTGGAACTGTATGGGACAGAATCACTTCTTATGAATGAAACAATTTTAATAAGACTTAGTGACTTTATATAACTGTATCATTCTATCTGCCAGAATCTTTTTATATCCCTATGCTGGGAAAGTATGTTACTTCCACTTTTCCTACTAATGACAACACTGGAAAAGACACTCCTATACAACAACCTTCATAAAGAAAAGATTGTAATCAATGTTTTCATAATGTAAATGAGTCACATTCCAGATTATTTCCTTCTGATTAATTCATAAGTGATTTGGATAAAAATAGATGTGAGTTCGAGGCCAGCCTGGTCTACAGAGTGAGTTCCAGGACAGTCAGGGCTACACAGAGAAACTCTGTCTCGAAAAACCCAAAATAAATAAATAAATAATAGATGTATAGGCGTACATCAAGCTTTTGAGGAAAATAAACAAATGAACATATCATTGCTAGGAAAAAATATAGTTACAAAATCTCAACTTAGTCAACAGTGGAAAAGTGCATAGTTTCTCATTCTTTAACAATTACAGGGAGTATCAATCACTTTAACCTTTGTCAATCTCATAAGTAAAACAAAGTACTTATTCCTTTGATTTACTTGTGCCATTAAATATTTTATTCATACTTGTACATTACTGATGTCGCATCTTTTATTAATTTATTTATATCTATCAATTAACCTATCACTTCTAGATTAAAGTTTTTAACTGTCCTATGGTTTGAAAACACAGATACATTCCTTTTGATTGCAACTTCATAATAAATTATTTCCCTATTTGCCAGTGGCTAGCGGAGCATCCAGCGTCCCAGGGACAGCAGCAGAGAAGGGGTACAGAGTCAGCAGCTGCTCGGCCAAAAGCTGCTTACTTCTGGCAATTTAACTTTCTGTTTAACTCTTTGCTATTCTGTGGCCAGGACCGACTGGCTTCAGGCAATTTAACTCCTGCTAACAATAGCAAGGGATTAAGAAAAAAGGCTAGGACTTCAAGTACAATGTTGAAAAGGTAGGGAGAGAGTGGACAGCCTTGTCTAGTCCCTGATTTTAGTGGGATTGCTTCCAGCTTCTCACCATTTACTCTGATGTTGGCTACTGGTTTGCTGTAGATTGCTTTTATCATGTTGAGGTATGGGCCTTGAATTCCTGATCTTTCCAAGACTTTTATCATGAATGTGTGTTGGATTTTGTCAAATGCTTTCTCAGCATCTAACAAAATGATCATGTGATTTTTGTCTTTGAGTTTGTTTATATAATCGATTACGTTGATGGATTTCCATATATTAAACCATCCCTGTATCCCTGGAATGAAACCTACTTGGTCAGGATGGATGATTGTTTTGATGTGTTCTTGGATTCGGTTAGCGAGAATTTTATTGAGTATTTTTGCATCGATATTCATAAGGGAAATTGGTCTGAAGTTCTCTATCTTTGTTGGGTCTTTCTGTGATTTAGGTATCAGAATAATTGTGGCTTCATAGAATGAGTTGGGTAGAGTACCTTCTGCTTCTATTTTGTGGAATAGTTTGTGAAGAACTGGAATTAGATCTTTACTGCCATACCCGGGGATCCATCCCATAATCAGCCTCCAAACGCTGACACCATTGCATACACTAGCAAGATTTTGCTGAAAGGACCCTGATATAGCTGTCTCTTGTGAGACTATGCCAGGGCCTAGCAAATACAGAAGTGGATGCTCACAGTCAGCTATTGGATGGAACACAGGGCCCCCAATGGAGGAGCTAGAGAAAGTACCCAAGGAGATGAGGGGATCTGCAACCCTATAGGTAGAACAACAATATGAACTAACCAGTAACATCCCCCCCCCCCCCAGAGCTTGTGTCTCTAGCTGAAAATGTATCAGAAGATAGCCTAGTCGGCCATCAGTGGACAGAGAGGCCCATTGGTCGTGCAAACTTTATATGCCTCAGTATAGGGGAACACCAGGGCCAAGAAGTGGGAGTGGGTGGGTGGGGGAGGGTGGGGAGGACTTTTGGGATAGCATTGGAAATGTAAATGAAATAAATACCTAATTTTTAAAAAAAAGAAGAAAAAAAATCATCAAAAAAAACCCCTCAATTTCTGATCAGGTTAATTTAGTTAAGCTTGCATTAGGTGTCCTTCAGTAGAAGTCACACACTTGATTCTACCTTTCATAATTTTCTGTCCAAATGAAAAAATAAACATTTTAGAAACAAGCTTAAAAAAAAAAAGAAAAAAGAAAAAAGGCATAGTTATCTGGGCTCTTTTCTCTCTGGCTCAAGGGCCCTTTGGATGGCCAGGCTAGCTCACTTGCATGCGCACGCACTCTCTCTCTCTCTGCCCAGCCACCTGTCACATCAATTTCATAAGTACACATGCATAGTTATATTCATACACATATATCTACATTCATATGTATGCATATACATATAGACAGAATATGTATATGTATGTATGCATGTATGTGTGTGTATGTACATTTGGTAAATGGAGTGGGAGATCCAGAACCCACACTATTTCTTCTCCCTGGCAATTTATACCTTCTTAGAGAAAAGTTCTTTTTAAAATTATCTCACAGATAAAATGTTACATAAAAAGGGAGTTACAGAAGGATGCTCAATTAGTTCAAAACTATGTTTCATTCTATAAGCTCATTATTAAGTTCAAAGCAACAGTTTCACATAGCCTTTATCATAGTGCACACCTGTGACTTCATCCTTGGACCTGACCTAGAATGAATGTTTTTCCTTGATCACAAATCTGTCCCAAGCCTATGTCTCTTCTTAGTGTAATTGTGAAAGCTCGTTGTATTCCTGATTATGCAAGCTTCACTTACTGTTCTATGAGGAGGGGCACATCCTGTTCTTGATTCTAACTTCATTATATCTTTCTGGCAAAACAACCAAAACCATCTCCTTAAACTTTCTTCCTAAAATTATTTGAATTCTATAAAGTCATTAATTCATCTAAATAGCATTAATTCATAAAAGCTCATCTTCATATTAATCTGTAGGAAATTTGCCCAATAGGGTGGACTAAAGCCCAGGTATCATTAGCTATGTAATAGTGGCAGGGAAGGCACATCAATAGTGAGAAGCAATCCTGGGACAAAATCTCTGGGGATGTGCCTCTCCAGAGTGCACCCATCACAGTCATGTAAAACAGTGGGCCATCTCCAGGAAATTCACTTGCTTGCCATAGCCTTTATGGCTTCTGCCATCTGTTTCTCAGTAAATAAATCATCTCTATTTTCCTCTATTCTTTGTTAGTTTATTTTTTTAACCCCAGAAACAATGTCTAGAGTAAAGGGCAGATGAGGCTGACCATTTTGCTATAAATCTTTGAACTAAGCAGCTTTACATAAAACCCTGGTTTCCTCCAGGAGAAAAGGAAGTGATATCACTGATGCAGCTCTGTAGTCTGGGACATCAGGTCTACTTCATTAATTTTGAGAGTTAATTTTTCTTTCAAAAAGAGCTACAAATTCCAGTTTTTCCTACTTAGTGTGATCTCTAACCTCAGAGTATTAGGCCAATTATTTACAAAGTTTTTTTAAAATCAGTAACTCCTATTAAGCAAAAAAAAAAAAAAACCATTGGGTTTAAAAAGTAGAGCACTGGGCCGGGTGTGGTGGCGCACGCCTTTAATCCCAGCACTTGGGAGGCAGAGGCAGGAGGATTTCTGAGTTCGAGGCCAGCCTGGTCTACAAAGTGAGTTCGAGGACAGCCAGGGCTACACAGAGAAACCCTGTCTGGGGTGGGGTGGGGGTGGGGGTGGGGGGTGGAGAAGTAGAGCATTATGTTAAGGCTACTCCAGACCAATAGGCTAGACTTGACTCTCCCAGAACAGCATTACTTAAAACAGAGCAAAGTTAGTATTTATAAAGGTACACTTTTTTTTATGCCTTTTGTGTTTTGAGTCTGCCTGGATTTCATCATTATCTTTCAAGCCTCAGGCTTTCTTCTTGTACTTTACATCATACTAGTGCTAGAGCCTTGTCCTTCTGGCTTAATCATTTGCTATATCCAGTGGACTTTTTACCCTCCTCCTTTCCCATTTCATTCTTTTGCCTGTTCCTTTATTGAAAACTCATTTTAGGATAAAATTACTATTTTATATATCTCTATCATCAGTCTCTATGTCTCTTTGTCTGTTTATCTGTTCGCCTATCTATCTCTCTATGATCATCATATCATTTGTCTATCAATCATGTATATAACATCTATCTCAACTTCATCTCAAGCCATCTAGGACTTTCACACTAAAGTGATTTTGTACCTCAGCTCTTTATTTTAAAAAATGTTTCTTTTTTTTTCTTTTCAGGACATTTTTTATTGGATATTTTCTTTATATACATTTCAAATGTTTTTCCTTTTCCAATTTGGAAAACCCCTATCTCATCCCTCCTACTCCTGCCTCAATGAGGGTACTCCCGAATACACAAACTCCTGTCCTCAGGCCCTGGTATTCCCCTACACTGGGGCATCAAACACCTCAGGCCCAAGGGCCTCTCCTCCCACTGAAGTCCAACAAGGCCATCCTCTGCCACATATGTGACCAGTGCCATGGGTTTCCCCATGTGTATTCTTTGGTTGGTGGACCAGTCTCCAGGAGCTCTTAGGGGGTGAGGGGTGGCCTGTTGACACTGTTGCTGCCTCCATGGGGCTGCAAACACCCTCAGCTCCTTCAGTCCCTTCTCCACCTCCTCCATAGGGAACCCCAGAGCTCTGTCCAATGGTTGGCTGCAAGCATCCACCTCTGTACTTGTCAGGCTCTGGCAGAGCCACTCAGGAGACAGCCATATCAGGCTTCCATCAGCAAGCACTTCATGGCATCCACAATAATGTATATGGGATGGATCCCTAGTGGGGCAGTCTCTGGATGGCTTTTCCTTCAGACTCTGCTCCACACTTTGTCCTCATATTTCCTCCAAATATTTCCTCATATTTGTTCACCCTTCTAAAAAGCACTTAAGCATCCACATTTTGGTCTTCCTTCTTCTTAGGCTTCATATGGTCTGTGAATTCAATCTTGGGTATTCTAAACATTTGGGCTAATATCCACTTATCAGTGAGTACATACTGTGAGTGTTCCTTTGTGACTGAGTCACCTCACTTAAGATGATATTCTCAAGTTCCATCCATTTACCTCCAAATTTCATGAAGTCATTTTTTTTTAAACAGCTGAGTAGTATTCCATTCTGTAAATGTACCACATTTTCTGTACCCTCTGTTGAGGAACATCTGGGTTCTTTACAGCTTCGGGCTATTATAAATATGGCTGCTATGAACATACTGGAGCATGAGTACTTACTACATGTTGGAGGATCTTCTGGGTATATGCCCAGGAGTGATATAGCTGGGTCCTCAGGTAGTACTATGTCCAATTTTCTGAGCAACCACCAGACATATTTCCAGAGTGGTTGTACCAGCTTAAAATCCCACCAGCAGTGGAGGAGTGTTCCTCTTTCTCCACATCCTCTCCAGCATCTGCTGTCACTTAAGTTTTTGATCTTAGCCATTCTGACTGGTGTGGGGTGGAATCTCAGGGTTATTTTGATTTGCATTTCCCTGATGACTAAGGATGTTGAACATTTCTTTAGGTGTTTCTCAGTCATTCAAGTTTCCTCAGTTGAAAATTCTTTGTTGAGCTCTATACCCCATTTTTTAATAGGGTTATTTGGTTCTCTGGAGTCTAACTTCTTGAGTTCTTTGTATATACGGAATATTAGCTCTCAATTGGATGTAGGATTGGTAAAGATCTTTTCCTAATCTGTTGGTTGCCTTTTTGTCGTACTGACAGTGTCCTTTGCCTTACAGAAGCTTTGTAATTTTATGAGGTCCCATTTGTCAATTCTTGATCTTAGAGCATAAGCCATAGGTATTCTCTTCAGAATTTTTCCCCTGTGCCATGTGTTCGAGACTTTTCCCCACTTTCTCTTCTATTAGATTCTGTGTGTCTGGTTTTATGTGGAGGTATTTGATCCCCCTGGACTTGAGCTTTGTACAGGGAGAAAAGAATGGATAAATTTGCATTCTTCTACATGCTGACTGCCAGTTGAACCAGCACCATTTGTTGAAAATGCTGTCTTTTTAGCTTCTTTGTCAAAGATTAAGTGACCACAGGTGTATGGGTTCATTTCTGGGTCTTCAATTCTATTCCATTCATCTACCTGTCACTGTACCAATACCATGCAGTTTTTATCACTAATGCTTTGTAGTATAGCTTGAGGTCAGGGATGGTGATTCTCCAGTTATTTTATTTGTTGAGAATAGTTTCACTATCCTAGGCTTTTTGTTATTACAAATAAATTTGAGAATTGCTCTTTCTAACACTATGAAGAACTGAGTTGGCATTTTGATGGGGATTGCATTGAATCTGTAGATTGCTTTCGGCAAGATAGCCATTTCTCTATATTAAGCCTGCCAATCCATGAGCATTGGAGATCTTTCCATCTTCTGAGGTCTTATTTAATTTCTTTCTTCACAGACTTGAAGTTCTTATCATACAGATCTTTCACTTGCTTAGTTAGAGTCACACCAAGGTATTTTATATCATTTGTGACTATTGGGAAGGGTGTTGTTTCCCTAATTTCTTTCTCGGCCTGTTTCTTTGTGTAGAGGAGGGCTACTAATTTGATTGAGTTAATTTTATATCCAGCCACTTTGCTGAAGTTGTCAGCTGTAGGAGTTCTCCAGTGGAGTGTTTGGGGTCACTTAAGTATGCTATCATATCATCTACAAATAGTGATATTTTGACTTCTTCCTTTCCAATTTGTATCCCTTTGACCTCCTTTTGTTGTCTAATTGCTTTGACCTACTTTTGTTGTCTAATTGCTCTAGCTAGAACTTCAAGTACTATATTGAACAGATAGGGAGAGAGAGGGCAGCCTTGTCTAGTCCCTGATTTTAGTGGGACTAAGTTTCTCTTAGTTTAAGTTTCTCTCCATTTAGTTTGATGTTGGCTACTGGTTTGCTGTATATTGCTTTTACTATGTATATTGCTTTTACTATGTTTACATATGGGTGTTAAATTCCTGATCTTTCCAAGACTTTTAACATAAAGGGATGTTGAATTTTGTCAAATGCTTTTTCAGCATCTAATGGAATGATCATGTGTTTGAAGTTTATATAGTTGATTACATTGATGCATTTCCATATATTGAATCATCCCTGCATCCCTGAGATGAAGCCTACTTGATCATGGTGAATAATCATTTTGATGTGTTCTTGGATTCGGTTTGCGAGAATTTTATTGAATATTTCTGCATCAAGGTTGGTCTGAACTTCTCTTTCTTGGTTGGGTCTTTGTGAAGTTTTAGTGGCTTCATAGAATGAACTAGGTAGTGTTCCTTATATTTCTATTTTGTGGAATAGTTTGAAGAATGTTGGTATTAGGTCTTTTTTGAAGGTCTGATAGAATTCTGTACTCAATCCATCTGGTCCTGGGCTTTTTTTGGTTGGGAGACTTTCAGTGACTGCTTCTATTTTTTTAGGGGTTATGGGACTGTTTAGATGGTTTATCTGATCCTGATTTAACTTTGGTATTTGGTATATGTCTAGAAATTTTTTTCATTTCATTCAGATTTTCCAGTTGTGTTGAGTATAGGACTTTGTAGTAGGGTCTGATGATTTTTTTTTTTATTTCCTCAGTTTCTGTTGTTATATCTCCCTTTTCATTTCTGATTTTGTTAATTTGGATACTGTCTCTGTGCCCTCTGGTTAGTCTGGCTAAGGGTTTATCTATATGTTGATTTTTTTTCTCAAAGAACCAGCTCCTGATTTTGTTGACTCTTTGTATAGTTCTTTTTGTTTCTATTTGGTTGATTTCAGCCCTGAATTTGATTATTTCCTGCCTTCTACTCCTCTTAGGTGCATTTGCTTCTTTTTGTTCTAGAGCTTTTAGGTGTGTTGTTAAGCTGCTAGTGTATGCTCTCTCCATTTTCATTTTGGAGGCACACAGAGCTATGAGTTTTCCTCTTAGCACTGCTTCCATTATGTCCCATAAGTTTGGGTATGTTGTACCTTCATTTTCATTAAATTCTAAAAAGTCTATCATTTCTTTCTTTCTTGATCAAGTTATCATTAAGTAGAGCATTGTCCAGCTTCCATGTGTATGTGGGCTTTCTGTTGTTCTTTTTTTTTGTAATTTGTTTTTATTAGGTATTTTCTTCATTTAAATTCCAATGCTATCCCAAAAGTCCCCCATACCCTCCCCCCCACTCCCCTACCCACCCACTCCCACTTCTTGGCCCTGGCGTTCCCCTGTACTGAGGCAAGTTTGCAGGACCGAAGGGCCTCTCTTTCCAATGATGGCCGATTAGGCCATCATCTGATACATATGCAGCTAGAAACACGAGCTCTGGGGGTGGGGGTGGGGTACTGGTTAGTTCATATTGTTGTTCCACCTATAGGGCTGCAGACCCCTTTAGCTCCTTGGGTACTTTCTCTAGCTCCTCCATTGGGGGCCCTGTGATCCATCCAATAGCTAACTGTGAGCATTCACTTCTGTGTTTGCTAGGCACTGGCATAGCCTCACAAGAGACAGCTATATCTGGATCCTTTAAGCAAAATCTTTCTAGTGTATGCAATGGTGTCAGCATTTGGAGGCTGATTATGGAATGGATCCCTAGGTATGGCAGTCTCTAGATGGTCCATCCTTTCGTCTCAGCTCCAAACGTTGTCTCTGTAACTCCTTCCCTGGGTGTTTTGTTCCCAATTCTAAGAAGGGGCAAAGTGTCCACATTTTGGTCTTCATTCTTCTTGAGTTTCAAGATACAATCTTTCTGTTGTTTTTATTGCTATTGAAGACCAACCTTAATCTGTAGTGATCTGATAGGAGGCATGGGATTATTTCAATCTTCTTATATCTGTTGAGGTCTGTTATGTGAAAGACTGTATGGTCAATTTTGGAGAAGGTACCATGCAGGGCTGAGAAGAAGGTATATTCTTTTGTTTCAGGGTGAAATGTTCTATAAATTATCTGTTAAATCTATTTGGATAACTTCTGGTTTTTTTTTTTTTTAATGTGTTTGTGTTTCCACTGATGAGAGTGGGGTGTTGAAGTCTCCACTATTATTGTGTGAGATACAATGTGTGCTTTGAGCTTTAGTAAACTTTCTTTTATGAATGTGGATGCCCTAGCATTTGGAGCATAGATGTTCAGAATTGAGAGTTCTTCTTGGTAGATTTTTCCTTTGATGAGTATGAAGTATCCTTCCTTATCTTTTTTGATGACTTTTGGTTGAAAGTCGATTTTATCCGATAGTAGAATGGTTACTCAAGCTTGTTTCTTGGGACGATTTGCTTGGAAAACTGTGTTCCAGCCCTTTACTCTGACAAAAACAAAGTGTTTGTCTTTGACACTGAGGTGTGTTTCCTGTATGCAGCAAAACACTGGGTCCTGTTTATGTATCCAGTCTGTTAGTCTATATCTTTTTATTGGGGAATTGAGTCCACTGATGTTAAGAGATATTAATGAATAGTGATTTTTGCTTCCTGTTATTTTTTATGTTATTTTTATGTTTGTGTGGCTATCTTCTTTTGGGTTTGTTGAAGGAAGATTACTTTCTTGCTTTTTCTAGGGTGTGGTTTCCCTCCTTGTGTTGGCATTTTCCATCTATTATCCTCTCTAGGGCTGGATTTGGGGAAAGATATTGTGTAAATTTGGTTTTTGTCATGGAATATCTTAAATTTCTCCATCTACGGTAATTGAGAGTTTTGCTAGGTGTAGTAGCAAAACTGAGTTGGCATTTGTGTTCTCTTAAGGTCTGTATGAGATCTACCCAGGATCTTCTGGCTTTCATAGTCTCTGGTGAGAAGTCTGGTGTATTTCTGATAGGTCTGCCTTTATATGTTACTTGACCTTATCCCTTACTGCTTTTAATATTCTTTCTTTGTTTTGTACATTTGGTGTTTTGACTATTATGTGATAGGAGGTATTTTTTTTCTGGTCCAGTCTATTTGGAGTTCTGTAGGCTTCTTGTATTTTCATGTGCATCTCTTTCTTTAGGTTAGGGAAGTTTTCTTCTATAATTCTGTTGAAGATATTTACTGGCCCTTTAAGTTGGGATCTTCACTCTTCTGTACCTATTATCGTTAGGTTTGGTCTTCTCATTGTGTTCTGGATTTCCGGGATGTTTTGGGTTAGGAGCTTTTTGCATTTTGCATTTTCTTTGACTGTTGTGTCAATGTTTTCTATGGTATCTTCTGCTCCTGAGATTCTCTTTTCTATCTCTTGTATTCTATTGGTGATGCTTGCATAGATGGCTCCTGATCTCTTTCCTAGGTTTTCTATCTCCAGGGTTGTCTCTCTTTGTAATTTTTTTATTGTTTCTATTTCCATTTTTAGATCCTGGATGGCTTTTTCAGTTACTTCACCTGCTTTATTGTGTTTTCCTGTAATTCTTTAAGGGAGTTACTTATGTCCTTCTTAAAGTCCACTATCATCATGAGATGTAATTTTTAAATCAGAGTCTTGCTTTTCTGGTGTGCTGGGGTAACCAGGGCTGGCTGTGGTGGGAGAACTGGGTTCTGATGATGCCAAGTAGCCTTGGTTTCTGTTGCTTATGTTCTTGTGCTTCCCTTTCACCATCTGGCTATCTCTGGTGTTAGCTGGTCTTGCTGTCTCTGGCTGTGGCTTGTCTGTCCTGCAAGCCTCTGTGTCAGTACTCCTCAGAGACCAGTTCTCTCCAGGAGGAATTTAGGTATGGAGAGCTGTGGTACAGGGTCAGCTCTGGGGTTCAGACAGAAACCAGAAGGATCCTGTTCCTTGGTTCCTGTGTCCTGATGGCTCTGGGAAGGTCCCTCTTGGGCCAGGAATTTGATAAGAAGTGGTGGTCTTACCTGTACTCACAGGTGTGCTGGCACTCCTGGGGGGCTAGCTCTCTCTTGGCACGATTTTGGGTACAGAGCCCTGTGGCAAAGGATCAACTCCAGGTACAGACAGAAACCGCAAAGTCTCACATTTTTATAACAGGGAAATATTTTTAAAACATTCAAATGCAATGATATATAGACAGGAGGCCAGAAGCATGATTATATTAATTTTTACCTATATTTCCCTTCCCCATAAGCACCATGGCTGGTCTCTGACATCTGTATTGTTCATATAGTTTGGAAGAACACTCTTCTAAAGAAATATATTTATTTTTACTTTTTGATTACACTATACCTCTCCTTTACATACTATGTATTTTAAGAATCATACTGCATTAAAATACAACTGGACTGAATGTTAAAATTACCTTGTAACTTTGCCAAAACTACTGTACCCATAGAAAAGGGGTTAAAATCTATAGTGGTAAAATTAAGTCTACTTTGAGCTTCAGGCTACAAAGCATTTCAAGAATACATAATGGTAAAGATTTTTCATATATCAAGTAAATAACTGGCCAATTATCTCCAAAAATCCATGCTAAGGGAAACAATATCAGTCCAAAACCTGGAAAACAACTGTAACACACTCTTCATGTATTTCTAAGAGAAAGTGGATGAAAACCACTCTGTAATTTATTATAGGGTATTTCTCCCAACAAATCATATTAAACCAGGATTGTTCTACTTCTTGTGATTTATAGATATGCTTTTCTCTAACACATTATTAAATTATTAATATTATTAAAATCAAAGAAAAGTTAATAAAAATTGCAATTTGTGAGTCTTTAATGTGGAACAAATTATATAAAGGAAAAATGAGAATATGAAGAAATCAACAAGTAAGTTAACTGGTTTTTGGTTTGGGGATTAGTAGTGCATTTTAAAAAATACATTGTATTAAAGATTTATACAAGCTAGTATCTAAAAACTGTAGTAATATTTATGAGGATGAAAGACAGGAACATGAGATCAGTATATTACCCCCAAATCTCCTCAATTCGCCTTCAGAAAAAGATTTTGTTGACAAAAAGATAGTGTTGTAGCCCTAAAGATATAAACCTGCTCTTAAACTCCAGGTTTTTTTTTTTTTTTTCACAAGGAAAAAAAGAAGGGTTAGCATAAAAAAACATGGAAACATGTAAGTTGAAATGGGAAGTTTTTCCCCTGGTTAAGTTTATTAGAGTCTGTGTGGAAGCGAGAGGGCAGCTTTCTTCAGTCAGTTCTTTCCTCCAACCATTGTTTCCAGGGATCCAGTTCAGGGCAGAGACAAGCACTTTTACCCAGAGCCATCCAAATAGTCCTTCTTGACTTCTAAACAAAAGTTCTCTAGAAGTCTTTATTTTAGTTACAGGTATGCACATGTGTCTTGTGTGGGTAGGTAATATGGAGGCTAGAAGAGGACATGGGGTTCCCCTGCAGCTGAACTTACAGGTGGGTAACAGTCACCTAAAGTGGGTCCTGGGAAGTGAACTAAGGTCCTCTGCAAGAGGGTACACACACACTTGACCAGCCTCTCAAACATAATGTCTTAATTATGAGTATTTGTTCCTTTTCATATCTTGGCATCAATTTATCTTATGCACTCTTACCTTAAGTTAGCTAAATCCACTACAGGAAAGGAAACTGGAGAAGACCAGGTATGGGAAATAAGGAGACAGAATGAACAGAAGAAAGGATAAGGGGATTGAATTTAATCATCAGTAAATATAACCTGATGAATATGCAAAGCAATAATGACTGACATCCTTTGTGATGTTTATACACATTTCAGATCTAAGTGATAAATGTCACATTAAGTGTTTGTAAGTAATAACTGAAAAAGGAGCTGTCATTTTGCAGTAACCTCCTGGTCCATACCCAGTAAAAAGTCCCTTGAAAAGTCAGTCTAACAGAAGAAACCCTCAGAGATGCATACTAATCTATGCCTTTACTAACTACCCTGATTCAACAGTACATTGTTTACACTAGCTTGCCCCATTCACCTGTACCCTCTCCTGAGATTGTATGCGACATGAGGTTCGCCTTACATTTCATAGTGAGCTAGCTATGCAAGCAAGCCCCTGTCACTGTCCTTTGGGTCATATTTATAACTCCCTCCAAACATCATGTGTCCTCCACTGGTCTTGGCTTCATCACATGTCTTTTAGCGAAACTCCACATGAGTCTGTATCAGCTGACATCACTCTGCCAATCAGCCCAAGTCCTCAGAAGTGGCAAGAAGCCTAAGGAACCTCACAAGAAGTTTTTTTTGGTGGGTTTCCTTCTCTGGAGTCACAACAAATAGAGCTCAGCTATGCAAGGTAAGGTGAACCAATACATGTGTGTTGTTAGCGAGGAATTCTTCATCACTTGTCCTTTCACATGCTTGCTTTAGCAGAACATCCTTTCACCTGTGTCTGCTTCAGTGAAATGTTCCTGCACATGTCTGCTTTAGCAAACATCCTTTAACCTGTGTCCACTTTAGAAGAGCACTCCTTTGAGTGTTTGCCCCAGCAAAACACCATCCAATACACCTGACTTCCCAAAGAACCCTTAAGTTTCCACTTCAAAAGA
The DNA here is from genome assembly GCF_000001635.26 of Mus musculus. NCBI lineage: Eukaryota > Metazoa > Chordata > Mammalia > Rodentia > Muridae > Mus > Mus musculus. The sequence goes on along the minus strand of NC_000067.6, from coordinate 180,044,283 downwards.
ATTCACTGTAATAACATGCTCTAAATCTCTTTAGCATTTCTACGTGCCCTATTTATACCTGCAAGTCTGTCTTGCTCACATTATATCTGTGGATACCATAAATATTTAATGCATTTTTGGGCACAAAGTTTTGTATGCAAAGTTTAATAATAACTTTATTTTTTATTTTGCTTTCCCATCTAAGCCACTTGTTCTCCCACTCCTCAGTTTTACTTTATTTGAAAGTCAGTAATTATATTGGAATTAATGGTCCACACCATCCATTATGCTACAGTTGCTCTATGGGGTATAAAATCATCCTTGAGTACCTCAGCTAACTTTTGCTTTAAATGAACACAAGTGTTTAGGAATGTAATTGTGGAAATAGTGTTTACAGACTGACAATTTTACTATTTACTGTTCACTTTTTCCTTCCTGAAATCCCAAATTTCTTTCTGTTACCATTTTCTCAAATTCTGAAGTATGTTGTTGACAATTTCTTGTAAGAAAAGATCAGGGTAATGAATTCTTTGGAGTTTTGTACATTGTAAAATATCTAAAGTTATAGAAAGAAATGGCTATTGAATATGAAATCTGTACAGACTTTTCTTGTTGTCAGTCATCTAAGACTAGTGCATTGTTTCTAGCCTCTGTGGTTTGAAAGTGCCGGAAACCATTCATCTGTTTCTCCAAACATGAAGCCAGCTTTGAGAACTTCTTTATCTTTTGCACTCCACATTTTGATTATGATGTGTTAGCTTTGGTTTCTGGGACTGAAACTGTTTGCACCAATTTTAATTTTATAAATTTGCCTTATTTTTCCCAACATGAAAACTTTTGCCCACCCTGCCCCTCTCTCTCCTGCATGAGGTTAATTTCCTTAACTTATATTCAAATTCCTGCTCCTGAAGGTCTTTAGTATATTTTTCTTCAAAATGCTATATTTTCCTCTCTTACTGATGCCATGGTGGATAGAGGCAAGGTGAAAAGATGACTCAGAGGTTAAGAGCATTGCTGCTCTTGCAGTGGGCCTGAGTTCTGCTAGCTGCACCCACATGGTGACTCACAACCATCCTTAACTCCACTTCCAGGGATTCTAATGCCCTCTTCTGGTCTCAGAGGGTACCAGGCATGACCGTGGTGCACATACATATATGCAGGCAAAATCTCATACACATAAATCTTTTTAAAAATTAATCCTACTTGTGTAAGGTTTAGGTTTGTTTGTTTTTGCACAACTTCCCTTTCACTGAGGAGATATTTATCATTTCATTCATTTCAAATGTATTTTCTTTACTTTGAATTGCATCAAAATAAGTGCTTTGTTAAGTCTTTTTCTGATAGTTCTTATATCTTGTCATCTTAGGATTTCTGTCAGTTGTATTTTGTTGTTGTTGTTTTTGTTATTGTTTTTCTCCTGAAACTGAGTTATAATTTCTTGATGGATTAATTTGAGGCCAAGATGCATACATTGTGAATGTTGTATAATGTATACTCTGGGTTCTGAAAAACTTCTGGAAAATCTAAAGCTTACCAAACAATCAACCTTACTAGGAAAGCATCTTCAAATACATCCTATAATATCAATCAACCTAGTAAACACCATGTTAAGTAAATACATCCTACAATATCAATCAACCTAGTAAACACCATGTTAAGTAAATACATCCTACAATATCAATCAACCTAGTAAACACCATGTTAAGTAAATACATCCTACAATATCAGTCAACCTAGTAAACACCGTGTTAAGTAAATACATCCTACAATATCAGTCAACCTAGTAAACACCGTGTTAAGTAAATACATCCTACAATATCAGTCAACCTAGTAAACACCCTGTTAAGTAAATACATCCTACATCAGTCAACCTAGTAAACACCCTGTTAAGTAAATACATCCTACAATATCAGTCAACCTAGTAAACACATCCTACAATATCAGTCAACCTAGTAAACACCCTGTTAAGTAAATACATCCTACAATATCAATCAACCTAGTAAACCCCATGTTAAGTAAATACATCCTATAATATCAGTCAACCTAGTAAACCCCATGTTAAGTAAATATATCCTACAATATCAGTCAACCTAGTAAACACCATGTTAAGTAAATACATCCTACAATATCAGTCAACCTAGTAAACACCGTGTTAAGTAAATACATCCTACAATATCAGTCAACCTAGTAAACACTGTGTTAAGTAAATACATCCTACAATATCAATCAACCTAGTAAACACCATGTTAAGTAAACACATCCTACAATATCAGTCAACCTAGTAAACACCATGTTAAGTAAATACATCCTACAATATCAATCAATCAACCTAGTAAACCCCATGTTAAGTAAATACATCCTACAATATCAATCAACCTAGTAAACACCATGTTAAGGAAAAGAGACCTGTCATAAGACTACATGTTATACGGAGGCCCAAATTTAGTATAATTATGGATCAGAAAGTAATTAATGTTTTCTTAGGGCTGAGTGTGTTGGAACTGAGGTGAGAGGATATGGTATGAAGTTTCTTTCTGAAGTAATGAAAATATTCTAAAATGGCCCATGACAAGGGTTACATGTATTTGTGAATATACTAACACCATTATATGCTTTAAATGAAGTATGTGGTATATGAATCATATCTCAATAAATCCATTTCAGAAGAGCTTACAATTTAATCTCATAATTTTAAATAAACATTAATGGAATACGTAATGGCAGTTTATACAAAAAGATGAACATCTTTCCTCAGGTGGCAAAAATCTGAAAATATAAGTCTTATGAACTAAAAACATAAAGTGTTTATTACCAAGAATAATAACTGATGTATCAAATAAAGTTAATAGTGAGAAATGTATAATTTTAGATTTTTTAAAAACTATCTGTGAAGATTTAAAATGAAGTAACTCCTTATTTTTAATAATTAGTATTCTATTATTATTTTTCTATATGGGCAAATATTTCAGCTAAGAACCTTTTTAATAAAACTTTAAAATATATGTATTAATTATTTGCGAGTTCCATATAATATATTTCGGTCATACACCCTGTGCCTCTTCCATATTCATACTCACCATCCTCATCCTAACTTCATGAAAACAATTTTTTTTTAAGATTTAAAGAAAAGAAATGGTTGTCTCTGAAAATCTCATGTTACCAACTTTACACTAATTCACAATTTTAAAATACTATCTACTTTCTACTATTATCTTTTTGTATGAAATCTGCTGCCTGGTGCTGTACCTCAGTGGTGGAACATTTGTTTACCCAACATGCCCAGAGCCTAGCTCTATCCCCAATAACAGGATTGAGAAGAGAAGAGAAGAGAAGAGAAGAGAAGAGAAGAGAAGAGAAGAGAAGAGAAGAAGCTAAATCTGACAATATTTTCTAACAAAGTCTCCTTATGAAGGGCCAGTGTTAAGCACTACTGTCTCTGAGAACCTAGGAAAAAACACAAGAAGAACAGAAGCCAGGGTAAGACCTTACTTACCCCCAACACAGTATCAGCTATTAAAATTCTACTACTAGACTCAACATTAAGGTCTTCTCTATAGATTATGTGTACGTGCTGTGAGAAGATTCACAAAATTCCTGATCTTTCCTTGTCATCTAAAGCTGACGAGGATAACAAAATACAGCATTCTGATGGGATCAAGCTTGCTTGCCTGTGTTGTTTTGATCAGACTGTGTCTCTGATCAATGCCACTGGAAAGAGCAGTGTAAACAGCAAGACTGCCTTATTTTCTAAGACAAGTTCTCTTGATGAACCTGGAGCTCATTGACTCGGCTAGACTGAATGGTCAGCCATCTATCACTCGGGCTCTGCACTCCTCTCCCCCAGCAGGCACATGCTGCTGTGTCCAGCTTTTACGTGCTGCTAGGAATCAAATTCATCTTTGCTGTCTTCCCAGCCAAAGTCTTCTCTTGAGAACAATAAAATATATAACAAGTCTATAATTTATGGGCTAGAATTCTAAGTAACATCAGCATATAAAAAACGACCATAAGGAAACTGAATGCTGCATACTCCTGGGAAGGATATTACACGTAACTTCGGTCATGAGTGTTCTAAGACAATCACTGACAGACTGGCTAACTCACCTGTGAACATAGTGGAGCTGGTGAACTGAGTCAATGGCTATCACCATCTCAGCCAAGTAAAACCGAGCCATCTCTTCAGGCAATCTATCTTCAAATTTGCTGAGCAGAGTAAGTAAATCCCCACCAACATAATAATCCATAACCAGGTACTGTGAACACAAACAGAATGTACTCAGTAAATAATTATGATAAAGTTAATGTACGTAGTGTGTCCCAGGGTCAAACGGGACTAGGCTGAATACTTATGAAGATTAATAACTTGTGTGGCTAACTAACATTTAAGTGTGTAAGATAATTATCAGTAATACTAGTAAGACCTCTCAGTTTCACAAACAGTGAAACAAAGTTTAAAACTTGGCACATAAGAGGATTACAAATTTTGCTGCTTTTGTCATTTGCCAAGTAACTGACAGTATCATTCACTTACAGAATGGAATCTTTTCTCAAATATACATACGTAGAAGTATACCCATTTTAGATATATGAGTGTGTGTGTATATGGATGGATGGGTGGATGTTATACTAAAGAAGAGGAAGAGGTATATATATCAGAGTGTTCACCAGGTTGAGTTAGATGACAGATGATGTTATCGATTTTGTTACATTTTAGATTGTTTTCCAAATATATATTATTTATACATGCCCATAGGCATATGGATCACTTAGCATGCCTTGATGCTACAATGATTTTTTTTTTCTAAAGTGTACTCTCAGTACAAATGAGTGCCTGCATATGTGTGTGCCTGGTGCCTATGAAGTTCAGAAAAGGGTGTGATATCCACTGGAACTGGAGTTACAGGCAGTTGTAAGCCACCATGTGGGTGCTGGAAACAAAAATCAGGTCCTCTGCAAGGGCAGCATGTGTTCTTAACCACTAAGACATCTCTCCAGCCCAATAACAATTTTATTTCTAGGATACCACTGAGCTAACAATATAATTTAAATTTGGCTTAAAAGTTCTTTAATTATGATACATGAAAATTATAAGCATAGAAAATGTCAAAGAAATTAGTTTTATTAGTATTATTTACAGCCTTGACAATTAGGAAAATTATATTTTAAGTCTTCAGTGGGAGAGGATGCACCTACCCTCACAGAGACTTGATGTACCAGGGTAGGGGGATGTCCAGGGTAGTCCCCACCCACTCACAGGAGCAGAGGCCAGGCATAGGAGAAGAATTGTGGGAGGGGGTGATTTGGAGGGGTGCAGTGATTGGGATGTAAAGTGAATAAGTAAAATAATAATAGTAATGATTAATAATAATAATAATAATAATAATAAATTATTTGAATCAAAAACATTACTTTGCAAAATAAGTATCTTTAAGTCCTGTTTCTTTTTGGGTATCTAAAACTAGATTTGTCTACATTCTTAAACTGTTTTTGTTTTCTAATACCTTTTAAATATTTGTTTGTTTGTTTCTATGAATGAGTTTACATGTGCCCTGAGTGTATGCATGTGCACCACAGGTGTCCAGGCACCCTCAGAGTCAGGTAAGAGAGCATTTCCTCTGGAGCTGGAGTTCTAGGCAACTGTAAGCTGTCCACTGTGGTTGCTGGGAACTGCACTCAGGTCTTTTGCAAGAACAGCAAGTGCTCTTAACTGCTAAGCCATTGCTTCAGCACCAAAATAGGTCTTATAGGTGGTTTTCAGGTTTGTTTTGGGTCGTACAGGTGGATGTAATCTAGGGCCTTGTACATACTAGGCACAGTAGTTATAACTCAGATACAAGCACTCATTTACTTTCTAAAATTTTAAATGCTTAAAAGAATGCCTCTGATAATAACTAAGACTTCTAAATACTAACTTTTGTAAATGACAAGAATTTTTATTTTGATCCTCTTTGAAATTCTGTTACTTCTATTCCAATATAATTAATATAACTGAAAATATACAGATTACTGCTTTTAGAGAAAAATCATTGAAGAAGAATTGTAAATCCTAAAATCTTATGCAAAGAACGCAAATCAGACTAAGTAACTCAGAAGACACAATAGCAGCTCAGACTTCTTTCTTCATCTTTATACTTTTTGGCAAATTTTCGGTCTTTGAAATTTGACATTTGGGAGGCTGGAGAGATGGCCCAACAATAAGAGCAGTTGATGTTCTTACAGAGGACTCAAGTTTTATTACCAGCACTCATTGGAGACTCATGATTTAAAATCACTTTTTAAAATTTACATATATATTTAAAACAAAATGTAGATTTTAAGCAATGCATAAATTCAGTGATAAATCTATCTCCAAAAGAATATACGGACAGAATTTTAGCCTTTATTACTTTCCACGTAGAACATCATTTCATTCACTCTGACACTGAACAATAAATACATGCAAAGCTTTACCCTGTCATTTATAAAACAATTCTGACTACAAAGCACACACTACATATGATGCATGATGGTAACAGAGCTGCCTTTGAGTAATTTCTGCTCCTGCAATTAACCCAAATAAAACTCACTGGCTCACCAAGTTGGGCTTTGATGGTATTAGTGCTGTAGTGTGCCATCTGCTCCCCATCTAAAGTGAGCAGAAGCGTACACACATCTCCCAGGACTCCAGAACCGCCCCCTCTGCGTTCTAATCTAGTTGTCAAGTCTGGTACATAGCAGCATCTAAGACATTAATATACTCCTAAAAGATATAAACCTAGAGATAAAAGTGGATCAAAAACAGAAAAACTTTGAATAGCAGGCAAAGGAGTTACATGCTCAACTGGAACAAACTCAACTTGTTTCTCCTTTGACTTTTACTTCCTCATTTCTGGTGTCTCTATTCAAGTGGTACAGATTCTAATATTCTGAATTTTCTCTAAGCTTTTTTCCCCCCAAGCTTTTATGAAGTGGTCCACGATGTCAATATATATGGGCTCATACAGCACACGGTCACTTTGAAAAGTGTGTAAACTTTTAAAAATCAGAACACTACTAATAAAATACATTGGGAGAGTCATAAAGAGAAAAACTCTCAAACTCATTCCTATAGAATTTAATGGAAGAAAATTAAAACAGACTGGATTTCGTTTGGGATTTCTTATTTAAAGGTATAAGCAGATTCAATAAAACAGCATCAAATTTCTCAGACAAAAAATTCTCATACCAAGGGGTTACATGCTCAAGTGTGCTAAGTACCAATACCAAGTGTATTACTGATGCTCTGTGAAGTGCAGTGATTTTTCTATTTTAAATAACATCTACATTTAAGAAATACCTTCAAGTATAATGCTAAAGTTGGCCAACAAGAGGCTACAAATATAAAAACATACGACTACTTACTAAGTTATTGTCATCCTGGAAAGCATAGTGCAGAGTGGTTATCCACTTACTGTCTCCATTTACCAACACATCCCTCTCTTCACGAAAGCACGCTGTCTGCAAGGGAAAGACAATATTGTAAAGAATACTTTACACAAACCTAGACTAAACACTATTGTAAACAATTGCTCAAAATATGTATCACAGCCTTAAAAGTGTAATATTTTTTAGAATTGCTATAGTCCAAAACAGAAAAATTCACAAAATTATTTAACTTAACCACAGACCAACCTGTTAGTCAGATGATATAAATGTCCAATTTTGCCATATCTACTTCGCCATTGTTAAAGACATAAAAAGGATGGCCACAGTAAGTGCGTCTGAGCTTTGAATTGTGCGCTCCAGTACTCAGGACTCAACTCAGAGCTGTTCATGGGTACAATCCTCGTACCCAGGAGCCGTTCTCAGCTCTCACAGTTGGTAATGGTTGCCCATTAGGAAAGTTAAGTTCCCATGACACAAGAAACCAAATAACACACAGTTATCCCTAGCATGCTCATGTACACACACAAGACTAATTTGGGTAAGCAGAATTGTCAAAGCCAGGAATTAAGTGGCAACATCAGAGAAAGCACTAAAAAAGTAAATCTAAACCATCTGACGTGGTGAGTTAAACTGTCAATCAAGTTACTAAGTCTATGACATTATTCTTAGTTCACTTTAGAAGAAAATAGAATCATGTTACCTACTTTCTACTAAGTCCTGCTATAAAGCTCAGCTGAAATCAGTGTATGGTTCTTAATATTTTAGAAAGCTGACAAAACCCAAGAAACCCCTCTCCTGGCTTTATCTTAGATGACAGTGACCTGAGATTTTAACAACAATCCAGCTGGAATCTAGTAAGCAATCACGCTTCACTTGATTGACAATTCCAAACTAAACAAAACTCTGAAGACATTAGCCAAAACAACAAAGTAAACTGTAAATTCTAATTTATCCTAAATTACTCAGTAAAAAAGAAAGTTTTAAAAGATAATTTATAATAAATTATGACATAAGATTTCAAACATACAGAAGTAGAGAGAGTGACATAATTCCTTCTCCCAACATCCTGTCACTCAATTTCAACAACTATTTTATTATCTAATCTTCTTGGTTATGCTTCACACACTCCCCGCCATCCTCAGTTTCACTGATGCACAAACATATACACACATACTCTATAGAGATAGTCTCAGGCATTATGTAAATTTTAAACTATTAAGCTGTTCTTTTTGAAACATGGGTATTAGGTAGCTATAAGGCACGTTCCAGATATTTATTTGATGTACATGTAAATTGTCCTCAGCTGTTTATGTCAGCTGGGAAAGATACTACTGGTATCTAGTAGAAGAAGGCAGGATAATCCCCCCATACAATACATAGAACAGCTTCCACAAGAAATAACCAAGTATCAACAGTGGCCCTGCTAAGAAAATCTGTTCTTGATCAGTATTAAACCATGATAAATGGACACTCTGGTGGTGTGAAGGTGCTACGAAAGGATGGACCATCTAGTGATTGCCATATGCAGGGATCCATCCCATAATCAGCTTCCAAATGCTGACACCATTGCATACACTAGCAAGATTTCGCTGAAAGGACCCAGATACAGCTCTCTCTTGTGAGACTATGCCGGGGCCTAGCAAACACAGAAGTGGATGATCACAGTCAGCTATTAGATGGGTCACACGGCCCCTAATGGAGGAGCTAGAGAAATTACCCAAGGAGCTATAGGGAACTGCAACCCTATAGGTGGAACAACATTATGAACTAACCAGTACCCGGGAGCTCTTGTCTTTAGCTGCATATGTATCAAAAGATGGCCTAGTCGGCCATCACTGGAAAGAGAGGCCCATTGGACTTGCAAACTTTATATGCCCCAGTACAGGGGAACGCCAGGGTCAAAAAGGGGGAGTGGGTGGGTAGGGGATTGGGGGGGTGGGTATGGGGAACCTTTGGGATAGCATTGAAAATGTAAACGAGGAAAATACCTAATTTAAAAAAAAAGAAATTCAATCATATTTTCTGAATGAAAAAATTTGTATCTAAAGAAAATGGGTTTTTTGATTTTCTGGGTTTGGGAGGCAGTGGGGGTTGCTGTTTGTTGTTATTGTTATCTTTACATTATCTCCATGATTTGGGTCTCTAAAAACACAATGAACAAAAAAGGTGGTGACCTACAATCACAGTGCTTAAAAAGTGAAAGCAAGATGAAGAGCTTAAGGCCATCCTTGGCTAGCCAGAAAGCATGGTACGTCTCAGCAATATAACAAAAGGATTACTAGCTCTGCAAAGCTAGCTTAAACTTAGTTTCTCACTTTCCCAACTAACCTGGCCTCATAGATTCTCAGAGAACCACATGGGAGTCTGCATGGGCCTGACCTAGGCCCTCTGCACACATGTTACAGTTGTGTAGCCTGGTCTTCTTGTGGGACTCCAAACAGTGGCAGCAGGGGCTGTCTCTGACTCTTTTGCCTGCCTTTTGGACCCTTGTCCAGCCTTAATAGGAGGGGAGGTGTCTAATCTAACTATAATTTGATATGGCATGTTTGGTTGCTATCCATGCTCTTTTCTGAAGAAAAACCAGGAGTGGATTTTGGGGGGTGAGGAGGGGCTGGGAGGAGAGAAAGAAATGGAAACTGTGATCAGGATGTTAATATATGAAAGAAGAATTAAAAGTTAAAACAAGGGCTGGAGAGATGGCTCAGCGGTTAAGAGCACTGACTGCTCTTCCAAAGGTCCTGATTCAAATCCCAGCAACCACATGGTGGCTCACAACCATCTGTAAGGAGATTGGATGCCCTCTTCTGGTGTGACTGAAGACAGCTACAGTATACTTACATATAATAAATAAATTTTTTTGAAAAAACTTAAAACAAAAAGAAATCCTACGTTGAAACAGAAGTTAAATGAGGTCCATTCATAAATGATAATTCTGCAAAGTTGTCATAGGACTCTCAAGAACTTCCATAAAATACATTCATCAAATTTCCAATCATATACAGCCTATCAAAACTGCATGCATAGTGCCCTCAAGATAGCTCAGCCAGTAAAAAGTACTTGCCATTCAAGTCTGATGACCTGAGTCTAGTCCCTAGATTTCATGAAGGAAAGATAAAATAACCTCCTGAAAGTTATCCTCTGACTTTCATACACAGAACCATGGCAGGTACATGGCTATCCTGATACAAACATATTATGCGCATGCACACTCACATCATCATCATCATCATCATAAATTATAATAATGATAATAAGAGACAAAATCATTACTCAAAAATATAAAGTATACTAATGATTACACCTAGTCTAGCTTCTCATTTCTTGAAAATAAAGGCTTTTCTCATTCACAAAATACTGTTACAGAGAAATCTTTTCATATAATAAGAGAATATTTAACATCTAACTTTTTCACTGTGAAAACTAAATGGAATTTCAAATTTTAAAAAAATCTTAAAATTTCCATTTTTTATAGCACAGCATCATCATTGTTTTTTTGTTTGTTTGTGACAAATTCTCCTTGTGGCCCAGGCAAACCTTGAATTTGCTATAAAACTTAGGACAAACTGAAATTCTTAATCTTTCTTCCTCTACCTCCTAAATGGGTCCTAGATGGACCCAGTAACTTTTGAATTAACTTTCAAGTGTATAGTTTAACATATATTTGATAGCCACATACATCAAACAAAGAACCCAAAAACATGAGATACATTAATTTTTAAGAAGTCAGTAACAAAGCTTTAATATAACAAAAATATCATATGATAATGCCTGGTAATTGGCAAGTGTGCTGAAAAACACATAGCTACATACTCTAAATAATTAAAACATTTATTTAAGCAATACCTTCTAACATTTAAATATATTCCCCACCCTAAGAACAGGGTTTCCACTAAAGTAACTTTAACTTGGAAGGTGTTAAAGTTGTACCATGCAAACAACCTACAAAATCCTTTCCTGGAAAAATTATCTTAAGATCATTTCTTTATTATTATTATTATTATTATTATTATTATTATTATATACTTTCTTCATTTACATTTCAAATGCTATCCCTTTCCCAGTTTCCTCTCCGACAGTCCCCTGTACCTCCCCGCCCCCCACCCTGTTCCCCAACCCACCTACTTCTGCTTCCTGGCCCTGACATTCCCCTCCACTGGGGCATATGATCTTCACAAGACCAAGGGCCTCTCCTCCCATTGATGGCCAATTAGGCCATGCTCTGCTACATATGCAGCTAGGGACACAAGCTCTGGGGGTACTGGTTAGTTCATAATGTTGTTGCACCTATAGGGTTGCAGACCCCTTCAGCTCCTTGGGTGCTTTCTCTAGCTCCTCCATTGGGGGCCCTGTGTTCCTTCCAATAGATGACTGTGAGCATCCACTTCTGTATTTGCCAGGCACTGGCATAGCCTCGTACGAGACAGCTGTATCAGGGTCCTCTCAGTAAAATCTTGTTGGCATATGCAATAATAGTGTCTGGCTTTGTAAGGAATGGATCTGGAGGATATCATATTGAGTAAGGTAACCCAATCACAAAAGAACACACATGTTATGCACTCACTGATAAGCACAGAAACTTAGACTACCTAAGATACAGTTTGCAGAACACATGGAACTCAAGATGGAAGTGCAAAGTGTGGAGACTTCCTTCCTCCTTAGAATGGGAAACAAATACCCATGGAGGCAGTTACAGAGACAAAGTTCCGGGCTGAGACAGAAGGAAGGACCATCCAGAGACTGCCCCACCCTGGGATCCATCCCATAAACAACCACTAAGATCATTTCAACCTCCCTCTACAGACTGGAGATCTCAGGGCAGCCACCGCAAGATCTGTGATTAAGAGCGCTTCATACTTCCTCTACCTTTATATCTTTTTACATGTTGATTGCCTGTGTGAGGAAGTGTGCACACATGTGTGCATGCACATGTATGCTAAGATGCCACAGTGCACACCTGTGGAGGACAGAGGACAACTTTCTGTTGTCTGCTCTCTTTCCACTGTAGGTTCTTCAGATCAAACTTATCTCACAGCCTCCTTACACTGACTGCATTCTGGTGACATGGGTTGGGCTGATACTCTTTCTTCTTTCATTTTGAAATTTCTTTTTCACAAACACACAAAGTTAATTTTGATAAAAATCTTAAATGCACTAATAATTTGAGTCCACCTTGCTACATATTCAGACTATACATAAGCTCACAAAAGTACTCAAAAATTCATGTACAAAGATTTTTACTACCAACATATTAACTTATCTATATGAAAAACAACCTAAGTGCCATCAATTGTTGCAAAACAGAAAAGACTTACCTCAGCTCTTTTCAGCATTTCCCACTTGTTCAGAATTTTCATGGCGAATACTTTATCTGCATTTTTTAGTTTAACTACAGCAACCTAGAAAAGATAATGGAAATACAACTTTTAAAATATGGCAAAAAGCTTACGTTTTCCATTTTCCATTTTCCTCTCTGTAAGAAAAAAATAAATACCAATTATCAATTATTTTAATGCTGCTCAATTCTAAGATCCTAAATTAAATAATGTCAAATTTAAAAGTTACATTAGTGAATTATGCCAAGCAAATGATTTTATTTGTCAACAGTGTCTACTGTTTATTATACATTATATCTTCCTTCCCAAGTTTTCTACACAGGAATTTAAACTCAGCATCTATTACTGAGAAACTAACCAAGATACACAATATGCAAGCAGCTGGTCTTATGAGATAGTGATGCCAGATCCACAGGGGTCACAGAGAATGCAGCTACCAGAGGTTCTGGGGGATCAAGCAATACAAAATGAACTGAAAACGAGAAAGCTCTTTAGTCCAGCTCTTGCCGACTACACATATATTCCAGTTCGTTCATAACTCCCTCCTCCAATTCCCAAAGAGCAACTAAGACCAACAGTTCTATAAACTGCGGACTGAACGTGTCCTTTCCAACAATAAAAAGGTAGCACAGCCTAGTTTTATCCGGTTACAGACAAAGAAACTGCCAAGTAAAAATAAGACCATTTTCACTGTTAACAAACTGATTACACGTCTGTTTCCAACACTGTTTCCGTTTAACTAGATAATCTCCTAAGGCCCTTCCAGCTTGTCAGGTTTGTTATAGGGCTGAAACTAAACTACAGAAAGGAAAGCAAATATTCATGGACAGCATTTCCAGTAACTGAGAGGCACCACTGGAGAAAGCAAATACTATCTGCCATAGTTTAGATACTGGGTGCCCCTTAAATGTCCATACAGTGGTAAAGGTTTAGAACCCAATATAGCGCTTTATTATATATAGCTTAATAATAGTTAGGTACCTTTAAGTTGTTAGGGTTATGGACTAGAAACTGACTTAATTATTTCCTCCCTCTCTTTCTTCCTATCAGGCTCCACTCAAGAGATGGACAGTTTTATTTTGCCATACTCTCCCAGAACAATATGCTGCCTCACCATAGGCCCAAAAGCAGACAGCTAATTGATTACACACTGAACTCTCCAAAACCATAAGTATAAATATATCTTTTATCCACCAAGAATCAATTGTTGTCTCCAAGGCTTACTGCTGAACAAGCTCACTCTTTCTAGTTCTTTCTGAACTCTGGCTGGCTGTTTGAGCTCAGTTGTTCAGGCTCAAACTCCTCTCCAAAATGACTGATTCAATCTGGCTTCTCACTAAATGCTTTGCCTCTGGCTGCATGAACCAACTCTTTCTCTGGTTCGTCACTTTTTCTGCCCTTCAGTTAGGCTTCACTTTCAACTATGGCTGCTTAGAAGGAAGCAAACTAACTTTGAGATTAAAAGGTGTGTCTGAATCCCAGCCAGATCGCATGGTGATCCAGGGTGTGTCTGCATCCCAGCCAGATCGCATGGTGATCCAGGGTGTGTCTGAATCCCAGACAGATCGCATGGTGATCCAGGGTGTGTCTGCATCCCAGCCAGATCACATGGTGATCCAGGGTGTGTCTGCATCCCAGCCAGATCACATGGTGATCCAGGGTGTGTCTGCATCCCAGCCAGATCGCATGGTGATCCAGGGTGTGTCTGCATCCCAGCCAGATCGCATGGTGATCCAGGGTGTGTCTGCATCCCAGAAAACTGGATCCTATCATTGGATGTGATGCCTTATTAGAGCATTCATGTTGCTGGATTAAAATTTCTCTACACATAAGTCAAAATAAAATTTTTATAAGTCAATTATTTGAGATATTTTGTTATAGTAATGGAAAGCTAACATCACAACATCCTACTGTGCAGGCAAGAAAAACAATGTACAGATCTTTTGAACAGTTCAAAGGAGTATTTCTAAGGCTAGAAAATTAGATTTAAATCCAAGATCTAACTTCTTAATATGTTTTAATAGCAAATGTGCTTATTAAGAGCACTTCATTTGTATCTAGATCATATTGTTATTAAAGCAATATGATGACATAATTAAAATCAGTGCATAACATCTCTCAGTAGCTGTCATAAACAGTCACATAGTCAATTAACATGGTAGAAGATATGGCAGGCAGAAGGCTCAGTAAAATATCTAGCTGCACAAGCAAGCCTAACGAATTGAATTCAGTCTTTGAACCCCTGTAAAAAGCCTGATGTGGTGGTAACACAGCAGTCATCTCAACATTTCTATAGCAATATGGGAGGCAGGGACAGGAGAATCATTCAGAAAATTCCAGGCCGGGTAGTCTTAAGTACACAGTACAGCAGCAAAGATCAGAGAGCCTGTGTCAGGGGTAAGAACTGACTCTCTCCCAAGTTGTCTTCTTCTTTTTTTTTTTTTAAAACAGGTCAATCTTGTTTATTTTATAATTATACTGTGCGTATAGTTTTGTTTTGTTTTTTAGATATTTTCTTTATATTTCAAATGCTATCCTGAAAGTCCCCTATACCCTCCCCCCGCCTTGCTCCCCTACTCACCCACTCCTGCTTCTTGGCCCTGGCGTTCCCCTGTACTGGGGCATATAAAGTTTGCAATACCAAGGGGCCTCTCTTCCCAGTGATGGCCGACTAGGCCATCTTCTGCTACATATGCAGCTAGAGACACAAGCTCTGGGGGTACTGGTTAGTTCATATTGTTGTTCCACCTATAGGGTTACAGACCCCTTCAGCACCTTGGGTGCTTTCTCTAGCTTCTTAGCTGTCTCGTATGAGGCTATGCCAGTGCCTGGCAAATACAGAAGTGGATGCTCACAGTCATCTATAAGATGGAACACAGGGCCCCCAATGGAGAACCAAGTTGTCTTCTAACCTCAACATGCCCAACAACACCGGGAGTGTTCAAATGTCAAGCAGTATGCTATGACTTTGACCCAGGTCTATAATCCATCCACTGCAATCTCAAAAGCCAAAAAACTTCATAACTCATTTAGCAGTATGTGATAAAGCCAGGATATTATTCATATTTTTTCTTAATCTCTCTTACTGTAAAAACAACAACAACAACAAACCATGCTTTACTTCAGAATCATGAACAGACTTGCTATGGAGTGCTGCTTCAAGCCTTGATAGTGTGATTTGAAAGTATCTGCACTAAATTACCTTCCAAGAGTCCCAGAATACTAGACTCAGAACAAGCTTAGGTGTGGT
Source organism: Mus musculus (assembly GCF_000001635.26). NCBI lineage: Eukaryota > Metazoa > Chordata > Mammalia > Rodentia > Muridae > Mus > Mus musculus. The sequence goes on along the minus strand of NC_000067.6, from coordinate 180,028,317 downwards.
CAGACAGCTCACAGAAGAGGTGACAATGAGAGTGGCCAGCGCCCACTGAACACTCCAACACTTATTGGGGGTGTCCGGAAGATGGTGGCAAAGGAGAATCTGAAGCCAGGCTACTGGTTTTAAATCTTAGTTTTATCATTTAACTGTATGATTCTATGTTTTTTCTTTGAAGCAGTTGTCTTTCAATTAGTTTTCTCATCAATAGTGAGTTTAATAAATGTACTAACCTTATATAGATGTAGCAAAGATCAAAATAATTAATATGCATATAAAATGCTAACTACAGGGTCTGCTGTCCAGTTAAGTGTTCAGTAGGTGTGAGCTGTCACCGTGAGTCTATATGAAGCACCCACTCTCCCCATCTCCTAACTGCTACTTGTTCATCGACTATGCTTATGCAGCAGCCAGTACATCTCACAATCCTTTAGTACTAAGAGAATCAGCTCTTCAATTGCCAGAAATTCCTTCAATTGAAAATATCAACATACGAATTAAATGTCAAGTCATAAAGTTCAACACAATATGGTTTTCACTAATAAAATACTGAACTAACTTAAATATTCTTAAAGAGGAAATGGACAAAATACAATAAACCAACAAAGAATTATTCATGTGAGTGAAGAAATATTGAGAATACTATTTGATAGAGAAAAGCTCATACTCACAATATGTGAAACGTAAGTTTATAAAACATTTTAGATCACAATTTATAAATACATGAACATAAATTGTAAATGCCCGTGCCATATATTAAAAGGATAAACATGAAAATAATACAAGATGAAATACTTCTAACTTTCTTCAGAGGTAAGATTTTTATTTGCCTTTCTACCACATACCCCTCATCTTGGTCACAACATGAACACTAGCTATACGCGTGGCAGTATACGGTAAGGACAAGAAACTCAATTCACATATGTGCATGGTAGTAAGGAAGACCAGGCTACTGCAAAGGAGAAAACAAAGAATTTAAAACACTTCAACAATACCTTAAAACAGTTTCATGAGCTGCCTAAAAGCTTTTCTGGGATGATTTGTGGTTAAGGGAAATAAAAGCTCAAGAAACATCCCAGAATTATCAAACTGATGCCACGAGGAAAAAAGATTATGAAGCTTCCAAAGGGATCACTGATCTGTTCCTCTATCTTAAAACTACAAATTATTTCTGTGTTCACGGCAGTAGAAAAACAGCAAAAATAAACTTGTCTCAGAACTCCCACTTTAGACCCTGTATTTCAAAGTAGAAAAGTCAATTGTCACATAAGATGATGGCATTTTACAATGTACTTCCTTAGAGTAGGGTGTGTAGCTCAGTACTGAAACACTTGCATAGCAAACACAAAGCTTTGGGTTCCATGCCCAACACACACACACACACAGACTACACACATACAATCAAAACAAATTTAATATAGACTTAAAATTATAAAGAAAAAAGATGCATTTCTAAAACATCAGAGATGATTTTAACTCTTTCTAGTAAACAGTCTTCGGTGCTAGAAAACCTGCACACAGTACAGAAATGGTCAGCACGTGACAAGTCTGTACTAATCGGCTGTGCACCGCTGTGTGTGGCTAGAGCGTCTAGAGTAAAAATGGCCACACGGTATTTCATGGATTTCAATATCCAAGCAGTTCTGCATTTCTGTATGAAATTCAGAAATCCAGCCTACCTCTGATATAGGCAGAATTCACCAACCACCTCTTCTGTCCCAATAAGCCTTGGCATCATGCCATGTTTTACCTGACCTTTCTACCTGTGCTCATTCACACAATCTATCCTCAACAGTACAAACACAATGTTAAGATGTAGTTCAAGTGACATCATTCTTTTGATCCAAACTTCTGTGATTTCCTAAAGTTAGAAAGAGGTCAAAGTCCTTATAAACGACAGTATGGCCTGCCAGCCTCCTTGGCCACTGCTCCTCACCTTTAGCTCACTTCAACTCGAGCCATTATGCTCACCTTGCACAACTCCATCTTAGGACCTCTGCTGGTATTTTCCCCCAGTCCCAGAACACTTCATCTCCACAGGGCCACTGTTGTCTCACTCCCTCACTGGAATGTCACTACATCCTGTGAGACTTTCCATTATATTCCTTTGCTTCCTTTTCCCCTTATTTCTTATAATTATTTAGCACAATATATATACACAACACATAGTATAACCATGTACAATGCTTACTGTTTTCCCCACAAGCTCTTTGAGAGTTAGGAATTTCTACCTTTGTGTTCATTAATATATGATCAGTGCTTAGGCGTCAACAAGTACTCAGTAAATACATTTTGGAAAGATGAATGCTTTGTAACTAATGTGGGTAAATACACATGGAAGATTATAAGCGATCAATATTCTCATCTGCAAATATACTATGGCGTGGATGTTGAAACCTAGAAGTAAGGCTGGTGACAGTCCTCTTTTGTATGATCTCTAGAGCCTGTAGTCTGCCTCACACTGCTCCTCTACCAGGCTTTCAAAGTTTCACCTTTGAAAACAGGATTTTACTGTGTAGCTACTGACCAGTTATTGTTTTATTTCTTTCTTTCCTTTTTAGTCTCTCTTATGTAGCACCTACCATTATTTTTACTAATAATACTAAAAGCACTTACTTCTGAAAAAGCTTGTATTGCATACACACTACATATGCCAAGCACTGCATCTGCTACTCATTTAATCCCTACACCAGTCTGAAGGGTGTTCTACCACCCCACTTACAAAACAAAACAGTGGGTCAGGCTGTTGTGGTGGAGTATGCCTGTAACTCCAGCACTTAGGAGGCAGGGGCAAGCAGCCAGCTTCCAGTTCAAGACTAGCCTGGTCTTTATATAGGGAGTTCCAATACAACCAGAGCTATATACCAAGATCATGTGTCAAACACAAATAAACAAGTTAGAGAGTAGCCTGGGCTATATAACGCATTCCCGGACAGCATTCCAGCATGCACTTCAGAGAAAGCATTGTCTCAAATAAACAACAAACTGAAAAACTAATCTGTGAATGATCAATCAATATTACTAAAGAAATTTTAGGGTCAGGGGAGTGGCTCTACGGAAGGCCTAGCCTAGCATACATGAGACCCTAGGTTCAATTCCCAGCACTAAAGAAAGAAAGAAACAAACAAAGGACTAAAATCTAAAATCTCTATAAACTATTTATTAAACAGCCAGAAATGTGCTCTTGATAAACATCATAATTTATACACAGAGCAGCAATAGCCAAAATATTTAAAATTAGTACATCCTGGGCATCAACAAATTAAACAGACACAGATTATAAAATATGACATGGCCACACCTGCGGGTCCTTTGGACTACAGACCAGCACCATCAAAGGCAAAGCATGCACTAAATTGAGTTTCCTCTCCCAGGAGTCTCAGGAGAGCCTGAGCCAAAGACCTTAGGAAAAAGTAAACGCCTACAGGTATTCTCCCCTTTCAGGGCCTAGTACTAAGCTATTTGGACATATAAGGAACCAGGTAATGAAAGGAAGCAAGCTAATTAAAAGCTTTTGACACCTGAAGCAGGGGTAGCAGGCCAAAGCAGCAAGCTTTCACAACAAGCTCTGAAGCCCAGAAGCCTGGAAGCTGCCGGAGCAAGGCTGGAGCAGGCAGAAGCGGTGAGCCACCAGGAAGCTGTGGACAGGTAACACCCAGGGCGTAAGTTAAAGGTTTTCCTGAAAGCAAAAAGGAAAACCCAGCGTTAAGTTAAGCAGTAACTGACATGAATGTGTTGTAGAGAGAAGATTCTTAACTCACAGAGCTGCCGAATTTAAACTGCATCTTACTCTGTATTGTTCCCCATGGTGTATATTTCTTATAATAGTTTTCAAAACTAACTTATTTCCATGGTTTGTCTATCTATTACAAAAAGCATAATTGATAGGAGGAAAAAGTATCAAACTGACAGAAATGTTCCTATCAGATATCCATGCCAGAGGTTAGCCCGTCCACTGAGCCTGGTAGAACACAAAATACTTCAAGGGAAATAATTACCTGTTCAAGGTCTGTGCATTCTTAAACTTAGCTTGTAAAAGCGACAGAATATGCATGTCCAGAGGAGAGCTTGCATTGGGAATAAGTGAGAAGTAATCCAGCCAATACTATCTCTAAGTATAAGGGTGACTTTGTCTTAAAATAGTATAGAAAATCATCAGTAAGCTGTGTGATTTTTATTGTACACAGTTTAATCAATGCACATATAGAGCAAGTGTGTATCAAAAAAGAAACATATCTTCTCATGTTAAATCTCAAACACTGTCAGTCATGAATCAAACACTCTGATTTGCCTAGGGAGGACTCTGTGTCAGTGCCTGTGACTAACTCAACTGACACTGGGCTGTCTGCTCCAAACTCCCAGCACTGCACTGCAGTCTAAATCCTCCAGGCAGTAGGGCTATGAGCACATCTGTTTGTCCCTACCTATCTGACGCACGTATCCTAGTGAGGGATCATAATCTTACAGTACTTCAATCTTTGTCGACCCCTTCTGTGAAATAACTATATCTTATTATTGCTTCCCTTTTCAGTAGCTCAGCCTCAGATGAACCTGTAAGTACCAGTCCAGCCAGCCTTTGTCCCCAATGTTCTGAACTGCCACGTGCTACCACTGCCCTACTTATTCTGATGCCCACAATTACCAAACACAGTATCTAGATCAGAGTCCTTTACACTGCATTTAAATGTCCCCATGTTTCCAAGAACCTTTCTCCTTCTCCTTTCGAACCCCAGAAAAGTGTCCCTATCACTCCTCAAGGATGACAATACCTTTGAAATCTTGATCCCAGCCCCTCCCCATCTTCTCCTTTGTTGTTCTTGTCCCATTAAAATTCCTTTCCAGCTTTCAGTCTCCCATTTTTCTGGTTCTAAGTGTCTACTGAAAACCTTTTCCAAGACCCTCCTTCCAAATCCAAAAACAAAAAAACAAAACAAAACAAAAAAATGTTACTGCTATTCCAACTTCCCCCAAGGACCTGACATGGCACCCTTCTCACAAATGCCATTTCTCCACAAAGCATATTTTAGCATTTCCCTGCTTCTTCTAACTGCCCATTATTTATTTTCTTCTCATGTTTGAAAGTAAATTTTAAAATTCCATATAATGGACTTTATACACAGAGACACAAAAAGTCAGGTTTACAAAGAGAAAAAAAAAATTTTTTTTGTAAGAAAGTTCTAGAAAGCCTCAGACTCCAGGGAAGCAAGAGATTCCAGGAGCCAATGGTGACTTTCGTCAAATACCCAACAAAGGGGAGATACAACCCATAGAGACCACCTCCAGAAGATAGGCACATACACCCCCAGTAGAGGGATGGGGCCATCCATGCATCTCAAAAATTTTAACCCAGAAATATTCCTGTCCAAAGGAAAGACAGGGACAAAAAAAAAGGAACAGAGACGGAAGGCTAGGCTATCCAGAGACCACCCCACCTAGGGATCCATCCTGTCTGCAGACACCAAACCCCCACACTATTGCTGATGCCAAGAAACATTTGCTGACAGGAGCCTGATATAGCTGTTCCTTGAGAGGATCTACCAGCAAGAACCAATACAGATGCAGATACTCACAGGCAACCATCGGACTGAGCCTGGGAACCCCAATGGAAGAGATAGAGGAAGGACTGAAGAAGCTGAAGGGGGTTACAACCCCATAAGAAGAACAATTTCAATTAGCTGGACCACCCAGAGCTCCCAGGGACTAAACCAACTAAAGAGTATACATGGAGGAGCCAGGACTCCAGATACCTATGTAGCAGAGGATGGCCTTATCTGATATCAATGGGAGGGAAGGCAGGTTTGATGCCCCAGCGTGGGGAGATGCTAGAGAGGTGATGCAGGAGTGGGTGAATGGGTGGAGGAGAACCCTCATAGAGGCAAAGGGGAGGGGAGGAGAGGGAGTGGGATGCAGGGGTTGGTGAGGAGTAACCAAGAAGGGGAATTATTATTTGAAATGTAAGTGAATGAAATGATTAATAATAATAAAAAACTCTAATAGATAAATTTAAGTTAACTGGGAAAGTGCTCCAAATTACAAAGTGGAGACCAGTGCCATAAAGTGCCGGTTTCTCTTGCTAATTAATTAGACTATGACCCAAATCAAAAACCAGTAAGTATTGCTTTCATTAGCCAAATGACAGTATGATCATAACCCAGGGAGAAAAAGCAGCACGCTGAGCACCACAGACAGAGGGTACTCTGTTCTCTCCCTCCCTCACACTGCGTACAGCTCCTGGCCAAAACCAGCACATACAAAGGAAACAACAGTGCTGGGCATAAACGCTAGCAAAAAGCTGTCCAGTCTTCCCTTCATCCCAGTGGAGAGGCCGCGCACTTTTGCTCTGTTTTATAAACTCATTCCTGGCCTGCTTCAGTTCCTGTACTCGGTTCTCCCACTGGTTCCTTCCTGTCATCAATTCTCTCACTGATTTCCAAACATGATGATTTCAAAGGACCAGCAAGTGATGACTCACACAGAGGCCATGCGACTGGACCTCTGACTCCAGACACCTTAAATGTAACATGCTCATCATTCCAAGCAATCAGAAGAATCTTCAAGGGGTAAGACCCAAAGTCACTCTACTCCTCTTCTCTCTCTTGTTTAAAAATAGGCGTCAGCCTTCCTCTACCCAACACTCAAGTTACACGTGGGTGAGAAAGCTCTGCCTCTAAAGAAAGCACCCAAGCTCTTACACTCAAAAGGCAAGGGTTGAAAATAGAGATGAGAAATCGCTTTCCTTTCTGTCAATTATTGCCTCACATGGATTAAGGCTGACAAGTGCCCTCTGACAGTTGTTCTGAAGGCTCCTATGTAAACACCACTATGTTGCACTGGCAAGTGGCTGTGTAAGGTTGGCTGAACTGTCAATCCCACTACTGGATACATATACTTTTGAGATCAAAAGCTGGAAACCAAGTTTAGCCTTTTAGAGAAAGTAGCTCAACCTCTTCAGTTTGATCCCACATTAAGTTTAATGGCTTTTAATAGGAGATCCTCATAAAGTTGAACTCCTCAATCTCATGAAATGACAAATATATATTTGAAGGGATAAACCATAAAAAAAAAACAAAAAGACTAATATCAGCTGATGAAAAACAATATTTCAAATAATTCTACAAATCCAGAATGAACAGAACAGGATTAGATGTGAACATCCACCCAACAAAGGCATGACCAGATAGCTACCAAAAAAATCACAAATATCCTAATTCCAGATGCATAGATTCCATCACAAATTATCCTTCCTCTAGAAGCTGGTGCATGTACACACACACACACACACACACACACACACACACACACACACCTTTAACTTCAGATGTTAATATTCATTCATTCATTTTCCTCTCCGCCCTGCCCCGCCCTGCCCCTCCCCTCCCCTCCTCTCTCTCTCTCTCTCTCTCTCCCCCCCCAAAGTCTACTAAGCAGATTTATAATAGTCACAGATTATGAACCCATAAGCAACAACAACAAACAAACAAACAACAGCATACCTAAGCACCAGTAAATGATAGCACTGATGCTACTGGTGTTTCTAAGACCTGTGACACTCAACACTTCTGTGTCGGTGCTTTTGAAACACATGGTAAATTGGGGTGAACTACAGTCACCCTAATGCAGTACAGACTTGCCCCTACCCAACCATATTTGGTTCTCATTATCTAAGCTAACCTTTCTCTACCCTCCTGTCATCCTCCCATTTTAATGACTGCTATATCTTCCCTTTCCCTCTCCTCGTTTCCCTTCTTCTTTCCCATTCTATGAATGCAAACCATTTTAGCTTCCACAAGTGACTGAAAACAGTTAGTCTGTGCTGGAGTATTTTACTAAGCACAGTGTCCTCCAGTTGCATCCATGTTGCCACAAATGACAGCATTTCACTATTCTTGTGTCTGAATGATCTCCCACTTGTATATGTGTGTATCACATTTTCTTTAACCATTCACCCATCAGCTGATTCCAGATCTTGACTACTGTGAACATACCTTAATAAACACTGTAGTGTGCTGATGCCATTTCCTTTAGATAAATGTCTACTGGGACTAGTGGACAATATGACAATTCCATTTCTAGTTTTATGTTTGGTTTTTTGAGGAAACTCCACATTGTTTTCAGTAATGGCTACACTAGTAAAATTTATACCAAATGTGTGAGAGACAGCTCCTTTCCCTATATCCATTGAGTGTTTGAAAACTGCCATTTGGGTAATAGCCCTTTCTAAATAAAGTGATATTTCATTACAACTTCAACGCAGAAATCAAAATTCTTATCTATAAGAATGGACTGGCAGATAAAGTCTCTTTTGTATATATTGACTTCTTGTAGCCCAAATCTGAAGTATCTGACATTAACAAACTGTCAAGAGGCCATACATACTGTTGGCAACCTCCTGGAGACTGGCTGGCTAACTGCTCTTAGGAAACAGGCTGGGTAATAAAGGTGTCTCTGAGGAAGCAACCACTCTACAGTAAAACTGGACATCCTAGTTAGAATGCACCAGTCCTGGGAAAAGTCTGGGCCTACCATAGCCCCCAAACCAGATTCCCAAGCATTTTTATATGCTTAAATATGACATGCCAGATTAGCATGGTGATGGAAATGGGAATTCCTGACCCCCACTTACCATCCCCACCAACAGACAGTCTCGGAATGTAGAGTCAGCTGTCATCAAACTCTCTTGCCTCAGCTTCCTATGGGCTGAAATTAGAGGTGAATACCAGAACTCATGGCTTTGTTCTCAGCTCAGTTTCTGTCAGTTCAGATAATATTCAAGAACTTACATAATGACTAATGGAGTTTCTAGAGTAGAGCTCTCGACTGGACCAAACCTGAGACACACAAGTTGATCTTGTAAGGAACAGAGTTCTTTTTTTACAGAAAATAACTTTAAACCCTGGCTATCCTTCAGCCTCCTGCTAGGACAGATCCAGACTTTATAAAGCAGCCTTTTAAATTCCCTAATAAGGACTTTCATACATACTAGTGTTCTAAGCAGTGCCTGTTGCTCCAAATACTCCCCTTCTAGCTCTCGCTGCAGAGCAAGACTGAGAGAGAATGATGTGACCTCACATTTCCTAAGTATGAAATGGAATTCCCAACAAGGAAGATAGGTCCACAGTCCCTCTTAGTAAGTAGTTGCTTTCTAGATTTGGAATGAGTTAAAAGAGATAGCAGGCACCCTATCAAATGAAGTTCTTTCTGAGGTAAATCTCTAGGGCCTCCAAGGGCATACCCTCTTTGTGTGTGTTCTTTTCTGTAGCATAAATACAAATTTTTAAAATAGAAGTTTTATTGGTGATTACCAGGCCTGACCATGTAAAAGAGTAACTCTAACACTAGCTGGATATGTGTTAACTGTAGACTACATATTCCAATAGGGTAACTTAAAATAACGGTGGATGGTACCAGAAACAAAGCTGACTGATTGCACTAATTTCTAATCTTCTGGTAAACACCAGCTTTTACTCTTTTTAAAGAACACTGCTTTATTCTACCAATCATTTTAATATGGAGTACTAAATAATTATTTCATAAAAAGGTTTCCCATTCAAAAAAGAAACATTTCTAATTCTTGGTTTGTTTATCTGCCTTACTTACTAATTTCTGAGACTGATGCAATGAAAAGGCAGCCTACAGTCCCAGCTATTCAGTAGTACAAGTTCAAAGCTAGCATAACCCATACACTGCATTTAAAAAGCCAGCCCAGGAACTTAAGTAAACCATGTGACAAAATTAGAAATAAAAACAGGTCCATTGATGTAGATCAATGGCAGAGCAATAGCCTAGCATATGCAAGACCCAGGATTCAATCTCTAGTGGCTACTAGGTAAACGGCTTGCCATGCAAGCATGAGAACCTGAGTTGGGAAACCCAAACACATCACAAATATCTGTAATCTCATAGGTGAAAGGTGAAAACTGGGCACAAGAGTAATTAAATCAATAGGCTCCAAGTTCAGTGAGAGACCTAGCTCATGTGGTAAGGTGGAAAGTAACCAAGGAAGAAAGCCTGGCTTCCACATGCCTAGACACTCATTTGAATGTGTACATACATCATACACACACACACACACACACACACACACACACACACACTGGGGGCGGGGGGGGGGGGCAAGCAGGGAAGAGTGTTCCAGTTATCCACAAAAGTCTTTACAGATAGTAATTAATAAATTTTAAAGATTTACTGTGACCTAAAAATTTTTGTAATATTCATTCTTTGTTTTGTATAATTAATGCTTTGATTATTAAGTGTCATGGGAAATTTTTCTGGTCCAGTCTATCTGGTGTTCTGCATGCTTCTTGTACTTTGACAAATACCACCTTATTTAGGTTAGGAAATTCTTCTTCTATGATTTTGCTGAAAGTATTTTTTTATTATTAGGTATTTATTTCATTTACATTTCCAAAGCTATCCCAAAAGTCCCCCACACCCTCCCACACCCACTCCCACCTCTTGGCCCTGGCGTTCCCCTGTACTGAGGCATATAAGGTCTGCACGACCAATGGGCCTCTCTTTCCACTGATGGCCGACCAGGCCATCTTCTGATACATATACAGCTAGAAACACGAGCTCTTGGGGGGGTACTGGTTAGTTCATGTTGTTGTTCTACCTATAGGGTTGCAGATCCCTTTATCTCCTTGGGTATTTTCTCTAGCTCCTCCATTGGGGGTCCTGTGTTCCATCCAATAGCTGACTGTGAGCATCCACTTCTGTGTTTGCTAGGCCCCGGCATAGTCTCACAAGAGACAGCTATATCAGGGTCCTTTCAGCAAAATCTTGCTAGTGTGTGCAATGGTGTTGCTGAAAGTATTTTCTGTGCCTTTGACCTGGGTTTCTTCTCCTTCCTCTATTTCCATTATTCATAAATTTTGTCTTTTCATAATGTCCTAGATTTCTTGGATGCTTTATGCCTGGACTTTTTCATATCTAACTTTTTTTTTTTTTGACCAAGGTATCCATTCTTCTATCTTGTCTTCAGTGCCTGAGATTCTCTCTTCCATCTCTTGAATTCTGTTGGTGAGACTTACCTCTAAGTGCCTACATTTTTCATTCCCAGAATTCCCTCAGTTTGGGATTTGTTTATTGATTTTATTTCCACTTTCATGTCTTGAACAGTTTCATTCATTCCACTATTTGTTTTCATAGATTTCATTAGTAGAAAGGACCCTCTTTAAGGTCCTTGAACATATTCAAAAATAGCTATTTTGATGTCCTTGTCTTATACTTCAGCTGTACTGCATTTCTCAGGGCCTACTGTAGTAGGACTGTTTGGCTAACAATTGTCCTGTTATTGATTGTGTTTTTACACATTGGGATACAAATAGAGAAGGAAGGAGTGAATGTATCTTTATTTGTAGGTGATATGATTTTATACATAAGGGCCCTAAAAATTCCACCTGCTCATAAACACTTTCAGCAAATCTCAAGATACAAAATTAATACACAAAAATTGATAGCCTTCATATATACAATCAGCAAATGGGCTGGGAAAGAAATCAGGAGAACAATACTTTTTACAATAGTCTCAAAATTAAAGTCTTGAGGTAATTAGGGCCAAGCAAGTGAAAAAAAACTTAAGCTATTGAAGAAAGAAACTAAGGAAGATATCAGAAGATGGAAAGAGTGTCATGTTTAGGAATCAGTAGGATTAATGAAGTAAAAAATGGTCATCCTACCATAAGTAATCTAAAGATTCAATACCATCCCCATCAAAATTCCAACATGATTCTTTATAGAATTTGAAAGGACAATTTTCAGCTTCATATGGAAACAAGCATATATAATCCTGGATAATAAAAGGACTGCTGGAGTTATTACCATCCTTGATCTCAAATTGTACTAGAGAGCTACAGTAATATATTAGCACAAACACAGACACATTGATCAATGGAACTAATTTGAAGACCTAGAAATAAATCCACACACCTATGGGCATCTAATTTTTGATAAAGAATCCTGAAACACACAATGGTTTAAAAAAAAAAAGGAAAGGAAAGAAAAAAGAAAGAAGAGAAGAGAGAGAGAGAGACAGAGACAGAGACAGAGACAGAGGAAGAGAAAGAAAGAGGAAGAGAAAGAAAGAGAAAGAGAAAGAGAAAGAGAAAGAGAAAGAGAAAGAGAAAGAGAAAGAGAAAAAGACAGCATCTTAACAAATAGTGCTAAACAAACTGGATGGGTGCATGTAAAAGAATGCAAGTAGATCCACAACTATCACCTGCAAAGGAATCACCTCCAAACGGATCAAAGCCATCAACCTAAGAACATTCACTGCATCTGGCAGACAATAAGATGGGGATAATCTTGGCCTCACTGGCACAGGAAAGGCTTTCTGAACAGAATACCAATAGCACGGGCACTAAGAACAACCATGAGTAAATCAAGCCTCAGGAAACTGAAAAGCTTCTGCATGGTAAGTCCCCATCATTCAGATGAAGTGGCAGCCTACAGAACTGGAAAAGATTTTTACCAACCACACATCTGATAGAGGCTAGTATTGAAAATATATAAAGTATTTTAAAATCCAGACATCTAGAAAGCAAACAACCCAATTTTAAAAATGAGATACATCTATAAACGGAATTCTCAAAAGAGGAATCACAAATTCCTGAGAATTCTTAAAGAAATGTTCAACACCCTTAGTCATCAAGGAAATGCAAATCAAAACTACTTTGAGATTTTATCTTATGCCAGTCATAATAGTTAAGACCAATGAAACAAAAGACAGCTCATGCTGGTGAGGATGTGGGGTGATAACACTCCTCCATTGCTGCAGGGAGTACAAACCTGTTCAGCCACTGTGGAAATTGTTACGGCAGTTCCTCAGAAAGATGGAAATTATCTACCCCAAGACCCAGGCAAATCATTCTTGTGCATATACCCAAAGTATGCTTCATTCCATCACAGAGACATACTTGTTCAACCATGTTCACTGCTAATCTATTCATAACAGCCAGAAACTGGAAACTACATAGATTATCTGTCAGCGGATGAAGAGATATAGAAAATGTGGTACATTTACACAACGGAGTATTACTCAGCTGTTAAAAAATGAATTCAAGAAATCAGCAGGCAAATGAATGGAACTAGGGGGGAAATTCATCTTGAATGAGGTAACCCAAACCCAGAAAGATAAACATGGTATATATTTGCTTATATGGGATCTTATCTACAATCCGCACAGCCACAGAGATTAGGGATACAGTAAGGGGAGTGGGGGGATCTCTCTAGGAAGGGAAAATAGTTCTATTACAGATGGATGAGAGAAGGACAGGAAGTAGAGGATCAAATGTGGGGGGGTAGGGCTAAGGGAGGGAATTCAGGAATGGGTAGCTAAAACTAAGGTCATTTGAGGGTAATATGGGAACCTAATACAGTAGAAACTTCCTAACTATACATGTATGAAGTTGCTGTAAATGAATCTGCCAAAGAACTGGGAAGCCCCAAGTGGACGTCCCTAGCCACCAAATGAAGCTTCCAGTGGCAGGAATGGGTTATACATAATTGGGCTGGTGGCAAAAGGGGGCACATGGGAACCCCCAACCCATGCTATTGTTTTTTTAACAAAATGGCAATCATTCAATGTTACCAATTTGAAGACTTGGGAGCCAGATGCTGGGGTGAAAGCCTGCTAGCTCAAAGAAGCAGAGAAGGCACATAGCTGACCTTCCTCCTCAGCTGATGCCCCAGAAGCAATCTCCCTTGTCATCTCAAAAAAGCCTACTCAAGCCAAGTGTTCCTCCCTTCTACGTCCTGTTTGTCTCTTTCCATTCTCTTGACTCCCTCTTTCTCTCTCTCTCTTTTTTTTTCTTAATAATCCTATGTTCACTTCCTGTCAACTGGTTGCGTGCTTCACCTCTTGATCTATGGTTGACTTTTTTAAATCATGTTTACAATATTCAAGCAGAAAGCTCTTGGATTAAAGGTGTGGGCTAAGTGATACACAACTAAAAGCAGGTTTTTCTAGTAAATAACACAATCTTGGGGTTCACAGTTTGATCAAATATCTTGCAACAGGCTATTGCCAAGGCTACTGGTTGCTCTTCACAAACTGACAGGAAGGCCCTACTGCTGAAGGGCCTACACCTCCACAACTCACTGAACACAGAGAGGCTGGGCTGCTGCTTACCCAGACCTTCACCCCTGAAGCGTATTCTGCATGCCACCAAAGGAGAAAGGTAAACACCAACTCAGCTACAACTTTTTAATCTACAATGATTATCTTGCCTGCAAGAGGCACTAGTATAATAGTGGCACAAAGCTTGTGGGAGTTACCAACCAATATCTAATTGGATTTAAGGCCCACTCCATGGGATGGAGCCCATCCCAATACTGCTTGGGTGGCCAAGAACCTGAGGCCAGATAGGCCAGTAATCTAGGGAAAAACCAAATACTATTGTTCTGCTAAAGGAAAATAGCAGTAATATGATTCCTAATGGCATTGTGCTATCCTCACAGATCACTGCCTTGCTCAGCTATCAACAGAGAAGCTGCTTCTGGCAGCAGCCGGGCACAAATATAAAGATCCACAGTTGAACAATATGCAGAGTGAGACCTTGCACTCACAAAGGCTGTGGCAGTACACACCGGGCCTACACAGGCGGCACAGATGGGAACCACTAAGAAGTGCTAAGGGGAGAAATGGACACATTTCCTCCAATCCCTAACCTAGAGGTTATCACCAATAGATAGCCACTAGCAACCTGAAAAACTAGTTCTTTCCACCACAGTCTCACTGGAGATACAAACAGACCTTACGTGTAAGCCACCATGCCCAGCAGTAATGGCCAACACTAGCAGCTGTGGAGGCTCTTTAACTCATGATGTTTTGTCAGGGCAATTCCTTTACATATATGTTACGGCTTCTAGTTTTGTAGGTTTTGGGATTCCTGTGTGTATGAACCTGTGTGTCTCTGTGTCTGTTTGTCATGCTTTTTCCCTGGCTGTTTTTCTTCTTTTTGTTTGGTTTGCTCTAGTCCAGGTTTTGTTTTATCTTATTTTACTTTATTACTATTCCTTAGATGCCCATTTGTTTTCTAACTAGAATCAGAAAGGTGAGTTTGGATGGAAGAGGAGATGAGAAGGATCTTGGTGGGGAGAGTTGGGGGAAGGTAATTATAATCAGAATATATTGTATGAAAAAAATCTATTGTAGTGGCTATTCCTGGTTGTCAACTTGACAATATTTGGAATGAACTACAATCCGGAATTGGAAGGCTCACCAGTGACCCTTATCTGGAGGCTTGGAGATCCTTATCTGGATCTTGGTTTGAAGATCTTGAGCCATAGTGGCTATGGATTCCAGAAGATTGAATCTCCGAGTTTAAGGAACACACCTTTAATCTGGGCTATGCCTTTCATCTGGGATTAAAGGTGTGGTGGAACACACCTTTAATCTGGGCTCCACCTTCTGCTGGAGACAATATAAGGACATTGGAAGAAGGGAGTCTAGCTCTAGCTCTTGCTCTTGCTCCTTCGCCTGCTTGCTGCGTGAGACTGAGTAACTGCTAGATCCTTGGACTTCCATTCACAGCTGCGACTGAACAATTGTTGGGAATTGGCTGCCGACTGTAAGTCATCAATAAATTCCTTTACTATCTAGAGACTATCTGTAAGTTCTGTGACTCTAGAGAACCCTGACTAATATAGAAGTTGGTACCAGGAGTGGTTCTAGAGTAACAGAAGTACAAGGATGAATCTTTTAAAATTCTGGAATTGGCTTGTTGATCCACCAGCACTTTCAACTATTGAAACCTCTCCAGATTCTCTCCCTCCTGGGAGCTCAGAGAATTTTGAAGACCCATGGTTGAAACTATATTCCGAACTTAAAGAAGCTAATGCCCTTGATTTTCTTAATGAATTAGGTGATTCAGTGCACAAAGCTTTCTACAAGATGGGGAAAAAATCGAAAAATGATTTTACTGGCTGGCTGCTCTTAGTATCTGTGGAAAAAATGATGAATGAAAGGAAGGAGTTGTGTGATAAAATCGAAAGGCTCCAGACACAAGTAAACGATCTAAAAGTTGCTAAGTGTGTCCTTGAGGAGAATCTTCTCTCTTGTAGCAATAGAGCTCAAGTTGCAGAAAATCAAACAGAATGCCTCATCTATCGTCATGGTATTCCACACAGTATTGCTTCTGACCAAGGAACTCATTTCACAGCCAGAGAAGTACGACAGTGGGCCCACGATCATGGAATACACTGGTCTTACCACATTCCCCATCATCCTGAAGCAGCTGGGCTGATAGAAAGATGGAATGGCCTTTTGAAGACGCAGTTACAGCGCCAATTAGGTGGTAACAGCTTGGAAGGCTGGGGTAGAGTTCTTCAGAAGGCAGTATATGCTTTGAATCAGCGCTCGATATATGGTACAGTTTCACCCATAGCCAGGATTCATGGGTCCAGGAATCAAGGGGTGGAAAACGGAATAGTTCCACTTACTATCACTCCTAGTGACCCTCTAGGAAAATTTTTGCTTCCTGTCCCCATAACTCTAGGTTCTGCTGGCCTAGAAGTTTTGGCTCCAGAGAGGGGAGTGCTCCTACCAGGAGCTACAACAAACATTCCATTGAACTGGAAGCTCAGACTTCCCCCTGGTCATTTTGGGCTTCTAATGCCCTTAAACCAACAGGCTAAAAAAGGAATAACAGTGTTAGGAGGGGTGATAGATCCAGATTACCATGGGGAAATTGGATTACCTCTTCACAATGGTGGTAAGCAAGATTATGTCTGGAGTGTAGGAGATCCCTTAGGGCGTCTCTTAGTACTACCATGTCCTGTGATTAAAGTCAATGGGAAACTACAACAGCCTAATCCAAGCAGGATGACAAAGGACACAGACCCATCAGGAATGAAGGTATGGGTCAATCCTCCAGGAAAAGAGCCAAGACCTGCTGAGGTGCTGGCTGAAGGTGAAGGAAATACAGAATGGGTAGTAGAGGAAGGTAGTTATAAATACCAATTAAGGCCACGTAACCAGTTGCAGAAACGAGGATTATAAAGTAATATGAATGCCCATTGTAAATTTACTAATGCGTTTGCGATTGTACGAGGAATAGTTATATCATGTTAGGCGTATTTACAACCTTGTTATTGTTTCATGTGAACATGAGATATTATTTGTGTCAAGTTGACAAGGGGTGGATTGTAGTGGCTATTCCTGGTTGTCAACTTGACAATATTTGGAATGAACTACAATCCGGAATTGGAAGGCTCACCAGTGACCCTTATCTGGAGGCTTGGAGATCCTTATCTGGATCTTGGTTTGAAGATCTTGAGCCATAGTGGCTATGGATTCCAGAAGATTGAATCTCCGAGTTTAAGGAACACACCTTTAATCTGGGCTATGCCTTTCATCTGGGATTAAAGGTGTGGTGGAACACACCTTTAATCTGGGCTCCACCTTCTGCTGGAGACAATATAAGGACATTGGAAGAAGGGAGTCTAGCTCTAGCTCTTGCTCTTGCTCCTTCGCCTGCTTGCTGCGTGAGACTGAGTAACTGCTAGATCCTTGGACTTCCATTCACAGCTGCGACTGAACAATTGTTGGGAATTGGCTGCCGACTGTAAGTCATCAATAAATTCCTTTACTATCTAGAGACTATCTGTAAGTTCTGTGACTCTAGAGAACCCTGACTAATATATCTATTTTCAATAAAAATTTAGAATTTTTATAATTTTAACAGGTAGATATAAAATTATATATATATATGTGTGTGTGTGTATATATATATATATATAGAGAGAGAGAGAGAGAGAGAGAGAGAGAGAGAGAGAGAAAATTAAACACAATTATAAAGTACCCAGTGAGTAAAACCCAGCTCAAGATGTACAAGCTTGCAGCAAACCAGAACTGTTCCTAGGCTGCAGTACAACCCAGAAACATTCCTAAGTGTACAGCCCAGAAACACTCTCTTGTGCACTACAACTCAGAAACCCTCCTATGTGCACTACAACTCCAGCTTCCCAAAACTGACAGTTATTATCCTTGACTTTAGTGATATGTAGTCGTTCCTATGTCGCTTCCTTCACCCCACATTGTCAGGTTTTAGGACAAGGTTGGTTACTCTGGTCTCATAAAGTGAGGGAGCCACTGGGTCCCTCCTTCTCTATTGCCCAGCATAGTTAAAAGGATTCAGAGAACTTGCAGATGAATTCACTTCCAACTGCAAGGTTCTTTTTCATGACCTTTTTGGTTTTTTGTTTGTTTGTTTGTTTGTTTTGGTTTTTCGAGACAGGGTTTCTCTGTGTAGCCCTGGCTGTCCTGGAACTCACTCTGTAGACCAGGCTGGCCTCGAACTCAGAAATCTGCCTGCCTCTGCCTCCCGAGTGCTGGGATTAAAGGCGTGTGCCACCACTGCCCAGCTTTTCATGACTTTTTTTTTCTTTCTTTTTTTTTCATATTTTTTTATTACGTATTTTCCTCAATTACATTTCCAATACTATCCCAAAAGTCCCCCCATACCCTCCCCCCCACTCCCCTACCCACCCATTCCCACTTTTTAGCCCTGGCATTCCCCTGTACTGGGGCATAAAATGGCTCAGCGGTTAAGAGCACTGACTGCTCTTCTGAAGGTCCTGAGTTCAAATCCCAGCAACCATGTGGTGGCTCACAACCATCTATAATGAGATTTTCATGACTTTTTAATGAATAAAATATTACATACTGAGACCTGACAGGTGAGAGACTCTCAGGACTCATTGGGGGTGACCTTAGCCAATATGCCCAACATTAAGGAGAGGGAACTTGAAGAGTCCACCAGCAGTAGATAGACAGAGTCTCAAGTGGAGGGACAGGGCTACTAATCCAGTCAAAATTTCTGACCCAGAATTGTTCCTGTCTAAAAGAACTGCAGGGACAAAAATGTAGAAGAGACTAAAGGTAAGGTAATCCAATGACCAGCCCAAGTTGGGGTCCATCTGAAGTTGGGGGATTGTGGGGAAGGACACCAAGGTCTGACACTATTACTGATGCTATCATGTGCTTACAGACAGGAGCCAGGCATGGCTGTCCTCTGAGAGGCCCTATCAACATCTGACTAAAACAGAGGTAGATACTTACACCCAACCATTGGACTGAAGTTGGGGACCCCTAAGGTTGAATTAGGGGAAGGACTGAAGAAGCTGAAAGGGAGAGGAACCCCATAAGACCAGCAGTCTCAACTAACCCAGACCCCAGGGTGCTCCCAGGGACTGAGCCACCAGCCAGGAGCCTACACAGGCCCATCCAAGGCCCCTGGCACTTATATAGCAGAGGTCTGCCTGGTCTAGCCACAGTGGGAAAAGATGTGCTTAATTCTCAAAAGACTTAAGGCCCCAAGGGAAGGGAGAGACCTGATGGGGAGGAGCACCCTCTTGGAGGCAAGGGGGAGGGGGAATGGGATGAGGAACTGTGGGAAGTGGGGACCGATGGGGAGCAATGACTTGAACATAAATAAATAACTTAATAATAAGCAAAAGAAAAATCAAAAATTAAACCAATCCCATGTGTGTCACTATCACTCCTGCTTACACTGCCCCATCTCTCCTAACCCCTCCCTATGCTACTTGATGGAAATACAAATAACAATAACATTTCCTACCTATTATATTATCCACTTCATAATGCATCCCAGAGATCTCTCTACGTAAGTTCTCTTATATATTACATGCCTACCACAGTTTCCCCTCCTTCCTCTCCTCCCAGTCCCTCCCCCATCACCCTTCTCTCCCAGATCCACTCCTCCATTTCCCTTCAAGAAAGGGTAGGCCTCCCAGGGATATCAATCAAACACAGGATATCTTGGTACTGTAAGTCTAGATACATCCCTTCATATTAGGGCTGGATGAAGCAACCTAGGAGGAGGAAAATGGTCCCAAAAGCAAGCAAAAGAGTCAGAGCCCACCTCTGCTCCCACTGTTCTGAGTCCCACAAGAAGACCAAGCTACACACTATAACATATATGCCTAGCTCAGACCCACACAGGCTCCCTGAGTGTCAGTTCAGTCTCTGTGAGCCCATATGAGCCCTGGTTAGTTGATTCTGTGAGCCAATTTCTTGTGGTGTCCTTTGACCCCTCTGGCTCCTACAATTCTTCCTCCTCTTCTACAGAATTCCTTGAGCTCCACCTAATGTTCAGCTATGGGTCTCACAGCAAATTGTGGTCTGCTTAACCACAATGTATTCAGACAGTTTCATATTGATAGATATCTGGGTTATATTTGTCCTATTTATTACACTATTTTTTCATCTATTTGTATCCCATCCTAGCATATGGTATGAATTTTAATTTGCTCCACAAAAGGACTTTTCCAAATAGCTATCCTGTATTCTAAATCATCTACTGATTTTTTTTCCACCCACACTGGCTGAAGCTACTGTCTTTAGTAAAGAATAAAATATGTGTATGCAAGTCTGTCCTGAACTTCTTCTTCATGGGCTAATTCTTGAGGCTGCAGATATAGTTAGGCCTATCACTGCTCTTACTATGAGTTTTCTAATGATTCTTCTTAGAGTGGGGTTATGTGTTTGTTCATTTTTGAAGGGGAGTAGGCTGCAGCTATATTGTCCAGACTCAGGGAAAATTCCTAGGCAGAAGCAATTCACCAGACTCAGCCTTCTGAATAGTTGAGACTGCAAATCTGTGCTACCATACCCAGCTCTAGAAATGCTTGTCTTCCTATACAACCTTTGCAACTACCCTATCAAATAATTAGCATATATGTATGAGCTG
The DNA here is from genome assembly GCF_000001635.26 of Mus musculus. Taxonomy (NCBI): domain Eukaryota; kingdom Metazoa; phylum Chordata; class Mammalia; order Rodentia; family Muridae; genus Mus; species Mus musculus. The sequence continues at coordinate 180,007,612 of NC_000067.6, read as the reverse complement.
TCTAATAATAGTCTTAACTCTTTTATTATAAGTGTTTTTCTCTTCCACTATCTTCTGTAATTGCCTATATATTAATTCTGTTCACATATATACTTAAAGGTGAATTATCTCTGTATTAGTAGTAAGTTTCATTACTACCTTAGGTTTATATAAAAATAACACTTGGGATGATATTGTTGCTCAGTTGGAGGTGCCTAACATGTACAAGACCTGATTTCAATGCTCAGCATAGTGGGGGAAATGTATTAAATACCACTTCTGTAAACTCTGCCTTTCTAACTTTCATACTCATAATCTAAACAGTCCAATAAAGGTACAGATATTATTAGGATGTACTAAAAATTCAAAACATAACTACATACACCCACAAAAGATTCACATTAAATACAACTGTAGGAGAAAGGGGTTCAAACCATAGGAAAGCTGACTAACAGGAGGAATCAAAGATAGGAAACGTCACCTTATACAAAAGAGTAGGCCATAATGGTGAGCATCAGAGTAATATAGCTACTGAATACTGAATGTGTATGTTCCTACTGTTACAGATTTCAAAATCAGTAAATATATACAGCTCTGGGGGAGAAATAAACACCCCCGTGGTCACTGACAGAGCTAAAGGACAACCATCAAATTATGGAAGATCTTAATAATAGTACTGACCATCTCAAGTTCACTGACATTAGTAAAACACAGCAAGAAATAAATGTTATTCTGCATTAATTTTAAGGGCATTTGAAGTGTTCAATAGAACAGTTCACATTCTGACCTTAGCAAATTTTCAAAGTAGAGAAAAATCAAAAGTATATTAACTCATTGTATCAAAACAATTCAAACAGACAAACTTTTAAAACAAAGAATAATATCAACTTCTGAAACAGACATTAAGTAACATCTTTAAATCAATGATAATAAAAAATAATCTCTGGAATGAACCTAATCACCATTAAAAGCTAAATCTATGCTTCTGTGTTTACATTGGAATGACAAAGAAGCAAGGATACATATACATATATAGGTTTCATCTCGAAAAGGTAGAAAACAAATGAGTACACTAAATTTAAAGAAAAGATTCACAGAGGTAAAAACACATGTTCAGTGTTTAAAGAGAAAAAGGAGCAAACTTTAGATAGGAGCTGATGAGATGGCCCCATGGGTAAGCAAACTGGCTCTGCAGGCATGAGAAGTTGAGTTTGAGTCCCCAGCACTCAGGTTAAAAAAAAAAAGCAAGGCACAGCTTCACCTGCATGAAACCTCAACATTACAGGGCAAACACAGGTTGATCCATCCATGTGCTAGCTAGCCAGCAAATTTGGCACCAAGGCGAGCTTCCAGTTCTGTGAGAGAGCATAATAGACCATCTCAAGGCAATAATGAAAAGACCACTAGAAGGAACCCAGTTCCCGCTCTGGCCTCTGCATATGTGCACACTCACATGCAATGCACACACAACATGCACCTGAGTACAAGAGAGACAACTCATGAAGATAAAAAGTAGCTTTGATATTTAATTGCATTAGAAAATTTCTAATACTCAAGAAAAATTAAGCATGCACTATGAACATGAGAGAAAGAACCTCACCTTAGACTCTGTAAGATGCAAAATTACTAAATATTATAAACAGCCTCATGACAATAAACCTGGTAACTTAAATGTTAGCAGACATAATCCATGAAAAATAAACCATACTGAAGCTGAAAACTGATACAGAAAAAGCTGACAAGCTAACTCTAAAACCATTAGTGTTAATCAAGTATGAGCATTAAAAACCCAAGTTCAGACAGTTACATTATTAAACTCCATCAAACATTTAAGGGGAAGGCAGTTTCCAAACAGTGGGAAGCAAAAACATTTCCTCAGCTCCTTACTTAGATTCACCACAACCCTATTAACAACGCCTGGAAATGATAAAAACAAAAATGTATGGGTCAACACTCACCATAAATACAGATGTAAAACTAGCTAACAAAATATTGATTAACTGAAGAGAAAAACATCTTGAAAGATGATTCCAACTCTAATAAGACTCTATCCCAGGAATTGCTTTAATAGTTGAAAAATCAATTATGCACCAACACCAAAAGCATAATCCATGAAAGTAAACAAGTATTAGAACTTCATTAAAATTGAAAACTTCTGTTTTTTAATACAAAGAATAATGTTAACATTCACATGTCAGACACTCTTCAACAAAAATCAACGCTGCAAGCATCACAGTGCCCTACTTTAAATTATGCTACAGTGCTGTTCTACTTAGGATTTCTGTTGTTGTGAAAAAACACCATGACCAAAAAGTAAGTTGAGGAGAAAAGAGTTTTTCTGGCTTACACTTCCACTCTGTAGTAATATCACTGAAAGAAACCAAGGCAGAAACTCCTGGGGCAGAAACCTGGGAGGTAGGAGCAGATGCAGGGGCCATGGAGGAGTCAGTACTGCTTAATGGCTGCTCAGCCTGTACTGGAAAAAGTTTGAACCCATTATGGGTTTGAAAACCTACCAAACCCACCAATCCCCATCCTAGAAATAAAGAAACCCTATGTAAAGCCTGCCTCCAGCTCAGTTCCCTGGGCTTCTCACCTAAGCAAAGGCAGCCACTCTCCTGTGCCTTTCACTGAAGTGGAAACTTACGGGTTCTTTGGAAAGTAGGCGGGATAGTGTTTTGCTAGGGAAACACTTGAAGGAACATTGCGTTAAAGTAGACGCAGGTGTGAAAGGCTAAGGCAGACTCGTGAAAGAACATTTCACTGAAGCAGACACAGGTCAAATATGTTCTAAAGCAAGCACGTGAAAGGACACGTGATGAAGGATTCTTTGCCAACAACACATATGTATTGGTTTGCCTTACATCTGTAGTTGAGCTGCATTTGTCAGGACTACATAGAGAGAAACACATCAAAAAAATTCTGGTGATGTGCTGCAGTTTCTTGCCGCTTCCAAGGACTGATTGGATGCACACGCTGAGGTAAGACCTATGCTGAGGCAAGACCTATGCTGAGGCAAGGCACATGGAGGACACGTGATGTTTGGAGGGTATAAATAGGATTCCACGGAGTAACAGAGAGAGAGCTTGGCTTGCTGGTACAGCTAGCTGTGCAATGGCTGTGGGTCTCGAGTCTTGCTGATCTTTGCTTCCTTGAGAGGGGCACAGCCTACATAGTTACATTTCCCAATGAATCTCTTACATGGGTTTTGTTGTACCTTGGCTCCTGACTGCCAGGATACCATTCCCTTCAGAGCTGTAAAACTTACACAGCCTGCTTTCTTACAGAACCCAGGATCAACAGCCCAGGAATAGCATCATTCACAGAACTCTGGGCCCTCCCCCAATCAATCTCTAATTAAGAAAATATCCTAGCAAGGCCATTTTCTCAATCAAGGCTTCCTCCTTTCAGATGGCTCTAGTTTGTTTCAAGCTGACATAAAACTAGCCAGGACAAGTGCCTAATAGATTAAAATAAAGGAGCTAGCAACAAGCCCTTGCAGCTATAGGCATCTCATGCTCTGCAGAGAGAGCAAAACAGTCTCTTCAACAGATGGTGCTGGGAATTTTGGATATTCACAAATTAAAAAAAAAAAATAGATTCAACTCTCATTGATTAAATTTTTAAAACCTCAAAAAGTAGTATTAGAACACATTCCTTAACCAAACAGGCAACGTCTACCAAAGCACCTATAGCTAACATCTTATTTAACAGTGCATACTAAACCCTTAAATCCTTAAAATTCCTTAATCCTAAATCCAAGGGGGAAAAAAGCCTTTTCCCTAAATTTCAATGGAGGGTAAGCATGTCCACCTTACATGTTCAACTCTGCATTAGCCACCTAAGCAGGCGACATAAAAGAAATTGAATGTACAGTCTGTAAGGTGAAAGAAGAAACTGTCCTTCTCAAACGACCAAAATATGACATCAAGATATAGAAGTCAGTTATAAAAAATCAACTGTACCTACATATCAGAAACATAATACTTAATATAAATTTTTATAGTCATTTGCCATTAAATCAAAAAGCATCAATACTTGGGAATAAATTTAACAAACTACGAATAATACCTATAACCTAAAATTAAAAAAAAAAATCAGATCTTAAAAAAATGAAGAGAGGGCTGAGAACAGGGCTAAATGGGTGAAGTTCTAACTAACCATGCACATACGAGGACCAGAGTTCAAATCCCTAGGACCCAGGTAAAGCTGAGCTAGGTAGCCATCTGTAGTCCCAGTTCTCCTACAGCCAGATGGGAGGTGACAACAGAGTCCCCAGAAACTTACAGGCCAGCCGGCCTGAGTACACAGAGGTGAACAAAGAAACGGAGGAAGGTAAGGTTCAACATGAGACCGCACACACACGCCCGGCTAATCATAATTTAATTATTGAACTTTATTTCAATACAAGATCTACCGGGACAGGAAAAGCCAAAGCACTTCTTATGCACATATACTGTAGGGCCAACAAGTCATTTACATCCAGAAGATAGCAATAACATTCAACTCCTACCTCCGTAACCCCAAAATGTTTACTTGTTCACAGAATAGCCACATGATATGAAGCAAGATGAAAAGTTACTGACCTTTAAGACTTAACAGGCAATGTAAAATGGAGTCACGATGACCACTAAACACCAACCAAAAGTGGCTTCGGTTAGGAAACTCAGACTATTGTTACAGGGAGTATGAGTATGACTCTGCACTTAAATTATTTGACACTGTCTACTAAAGCTAACTATGCCTACCTCAGAAAACAGGATCTGCTCCTAAGTTTATATTAAACATAAATAGATGCTTATACCTCACCAAGGATGTAAATAAGAATGTTTCTGAGGGCAATATACTGAACAGCCAGAAAAAAGATAAGCAACTTAGCGTTCAACAATGATATTATAAGTAAAAAGCATATGGTATACTCATATAAAGAAATAAATTCAATGAGCTAGTGGAAAACTAGGACATGGAACCAGGGTGACAGCTCAGTAGGTAAAAGCACTTGCTGCCAAGTTCAATTTCCAGAAGGCCCATGGTAATAGAGAGAGATGGCACCCATTAGTTGCCTCCTGGCCTCCCATGCATGCCATGCACACACATGTATGCACAAGCAGAGAGAGGGCAGAGACACATACAAATAAATAGATAATAAAACTTAACAAAAGAAAAGAAAAACAAGGGTGTGTCATATAAGTATAATGTAGAGAACAGAAGCTAGAAACAATAGTATATAGTAAATTATAGAGAATGCTTGTGCTATATGGAAGCATCACCTGTCACTAGAAAAGCCGTGGCCTAGGTGGTGGGAGTTCCAGAAGGGAGAGAGTTGGGCTTGGGAAGAGACTGACTGATGGAGACACACATGTGAAACTGAGAGGAGGTAACCAGCCATGTGGCGCTCACAGACTAGAATAAATGGCTAGTTGGGGAACAAAACCTAGCTTATGGCCTAGGCATTATTCATGAAATGATTCAGTCTCAGAGTTGTTATTTTAGGAACTTGGGTGCGGGTGAAAAAGCCTGCAGTTAGAGTAAATAATTCTATTAATACAGAACTAAAAATCAGGTCACATAAATCTAGGATAGCAGAGGGCTAAGAAGGAACTGGGATTCTACTTAGCAGCAAATATTCTATAAGGTTACAAAAAAAAAAACAAACTAAAAAGAATTCAGCTAGGTATTTAATTAAAGTGCTAACAGTTAAAATAATTCCACTAACTCAGATTAATCTTTGTTAAAGGATGTCACAGAGATAAAAAAAAAAAAGCATTCTTTAGTGATACAAGAGTTCTTCGTTAGGAAGACAAAATGACTCTGCATATGTTATCAGCAAAAACTGAAATAATTAAAATTTCTAGGAAGTAATAGATCAAGAAAAAAAAGAAAATGCCAAGAAAATACTGAAAGAAATAAACAAATAAAACAACCCCTTTCTCAAGAAATGGCAACTCAATAGAAAACAAAAAATTAAAATGGAAATTTTAAGTAGCTAAATTAATGAATTTGAGCTAATAAATTCCAATCATACAAATATGCTATCTAAGCTCTGATCACATTACAATTCAATGGCAGAATACAACCAGGAAATCTTTGAGACACTTAGAAACTGTGATGAACTCACAGATACAAAACAAACAAACTGAAATGTAAAATCACACTGAACTTGGAGCAAACAACAATGGAGGCATGGCATCTCAGAATTCACTGCTCCAGACGGCACGGCTTGCAGGAAAGCAGCCCAAATGCACATTTTAAAAGAAGAGCTAAAAATAAAAAAGTTAAATAATCTACTTCAGTAAATTAGAAGAATAAATAGCAAGTTAATACCACAGAAAACAAAATATTAAACAACAAGAATTAATCCACAACAGCAAAACTGAAGAGACTAGAAGTTAACTACTAAAAAGCAAAGAAAACTGACAGTTCCCTAGTAAGATGAATTTAAAAATAAGATGAACCAATGGTCGTATGAATCAGTAAGTGATCAATACAATATTAAGTTCTAAAAGTTATGTGAGGTGTGTAAACACAATAAAACTAACACATAATTTAAAAAAAATCCATTGTAAAAATGTATTATCTTAGTAACAGACTCCAGAATCATATAAGGAAAGATGGTAACTATTTTAGAAGCTTGTAGAATACAGTAAAACATTTAGGGAACACTCTTCTCATGGGACCAGCACAGACAAGCCCCCCAAAAATCTGATGAAGGTATTGGAAGAAAATTACATGCCAAGTTCTGTATCAAAAATAGGTTTAAAAACCAGCTGGGCAGTGATGGCTCACACCTTTAATCCCAGTGCTTGGGAGCCCGAGACAGACAGATCTCTGAGTCTGAAGCCAGCCTTCTCTACAGAGAGTTCCAGGACAGCCAGGGCTACACAGAGAAACCCTGTCTCCAAAAATCCCAAAATAAAAAAGTGGAAAAAAAAAATTAAACACTCAAATATTCTTTAAAGCATACCAAATCCACTGATGCATAAAAAGAATAACACACAACCAAGATGGAATCCTTTTTAAATCCACAGAACTCAAGGTTAACAAGTGGAAGGGCCCAAGTGAGGATGCCTCAATCCCACTTGAGAGGGAGAAGAAAGCAATCACAAGGGGGGTGAGGGCAGGGAATGTAGGTGCCCTGAGGGCCAGCAGAATGAATGTAAACAGGCAACCTCAGGAGGTGGGAGGACCCTCTAGAATGTACCAGAGACCTGGGAGGTGAAAGAAGCTTAGGACTCAAAAGGAGGGACCTTAGATGAAATGCCCAACAGTGGGGAGAGGGAACTGTAGCGTCCATCTGCAGTAGAAAGACAGGGCATCAAGTGGAGAGATGGGGTTGCCATCCCACAGTCAAAAACTCTGACCCAGAATTGTTCCTGTCTAAAAGAACTGTAGGGACAACAATTTAGAAGAGACCAAGAGAAAGGAGGCCTAAATTGGAATCCAGCTCAAGGGGAGGGAGGCTCCAAGGCAGGACACTATTGCTGATTTGTACTTTCAACAATTGAAAGTGAAATGTAAGCCATTTTCATTAAAATAACCTCAGGAACACCATGCATGTAGTAAACCTGCTGAAAGATGTAAAATCCTCTATAACTAAGAAAAAAAGCTACAAACATATGAAAGTTAAATAAAAGGAGAACTATATCATGTCCATGGATTAGCTGACTCCTGTCTTAGAATTTCAAGTAGTTATAATCTTATCTCCAGCTCAATGGAATCCTAGCCCAAATTTCTGATTTCTTTTTCTCTCTTTCTCTCTAGCATTTTCTGTGTGTGTGTGTGTGTGTGTGTGTGTGTGTGTGTGTGTATGTGCGCGCGCGCGCGCGTGCGCACGCACGCACGTGCATATGTGTAAATGAGATTCTGAAGTGGTATGAAAACACAGGGAGAGGCAAGCGCAGATAAAGGAGAAGACCCACTACCAGGCACACCCAGGTTCTTAGGCGATGAAGTAGCATGAGACAGTATGAATTTGGCAAAAGAAGGAAAACAGACAGAAACAAAATTTAGTACATATTAAAAAGTGAATCATCATAGAAAATTCCATGTAAAATGCTTCATTCACAACTTTAATCTATTTTCTGGTCAGGCATATCAATTGTAACAGCAAGCAAATTATCTCTCACCATTATATAAAACGCCTTCGAAAACAATTAACAAACACAGAAAATATCTCTTACCTCCCCAAAAGCTCCTCGACCAATCACCTTTAATATTTCAAAGTCTTCTCTATGTAATCGCATTTGCTTCACTTTAGAAGTAAATGGTTTAGCTGAAACAAAAGAGCAATATCAGTTACTTTCTTAATGAAATGTAATACAAATTAGATGTGCAACAGATGCATCTTTCTTTTTGGTCTTTGGGTTTTGTTTTGTTTGTTTGCTTGTTTCTTGGTTTGGTTGGTTGGTTTGATTTTTCAAGACAGGGTTTCTCTGTCACAGCCCTGGCTGTCCTGGAACTCGCTTTACAGATTAGGCTGCTGCTGGCTTCAAATTCAGCTGCCTTTGCCTTCCTAGTGCTAGGATTAAAGCGTGCACCATCATCACCCAGCAGATGAGTGTTTCTTAAACAATAAAAAACTCAAAGTATAAGTAAGAACTAAATCAAAGCACCTTCAAAATCTAATCAAACTATCAAAGTATGAATTAATACCTATAAAAAGGCAATGTTTCCTTTATTTGCATAAATTACATTTTTTGACTTTTTGTTTGTTTGAGATAGAGTCTTAGGGCATGTACCCCATACTGACCTGCAACTGTGTAACCAAGACAAATCTGTTATCGTCCTGCCTCTACCTTTAAGAGTTTTAAGAGTGCTGGGATTATAGACACGCACCACCATTCAATAATATATTCATTCATTCATTCATTCATTCTCTCTCTCTCTCTCTCCCTCCCTCCCTCCCTCCCTCCCTCCCTCCCTCCCTGTGTGTGTGTGTGTGTGTGTGTGTGTGCATGTGTGTAGGTGAAAGGACTTTGGGTATCATGAATGAACTGAATAAATAAGTAATAAATTGAACGTCCTGAGAAAATGGTGATGTACATAGTCTATTTATATTAATAGTATATGCTTGCACAAAATCTGTATACTTGTCAGATTCCTATTTCTTATATATAATTCGATGGCATTCGCTTGCCTTACACTTTTAGGGACTAAGCTTCTGTGTGAAAAGATACTCTCTCACCTCCCCCTGAGATTGCCATCCTTTTAGCCTTTCCTAAAACATCATCGTAACAACCATGTGCTCACCAGAATCAAATTTTAGTTATTCTGGTTTAAAAAATAGTTTATTTCAATACTGCCAGTTCACACAGAAAGGATGGACAAAATGGAAAATTAACAGGAGTCTAAAATTTACTAACTAAATGTGCCAAATTCTTGTTTAAAAGTTAGAAACTGCTAAGTGTTGGCAAGAATATGACTATCAGGCACAGTAATGTGTAACAAGAGAACTGTTCGATGACACTGAAGTTCTTGTTTTCTTTGTCATGGTCTTAACAGGACATACTACTATTTAGGTAGCCTTCAGAACTTGAAACATTTTTTTTGTTTTTGTTTTTGTTTTTTAGATAATCCTATACTTAGCTCTAATGGTTCCTTCAATACACAGCTGAAATTTCTCTGATTTGATTTCATTCAAGTCTTCCTCGTGTTCATAAACAAGTCTCATCTAATTATCTTCCCTCTGTGCTGTCTACACGGAGCTCAGCACTAATGGGAAGCCAGCTCACCAGGCCTGTGAGTTTTCATCCTCTCGTGTCCACTGCAGCAGCAGCATTCAGCTTGTTTAAAGATCTAAGTGTAAAGGATGTGCCAATGAAACCTTCAACACACAACATGGCTGGCCATGACTTCGGGCTTTAGTAAAACATGCAGCACATGTGTCTTTTCAGGAGACTTAGATAATTGATTCATTTCATGTTGCTATATTACTGTCTCATATTTTCTAATTCTACAAATGACAACTATTGTAACTAGTATGTAATTTCTTTGAATTATGCATTCTATCAAAATTCAGTATTTTCAGACTCAGGTTACTAATGGCATTGTTTTCCAAACTTACCATGTGAGCAGGATGGCTAATCCTTACTGAACGGCTAATACTGGTTTCTAAAGGCCTGTTTTCACTATTGTTCCTTATCACTGATAAAGCCTGCATACTCACTAACACTCTTCCAATTATAGAATGTGTACTTGATCCTTTCTAAACTTCAGCCAATCTATTCTGTGGATTCTAAATTGATTTTACACAAAATGTCAGTAAAGAAAGAGGCTAGTTGGCATTAACCTCCCTACCTCTGAAAAAAAATTAAATCATTTTCCTATTTAGATGTAGACATTAGAGCAAAAACAAAAGTGCAAATTACTCTAAGATTCTAAACACATATGTACCAGATAACATAACCTCAAAATGTGTAAAGTTAGAATAGTCACACCTTCCTGAAAAGTCATTTTACTTAAAATCCACTGATACTTCAAACATACTTCAAACAGATTGCCAAAACAATATAATTGAGTAAAATACAGAGATAGTACTGTAGCAGCTGGACAGAATTACCTTGAAACACATTTAATTCTACAGATTTTAGTAATATCAAGTCATAAAACCACTGCAAATAAAATTCAAAATATCAAAAACATAAAAACCAAATTGTATTTATATCATGCAATTAACTGCAAATCAGTAAAGGATAAGCAAAAATGCCAGTAAGCTTTGAAATTAAAGGGAAGAAATAAGTAACTAGAATCTACGGGGAAAAAAAAAAAAAACTATGTTAAAATTCTGGGACTATGGACTAAGCTAGTGCTAAGTAAATAAACAAACGACCACCAAGTCTCAAATCTTCTGTTTTAAAAGGAGCTAGAACTGAGTTCAGAAGTACAGAAGTCCAGCCTATACAACACAGTAAGAGCCTGTCTGTGCCCCATCCCATAGCAATAGAAGTCATAACAAAGAGAAAGCAAAATGAATGAAATTCCTTAACTTGAAAATAAGCTCATAATAGAAAGACTTGGCACTGGAGAGGTTGCTCTGTGGTTAAGAACCAATATTGCTCTTCCATAGGACTCCACTTTGGTTCCCAGTACCAAGCTCATGGCTATGTAACTCCAGCTCCAGGGTTATCTAACGTCTCTCTGGCCTCTGAGGGCACCTGCACTCTCATGCACATACCATACAACAGACATGCACACAGGCATTCACAAAATAATTTTTAAAATTTAAAGGGCTTAAAAAGACTATTTATTTTAAAAAATGAATTTTACAAAATACTACAGTAAGAAACTGGACAAAATTACAATGCCACTGAGATTAAATTTAGCAATAAGTACCATAAGTAACCTATGTTGCTAAATTTACTGTGATAAATTATGCTTACAGAGTAGCTAATTGTTTTTCAAAACTAAAAGTCTAAACTTTTCAATAAATAAATTGAATCAGTATGTTAGTCTTCCACACAAAAAAAAAAAAAACACTAGTAGTCAATAGCTTTACAAGTTCTAGTTTTTAAAAAAAAAATGCACACGCTATGACACACTGTGAAGGCACTGAAATCACTGGCACAAAAGTACCTCCCAAAGCCAAGAGAAACTACAGCATCCAAATGAAGCTTTCAACTTATGGTTCTTCCAGAAGACCCACGGGCTTGGAGAAATAGCTGTCACTACAACAACACAGTAACAAGTGGTGACTCCGAGCATGGAGCAGTAGGAAGCCATGCACTATCACATGGAACCTGCCCCTGCCCAAGAAAAGTCATCTGATTCGCCACCAGTGAACAACTGGACACATTTACATGGGGACAGGACCACAAAACTTGTGACTTGTGGCAATGACGTGTTTCAAACAAGAGCACTGATGTGAAAGATGAAGCCCATCAAGACACTAAAGAGATAAGCAACTACTTGCAAGGAATGACTAGGGACTAGATTTTCAATTTAAAAATTAAAAATGGAAGTTGCTGTAAGGATATTATTGGGACCGTTAATTTCAATATTGGATTTTACAGTAAATACAATTATTATACCAGAGCTGATAAAATGGCTCAGTGAACAAGGACCCTCTTCACCAACCCTGACAACCTGGGAGTTCAATCCCCAGAAACCATATGATAAGGAGAGAACAGACGCTAACAAGTTGTCCTCTACACACATACACTCACTCACTCTCTCCCTCTCTCTCTCTCTCTCTCTCACACACACACACACAAACACACACACTAAAGGTAATTTTAATTTTTTTAATTATTTGTTGACAGTTGTACTACAAAGCAACACAAGACAGTATCTGTATCTGAAGAAATATCTTGATATCAATAATTATCCTTGAAAGATTCAGCCAAAATAATGTATTCATGTTTGTGTACAGAAAGAACAGCACAAAAACAACAAAATATCCAAACACAAAGCAAAACATATGAGTCTAGCTATGGAACAGCTATGGAACTTCAGGAAGCTGTTTTTGCAAGTTCTAACCCCTTGGTTTTCCTTGTTAAAGAGTCTCTAATTGTTTTACTTGTGCCTATCAGACACATCATACTGCAGTGGTGTGTAAGTAGTCATTGTGTGGGACATTCATTCACAGGGAGACTGTTCACACATACAAAAGAAATGAAGAATCAAGCCTCAGAAAGACATGAGGACCCTGAAATCCTAGTGGAGTGAAAGCAACCTTTCTAAGACCTCAACTGCAACAAAATATTCAGCTCGCAAAGCTTCTTCAGTCGGAAACAGTACATACCATGGTGATCGTCAAATATAGTGTTAAAACAAGATTAAGCACTTATAAAAAGTAAGGAAAGTATTAATAAGTCAAAATTACATGAGAAATAAAAACCTGAAATATCAAATGATAACAAAATTCAGACTCATTGCTCATCCACTTACAGACATTACAATCAATGGAGAAAAGTTTCCCCAGGATCAGGAACGTGGTATGGATGCCTGGCTCTGGCCACTTCTCCTCAGCATAAGACTAGAAGTTAAAGCCTGAGCAAGTAGATCAGAAAAAACTAAATAATGAAAGCTATCTATATGGAAGAGGGAAGACGTTTGCAGGTAGCATGATATTATGCATAGAAATCACTATAGAACATTGGGAGAATAGAAATACACTTTATATATGTAAAGGAATCCACAAAGCCACAGGACATAAAATCAATACAGAGCCAGCTGTGTCTCATACTTTACATGATTCCATTTTAACAAAATAAGCAAGCCTATAAACAAAAAACCCTAGGTTAGTTGTTGATGTTATTTATATGCCAGCTAATAGATGGAGGATTTTTGCTGGGGTGTGGTAAAAAATGGCCTAAAATTAAGCTGTGGTGATGACACAACCACAAATAAACTAAACACAGTAAATTGTCTACTTTAAGTCAGTGTATTTCTATCAGATGTAAATAAAGCTCATTAAAAATGTTTAAAAAAAAAAAGTTAATAAAGGCAGGCTAGTGGGACAGGCCTACCTACAATACCAGCTCCACGGAGGATGAGGCTTACAAGTCCAAGGCCTGCTTGGGCTGGAGACGGAGTTCAAGCTAGTCAGGCCTACTTAATGAAATCTTGACTCAGAAAATAGAAAGAAATAAAAATTTCCTCTATATTTTCAGTGAATAATTATAAAATAGTTTAATTACATTTACAAGAAAATAAAAAAAGCAGCTAGGTGGGGCAGTGTATGCCTTTAACTTCAGCATTTGGTAGGCAGGAGTAGGTGTATCACTCTGAATTTGAGGCTAGCCTTGACTATATAAGCTAGCCTTTGACTATATAAGAAGAGAGTTTCAGTTAAACCAGGTTTACATAGTAAGACCCAGTCTTAAAACAAATAAAAATTATAAAGCAGTTAGGGAACAAATTTAACAAAGGAGGCGAAACCTTTATATACTGAAAGTATAAAATGGTGCTTTAAAAAAATTTAGATGCAGCTTAAATGAACAGAAAGATATTCCATGTTCTAAACTGTGAAGATTTAATACTGCTAAGATGACAATTATATCCAAGCAACCGTCTGAGTCAGGAAAATCCTCACAAACTGTAGTAGAGCTTTTAGTAAAAATAGAAAACATATCCTAAAACTCATATGAAATCTCAGTACAGACTGAATAGCCACAACAATCTGTAAGTGAGAGAAACGTGCCTCACATCCTAATTGTAAGACTAACTACAATAATCAAAACAGTACAGTTCTGGTATAATGACTTATGGATCAACAGAATAAATCAAAATATTCAGAAACACACCTATGTGTTCAATTGGTTTTAGAATGGGTGTCAGGACAATCCAACAAGAAAACAAAAATCAAGACAACTGGGCATATGTGTACACTCGTGACAATAGTAATAAAGATGTTTAAATAACGTGGAGAATGATTGAAGATGATGCTTGCCATCAACCTCTGATCTCCATGTGTGCCTGTGCACATGCTCGCACATGTGTGCACATGCACATAGACACACACATAATGATCTTGGTCCTTACTTTGTATCACACACAAAACTAACTTGAAATTAGTCAAACACCTAAAAGTAAAAGGCACGGAGCAAGGTAGGTGGAGAGGTGAAGAGGATCTAAGAGGAGATGGGGAATGGGAGGCGTGTGATCAGAATATACTGAATGAAATCAATGTTTTAATTAAATAAAGAAAAATTTTAAGAAGGTGAAGTTATAACAGTCTTAGAAGAAAACACATGAGAAAATCTGTATGGCATCAGATATGGCAATGATTTCTGATATATGAAACAAAATATGCCAGCAAAAATAATAGATAAACTGCATCTCGTCAAAATGTAAACTTTTATTTAAGACACTATTAAGACACTGTCAGGATAGAGGAGAAAAGGCCCAAAGAATAACAAAAACATTCGCAAGATATACATCAAATAAAGGATTAATACTAGAAGATATGAAAACACAACAAAAAACATCCAATCCAAAACCTGGCAAAGTTTGAATAACACTTCACCAACAAGATATATAAATAGCCAACAAACCAATGTAAAGATCACCACCACTAATCATTAGAGAAATGCAAACCTAAGCACAACGAGTTATCACTGCACACTCTATTTTTTAAATAATTAAATAAAGCTAAATCAAAACAACAAATGTTGGCAAGGATGTGGGAAAATCAGAATGTTTGCACATTGCTTGTAGGGCTACCTAGGGTTCTGCTGCCTTGAAAACACAGATGGTTCATCAAAGAAAGCTAAAAATAGGTTTACTGTAGGACCCAACAATTCTACTTCTAGATACCCAAACAACTCAAAGAAGAATTCAAACTACCTGCTCATCAGTGCTCACTACATTATTATTCAACAGCCAAAAGGTGGAAACAATCCAAATGTCTATCAACAAATTAATGCAGTAAGAAATGTAGAATAATACACACAGTAAAATTATCATCCAACCTTAAAATGAAAGAAAAATCTGATACATACTACAATATAGCTGAATCTTGAAAACATTTTAAGTAAAATAAGCCAGATATGCTATACTGTGTGGTTTAATTTTTATGAACTACTCAGAACAGGAAGCTGCATAGAGACTGAGAACAGAGTCCACCACCAGGAGCGAAGAGCAGGAGAAGCACAGCCACGGAGTGACCACTGGATTTCTGTTTGGATAATGACGCAGTTTTCGAGATAAGATCGCAATAATGGTTTTACACTGTCATAAATATAATGCTTCTGAAATGTACATTTAAAAATAGTTAGAGCAGAGCCCAGGCACTTGTAATCCCAGTGTTTACGAAGTAGAAGCAGGAGCACCAGGAACTCAACACCATCCTCAGCTGCACAGCAAGCCTGAGGTCTGCTTGTGCTGCCTGAGCCTCTGTCTCCATACATACCACCAACCATTTAAAAGGGGTGTATATACATTTTATAACTTTTAGATTCTTAAGATATCAAAGCCATTGAATTATAAATTTCAAATAGACTAACTTGTCATCTATAAACCAAACATCAATAAAACTTTTCAAAAAAAACAAAAACAAAAAAAAAACAAAAATGGGTTAAATGTTTAAAATAAAACTATAAACAAGTCTGTTAAGGCAAACTGGCCTACACAGACTTCTTGGAATTTCTGGTAATAAGGAACAAAGACTAAGATGTGTCTATAGATGGTTATATAGTTACCTTGCCATAATAAACGACTCTTGACAATAGGAAGAAAACCAACAAGAACGCAGCTGAGAGTTATAAAACCACTGGGCAATCCAATCACGATGTGTAGAGGAATTACAGAGACTCACTGTGATGTTACAGGTGAGAGTTATTATTATTATTATTATTATTATTATTATTACGTATTTTCCTCAATTACATTTCCAATGCTATCCCCAAAGTCCCCCATACCCCCCACTTCCCTACCCACCCATTCCCATTTTTTTGGCCCTGGTGTTCCCCTGTACAGGTGAGAGTTTTGAGACTCAGTAGTAGAGCTGTAAGGCAGACATGTCTATTACCTGAATGTTTCCTATCTCGCCACTACATTTGAAAAAACTGACTAGATTCAATTCACTTCTAAAAGCTTGTCAGCAATATTTAACAAAAATGTATTATACAAAATTTTTAAGTTTTTTTAATTTTATTTTATTTGTTATTCATTTTTTACACTCCATATTCCATTCCCCACCCCTCCCCATCCACCCTCCCACTGCTCCACATCCCACACCTCCCCACCCCCACCCAGCCCCACCTAAGCTCTAAACTCCCTGAGGCCTCCAGTCTTTAGAGGGTTAGGTGCATCATCTCTGAATGAACACAGACCTGGAAGTCCTCTACTGTATGTGTGTTGGGGGCCTCATATCAGCTGGTGTATGATGTCTGTTTGGTGGTCCAGTGTTGAAAGATCTCGGGAATCCAGATTAATTGAGACTGCTGATCCTCCTACAGAATCGCCCTTCTCCTCAGCTTCTTACAGCCTTTCCTAATTCCACAACAGGGGTCAGCTGCTTCTGTCCATTGGTAGAGTGTAAATAACTACATCCGACACTTCCAGCTGCTTGTTGGGTCCTTTGGAGGGCAGTCATGGTAGATCCCTTTTTGTGAGCGTTCCATAGGCTCAGTAGTAGTGTCAGGCCCTGGGACCTCCCCTTGAGCTGGATCCCACTTTGGGCCTGTCGCTGGACCTTCTTTTCCTCAGGCTCCTCTCCATTTCTATCCCAGTAATTCTTTCAGACAGAAACAATTATGGATCAGAGGTGTGACTGTGGGATGGCAACCCCATCTCTCACTTGATACTGTCTTCCTGCTGGAGGTGGGCTCTATAAATTCCTTCTCCCTATGAGTCCTGGAGTCTCTCACCTCCCAGGTCTCTGGTGCATTCTGGGGGTCCCTGAAAACTCCTATTTCCTGAGGTTGCCTGTTTATATTCTTTCTGCTGGCCCTCAGGGCTTCAATCCTTTTCCCTCATCCAATAGCAAGTCAGGTTCCCCTCTTCCCCCTCTCCTACCCCCACCCTGGACCCCCTCCCCACCCCATGTCCACTTTCCCTCCCAGGTCCCTCCCTCTCTCCCCACTTGTGATTGCTTTCTTTTCTCTCCCAAGTGTGATTGAGGCGTCCTCACTTGGGCACTTCAATTTGTTGAGCTTTTTTAATTCTGTGGAGTGTATATCTTATGTTTTCTGTATGGGCTTTTTCTTTTCTTTTCTTTTCTTTCTTTCTTTTTTTTTTGGGGGGGGGGCTAATATCCACTTATTAGTGACTACATACCATGCATGTTCTATTGGGTCTGAGTTACCTCACTCAGAATGATATTTTCTAGTTCCATCCATTTGCCTGCAAAAGTCAGGATGTCCTCGTTCTTAATAGCTGAGTAGTATTCCATTGTGTAAATGAACCACATTTTCTGTATCCATTCTTCTGTCATGGGACATCTAGGTCGTTTCCAGCTTCTGGCTATCACAAATAAGGCTGCTATGAACTTCGTGGAACACGTGCTCCTGTGGATGGGTGGGGCATCTTTTGGGTATATTCCCAAGAATGGTATACCTGGGTATTCAGGTAGATCTATTTCCAATTTTCTAAAGAACCTCCAGATTGATTTCCAGAGTGGTTGTACCAGTCTGCAATCCCACCAGCAATGGAGGAGTGTTCCTCTCTCTCCACATCCTCTCCAACATGTGTTGTCACCTGAAGTTTTGATCTTAGCCATTCTGATTGGTATAATGTGGAATCTCAGGGTTGTTTTGATTTGCATTTCTCTGATCACTAAGGACTTTGAACATTTCTTTAGGTGTTTCTCAGACATTTCAGATTCCTCAGTTGTGAATTCTCAGTTTAGTTCTATATCCCTTTTTTTTTTTTTTTTTTTTTTTGGATTGGGTTGTTCGGTTTTGTGGTGATTAACTTCTTGAGTTTTTATATATTTTGGATATTAGCCCTCTATCAAATGTGGGGCTAGTTAAAATTGGGAATCAGTAGGTTGCCGATTTGTCTTATCAACTATATTCTTTGCCTTACAGAAGCTTTCCAGTTTTATGAGGTCCCATTTGTCATTTCTTGATCTTAAAGCATGAGCCATTTGGGTTCTGTTTAGGAAATTTCCTCCTGTGCTCTTTCTCTTCTATAAGATTCTGTGTATCTGGTTTTATGTTGAGGTCCTTGATCCACTTGGACTTGAACTTCGTACAAGGTGACAAATATGGGTCTATTTTCATTCTTCTGCATACAGTCAGTTAGACCAGCACCATTTATTGAAGATGCTTTCTTTTTTCCATTGTATATTTTTGGCGTCTTTGTCAAAGATCAAGTGACGGTAAATGTGTGGTTTCATTTCTGGGTCTTCAACTCTATTTCATTGATCAACATATCCATCTCTGTACCAATACCAAGCAGTTTTTATCACTATTGTTCTGTAGTTAAAGCTTGAGGTCAGGGATGGTGATTTCCCCCAGCTGTTCTTTTATTGTTAAGAATTGTTTTCACTATTCTAGGTTTTCAGATGGATTTGTAAATTTCCATGTCTTTGAGGAATTGTGTTGGGCTTTTGATGGAGATTGCATTGAATCTGTAGACTGTCTTTGGTAGGATGGCCATTTTTACTATGTTAATTCTCCCAATCCATGAGCATGGGAGATCTCTCCATTTTCTGAGATCTTCTTCAGTTTCTTTCTTGAGAGACTTGAAGTTATTGTCATACAGGTCTTTCACATGTTTGGTTAGCGTTACCCCAAGATATTTTATATTATTTGTGGCTATTGTGAAGGGAACTGTTTCCCTAAAAGTTTGTCAGCAATATTTAACAAAAATGTTTTATACAAATTTTTTAAGTTTTTATTCAAAAAATATTATACTATTTTTTTAAAGTTTATTTTTAAGACTATGAGAATATTTACTAAAAATCTCACTTCGGGAACTCTATGTGATTAGGATGACTGGATATTAGTGACAACTTATAAAAATACCCTTAATGATCATTTAAAAAAAACTGAAAAGGAATTACTAATCACTACACCATCAAAGGGATTCACTGAGTTTTTTTACTGTTAGATAAGTTAATGTTTTCCTGACTCAATACTGTATTTGATAACATGTCAGCTAATGATGGCAATACCTTGACTTCTTTGGTGCTGTCAAGTAAATACCTTCACTATGGCAAATGCTTTCTGAAGGCTTTTCATTGCTCCCTCCCCTCTAATTCTCAAGGATGCATCAGGCAGATATGGTGAGGCCTACTTTACTTGCCAGACTTATGTGAACCAGTGTGAAAAAACTGCCTTAGGCTAGGGAACAAATAATTTAAACCTTAATTCAGATGCCTCCAGGAATTAACACACAGTTTACTGGGCATTGGAACAAGTTTTCTATATGCTAAAGCAGTTGTGTAAAGCAAAGCAAATGCAGAAAAAGGAAGTCTTGAGAGGAATTCTGACAGTCCCTGCTCTGGCTGGAGTCAGTGTGCTGTGTACATGCAGGACCAGAGTTGTAGGCAATTGTGAGCCACCATGTAGGTGCTGAGAATTGAACGTGGGTCCTCAGGAAAAGTAGCCAGTGCTCTTAACCACTAAGCCATGTCTCCAGCGTCTCATTTTTTTCTCTCTGATCCTTTCTAGTATACGTTTTATCTTATAGCTGCTGATGTTGTCAGTGGAGTGCTAGAAATTAAAGATAATACAAAAAACAAAAAACAAAAAAAAACAAAACCCAGAAAGAGAATAATCCATGCTAAGGGAAATAAATGATTCTGAAACGTATCACAACCTTATTACAACTGGCTGCCTTTTCCAGAGGACCTGGGTTTGATTCCCGGCATCCAAATAGTGGTTCACAATCATTTGTTTAAAGAATAAAGTTACAAGTTTCTGAGATATTTGGCAACGATGGTACTTAAAACCATTATTTTGTTCATCTTTCAGAGTAGACACTTTTAAATGTGTGTGATAAATAACTGAGTTACTGAAAAAGCCTCCAAACAGTCCTTATGCGTGTCTAGTTTTGTCACTAGAAGAAGCAGATAACAAAGACCAGCACACGTACAACAATGCAGCAGGGGACGCTGAGTGCATAAAGCACAAGCTGCGCAAGCGTAAGAACGGAAGCTCCAATCCCCAACATCCACACAGCGCTGTGCGTGGTAGCAACACTGTCACCTCAGTGTTCCTACAGCAAGATGAGGAACAGAGACAGGGGAATCACCAGCAAGCTAGCCTGGATTGCACAGCAACTAACAGAAAGAGACCCTGTCTCAAACAAGATGGTGGGCAAAGACCAGCCCTTGAGGCTGCCCCCTGACCTCCACATGTGCACTGTACATCACAAATACATCATACCCACAAGATATGCTAAATAAAGTGGACAACCATGAAAATTAAATACACAACGAAACTCCTAAAAGACCAGAGGGAGGAATCCCGATATGGAGGCTAATTTAAGGTGTCAAGTTGACTGGGAGATGCAGAATTAGTAATGCATGTCTCTGAGAGTTTCCTGGAAGACTAGGGTGGGGGTCAGCACACTGAGTGGGGATGACAAGCCCTGAATGTGGGAAGGAACCATGCAGTTGGCTCGGCACTCAGATAAAAACAAAATGTGGGAAAGGGGCAATAGCTGCCTTGTAATCTCGTGCATTCTCTCGTGCTGTCTCAGTCTATCACTCTAACTTTCAGAATAAACTTTTTTTTTCTGTTGCTGCCACCACCATCATTCTAGGACATCATATTTCAGATCCCTTGATCTTGAATCTGTAATTTAGACAAACCTCACCTCCCACTCTGACCCATATGACTCTTGGGCCTTTAGCCTTGACTCAGGACTGTCTCATCAGCATCCTTTATTCTGAAGCTTTGAAGCTCAGAGACAGTAGCATGACTGTTGCCTAAACCATCAAGCCTGCAGGCAGCCATCACAGAATTCTTCAGCCTCTACACTATATGATTACTTGAGCCAACTGAACAAATCCAGACACTGACACAGATAAGGCAATGAGACAGACAGAAATCCAGACACTGACACAGAAAAGACAAAGATAGACAGACAGACACACACCCCACATACCCACACCACACACACACATCTCTACCTTGTGAAACAATCTAATAGTACACGCCATTTCTGTTTCTCTAGCAACTCTGACCAATACAACCAAGAAGCAGAAATAAATGTCTAATCAAAAGTTTAAAATATGAAATAGACCCCAAATATCAGTAGATGCTCCAGAAGCATAAAGAAAAGACAGATGGCTCAGAAGTCAAGAACACTGGCTGCTTTTCCAGAAGACCCAGGTTTGATTCCTAGCACCAATATGGCAGCTCACAACCATCTGGAACTGGAGTTCCAGGATAATGCCCTCTTCTGGCCTCCACTGCACCAGGCATGTGGAATACAGACAAATATTCAAGGAAAACATGCATACACTTAAAATAATAAAAATATAATTTTTTAAAAAAATTAAAGGAGCTGGAGAGGTGGCTCAGTGGTTAAGAGTGCTGATTGTTCCCCCATGGGACCAAGGTGCGATCTCATCACCTACATGATGGCTCATAACTGTCTGTAGTTCCAGCTCCAGGGGATTCCACACCTTCTGGCCTCTGAAGACACCAGGCACACATGTGGGACACAGATATACATGCAAGCAAAACATTACGATAAACTTTTAAAATTTGTTTTTTAATTTAAAGCATATTGGTCCTGGCACAACCCTTAAAATCAAAGAAATGAGTTAATGCTGGTGGGCTAAGGAGAGAGATGGAATCAGTGTCCCCCAGAAAGACAGGCCTAAGACACTTTCTTCATTTAATGGAATAACGTAAATTCTGATCCTCAACACCTAGAACAGGGCCAGCAGTGCCATAAAAGATGAACAAATCTGGTTTTGCAGGCATGGTGATACACCTTCATAATTCTGTCCTTCAGAAGACTGAGATAGGGAAATCAGGAGTTCAAGGCCAGCCCAGTATCTATAACAACACCCTATATCAAAAATAAAGCAAATCTGATAATCCAATAAAAGATCCTTAGAGTTCTAAGACTTATAAGCACCCTATGGCTAAGGAAATGCCTAAGCAAAGACTAGAACTCAATGACAAGTGCCCACTTAGGATGTGTAGGCCCTGGATTCCACTCTCAGTACCACCAAAAATAAGTAGTGGAAAGGAAGAAAAATTGAAGTGGAAACTTACAGGTTCTTTGGAAAGTCGGTTGAACGGTGTTTTGCTGGGGCAAACATGTGAAGGGAAGTTTAGTTAAAGTAGACACAGGTGTGAAAGGCTAAGGCACACTCCTGAAGGAACATTTCGCTGAAGCAGACACAGGAGAAAGGGTGTTCTGCTAAAGCAAACACGTGAAAGGACACGTGATGAAGTAATCTTCACTAGCGACACACCTTACATTGCTTAGTTGAGCTCTATTTGTTGGGACTCCATAAAGAGAAACACACCAAAAAACTTGTGGTGTGTTGTGGTTTCTTACCACTTCCATGGACTCGGGCTGATTGGCAAAGTGATGTCAGCTGAGATAGACGCACATAGTGAGGCAAGACCCGTGAAGGATACATTATGTTTGAGGGAAATTTAAAAACAACTCAAAGAACAGTGATGGGAGCTTGATTGGCTGGGCTGGGCTTGGCTAGCTGTGTAATGATTGTTGGTCCCCCATCTTCCATGATCTTTTCACTGAGACACAGCCAAGAACTTCTCCTGGCATTCCTGTTGGGCCTGGTCTCTCCTGCTGATTCATGTTTGCTATCCCACTTGTAACAGGAAGGGCAGGGCCACCTCTATATAAACACCTAAAGAGGGAGGAGTGCACACAGCCACAAAAGCATCTCCTGCTGAGGACCTAATTGAGGACTGCCTGAGAGACCAAGGATTACTGGTGCAGACAATACCAGCCAACCGAAGAACTGCTCTTTAGAAGAGATGCTTTCTTGGGACCAATGGGGCTCAGGTGGAGGGTATTAAGGGAGCTTGCAGTAATGCTCAGATGAGCTTGCTGTGGCTTTTCTCACCTGCTCCTGGAGTCTGTGTCCTCGACTCTGCGCCACCACCTCCAACCGCCAAGGGCAGGTAGGGTCGGGCTACAAGTAGTCCAAAGCACAGGCAGCATCAACTCTACCAAACTGGACTGCTGGTATATCCATGAAATGTTTACAAGTGGTTTGAGCTGTCACTGCTGACCTGTGAACTGAACCGCTGATGTCCTGACAACTCAGGATTTGCTCCAAAGAACCAAGCCTAAACAAGTCCACTTCCCCTGTCCTTTCTTTCCCACTGCCTCTGGTAGGTGGTGGGTTAGAAGGGAGGTCAAAGCATTTAAAAACTGTCATTAAAAATAAACTTTGAAGCAGAGCAGTGGTGGTGAACACCTTTAATCCCAGCACTTGGGAGGCAGAGGCAGGTGGATTTCTGAGTTCGAGGCCAGCCTGGTCTACAGAGTGGGTTCCAGGACAGCCAGGGCTATACAGAGAAACCCTGTCTCAAAAAACCAAAAAATTAATAATAATAATAATAATTATTATTATTATATATGTGTGTGTGTGTATATATATATATATATATATGTATATATATATATATATACACACACACATACATACATACTTTGAAAAATTGAAGTTACAAAAAACTAATTCTTATAAATTCAGGGGATCTTGTTTACCACTAGTTTGCTTGCTACTTTAAGGCCTGATTCTCTGCAAGTCATATGCCATCCATGGCAGTCACTTTCCTCTTGTCTAACACTCAGTCCGGAGTAAGTATAAAACTCATTTTCTATCATTTGAAACAATGACATAAAAGTGCTTGAGAGTGCCTGGGAAGGGGGTGTCTTACCTGAAGAGAAAAAAAACAAGGACTAATCCCTTTCCCTTTCCCAAAGTCCCTCTCTTTCTACTTAAGATGCTGCTATAATGATGCACTGTTTTATGCCAAATAGCTAGCTGTCTTGTGCCAAATAGCAGGACAATCAAGAGATTTCAGAGACCTTCTAAATCCACCACTGGCATTGCTGAGCCAGAAACTGACATGGGATTGCCCTAAGGACTTCGTGGTTAGTAAGGAATGTCCAGTGTTTGAAGCCACTGTCAATTGGACTCTTTGGACTTACAAACAAACACATCCAACTACAAATACTAAAAACAAACTCAAAATGTGTCTCACCTGTGACAGATAAGGTATGGAAGCTCTGGGAACTTTATTATTAGTCAAAACTTTGTGTCCATATTTCTAAACAAACTACACATGTTTGGACATTTTTCTAATTTCTTCTCACTTAGGACTCATAATTTTCAAATTCAGTCCTTACTTAACAAATTCAGTATTTTATATTCATTTCTCTTACAAAGTTTGTTAAAGTTCAAAAGCATAAGCAAAACCCCAACTCCAACTCTCCTTCTAAAGGACTATAACTCAACACAAGTAATTCTTAAACAAGACAACGTAACAATGGTAGTAACAGTGATCAGGACCTAAGAGGATGCCCACTGAACAGAAAGTCAGAGGTCATTCTGCAAGGGAAAAAGTTCATAGAGACTCCGTGAGAAGAGAATTCTACTTCTCTTACTGAAAACACATAAATCCCAAGTTTTTGGAAGAGCTTAGCCACTAAGACACAGTTTAAGGGGTAGGAATGCTGCTGTGTGACAGGAAATAGAGGAAGGAGAGCAAACAGGGGACAGAGGGAGACAGGGAAATAGGAGAAGATGGGTGGAATCCACTTTATAAAAACCTTAGAGCTTGGCTTTACAGCAAGCCTGTTGTCTGTACCTCCTAAAACAGCTGACCAGAGTTAACACCATGAGGTAGGGAGGTAGATAGATGCCAAGTGGGGTAAGGAGCAGGGGCAAAGACTCCAGTGGCCACATTGCAATGTTATTCTTTCATTCTATTCTTTACAAGAGCTGGGATCCAGGAGTAGACACCCTGCCAATGTTATCCCAATCAGTTTCTGTTTCTCCCAATTGTAAGAAACAGTAGGAGTTACAAGCAGGAGTCTCGGGAGATGCACAGGAAATTGCAATTGACCTTACATGTACAACATCCATGTGCAAGTTTCAACTGACTGACACCTAGAAAGAGAAAATGCCAAACAAAGGGGAAGGAAAACAGCATCTGGAAAATATGTTGAATTAATTCAAAAGATAGTGACAATATATACAAAAATAAACACAGAAAATATATTTAAATGATAAAATGTATATCCACATAAATTTGTACTTCCAATAAATGTAAAGAGCTTGCATGCACCAGTTAAGATAAGTAAAACTAACTTTTGAGATAAGAGCTATACTCAAGCTGTGTGGGCTGAGCCCAGGGCACTTCTTTCTAACTATCCCTAGGCCTAGGCCTGGAATCTTCTAGCCTCTGTACAAACTAATCTTCTCCAAGCCCAGACCTTGAAGGCTTCAGCTTCCAGCCTCCACCTGCCAACCTAGGCCTAGAATGATTTCAACCTGAAACTTAACTGTTGAATACCCTCACCCTTTCCAGTTCTTTCTGAACTCTAGTTGGCTGGTTGAACTCCGCTGTTCTGGCTCAATTTCCTCTCCAAGCTGACTGATTCAATCTGGCTTCTCTAGGCTTCTCACTGAATTGCTCGGCTTGGCCTCAAACTAACTCTGGTAATCTGTTCTAATCTTCTGGCTCCTTCTTATTCTCTAGCTTCAAAGGCCTCTGCTGGCCTGCACTGAACTCATGAACAAAGTCAACTCCACTGCACTGCACTAAACTTATAACCTCCCAACTAACAGAACAGCTTCACGGCACTGCCTCTTAACTCCCTGCACTGCTCTTAACTAGCTTTTCTTTCCAGTGCTGTTCTGGTGAGAGTTGGGCATATCCTATCTCTGACCCATTCTAGCAAATCTTTCTCTGACTCATCATTTTGTCTGCCCCTCAATTAAATGTCCTTTTCAGACATGGCTGCTTCTTTCTACAAACTAGCCTTACCTTCAGTGTTAGGGATTATAAAGGTATGTACTAAGGGGCATGTCTGTATTTCAGCCAGGGCAGCCATATTGCTAGATTAAGATTCCTCTACAAAAATATAAATATTTCATACTCAGGAACAAAAATCTAGTTATATGTTGTTTCTAAAAGCCATTTATATTCTCTAAAGCACTATATATAGATAGATATAGATAGATAGATAGATAGATATAGATATGAAAGGGTTTTTTTTAATGAATAATAACCAAATAAAGATATATTATTTACATTTAAATAAAGATAAAAGAGTAAGTTTAAGGCAAAAAGCCCTACTGTACATGATTACTGTCTTAGTCAGAGTTTCTATTCCTGCACAAACATCATGACCAAGAAGCAAGTTGGGGAGGAAAGAATTTATTCGGCTTACACTTCCATGCTGCTGTTCATCACCAAAGGAAGTCAGGACTGGAACTCAAGCAGGTCAGGGAGCAGAAGCTGATTCAGAGGCCATGGAGGGATGTTCTTTACTGGCTTGCCTCCTCTGGCTTGCTCAGCCTGCTCTCTTCTAGAACCAAGACTATCAGCCCAGGGATGGCACCACTCACAAAGGGCCTTTTCCCCCCTTGATCACTAATTGAGAAAATGCCTTACAGCTGGATTTCATGGAGGCATTTCCCCAACTGAAGCTCCTTTCTCTGTGATAACTGCAGCCTGTATCAATTTGACACAAAACTAGCCAGTATAATTACTAAATAAAAAGTTCAATGCACCAGAAAAATAATAATTCTACTCTTCATGAATCTAATTAATCTTGCCTCAAAATGTATAATGAACAAAAATTTACAAGCATTACACAGAAAACTGGCAAATATTCTATAAAGGTGTAATTTTAATATAAATTATTCAGTAATTGAGAGGTAAAGTAATCAAAAACTTGAGAAATCTGAGCAACAAGCTGGATCTAGAAGATATGATATTTTGAAAACCATAAGGAATGTGCAAATATTACATAAATGGTAGTGTGGTACAAGGTAGAAAATTTTAAATTAATGACTTTTAAACAATATAAATAAAAACACTCATAAGCCAAAAGAGAAAATAGAAATAGAAAATACTTAAAAGTGGAACAAAAGTTAACAAAAAACAAAAAGCCAACATGTGAGAGGTAACTGAGATGGTATTTAGAAAGCCAAAGTCAGGGCTGGAGAGATGGATAGCTCAGTGTTACTAGAAACCACGTACAAGCTCAATCCATGCTCCCACTGACTTGAAAAGCAAGGAAGCTACTCTTGTAGTGGGTTGCTGCTGACATACAGCTAAGAAAGAGGTACACAGAAAGCTTCTGTGGAAACGCCTATGTCACCCAACCCACCCACCCCCAAAAAGTGCCAGCCTTAAAAGGAAGACATCAAAGAGAAGTATAAAAACTAAGATGGGGATGTTGGGGTGTAGCTCTCCACAACTGACGACTTCTAGTTGGGGTGCAGGTGGAGAAGGACTCAGTTTTCCTTAGGGCGTTGGCCACTGGGAGTTTGACCATACTCCAGTGAGTATATAGACAGCACAAAATAGTCTTGGTTTTTGCTTTTGCTGGAGGAAGTCAGAGGGGAACAAACATGGAAGGATTGAGAAGTGAGTGTCATCAGGGTACATGATGTGAAATTCTCAAATAAAATATTGAGAATTTCCCCCAACTTGTCAAATAACCAAGAAGTAATAGAAAACTAGAATAACCTTATATCAAATAAAGATACTGAATCTAATTTACAGTATTCCCCCCCCAAAAAATTTAAGGATGAGACCGGTTTAGCACTGTATTCTTTCAAACTTCCCAGTATTTGGTTTTGTTTTTTGTTTTTTGTTTTTTTTTTTCAGACAGGGTCTCACTATGTAGCCCTGGCTGTCCTGGAACTCACTATGTGGACTAGGCTGGCCTCGAACTCACAGAGATCAGTTTGCCACTGCCTTCCAAGTTCTGGGACTAAATTCTGTACCACTAAGCCTGGCTTCGCAGTACTTTTGAGAAACGATAGCAACATAACTTAGATAAATGTGTCCTATTTTATTTCTGTGGTTTTCCAAAACCAATGGCAAAAGTGAGACAATTCTGTTGAAACATGTATTTAATTCTTTATTCAAATAAATATGTTATTACCATATATAGCCAAGGTCTCAAGTGGTAACAGTTTCCAGGGAGACAGATGCTAGACAGCCACTTATAAAGTAGGAAAATAAAATAGAGCTTCAACACGTGACAGCACCTCCTTTGTTTTACCTTGCCTAGGGAGTTAACATTTCCAAGCACTCCCTTCAGTTTCACAACCACATCTCTTCAGAAGAAGAGTGAAGAGAGGTGTGGTTTTCAGAACTAGCTGCTGAGAGCTCCTAGAGCAGCCCAGAGCATCCAGACTTGTCCACCTTGCTGCTGAGACCTGTGGCAGGTTCCTGACCTGCACTGAGCTAGAAGTTTTCCTCCAAGGCAAGATACCACTTATAAACCAGATTCAAGATGAGTGAAAAGTATGCTTTATTTTACAAAGTGGGAGATGGGTAATTGTCAAATGGAAGTAGAAAAAGAGAAGTCAACTGACTTCAGAGCATTCTCAAGCAGAGGGGTTTCTTAAACAAGCACTTAAGGAAGTAGAAGATTATAAAACTCTGTGTACCCACACAGACCCTTAGAAGCCTTCACCATCACGGGTAAAAATACCTCACTGTGAAGATACTACACTAGATTATTCCCTGACCTGTGTAGACTTTCTAAGATGAGATTGCCAGTTCTCATCCTAACTGAATTTTTAAACTGACTCAGATACAAATGAATGGCAGTATCTTAGAAACGGACTCCATTCAAGGGTTTTGTTTCCCAGTAAGAACATCTGTAGTATATAAGACATTATTTTGCAGGGAAGAGAACAGTTTTCTTGGCCTAACCCTCCTTTTCTCACTCTAAGGAAAAGGGGACCAAGCACACTCAGGTGCCACCTATCTAAGTTGTGCCTGTGACTTGTTAGCAGTCCAGGCCTGTTAAAAACACAGCCTAGATGCTCAGTCACACTTACTGCTTCTCTCCACTTCCAGACCTCCATCTCTGCCAATACCATGGCCTGGATGAGGCTGGAGAACACTGAGTGTAGATGAAAATGGAGACCATACCGAACTATGGAAGGAAAGTCGGCCTCATGTTCTCTCAAACCTTTTAAATGCTACAATTTTTCTAAGTAATTTTAATCAATCGAATTCTTTCCCACCGGTTTATCTGTTTCACCCAGAATCAGATGGAGATGCGTACATTCCATGCCCTAACCTTCAGCCTTCCTTTTGGAAGCCCAAGAAACACCAAAGTCCCTCAGATCACAGCTCAAGTACATTATCAGGCTGAATTCCCAAAGCTATCAGCCAGGCAAAGAACCCTAACCTTGACCCAACCTCTATGACCCCAAGAAAAGGCCCTTCTCTTGGTCCTGACAATCCAGAAGAAACACGACCCTCAGAAGTCGTCTGGGGGGCTCCTGAAGGCAGCCCAAAGCCTCCAGGCTCGCCTGCCTCTCTCCTGAGACCTATGGCATGTTTCTGGCCTGCAATAAAGACCAGAGCAAAAGTAGGTGAGTCCTGGAGGGTCTGAGCACCTGGCAATGATTAAGATTCCATGTGTCTGAGTGAATACACACACGCCATTCAGGCTAAAATGTTTGCAAGTACCTCTGCAGAGACAACTGAATGAAGACAAAGCCCGAAGCAAAGCAGAGGAGGAGGACCAGTGTGAGCCATGCCCAGACTCCACTCCCTAACTTACCTGCTAGCCCTAAGAACTCTCGAGAACAAAACCCTGGGCAGTGCACGCTTCTTTTTAAAGGGGCTATGAGGGGGCTGGAGCAGTTCCATTACAGCACCCACCTCTGTAACTCTAGTTCCAGAGGATCCAACACCCTCTTCTAGCCTCCACAGAAAATTCACATGGCGCACATAAATGCAGGCAGAACAACCATATGTGTAAAATTAAATAGGGGGAAAGATGGGAGAGAGTACCTGGCAACTAGAATACTCAGGAAAATGACTTCTGAGTAAGGGGAGGAACTCACGGCAGGAACTCAAGGCAGGATCCACTTGCTTTTCTATACAACCCAGGACCACCTGCCTAGGGGTGGAGCCACTCACAGTGCAGCAGGGCCTTCCCACAGCCATCATTAATCAAGAAATAACTCCACAGACCTGCCTACAGGCAAATCTGATGGAAGTATTTCCCCTCCTCCTAGATGACTCTAACTGTATCCAATCCCCCCCCATCTCTCTCTCTCTCTCTCACACACACACACACACATATACAACCTTTATTAAATTTACTTTAAACAGACCTCCTAAACACACCATCTAGTTATCACTAACAACTGATATGCTGGAATTTGTGCTGCAGATATGACATGATCCTAGTGTGACTCACATTAAAATAGGTATGTCATAACCCAAGGGTCACACTGCTGCCAACGAAGCACTATAGCAATTATTATAGTGTTATAAGCAATCAGAGGAAGGATAAGTCAACAACAACAAAAAATTGGTAAGGCTGTGAAAGGCAACATTTCAATGACTATATGCAATTTTCAAATTCAAATTTAATCATAGATATTTTTAATACATTCCACTCTCTCTTCTACATAGTAACACTAGCCCTGAATCTCTAAATTAAAAGTATATTATCATAGCAAGCATCTCTGACAAGTGATCAGGAAAAGACAAAAAGTAATTCCAAACTTTCCTGGAGCACTAATAATTTCTAATGAAAATGTCTCACTAAGTAGTAAACCACAAAGCCCAGTGCAGTGAAAACTGCCTGTGATCTCACAGAACCCAGATTCTCTTTCTAATTAAGATTCTAATTTGTGTATGTGTTGCACATGCATGTGCCTATGTGACACATATGTGCCTATACAAGTCTGTGTGCAGGCATGGAAAGGTCAGAGATCTACATTAGATGTTTTCCTAAGCCACTCTCCACCTTTAGGGATTTGGTTTTAAGGGTTTTTTTTTTTTCATTTTTCTTTTATTTCTGAGATTATATTATAATTACGTCATTTCTCCCTTCCCTTTCCTTCCTCCAAACCCTCCCACAGTTTTCTGATACAGTGCTTCTCACTGACACTGGGACTCATCAGTTAGGCCAGCATAACTAGCCAGCAAACGCTAGAGGCCCTCCTGTGCTCTTACCTTCTGCTGCTCTGATAGATAAAACAATGACAAAACCGATGTAAGGGCGAAGGGATTCATTTTACCTTACAGCTGACAGTCCTGCTCACAGTCCATTACTGCAGGAAGGTGAAACAGGAACTGAAGCAGAGGCCACAGAGGGATGCCTTACTGGCTGGCTTTCCAGACTCAAAATGGTTAGTGTTCTTATATCTCCCAGGACCACCTGGGAGGCAGCACTGCTAGGCTAGGTGGGCTAGGCCTCCCCATATCAATCATTAATCAAGAAAACGCCCCACAGACTTGCCTGCAGCACAGTCTGGTAGAGGCACTGTTTTCAATTGAGGTTCCCTCTTCCCAAATGAACCCAACTGTGGCAGGCTGACAAAAAAACAAAAACAAAACAAAACAACAAACAAACAAACAAACAAAAAACCCTAACCAGCACGGCCTGACCCCACCCCACCCCATTCTTTTATTCCTGAGTTCTAGAGTGTGCAAATACACACATGCCTGGCTCTTAAATGGCTGCTGGGTATCCAGACTCAAGTCCTCTTATTTGCATAGCAAGCATTTTAATGAATAAACCGTCTCACCATCTCACCATATTCTAAATTTGTTAAAACATCTTACTCTTCCTTCACACAGCTCAGACACCTGAACAATCGCATCCCCACCAGCATCATGACTGCCTCCCTCACGGATACAGACTTAACTCTGGCTTCTGAGACCACTGCAGAAGCCTTTTTCTCTCTGCAAAGGAATTCTCTCTCCTTCCCCACTAACTCGGGAGCATTCTGCTCCAGTGCCATCCACAGCCTTTGGGATGTGATCAAGAAGTTCACACTGCCCTAGATTCACAGAGCCTGGATATTTGCTGAGTCACTCAACCAAAAGGCTCAAACATCGAGGTTCTTGATAAGTCAGTAAAAAGTAAAACTTTTCTTACTTTTAACCAATTTGCATTGGATTTTCCATTACTTAAAACCCAAAACACCATTTACATCACTCGTGTGATTCCTTTGTCTGTACTGTTCTGTTCGAGTTCAGTTGCTGATGTTCAATTCCATAAAATGAACATTGCATATGTGCCTTGTGTAACTTAGAAGTAGCTATGTAAATGTTTAAAAACATATATAAAGGATTTAACCTACATAGCTTTTCCCAAAATAAACTACTCTCCTAAATTAGATAAAAGATACCTACGTTGCCATCTATAAGATTTAAGGCAAGTATCAGGCCCTAACACACTCCCCTCCCTATAGTACCCTGCCAATGTAATTATAGCATAATTTTAGTCAGGTCATTACTCAATGCCACCATTATTATAACCATGTAAATTAGTTACTTTCCTTTCCTACACAATTTTCTCTTAAGAGCCCTTTTTCGAGCTGCTTCATTTTCTAACCCACTTTAAACTCTCTCCCAGATGTCCCACGTTTGAGGCCTGCACTACTCTATGCTTGGTGTCACTCAGCCACCAAAGCCTGATTGACTGAGGATGAGCAGCCTGTCTTAAGAGAGAGCTCTAGCCTTCCCATCTGAGAACAGCCTTAGCTGGCCTCTTGTCTCAGCTGGGCCCACATGTTAACTTGCAGAGCATTCTGAAGACACCAACTTCTACAACTACTCAAAGTGTATTAACTTCTGCCAATTAACCTGGGCAGGTCCTCGGCTTTCTTAGACCCTCTGCTAACTTAGACCCCAGTGTCCGCAGGCTCTGAGGTTGGTGTCACTCACGTATTCACTTCACAAAGGAAACTGCTTAAACTCTCCTTTCCTGCTCTTCTCATTTCAGGACATTTATGACTGCTAAAAAATCTTTATTGTAGTTTTAGTAGGACTGCAGTGAAAACAAAACTCTATTTATATGTTTAATTCATCAATACTAACCTCTAAAGTTTGTTCTGTCTATAGTCAATATAAGGTTAAATATGGACTTAATGAAAGAAAGCACTAATTGACAAATTAGACTATTTGCATTTTACCCTGTTCCTTACTTTTTCTTTACCTCATTCTACTAAGTACCTATTTATAGACTGTCTACTGCTATTAAAGGAAATCATAAACCATCAATTAAGAAACCGTCCTTACTTGCCCATTAAAAAGTTTGTCTGCTTTTTTTTTAAAGAAAAAAACACTTTTGAAAAAAGCAGAGTAAATAAAAGAAGAAACAAGTCCCTGCTATAAGTCTGAAGCAGATTAGACAGACAGACAGACAGACAGCTGCTGGCCTTGAGTATAACAAGCATGATGGCACAGGAGTGGGGAAGTTAAAAAACACTGGCCAGAATGTAACAACTCAGACTAACCAGACACCCCTTGATTAGCAACCATTTTCTTTTTAGCTAAATAACAGCTGAGTGTGGTACAAAAGGTCTGTGGGGCCGACACACACTGCGCTATACTTTAGCCATATCAACTGTCCCATGACGGCATGGTTAAAGGTCACAGGATAGATATCAAAAAGACTGTTACACTCTATAAATTTTTGAGAGGATTTCTTTTAGACCAGGGGGTGACTAGGGGAGCTTGGCGTGGTAGCCCAGGCCTGTGATTCCAAAAGCTGGGAGAGAAAGAAAAGGACTTGAGCTCAAAACCTGATTAGTGTTTTTAATAAAGCTCTACCTCAAAAAAAAAAGTGTATGAATGCGTATATAGTTAAGCCTGCTTAATGGCTGACATCTACAATAGTGGTGCCATTCGACTTTATCCTCTAGTGACATCTTAGGCATCTTACGTTTGTATAAATACACTCTATGATGTTCATACCACAAAATCACTCAATAAAACCTTTCTCAAGCCATACTCCTATTCTAAAGAGAGGCATGTACTAGGTAAATAGCCATCCCCTCTTCCTGAACAATTCACACGAAGGCCAGTAGGCATGGCAGAACAAAGAAAAGCAAAAGAAGTCACGTGGAGGCTGACAGCTTAGCTCAAGCACAGGACAGCCACCAAAGGGCTTCTGGCACTGGGAGTGTCAGAGCCTGGGGAACACAAAGAGCATCCTTGGGTGAGAAGAAAGCCTGGGATGAAGAGAAGCCTGGTGTGGTGTTCAGACAGAACAAGGTGAAGAGCATGGCTCTAGGGATGAGAAGAGCAGCAAGCCAGCATCCTCAACAGATTATCTGGATGAGGGAGGGAGTGGAGGACTGATGAGAGATCTCCTAAGTAAATAAATGGGGCTGAAGAGATGGCTCAGCACTGAGAAGCACCTACTGCTCAAGCAGAGGGCCTGAGATCAGTTTCCAGCACCCACATCAAGCTCTCAAAACTGCCTTTGACTCCAGCTCCTGGGGGACCCAAAGCTTCTGCCTCCTAAACAGTCCGTACACTCACCTGAGTTCACCTACCTACCACCCCGCCTCTCTCAAGTATGTGAAAGATAAAAGGATCCATTCTTCTCACTGACTACTGGGAAGGAGATTTACAATATGGAAAAACAAGAAAAAAAAAAAAAAAAAGAAACATAAAATAAGCCCTGTAGCATTAGACTAAAATTAGGGATATTGGTGCAAACTCATGATCTTTCCTATAAAATAAAGACAGAAACAAGTATCTACCAAAATACATGCAGATTTGAAATACAGGTGTCAATACATACATGAAATGGGGAGATGGCTGGACAGGGCAAAGTACGGATGGACTAATGGAGGGGAGCACTGTCCACTAAAAGAGAAGCAGTGAGCTCCCACGGAGCGAGACCTCACCCTGTCTTACAGAGTGACTCCTTCTCCTAAAAGGTGCCAGCAGTCCTTAGAAGCTTGCTGGTTCCAAGGCAGGGACAAGGAAGGAACAGGACAAGCCTCAGCCACCTTGTTATATGAAAAAGCAAGAAAATGTCAAAGGGACAATTTAAAGGAGCTCCTAATGACTAAATCTGGGTCAGGCTAAGCTATTGAAGATCCCATGACAACATTCCAACCACTGAAGGTGGCATATACAATTCATATATTGTAGGCCCTTGCCTACTTCTCTCATCATGTTTTCACTTTTTTTAATTTGAAACATTTTCAAAGAGAAAAACTGAAGATAGGGGACAATTTGTTCCTTCCTGAAGCACTTGGGTAATTCTACTAATCTGTAGTGAGGGTTCTAACCTACTAAGCTACACACACACACACACACACACACACACAAAACCACATAAGTTATTCTAGATATAAATACAATTTAATAATGCAAGGATAGACACATAATATAAAATACCTCTCCAATAATTATAAAGGGAAAGAAATAATTGTTCTGTCATGATTTCAGTTCGTTTGTCTGATGTTGTTGTTGTTGCTGCTGTTGCTGTTGCTGCTGCTGCTGCTGCTGCTGCTGTGCCTCGATGTGTTGCTCTGGCCAGGCTCAAATTCTCTTATACAGCCCAGCAGAGCTTCCATTCATGATCCTGCCTCGGCCTCTTTGGTGTTAGGAGGACCGGCATGTTCCAGCGCACCCCACCCAAACAGGAACTACAGTGGAGAAGCCTGGTGAGTGTCAGCACAGCATGTAATAAACAGTGTGAGACCTGTGCCTCACCTGACAGGATGCAAGCACAACACTGACTGCACTGCTTCTGAGATACTAACAAGATTTTGTCTAAATTGAACTGTGAGGAAAATCCAAATGGGGAGGTTACTGCAAAAGGCCTGCAATCCTCAAAAGAGACCAAGTTGTGAAAGTCAAGGAAAACCTAAAGACCTGGCTTAACCAACACTGCAAGATACACCACTCCCACATAACCCAGGTTACCTGGCTTAACCAACACTGCAAGATACACCACTCCCACATAACCCAGGGTTCCAGACGGAATCCTGTTGCTCTAACAAGACCACTACATCAACTGATAAACTCAAAAGTTTCTGAAAATAAAATGACAGTATCTCATCAATGTTAATTTCTGGATTTGAACAGTTGCATATGGTCATATAAAAGTATGTAGATATACATACAAACATATTGTAAAGGAATGGACATCAGTAAACAAATTATTCTTGTACTTCAGTAAGAAAAAGTGTACAATACTTGCAGTTTTGTACAATTATGGTTATTTCAATTAAAACATTTTTAAAGTTAAATATATAAGGTAGTAGATGAGCACTGTATAAAAGTTGTGACCAGGGAGTTATACATACCTGTAATTCTAGGACTCAGTAGGAAGAGGAAGCACAAACCAAGGCCAATCTGAGCTATACAGGCACACCTTGTCTTTAAAATAAGGAAGAAAAGAAAAAGTATGTATCATGCTCAGAAGTTAAATAAAACTATCATGAAAAGCTGTCCAGAGTCAATGAAAGATATTAAGCATGATACTAACATGATCATGATATAACAAAATCATGTATAAGCCATGCGCTGTTGGCGCACGCCTTTCAAAGGTGGATCTCTGAATTCAAGGCTAGACAGGTCTACAGAGTGAGTTCTAGGGCAGCCAAGGCTAGAGAGACAGAGACAAAGAGACACAGACAGACAGACATGACAGACAGACAGAAATGTGTTTTATTAAATTCCAGGATGTATAAAGACATCATATTTTCAAGTTAGAGACATGTAATATGTTAAAGGCTTCCTGCCATTTGAAAGGAAAACACAGTAAAACAGTAATACTCAGGAATGTTTAAAACCATATTTACCAGTTTAATACAAATAAATTTAGCCAGATACACAAAAACAGAGGAAAAGCAGGATAACTCAGGAGGTACTTAACTGATACTACCTCACAGTTATGAAAGCAAGAGGAACACGATGGTAACATCAGTCACATCTCAAGCAGCTACCACAGCAATGGGCTTCCTGGAGGGAACTGTTAGTGTAGCATGCATCGTCACTAAGGATGACACATTACAAAGGCATGCAGTTTAAAAAGTCAGAAATAGAAATTACGCTAATCTTGCGAATAGTGTGGCTCTAACCACAAATGCTAAGAAAGTATGGGCACACAGTATGGAAAAGCTTTATGAGAGGCACCATATTACTATGTCAGGTTCACAAACACCTGAGATTTTAGTATACTTCTAAATGTTTCTTTATGGTAATTTTTTTGGTCAAGACAAAAAAACCACAGGGAGTCAGTGATGCAATTCAAAATGAGGCTTTAGTCATGTCAAGCAAGAATTTTTTAAATCTCAGCACAGAACACTTACTTCTAAGTAGTGCTCACTGCTTTTCACCATATATGGATTACGTGGGTATTAGCCACCCCTAGTGAGCACTGACACTTAAGGACAAGATTCTTGCTAGAACTGGACAATTCTACCATTTGTATAAAGTGCTCATAAAATCCAATTAGCTTTGTTCTACTTTACAGTTTCTCTGTACCAGTGAACGGAAAATGACCATGCTTTACTGAAAAAAGGAAAACAAAACAAAAAACAAACAAAAAACAAAAAAACAACCACTAGGCTAGGAGAAGCACCTCTGCAAACCAGATGCTGCATGTATGAACTCTCCAACACAGGTGAGATCTTCCTGTCCAATGCTGAACTCTACCCCAACTTAAACTCAGCTACGCTGGTTTCTAGATTATGCAAATGTGCCAAACCCTTACCTATGTTTGTGCTCTGAGCACACTGTGACAATATTTTTTTTAAATATGCTTTTTACATAACCTGCTTAAAGACTCTGGCCACTGCCTACGGTTTCCTCATGTGGCCACAGTGCCCCAAGTTCAATCCAGTGTTCCTCTCAAGGGTCCACAGTTAAAGTGACCTGGGCCAACCTTGCACAAGGTTTCTGTTCAGAGCTTGTGAAACTTTTTCTATGATAAGGAAAAAAGAATGTATTCAAAATACTAGTTTCCAGCCCTACATATCCAATTAACCCATAATTTGTGGAATATTCAGTGTGCCTCTTGAAATGCAGTTTAGGAAATACTTGTGGAAAGTGTTCATTTTCTTCATACTTACTGAAATATCACATGGATGTGTGGATGCTGCCTAATTTTAGTCCATAAAAGGTACTACATGAACACCACATCAATAAAAAATGTAACCTTCTGAATTGAGCTTTAGAACTCTACCACTAATTTTCAGATTGAAGCCACATATACAAAAATAAACTGTAACTAGTCACTGCATAGTATCTGTTACTGGTGGTGGAAAAGACAGTATCAGTTTAATATTTACTCCCCTCCCCAATAGCTTAGCTAGAAAGAACAAAACATTTAATGCAAAACATCGTAAAAGAATACCTAAGACTGTTTGCATAGCTGAGAAAGACACTTTCAAAAAATATAATTTCGAAAGACCTGATGCCCTCCTCTGGCCTCCACGGGCACCAGACATGTTCGTGGTACACAGACATGCATAACATTCATACACCAACAATTACATAAAATTTAAAAGTTTTAGATATTATCAAGAAGATATAAATGCTTGTTGATAGTGAATTTACTTTATCCTTTAATTAGTATTAGTATATACTTAACTTAAACTTAATCCCCAATTTGGTATTTTAGTTCTTCCTTTATTTTCAGACTAAATAACATAGAAATTTAAAAATCAGAATGGAAACTGGGATATAACTGAGTAGGTAAATTACTTTTCTAGCATCTACACAAGGTCCTCAGTTTAATTCCTATCACCATAGAAACCAGATATAACAGTGCACACCTCTAGTCCTAGCACTTAGGAAGTAGGGGCAAAAGAATCAGAAATTTAAGGTCAGATTAAGTTCACAGACTACATGAGACCCTGTATCAAAAATGAAAAAATCAGAATGGGACTGAAAACTTCTAAACTTGCTTTCATCTTCTGGTAAAATATTGTAGTAATGTCCACTCCTTTTCAGCTGATATAACACAGATTCAAGAGGTTAAATAACTTGCCTAGATCACCTAGCCAATAATTAAAGGACCCAGTCTAAATCCAAAGCTCTTCACTTGTTTTTGAACAATCAGGTTGATTGTTCTCCAGTATTATTATCTACCATGCTAAAACTTAGAACAAAACTTTACAGTAATCACAAATTTTTAGCTGTCCACACACTGCCAAAATAACACCGGTTGTGCATGGGTTTCTCCTTAATAAACAGGAGTGATCATCTGGTTTCTTTATAATACATATAAACAAACAGATGCTGACACATGAAATGCACACACCATTATACATAGTAATAAAAGTTCCCACAAATTGAGAGGACAGAAACCAATTGCTTAGCTAAAACACTGTTACCCTGGGGGAAAACAAAACACAGTGGATTATGAAATTGCAAGAGTCAAGGCTTTTTCTTTCTAAACATCATAATGAATAAATTTTTAGATGCAAAATAGTTTTATAAATGTTAAAATTATAGTAACTGGCGCTATAAAAACAAAGTGAGAATTTCTGCATCTAAAATCATGTAAATGTCTTTCCATGGGGAGTTAGTTCGATTAGAACAAGAAGAATGTCATAGGACATCACAGTCATCCAGGAGCTGGCAGCACAGGCCTTCAGTGGACCATTCCAAGCCCACTGTGAGCAGCCTGTCTCTTAGATGTCATTCTATCAACAGCACCATTACTACTCTACCGTGATTAAATTTATCTCTCAGATCATGGGACTTTCACACACAGAGGTATAAGTCTACAGGCACTAAGTAAAATATAACTTACTCAAAGCTAGATTCAAGTTTCTCAAAGTTTCTCTCTAACCTCAATAAAAAGTTGCAAAGGAACACCATTTCTCTAAGACTATGCATTAGAAGACTTGCCATCGACCCTACAGACGTTATTCAAAATGGTGATTCTGTAATCCAATACATTTTGTAAATTCCAGGATAACCTGAAATATTTTACTTGAATTATATCTGTGTTAATTTTCCAAACTTACAAGATTCTCTGCACATTTACACACACACACACATACACACACCCCTCAGTAATAGGGCATGGATTCAAGGAACACGCTTTCAAACCAGAGAAGTAAACTAGATGAAGAAGCCCTGACTCAAAAATAGAGTTCAAAAAAGAATTCAAAGACAAACTACTCCTAAAGGGTTTGTATACTCACCTGAATTCACCTCCCTCCCTCCTCCTCCTCCTCCTCCTCTTCCTCCTTCTTCTTCCTCCTCCTTCTTCTTCTTCCTCTCTCTCTCTCTCTCTCTCTCTCTCTCTCTCTCTCTCTCTCTCTCTCTCTCTCTTCATTCTCATCCTCTCCCTAGTCCAGGCTCTCCTCTGCCTCTCTCCCTCCCTTTTCTTTCTTTCTTTCTCTCTCTCTCTCTCTCTCTCCCTCCCTCTTTCTCTCTCTCTCTCTCTCTCTCTCTCTCTCTCTCTCTCTCTCTCTCTCTCTTCATTCTCATCCTCTCCCTAGTCCAGGCTCTCCTCTGCCTCTCTCCCTCCCTTTTCTTTCTTTCTCTCTCTCTCTCTCTCTCTCTCTCTCTCTCTCTCTCTCTCTCTCTCTCTCCCTCTCTCTCTCTCTCTCTCCATTCTCATCCTCTCCCTAGTCCAGGCTCTCCTCTGCCCCTCTCCCTCCCAATCTCATCCCTATGTACATCCCCTTTTTATTTATTTATAAAAATAAATTATCTATTTGTTGTCCTGGATCTTTGACATGTTCTTTCCGAAAACAGGAGCCATGCTTCTAATATTCTCATTATTAGCTAACATATATATCTGCATCTACACAACATTCCAAACTCCTCTACTCTCAGTCTGTAAGGCACAAGAGTGAGAAATGTGACAAAGCACAAATGCTCTCTATTTCCTCTCTCTAAGAATGATGAACCTGATTTCCTAGCCTAACTTTTAAATGTTGGTTAGACTTCATATATTGTTTTTTTTTAACTATTACACCCAACTGAATGAAAAAGAATGAGCTTTACACAGTTTCCTGGTAGTAAGATTTGAGTAGCACAAGGAAACTCATGCCAAGTTTGGTTCTTTTGCCCTAAAGCAGATTGGACTTACTATGTAGTAGTAATCAAGTCCTAAGGTTTATGGGACAGTTCATAAAGTTTCCAACATATTATAGTATTTATTCACACTGCTAGAGTAAAGTATGCCTTGTTTCCATATGAAATACTTCTAAAATTCTTAAAATGAGAACCTTGACATCATTTTCATCCACAGAGCATTGTTATTTTAAACAGTTTACTAACCAAGTAATCAATACTGCAAGTTGTTACAGTAACCAATATTATTTGTCAACTCCCTCAGGAAGAAGTGAGCAGGAAGAAGGAAGAGAAAGGAAAAAGGGAGAGAAACAGTAAACTATCATTTAGAATATTTCCGGCACATGTCAACACTGGCTCAGATAAACCACATCCATTCTTAAAACAGAATATTTCATGACTAGTGTAAAGAAAACAAGTGACCTACCTATACTTTAAACACATTTACAATGATCACAAATGAGTTTATTTAAAAATTAATTTAATCTTTATTCAATGAATATCTTAGCAATTCTGTATGATAAATATTTCTACTCAGGAAAAGTTAACAGTGAGGAACAGCAGACATACAGAACAAGTAAAGTATTCTAGAAATGATTCAGGTCCTTCCTTCCAATCAAGCCATCATCACCCCAACTCACACAAGAAAAAACTAAGAATAAACTTCAAAGCTACTCTATGCCAGGCATTGGTGGCTCACTCCTTTGATCCCAGCACTCAGGAGGCAGAAGCTGGCCAATCTCCAGGTTCAACACCACCCTGGTCTTTACAGAGCAAGTTCCTGGACAGCCAGGGCTACACAGAGAAACCCTGTCTCAATAATAAATACATACATACGCATGTACGTACATACATACATACACATGCTAACTAACTTCTAATGTTTATCTTACAATACCTGTTGATATACCTAGCAGTAAGTTTAATAATCAGACTATCCTGTGGTGTAGCATACAATCTGAGTAAGCTATAAAATCAGTTAATGATAACTTACATGAAATCTTATAAGATCAAGGTCAGAAAGTCTAGAAAAGTAATCTACATCCAGGGAATCCTGGCAGTTCCTCTTGTTCTGAGTAGTATTATCCTATATCCACTTTTTAAATAAATTAGTAATTCCTTAACATTCATATTTCTCATTTCAAAGTAGAAGAAAAACAATGTAATGATAGTGAATGTATCAGTCATCACTAACAAGTTAGTTTCCAACATCACAACTACTTTACTTCTATAGCTCCACTATAACTTGACTATAACCACTACCGACAACAAAATTATTTTTATATAAACAAAAACAGAAACCATAACCTTTCCAACACTTGAAAAATCAAAGACAGTCTTTCAAATTTTACTGACTATAAGTAGAAATCTTTTCAACAATTTAACAATCAAAGGAAAGAAAGCTTTTCAAGTCTTGCTTGCTGTAACTAGAAAATAAATATACATTATTAAGTTCAGAAGTGACCTCTGGTCTTATAGTGTTTGTATCCCCTCGGGCAAGCACTCACTGACTTAATCCCTTTTTCCTCTCAACTACTCTACTTTTCTTCCTCAGCACCAAAACCAAGAAAGGCTATAAAAGAAAAGCAGCATGTTTGACTTGGCATAGTCAAGTTTTCTTCCTGTGGTACTGTTAAGAACAAAACATTACCTGTACCACTACAGAAATGAAATGGACCATAACTTGGAGTCAAATGAAATTAATGGAGCGATACACACAAAAGTTTGACTACGTGTTTAAAAGTAACCAGACATCTCTTGCAAAACTATGGAGCCTCTAGGTGGTACTTCCAATAATGCAAATGCCGAACACAAATATTTAACATGTAATATGGAATGTTTAATTACACTGTTCTATTTCAACTACTGGGTCTTTTAAAAGACTTAAAGACAATACTTTTTGAATGACGAAAATCAAACCAAAGATGACATCTTGAAGCAAATCTAAAATGTCAAATTTAACCTTAGTAATATTCTTATAAATTTCCATCCCAAAAAGCTAATTCATTGAAAATTTAAGGTGCAGTCAATTCATAATCTGAAAACCTAATCTAGATAGTCTTATACATTTTTTGCAATGGGAACATTATAGAACATTTCCCAAAATGTAGTGATAGACTAATAAATGAAGGAGGAATGACTCACTGCAATACTTAAATGAAAAGACACCATCATTCTTAATCTAAGATCCACAAAGAAAGACAGTAAACGAAACCACTTAGGATGCATCTCTGCAACACTTCCACTCCGAATTCTTATGAAGGGAAGAGCATGCCAGAGGCTTAAGAGCCTAAAGTACACAAAATAATTCCTTAAAAGTTCTAGTCTCTCTTCCCCAGGAAGAGCACACCGACTGGTTATCCAAACCCAAATGTTCAGCCCTGAAAACATAAATACAAGTAACATCATGCAGACTAAGCATGTATTTATGATTTTAGGAGTATATATGTATGTGTGTGTGTCTATGTATGTGTCTGTGTCTCTCCGTGTCTGTGTGTGTCTGTGTGTGTGTGTGTGTGTGTGTGTGTGTGTGTGTGTGTGTGAAAAACAAAGAAAACAGAAGCCATGAATTTGAAAGAGAGCTATAGAAGAGTTTGGATGGAAGAAAAGGAAGGGGAAATGATATAACTATTATAATCTAAAGAAGAAGAAGAAGGAGAAGGAGAAGAAGGAGAAGGGAAAGAGAAGGAAGAGGAGGGGGAGTTTTTTAACTTTTAAACTTCTCTCTTGGAGTTGAAGAGATGGTTTGGTAGCTTAGAGGGCAAATGGTTCTTCCAGAGGACCTGAGTTTGATTCCCAGCCCCCATGTCAGGCACCTTACAGCCGCCAGCATCCAGCTCCAAGGGGATCAGATGTCTGGGGCCTCCTCAGGAGTTTGCACTTACAACACATACCAGACCTTCACACATAGATAATTTAAAATAATAAAAATAAGCCTTTTAAAAGCACCAGTAATGGTTTATGAGACTGTAGAGTCTCATCATACCATATATCAGACAACTAAAAAGGTAAGACATGAAATTATTAATAAGAATAAAGATGATTTTGGACTGGGGATTGAACTGAATTCCCAGCACTATATAATCTGCACATGGTAATGCACAATACTGC
Source organism: Mus musculus (assembly GCF_000001635.26). Classification (NCBI taxonomy): domain Eukaryota; kingdom Metazoa; phylum Chordata; class Mammalia; order Rodentia; family Muridae; genus Mus; species Mus musculus. Next base: position 179,963,108 of record NC_000067.6, on the reverse strand, counting down.
CAGCACTGTAAAGATAGAGGGGGATGGGCCAAGGTTCAAGGCCAGTCTCAGTTACACAGAAACTTCAAGAGTGACATAAAACCCTCTCTCTGAAAAAATAAAAAAACATAGTGAATGTAGCCAAACACTTGATCTTTGTTTTACTTTTTAGTATAAGTAAATATGTATGTATGTGTTTGCAAAGTGTCTTCATAAACAGAGAAAAAAAATCCAAGAAAGGATGCTAAATGGAAGATACAGAGATTATTTTAATAAGATGGCAAAATACCCCATAGCATAAAACTACCACACATCAGGAAGCCATGAAAATGCATTTTCACTTATATAATACACTATTTTAAATTATATTTGCCACTGCTATGTACAAAGAGTTCTCCTACCGTTTTGCAAATGAAAAGGATATTAAATGACAATCATAATCACAGACTACAGTATCACTATGAAGCTGTAACTGAAGGACTCAAATTCCAACTCTAAAAGTACTGAAACCTTTTAAGTCTTCAAAAAAAGAAACACCACAGAATTCCTAAGTTTATGAAACACAGGGTGTAAGATTCCATATGCTTCATAAAATATTGTATCCTGCACATAAAAAGGCAGGTAAATGCAAAGTCAGTGCCAACATAAAAATTACCTACTCTCAAGCGAGAAGTTGCCTGACAACTGATTTAAGATTCCTTACATTCCCAGCACGCTGATGGCAAACTGCTTTGTGAAATCATCCCATGCACATTTGTACATTTTCTTTTAAACCCTGAAACATCGTGCTACTAGCAATCACTCATCTAATACTGGAAAACTGGAGAATTCAAATTGCTTCATGTTAGCATTCTTAAAGTGGGAGTTGACTTGAGAAACAAATTTTGAATGAATTTGAAAACAGAAACAACAACGGCCACTTAAATTTTTTACTTCAGAAAAATTAAGGTTTACTTGGGAATAAAGATCGTCGATATAAAAATCATTTAGCTAGCTAAAAGTATTTCAACAGCTCAAAATTCTAAATGGCCTAAATCCTTCCAGAGCTATGGTACCACTCTCTACCAGCCTGGGCAGTGATGGCCACTGCTGGATGTCAGACTTCCCTCACACGAGTGAGTGACATCAGAGGCTCCTGGAGTTCAGACAAGCCTTGAAGGTCACATGCAGAGTTTGCCCGCATCACTGATCTAGTCCACTACTATAGGTCACCTGGGTCACATCTAGCCAGTATAGACACAAATTCAATTTAGAATAAAATCTAAGGCAGGTGGAGCTGCCTCCAAACATCCTCCAACTACATCTTTTTACACACACACATACACATAATTTCTATTATTTCTCAGGAACCTAGTGATTTTTGGAAAGTCCATGTTTAGTACTTTCCTTTGCCAGTGCTATCCAGAGATGAGACTAAACCCCCTGATCACCACCTCCACATTCCTGTTGTCCTAAAATTAACACAGGGACTTCAGCATCTCCTCAAATCTCCTGTGATTTTCAAAGACTGGGAAGGAATGTTCCAACCAACAAATACCCTCCCACTGAACGGTTGTGACAACTGTGCTCAATAATCCAATTCTGCCAATCCCAGCCTTCCTTCTGAAGCTCCTGCTGCTGCCCGCCCCCCCCCCCCCCCAGACGCAGTGAGTTCACAAACAGCAAGGCCAAACAACCAGGCAACAACTAAGTGGCACCGCTTTGCCCTGGCAAACAGTTAAGAAAAACTAGGAGAGAGAAGTCTTGACTAATAGGCGTTTGTTCTGTTGTTAAGGCTATACACATCATTTTCACTATAGTTAATAATGCTCACGCCCAGCAACGCATTAGAAGAAAACTTACCCCATTCTAGATATTCAAGAATGTTCTTCTCTCTTCTCAATGGAGAATTATTGCATTCATCGTAAAGACAGATGAGGATGTCCAGTAGCGTCTCCACACTGAAGCACTGCCCATTGGTCTGAGCTGGCCCATCTAAAATAAACTGCTCCAACTGCCTCAAACGCACTTCTCCGGACATGTTTGCTTCGATTTCTGCTGGTTTTCTTTTAAATGCCCTTACGATGTCTACTGTTACTATCTGAACCTAAAAGTTTAAAGATGTGGTTTTTAAAAATAAACCACTTGTTATTTCAACAACTGTCATGCAATGCCGGTGCTGAATTAAACATCCAATACACCAGTCACCTCACTTAACGGAAGCGTCTCCAATTTCACCCATAAACATATATATCTTGAGGGTGAGTTTCCATAAAATATAGATTTAATATTTTAAGAGAATAATACAATTAAATTGTACATTTAAATAAAATAATAATTAAAAGTACAACGAACTAAAGAGTCAACACTCCTTAAAAAAAAAAAAAAAAACTCCTTCATTCAAAATTCAATTCGTGCAACATAATCCTGAAACGAATCCAGTTGCATCATTAATGAATAAAGTCCCCTTGGCATCAGCAATTCACTTCCCGGGAAGAAGAAAAATTGAAAAAGGAGGAGGGGGCAACGTATGGAGGGGGAGGGAAAGCCAAAAATTCTGCAAATGCTCCCAACCTCCACTCGGATAGCGCCTGGGCGAGTCCTCCGCGGCAAAGGGAGGGCAGCTGCCGGAGCAGTTCTCCCGGCTCGGCTCGGAGCACGCCGAGCCTCCGCTCCGAGCTCTTTCTTCCTAGGGCTTTGCAGCGAGTCTTGCTTCCAGCGGACTGCGGCGAGGACGCGTCATCTTCCTCCCGGCTTCTCCCGGGGCCTGGCCGGCGGCGCAGCCGGGATGAGGCGGGCTGCGGGCGGCTCTCGCGCCGGGCTCCGGGGGCGGCGGCTACTTGGCCGCGCGAGCCCGCTCCATGCCGGAGGCCGCTGGCGGGCCGCGCCGTGCCGCCGGGCGCAGCGCCCGGGCTCCCGCTCGCGCCCTGCGGCCGCCGCCGCCGCCGCCCCTCGGCGAGGGGCTGCGCTGACGAATTCAGAGGACGCGGGCGGCAGCCGCGGTTCGGGCGGCGACTCGAGTCCCTTCTTCCCAGCCTTGGGCTGAGGGCATCTTTCCCGACGGACGCAGGCGGCTGAGGCGCGGGAGGAGGGGGCGCTGCCGCCGCTGAGGAGACCTGAGGCTGCCGCAGCCCGGCTCCCAACCACTCCCTTCCTCCTCTGCCCGCCTCCCCCGCCCGCCCTCCCGCCCGCGCCGCTCGCGCCCGCGCCGCCCGCGCCCGCGCCCTAGGCTCCCCGAGGCCGCTCCCGGCGCCGCGGCGCGCAGGCGGAGGCTCGCGGACCGTCCGGATCCAAAATGGCGGCGCGCCCCGCCCCCCGACCCCGCTGGAAGCGGCGCGCTGCGGCCCAGCCGAGCCCGAGCCCCGGGGGAGGGGGATCGCCTCGGCCCGCGGCGCTGCGGCTGCCGCAGCCAGGGAAGCGGGGTCCCCCGGGGCGACTCGGGTGTGGAACGGGTTGGCTCGGTGAGGCACGGGCTGGGAACTGCGCCACGGTGCCTCGCCGCCGCCCGGGGTCCCCGCGGTGACCACCCCCCAGCCGGCCTTCTTCCTCCACTTCTGCGGAGATGCCGTCGGTCCCGCAAGGGTACCCTCGGCTTCCAACCGCTCTAAGACAAGACAGCCGCTCCAGACGCTGTTTACCTGCCCACCCTGCCCCCATTCGGCTTTCCCACGCCCCAGACTCCTAATTTCCGGTGTTCCTAATCCACAGCGTTTGTGTCACTCCCCCAGGATGGAAAAATAATAAGAGACTGGTCTGCTTCACCATCCCTGTCGTGCATGCGGGATCTCAAAGGAGAGGGATTCCCGTTTCTGTTTCCCAAAGTTTCCCCCAATGTGAAGCCTGGCATGTTTTCCTCCAGAAATATCCTAGATCATGCCTGTTATTCTTCACCCAAGGTGACAAGCTCCCCTGGGGATTCAGCTCCCGCAATCAACATAGTTCGTCACTGTCACCAAACCTACAACTCTCTGTCAGCACACTTTTCAGGTATGGGGACAGCCACTCTGCGGCCCGGTAGCAATGCAGCAAAAAGCAAGTCACTGAAGAGCCAAGGCACCTGCTGCTGGTGGGGCCCTTTCAGGGTTTTGTGGTCTTAGATTTTGAGAGAGTTCCCTCCATAATGCTCATGGAAGGTTCTACTTTTGATACAGCTAAACCGGAATATTGCGTTTCTGTTATCGCCCCCACCCCCAAGTGAGCGCCTCCTCCAAAACGTGGTTATTTTATATGCCTTCCCTACACCCGTTTTCCGTGGCAACGCATGCAATGAATCATTCTTACATCTCAGTAATGCAAAAACAGGGAGAACCAGAAACGAAGGCCTAGATAAGTCAGAAAATGACGGCTCAGGTTAAAGTTGCTGTGATTCGCAGAATATAGTGAATCTTTTCTGAAATGTATACTTTCCGAGTCTCTTCTTGCTGGCATAAGTAAGGTCTGCATTATTTTCAATGTGTTCTTGACATGTGAGTGATACTTGATAGGTTCAGACAAAAGGTTAATCATTTCCAGCCATGAAATCTTTGAGTGTGCCTGTTCCTTAATTGTACTAGTAACAAAATTATAGACGTGAAATGTGATCCTAAACTAAATAATATCATTTGACATTAGTTACTGTTGTTATTTCATTGCCATTGGTGTCTTTTTTCCCTACCATTTTAACAAAGACGTTGCATGGGAAGGGATAGTTTTATATCGTCTGTAATCATCTATGTAGGTCAAGAAATGTTCTTCAGCCTCACCAAGTTTTTAAAATGAAGTCAACACATTTTTTAACAAGTTCATTTACTCAGGAGAGTAAGTCATAAAAATGTTTTTAAAAGTTTTTTAAAAGAGCACACAGAGACCAGATGGTTCAGCAAGAAAAACCCCTGCTGCCAAGCCAGACAGCCCGAGTTCCATCCCTAGGCCCAACATGATAGAAGTAGAGAAATCAATTCTCATGCCTTGCCCTCTGATCGCCACAATCACGCAGGGATATGTGCATGCACGTATAAAAGAGGTAAAATGAATTTTTTTAAACAATTAGAAATCAGTTGTCGAGGAAGGTGAACCCTGTCGGTTCTCTTTAAATGTCTAACTAGTAATAGAAATATACGAATTGATTGCAGGTGCTATTTTTTTCCCAGGGCTTGGAAAAGAATTCAGGGTGGCAAACAGGCTGTGCCCACTGAACCGCACCCCAGTCTTAAACACAATTTTTAACAAAAGACTCAAGCTGCCTGTCCTTCTACCTATTCTAATTAGCCCTTGGGTACCACCCACAGACCAGGGTATTGAAACTTATTAAATAACCCTTTCCAAATTATTTAGAGAGGAGAGGAGAGAATTTATTTTGTTTTTTTTTTAAAGCACAAAGAGAAGGAAGAAGGTTGAACCCAATCAATTTTGCTTGAATAATTCAAGCTTAGAGACTTAATAATTAACTGAACACTAAACACATTGTGCGGGTGTTATTTTAAATGTTCTAGTTGAAGTGTGAACGTGCTTGTTAATGAAACTGAGCTTAAGCCAAAGAAAGGGGCAGGCCCAGTGGTGGTACATCCCCTGAAGTGCTACCTCAAAACCCAGGCTGTCTGGCACAGGGTGCTCTTAAGGCAAAGAGCCTGGGGAAGGTCTTTGTGAGACTCGGTCTAAGAATCAGAGGTTTAATGTATTGCACAGCAAACACCCAGTGTGGTTGAAATAATCAGAGTTTTGTGAAGATGTTGACAATGAACCCCTATCTTTCAGGAAAAATAAAAATAAAGAAGGAAGACGAGAAGGTATAATGGTAGGTTGAGAAAGGACATGTGTGGTTAAACAGCCCACAGTGTGTAAGCTTTCCAATCCACTCTCCAACTCAGGGCTAAGAATAGAAGAAGCCGTGTACCAATTAATATTTATAACAACCAGCCCTATGCTTAACTTGGTACCTCTTACTCAAGAATAAGCATAGTTACAACAATGGCAAACAGGACCTGAGGAGATAGCTCTGTAGAGAAGGTTCTTGCCATGCAAGCGGGAGGACCTGTATTCATTTCCTCTAGAAAGCACATAAGAAGTTAAGCACAAACATGAGCACTTGGAACCTCTGCACAAGGGACACAAAGTCAGACAGACCCCTGGAGCTCACTAGTTTGCCAGATTAGCCTACTGGGCAAGTCCCATATCAATGCATTCACAACCTCACACAAATGTACACCTACAAACATTATTAATTAATTAATAACAGAGTAAAAAACATAGTAGGACTTACTGTGATTCATACAGAGTTCAGGACTTACTATGATTCGTACAGAGTTCATGCATAGCAGGACTTACTCTAAAGTCAGACCTCCTTATTTGAAGGTTTTATGTCTGCAGTGTCAGCCAACCACAGATGGAAAATAGACTTACACTATATGCACTTTTTTTGAATCAACATTCCATAAGCAACTCAGTATAATAAGTAATTGCACTGCATTTATATTATACTAGGTATTTAAAATAATCTTGAAACATTGGAAAATATATAAAAGGACATGTGAAACTTATTTACAAATACTATGTGGGGGACTTGAACAACCTTGAATCGTGCTGAGGTTGGGAGCTGGGGTGAAGAGAGGTCCTAGAACCAATCTCCAGCAAATACCAACAAGTAACCATAGTGCCCAACCCTCTGCACCTCTTCAGACCCACAAGCCTAGGTCTAGACCTGTACCCATGAACCTTCTCTGTGCTTGAGCCATCTACTCTGGATAAGTGTGGCCAGCACCCGTCCTCTAAGAAACAAGTCTTTATAGCAAAGGGAGACCATTACAAAAAACCACAACTGAACACAATGCTAAGATTACTGGATTGTGGAGAGCCCAGCCTACAGATACATCAGAGCCCCCTTATGGCTCAGGGAACACGGAGGAGGAGGAAGAAGATGGAAAGATTGTAAGAGCCAAAACACCAGTAAGTCTCCCATGGAACAGTCTTGCCCAGAAATGGCTGCATAAACAAGACTGGAACAAAGGCAGTGTCAATGGTCTCGTTAACATGGAAGGAAGAAGTCTTTGTGGGGTCCCACCCCTAGACAGAGAACTACAGGCCATTAATGATCACTGGGAGGAGAATTAGCCTCTCCACAGACAAGCAAAGGCCCCTATGATGGCTTATACAGAGCAGAGTAGCCAGCCCTCAATCATAATCTCAACAAAATCAGGGTTAGAAAATTCTCTCCTCTCTCTCTCTCTCTCTCTCTCTCTCTCTCTCTCTCTCTCTGTGTGTGTGTGTGTGTGTGTGTGTGTGTGTGTGTGTGTGTGTCCGTGTCCAAAGAAGGAGCTATCAACCTGAGAGTGGGACAAGGACATGGGAGGGGATAGAGGGAGGAAAGGGAGGAGGAGAAAGGGTATAATTCTATTCCAGTTTAAAACATTTTTCTCATGTTTAAAAACAAATTGAAGATATTTCACTATCTCCCCTCTAGGTTCGCCTATCCTCTGAAGACAGAAACAGTAGCACACGCTAGCCCTTGCATTTCAAGCTCATTATATTAGTAATATCAATGGCAAAGTCTCACCATTTAAAGGGGGAAGAAAAAGACTCTCTGATTAATGCTTGCTTTCTTTTAAGACTTTCATTTACTGTTAGTGGAAGGGGTGGGCACATGCCAAGGGACACAGGTTGATGTCAGAGGATACCTTTGATCCAGGGTTTGAACGTTAAGTTGGTTCCCCAACACCCACATATAAAGCCTAGTGACACTGCTCTTGGGAAGAAAAGACAGAAGCCTCCTGGGGCTTGCTGGCCAGCTAGTCAGTGGGGGGGACACAGGTTGATGTCAGAGGATACCTTTGATCCAGGGTTTGAACGTTAAGTTGGTTCCCCAACACCCACATATAAAGCCTAGTGACACTGCTCTTGGGAAGAAAAGACAGAAGCCTCCTGGGGCTTGCTGGCCATCTGAGGGGGGGGGGGGGGACTGACTACCTCCAGATTCAGTGAGAAACCCCGGCTCAAAAACTTAGCTGAAGAATTAAGGAAAATACAGATGACAACCTAAGGTGTACCACACACACACACACATACATACACACATACATATTCTACCCCTACCCCTACCACTACCTCCCTCTCCTCTCGTGTGTGTGTGTGTGTGTGTGTGTGTGTGTGTGTGTGTGTGTGTGTGTTTGATTAACGGGTTCACAAACTACTATTTCCCACCTGCTAGTCAGCAGATCTTGCCCATTTGCCCTATCTTTCTCATTTTCAAAACTGTGTATGGTCAAACATACTACAGATAGTATTCACTGTTGGAGCTATTTGGTAAGTTTGAAAATTGAAAAGATAACTAGAGGGTTTTTTTTTGTTTTTGTTTTTTTTATAAATTGTATCCACAGGACACATTTGGTCAGACTCTGGGCTACTGTGTCACAGAAGCAAGACAGTGTGTCCCTCCTAGTCCTGGACTGGGGGTGGAGGTGATTTCCCTAGAACTGAGAGCCCGCAAGGTGAGAATTGAAGGTTCTAGTTACCACACTCTGGGAACACTGGGCAGGGGAACCAGTGACTTCTATAGCACCACAGCAATAAGCTGTCCACAACCCACCTCTCTCTCCCGACCTTTGAGCAGTAGTTGATTGCACCAATCATATTTCCTAGTTGGTTCCTCCTTCTCGCTCTTTCTTGGTCCCCTTTCCTGGGTCTCCCTCACCTTATGACCAACACTGGGGCACCCACCACAGGGCACTCCATATCAATGGGCGATCTCAACTCACTTCTTTAAAGTTTGGATATAGCATCTCTGGAAGACTTGTCTGCTGAAGGTCTGGTTCCCCATACACCAGTGCTCAGAAGCCATTGAGCCATAGTGGTTCCAACCCCACCAATGAGTACGTCCATTCACTGATGGCCTCGCAGGGAGGGCTGTTGCAAGGCAGAGGTAAATCTAGGAGCCAGAGGCCAGTTGGGAATCTCAGTTATTTGAGTTTACCTATGAAGGTTGTGTTTGGTCACCCAACATATTCCTCTCCCCTCTCTTTCCTTCCCTTCTCCCTCTTTCCCCTCTTCCTTCTTTCATTCTTGGCTACCGCAAAATCAACATCTCCGCCCTACTAAGCCTCTTAAGCTTTAACAACAAAGGACTTAAGATTTAAACATTATTGGCAACGGTTTGGAAAACATGACAAATTATTTAATACTCCAACTGAGAGGTTAGGTCTACATCCCCTCAAGTGTCCCACTTGTAACAAATAGAATGCAGGGGCTGGAGAGATGGCTCAGTGACTGACTTGCACTGACTGCTCTTCCAGAGGTCCTGAGTTCAATTCCACCTCCACCACACATCCTGCCGTTGTACATCCATGTTTACAGCACTGTATGTTGTTTGCTTGCGTGCCTGCTTACTCGCTAGATTTCTCCCTTAATCCTCTGCTCTGTGAAGGTAGAAATGACACCGGTCTTCTCCCAGCATGGCAGCCTCTGCCCACGCTCTGCTTTGTCTTGTTCTTTGCGTGGCATGGAAACTCCTTCAGAGAACCAGGAGCAGACAAGGTGAGTCTCTTCCTAGGCCAAGAAGACAGGCTCCCCGTTGGCCTGCTGGCTTTTAAGGATTTCCACTTACTTCTTTTGTATGACCCGAATAGAACCCAGGGCCTATCTGTGCTAAGCAAGGACTCTGCTGTTCACCTGCACTGCCAGACCTAGACTTAAGTTTAGGAACCCAAGGGGGTTGGCAATGTCTTTTGTTATACAATGGCTGCCAAGAAGCAATGACAACAGCTAGCATGCATTGAGCAACCTCTCTGCTAAGCACCTGCCGCATTCACTAAGTTCTCTTTTGAAATCTTACAGCAGAGAGGCTGAGCTTAATGGCACATCCCTATAATCACAGAACTCTGGGACATTCATGAATTTAAGGCTAGCCTAGGTCTACACAGCAAGATCCTGCCTCAAAAGCCATCTAGGGCCAAGGAGATGGTTCTGTGTGTAATGTTCTTGCTGCATCAAAGTGGGGGCCTGAACTCAGATCCCAAACATTCAGGTAAATGCCAGGCACAGAGACACGTGCCTATAGTTTCAGCACTCGGGAGAGAGAAAGATCGCTAGGACTTGCTGGCCAGTGAGTCTAGCCAGATTGTTGACGTGTAAGTTCTATTTCAGAAAATGAAGAGGAGGGAGGGAAATTAAGAAAGGCCTTCGGCATTGACCTCTGCACCCACCACTCTTATCGCATGTGCACATACAACTTGAACATATACTGGTGATTGCCACAACCTGAAGAACGTAGCAGGGCAGAAAGGTTGATCAATAAGTGCTAAGGTAAAGTTATATAGAAACAAGGAGTTCTGGGGCACTGTCTCACAACAGAGTGACTATAGATATGTATTATAGGTATATAAACTAGGTACCATATGTTTTCAAAAACTAAGAATTATAAATATTTTTATAATAACCGATAAAAGTTTAAAGAGATAAAAATGCTTAAACTGACTTAAACATTGTACATTGTACACATGTATCAACCTGTTTCATGGTACTTCATTAGCATGTATAATTTTTATGTTTTTTTATGTGTCTCTTAAAAACAGTTTATACCAAACTTGGTGGCACAAAATTTTAATCTCAGAACTCAAGAGTCTGAAACAGAAGGATAATGAGTTCAAGACCAGCCTGGGCTATAGAACAAGACCATGATTCAGAAAGCAACAGTGAATCAAATTAAATGAATGAAAGTAAAGTTTGTAGGGCTAGACAGACCACACCGTGGTTAAAAGTGCGTATTGCTCATACAGAGGGCCTGAGTTTGAGTCCCTAGGCAACTCACAACCACCTGTCACCTCAGCTCCAGGGGACCTGACATCCTCTTCTGTCTTCCTGGGGCTCTGTACTCACATGCACAAGCCCCACACACATACATGTATATATACAAAAAACCTAAAAATAAGAATAAAATCTTCATGTAAAGTTTGTGTGCTTTGAGTGAAATATTGTCCTACCCCATAATAAAGTATCAGAAAAGCTAGCAATTGGTCATGAGAATATGCCTTATTATTTAACTGAAAAAAAAAAAAGAGAGAAAATGCAAATGAGTCTTACTGTAACCTTGAAGCACAGAAAATGTTTTCCTATGCAGGTTTTTGTCAACTGTTTTTCTTCTTTAAAATAAGCAAATCAAAGAGAACCATCTATTCAGAGAAGATTTACTTGACAGATACCAAAGGGGGAACTCTCGATTATCAGTACAGTGACTTCCAACATCAGACAGAGTTTGTGGGACTGTTGTCCCAGAGGCTCTTGGAAGTGTGCACTTCAGCTCAGTTCTAACAGGCATCCTTCAGATGGCTCAGAGACCGCCTGCCAGAAGGTAAAGGGACGAGAACAGATGCTCTCTGCAGGCCCCATTCAGCTGCAAGGTTCAGTGTCTCCACACCAGTATGGGGGACTAATTAAGCTCACAGTCATATGCTGGAGCTAGCGATTACGCTTTAGAATAGACCGTGACCTCTCTCTGACCCAGGCGATAGCAGCATCAGCATTTACAAGTGGAAGAAATACTGTGCCATCAGCAATGTGCTTTAACAATGAGAAATGTAACAAAGAAGAATAAAATCATAACACGTACGAGGCAAGACCCAGACGTGAGATGACGTCACCAAGGACTGTCGTTCTTGGGAATGAGAAAAAAATTTAAATTCGATCTGAGAGCTGGACAGGGCCTCCGTCAAATACAAAAGGCCCCCCAACATTGTAGGATATAAGGAAAACTTCAGGCAGAGGATAAGAAATATTGTAAAATAATGTATAACTAATAGACGTGAGACCTTATTCTAACCACTTCTTAGGATACTAGAGTGGATTTAGCTAGGATGGCAACCTAGAGAACCACACAAGGAGTGGCAGCCGAGGGTAAGAGAAATTATTTTCCTTTACTGTAACAGTGTGCTAGCTTTTCATTGCTATAACAAATACCTGAGATATTCAACCTGGAAAGGGGAAAGGTTTAACTTACTAAGCACCGACGGTTTCAGTCTGTGGTCTATGCCACTGTTACCCAGGGCCGCGCAATCACGTCATGCCAAGAGTGTGTGGCAAAGCAAAGCTACTCACCTTACGGGTAGAAAGGAAAAGAGAGGAAGGTGCAGGCTCTAGAGTCCCATACTGCCCTTCAAGGGCTTGCCTCAAGGGGTAAGGATGTCTTATTGGTCACTTTGCCTGTTGCCATGACAAAAGGCCTGGCAGAAGCAACGGGAGGGGTGGATGGTTTATTTTGGCTCATGGTTTCAGAGAGATTTCTGTTCATCACGGCAGAGAGACATGGAGTTGAGAGAGCTTCATCGATGCCGGCAGGAGCACATCATAATGGCTGTTGACTGGGCCGTAGCTGTTGGCATAGCCTAACCCAGGAAGCAGAGGAAGCCAGCCCTGGGCAGATCCTGGGCAGCTACAACCTTCAAAGACTCCCTTCTAGAGACCTACTTCCACAAGCCAAGCTCTGCTTTTGACAGGTTCCCCCAACCTTCAAAATAAGACCACAAGCTATATAGCCAGCACTCAAATCTCCAGCTTGTGGGAACATTATAGATACGGCAACCTCCTACTAGGCCTCACCTAGTAAAGGATTCATCCCTCTCACATCTCCTTCCTGGGGTGCACAAGCCTCTACCACAGGAACTTTTGAAGGAACCTTTAAGATCCAAACTATAGCAATTAAGCTTGCCAATTCTTTAAAACTTTTTCTGCTAATGATACTGTGCTGTCCCATATAACCAGTTGTTCATTACAGGATCATTTTCTGAGCAATGGACCTGAGTGTCGTATGAACCATCCATGTCCTTTTGTTCATTTTGCCTTATAAGGACATGATTCATTTAACAGCCTCAAGGTAAAATATCATGTGTGACTAGGGAGCAAATGTTTCCTCTACATAAAGTTAAAACAGGCCAACTCCCACTGCTAGCCTCTGACTTCCACAAAGGTACTATGGTGTGTGTGCATGCGTGTATGCACACACACATACACACAAATAGACAAATAAATTAAGTCACAAAAAACTTAAACAGAATAGTCTAGACAGTGATAAAACAGCCAGCTTTCTCTAATTAAGTGGCTCATACTTAAGACAGTGATTAATCATCCCACAAAAGTATTAACTAGTCACTGGTAAATACCAAGTCTTTTTAATAAGATTTATTTTATTTTTTTAATTATGTCTGAGGGTATGTATGTATGTGGGTGTATGTGTGTGTGTATGTGTGTGTGTGTGTGTGTGTGTTTATTTCTGTGTGTATGAGTGTGTGTGTCTCTCTGTGTATGTGAGTCTGTGTATGTTTCTCTCTGTGTGTATGTATGTGAATGGATGTGTGTGGATGTGTATTTGAGTGTATGCATGTACATGTGTGTGTCTCTCTCTATGCCTATGTGTATGAGTGGTATGTCTTTCTGTCTATATGTTTCTCTCTGTGTGTGTATGTGTGTGAGTATGTGTATATGGGTGTGAGTGTGTGTATATGTGCGACTGTCTGTATGTGTGATAGTGGGTGTGTATCTGTTTCTCTCTGTGTATGTGTGGATAAGTGTGTGTGAGAGAGAGAGAGAGAGAGAGAGTGTGTGTGCAAGTATCTCTCTGTGAATGTATGTATCTCTCTGTGCGTATGTGTGTCTGTGTGTGCACAACTAAGTATGTGTATCTATACGTGTGCACATGCTTGCATACGCAGGAGTTTGAGTACCTGGAGAGGCCAGCAGAGAGCACTGCATTCCCTGGACCTGGAGTTCAGGTCCTGTTTGCCAGCTGCTGGACTTGGGTGCTGGGCACTGAACTTGGGTGCTCTGCAAGAGCACAAAGGGCTCTTAACCTCTTTGACACTGCTCCAGCCCCCAGGTTATTTTTTTAAGAGATTACTAAAGATTAAGGGTACAGATTAATAGGTAGAGTGCCAATACACCACACATGAGTCCCTTAGTCCCATCCCCAACACTGTAAAAAAATTAAACATATATTATCAAATAGATTCATTCATTTGGTTATTCACAAGTACTTACCAAACCTCCAATTTATATCAGGTACAGAGAACAAGGTATATGTAGATGATATCCAAACATCATTGAATAAAATCCCAAAGATATACTTTACTTACAAACTGTAAACCAAGACCCACCAATATTATCAATGTCTTTTTAGTTTGGAAGTAGACAGCAAGCAGAGCGGGAAGAAGCAGGAAAGGACAATGGCACAGATGGCACAGATGACCACACCAAGCCTGCTTAGCCTAGGTCTCCTATGGCTAACTTAGTATTTGAAGGCCCAGTTCTGAGGACAGGGCTAGAGGAGACAGCTATGGCTGTCTGGTGGGTTGTAGGGTGTTGTACATGATAGTGGTTATTCCCAGCGAAAGCAGCATTGATTCCTAACAGGGGTAGAAGAAATCAAATGGCAGAAACTCAGGAGAGACTGCATGGTTCAGCCTAGCAGGTTCAGTTTCAGCAGGGCATTGGAAGAGAAACCAAGATACAATCGCATACACACAAGCTAACCAGGTGAATGGATCAGGGGGACAGGCGGCAACTCTCCAAGGTGCCTGGGGGAGCAACAGCAACTTGACTTACAAGCAAGAGGCATTTGTGACATCTTACAGACTGATGGTGCATGCCTGTAATCCCAGCACCCGGACGCATGAAGCAAAGGGATCATGGGGTTGAAGCCACCCTGGCCTACTCTGAAAGATCCCATCTCAAAACGCCCAAAGCAAAACGAACAGAACTGGGGTGGATGAGTTGGTGAAGGGCTTGCCACCCTGGGAAAAGGACCTGGATTTGGATCCACAGAATCCACATAAGAGTCAGGCAGTTATACACAGTTATAACTCCAGCTCTGGGGAAGCAGACAGAACGATGCTTGGTGCTCGCTGGCCAGCCAGTCAAGCCGAATTGTGGAGCTCCCTGCCTCTCTCCCAAAATAAGGTGGAGAGTGATTGAGGAAGACACCTGATGTTTGACCTCTACACACACACACATACACACACACACACACACACACACAAGCATGTAAGCACACACATAAATAAATAAAGGTATCTTGCTACCTACTGGTCAGAGTTCCTACTGTGAAGCATGTGATTAATCTAACCCTGGCATAGGTACTCCATGGAATAATGCCTGAAGGCCATCACTGCTGGTATCTGGTTGAAACCAGAACAGCCATTGATAAATACCACCAGTCTAAAACTGGCTCCCTCCCTGCCCTATCATGATGCCCCAAGCATGCCACAGTCTGTCCATTACTCTAGGTAAAGTTGAATCCTGATGCGTATTTCAGAGACTGTACTCAATAGAAACCATGGTTTTCCCTGCCTGCTAGTGTACTGGACTTTGGCCACTGGAGCTAAGGTGCTTTCTCCTGTAGTTGGCTACTGCTGAGCCTATCCACAGTGGAACTCCAGAAGGTTAAATAATAAAGAACTATTGTAGAGCCAAGAATCATAGTTTACAAGCAAATTAGCCTTGTAAGGGAAAGTCGGTAGAAGAGCTAAGGAAGGCATACCACCCTCTTCAAGGGACATAAGATGGCAACTGGGTGCCATGACTGTGACGCTTTACACAGCTATTCACCCACATGTCAGTCAGCAAACATTTATTGAGCACGGTCTGTGTGCCAGCTAGTGTGCTAGATGTTTCCAGTCTCTGTGAAGTCTGAGCATCAAACCATCCCCATTTTTTATGCTCTCTCCAGCTTCTCTCACTCTCCCTGGCTCACTTCAGTCTGTGCAGATCATCTTTCACTTCTATACTCTCTATTTTCTTTCTAATCTCTCTCCTCCTCCTCCTCCTCCTCCTCCAGCTCCTCCTCTCCTCTTTTTCTTGATTCGCCCCCCCCTCTCTTCTCTTACTTTCTCCCTCCCTCCTTCTCCTTCTCCCTTTCTCTGTTTTAATAGCCTATGCCAGGCTCAAACTCACAAATACCTATTCTGGCCTTAGCCTCCTGAGTACTGGAATCAGAAGCATAGCCACTTTGCACCCCCCCACACACCTCTCCCTTCCCCTCTCCTTCCCCCTCTTCCTCCCCCTCCCCCTTTTTCCTCCCTTCCCCCTCCCCCTCTCCCTCTCCATCCCTCCCTTCCTCCCTCTCTCCCACTGCCCTCTTTCACCTTAACTTCTCATAACACTGAATGGGAATGGATTAAAAATAGTTACTGTGTGATTGGTCTCAATTACTTAGAAGAAATAGATACTCTCAAGGAAGTTCCTGTTGGATACATTAAGCTGGGAGCAACTGTAACACCATGTTAATACTTCCCAGGGTACTCATTAGGTTGGATGAGCTAGCTACCTACAGGAGACAGGCACCAGAGGAAGAGAATGCCAGGAATGCGTTTGCTGGCAACTGGTGAGGGCAGATGGATAAAGGAAGGGTTTACTCGGGACTTTCCACAAGGGCAGTGCAAAAATGGGTCACCAATGCCTGTTCAGTAGGGAGTCTGTCCTGAGTATTTTCTCATACACTTTTTTTTTTCTGATTCCCACAATACACCTAGGATGGAGGCAGGATTATGACTTGCACTTGAGGAAACAGGAGAAATAAAGAAAGAGACAGTGCTGGCGCTAGGTCCCATTGTGTCTGATACCAAAGCCCTCTATGGTCGAACAACAAGAACTGTCCGGAACTTAACAGCTCTGTTGGCCAAAACAGAGTCAAGTCGTTATAGGGGACCACCGTGAGAGGTCCTGAGGCCTCCTGGCCACAGCAGGCCACTCTCAACAACTCTGTGCACGAGGTCCCTGGCACAGACAGCTCAATAAAAGATGAATGCATAAGCAGCGTTCCAAACAGCAAGCTCCAGAAGCTTCTGAACTGGAAAACTCATTAGTCCACCTCTTAGGGTTGGTTTTAAAGTCAACTTGTCACAAATTAGAATCACCTGAGTAGGGAGTTTCACAAAAAAAAAAAAAATCCTGATTGCCTTGATTGACATGGAAAGACCCACCTGATGGTGGGTGGCAACTTCTGGTAGCAGTTCCCATGAAAACGGAGGCTTGGCAGAAGGAAGGGCCTCTTGCCCTTGGAGGTGATTTGCCTTGTTGCTGCTGCTGCTGTGTGTGTGTGTGTGGGGGGGGGGGGGGTGTGATGGGAATGAGTCTGTCACAGCATTCTAGGCTTTCGTCCTAGAGTAACGACCACCAGCTCTCTTGTAGTCTTCCAGATTTGGGGCACTAGACTGTGATTGCTGAGGCACGAAACTTTGTGGACAAAGTAACTACCAGATTTTCAGTGTCCCGCCTCCCCAGCCTCAGACAGCCATTGTGGGCTTATCCCAACTGCTGAGGCTCCCAGCCTCTAGGACTGAACAACTATCAGGTTCTCAGCAGCTCAGGCGATTCAGCTGTTGCTATTTACATGTAAGTTGACCTAACAAATTATTTAATAGATACATGCATATATGCATATACATGTGTATTTTCTGTTTTTGTTTTTAGATATAGTCTTACTATGTTGCCCTGGCTGTCCTCAAACTCCTGAGATCAAGCAATCCTCCCCCTTGGCTCCCTGAGTGCTGGGACAGACTGCAGGCATCCACTACCACATCTGGATACGAGTTGGCTTCATGAGTCCAAGAAACTCAATGGATTCTTTATTAACTTAGGAGTATTTCGATACTAATGTGCAAATTTTTCTTCCTGTGCATAAGAGAAAAACATGTTTTTTTTATATATATATTTGGAATAGCAGAACAAAACCAATCCCACTGCAGAATTTGAGAACTATATAGAATTGAAAAGTCCTTCACAGGTCTAGGATGGGGATCATAAAGCTTCCACTTGGAGATCCCACTTCACTGAATTGTCTAATTCTCCTGAGGAGTAACCGACGATCCCAGTTAGCTACTGCATGACAAGCCTCTTGAAAGTCAGATGGCTTGACCTGGCATTCCTTCCTAGTCATTGCTTAATGAGATGGCTACATTCACAGATGTGTCACCAGATGAGCTCATCACTGTGAAAACATTGTAGAGTGCACGTACACAAACCACGATGCCCACGATGTAAGTAGGTGATAGGACTTAGCGGGACCACTGTCGGCTATGCAGTTCAGCATCGACTAAGACACCATCGTGTGCGCATAATGCCTCTTTATAGCTTAGGGTCAGCAGCTTGGACTCTTCTCTGATAGCAGTTTTTTGGCTGGGCTCTTTCGTGCATTAGTGGTCAGCCACAAACTGGTTTAGCCAATCTGGATCCCCGCTGGAACAAAGATGAGTCAGATCTCACTCACCTGGTCTCCTTTTCTAGCAGGACAGCTTGAACTCGCTCACATGGCAAATTTGAGGATTCCGGAAGAGCAGGTAGGGATGCTCAAGACCTCTAAAAGTCCACAGTTGGATTTGATTTGCCCTCATTTTTACCATGTTACCCTGACCAAAACAAAATCACACGTCCAGCTTAGATTTAGGGAGCTATGAAGTGGACTTTATCTCTGAATGGAAGAAAACGTAGTATTTGGATATGAAAGGGCCTGAAAATTTCCTGAACCCACCACATGCAGCACAAACTGTATTCAGCTCATGTTAAGCATAATATTGAGCCTGTATGACATGTTACCCTAAATGACACCCTGGTAGGATGTGAATACAACCCAATCACAATGTATGATAACTGTAACTAATAGATATACCTAGATGAGTAACTACTGACTAACATGAAGTGCTCTTAAGATGGAATTGCCCAGAAAGCTAGCACTACCCAAAGTCTGTCCTTATCCATGAGGTGCCCAAGAGATGCAGCAAGGTACCCTACTGTTACCTGGAGCTCTGGCACCAACTTGGAGCAAAGAACTCATGTTCAGCCTGACAGTCCCAAACCAAGGGAAGCAAAACAGGAAGCCTGGCCTGGAGTCACATCTTCTCACTCTAAGTGAGTGGTTCTATCTACCAGACAGGACTGAGACAGGAGAAACAAAAGGACAGATACAAAAGAAACTATGTTCCAAAAGTTAACCCTGGGTAGCCCTGTCTGGGCTTCTCAGATCATGGTGCAAGCACTTCTCAGATTAATCACAAAATGGAGAAGGGGCAGTGCAAATGGGTACTGAGCATGCTGGGAGAGCGAGCTTCTGGCTGTGTGACCCTGTGAGTGAAGGTGGCGTGTGTGGGTCTGTACTATTAAAAACAAACAAACAAACAAACAAACAAACAAAAACAAAAGCTGAAGCCTCTCTTGTTTCTCTGGGTTTCTGAGGTGTGTTCTCTCTCTCTCTCTCTCTCTCTCTCTCTCTCTCTCCCTGCCTCCCTCTGTGTGTGTGTCTCTCACTAAATCTATCATCTGTTTATCATCTATCATCTAGCTAGCTAGTTATCATCTATCCATCCATGTATTTATTATCTATCTATCTATCTATCTATCTATCTACTTATCCATCCCAGAACCTCATGTATTCATAGCAGGGCCATTTTTACACACCAAGTACTTCAGCTCAACACAGTGGTTGACTGATTGTGCCTCTTTGCATATACAGTTTGTTCTTCAGTATGTGTGTCTGCATTGTGTATTAACGATTGGGTTGGGTAAAAGATGCACAGAAAAGACTGGAGAGCTGGGAGTGTGCACCACTTACTTTACAACTCATTTAAAATATTTTTATTCTCAAGCACTTTGAACACCACCTGCAACTCCCAGGAAACCCAGTGGAATTCACTTTAATGGTCAAGTTTGTGTGGAGGGGTCTCTGTCCATTCGTGAGGTTCCGCTGAGGTCCTGGGCTTGCAAGCAACAGAGATGAACTTGACTTAGCACTTTACTACTTCATGAGACAACATTAAGTCAGCAGAGTAACGGCAGAATAATCTTTCCTTCCGGGTACCAATGGCAGAATAAATCAACCCCATCAACTCTAACCCTTCTCTCATAGAATACAAGAGCCAAATTTCATGGAAACTGATCAGCCCAGCTGTATTACATGCACACAGGGGGGCGGGGGCAGACAAGGGCATGGCACTAAACAAAGGAATTTGAGGGCAGAGGAAACCTCTTATTTGTCAAAAGAGCAGAAAAATTTGCTGAGCCATTTGAAACCAACCACTATGATGTCTTAGCCACAGCATCTTGAAAGTGCTTAGTGAAGACATTATAGCAAGGATAATGGGGCCCAGAGTCCACCATGTGGTAACTGGCTGAAGGGCAACCGCGGGAAGCATGTTCAGTCAGATCAGTATATATGGATAACTGAGACATGCTGCACGCTTAGAATACTATTATTCTGACGCTGTGCCCAGACCTTGTATTGAGCAGGTACAGTGAAACCGAGACCCATGAGAATAGCTGTCACAAAGGAGGGAGTTAGCATACTCCGAGTTTCCAGAAGCAAGAGGCATGGCATAGCACACAAGGTCACCACGGGAAACTGTGAAGCAATGGAAGCAGACAGGGAGAGAAAGGCTGTGGGGAGAAGATTCTGTCATGATTTAGGCAGCAATGAATGGAGGAGGGCAGGTTATGCCTAGAGAGTTTGAACAATCCCAGTGAGATCTGGGCTATAATGGTGGCTCACACCTGCTTGGCAGCTGGCAGGAGAAAGTGTCCCCGAGTGTAGGTGTCCGATGAAAATGGAATAAGCAATATACTGGCTGGATTGGTTGGTTGGCTCATCTAAGGTATGCTGACATCTTACACGCATTCTCGCGACCGGCCAGGAAAGACGCAACAAACCAGAATCTTCTGCGGCAAAGCTTTATTGCTTACATCTTCAGGAGCAAGAGTGCAAGAGAGCAAGAGCAAGAGCAAGAGCAAGAGCAAGAGCAAGAGCAAGAGCAAGAGAGAGAATGGCGAAACCCTGTCCCTTTTAAGGAGAATTATCCTCTGCCTAGGACATGTCACTCCCTGATTGGCTGCAGCCCATCGGCCGAGTTGTCGTCATGGGGAAGGCAGAGCACATGGGGTGGGGAACTACCCTTGGCACATGTGCAGATTATTTGTTTACCACTTAGAACACAGGATGTCAGTGCCATCTTGCAACGGCGAATGTGAGGGCGGCTTCCCACACTGACAGATGCCTTTGATCTCTGTAGGATTTAGTTAACTTGGGAAGGATGATGCTTAGGTCCACAAGACCCGCCCCCTAAGTGCCAGAGTGCAGAGAATGCATCCAATAGGGTTGAGAGTGGTGCATGCCAGTGGAGGGGAGGTAAGGGTGAAAATTTGAATCTAGCCTGGGCAACATAGCGTGACCCTGCTTCAAAACAAACAAACAAACAAAAAAACACAACACAGAAAAAGAATATGGAAAGTATGAAATGGTGATACTAGCTAGATAAGTTATAGGAAGTGTAGAATTAGGCTTACTGCGCATCCATTGTTGTCACGTGACTGTACTGACCGTCTAGTGTGCTGCAGGCACCTCCCTCTATCACTTCTTCTAGCTCTGTATCCTCATCCTTTTCACCAGCCCTGTTCATCGTGCACGAATGTCAGGACTTATTGAAATAGTTTCTATGGCCATGATTAGTATGTGAATCTTTTTTTGTGGGGAGGGGTGGGGGTTCGAGACAGGGTTTCTCTGTATAGCCCTGGCTGTCCTGGAACTCACTTTGTAGACCAGGCTGGCCTCGAACTCAGAAATCTGCCTGCCTCTGCCTCCCAAGTGCTAAGATTAAAGGTGTGCACCTCCACCGCCCAGCGTGAATCAATTTTTAAACATGACAGAACAGTATGCCTATTTGGATCAAAATGATATTGTTTTTAAAGATTTATTTATTTTATATCTATGAGTACACTGTCACTGTCTACAGACACACCAAAAGAGGCCATCGGATCCCACTGCTGATGGTTGTAAGCCACCATGAGGTTGCTGGGAATTGAACTCAGGACCTCTGGAAGAGCAGTTAGTGTTCTTAACCACGGAACCATCAATCCAGCGCGATAATTTTTTTTAAAGACAGGATTACATGTTCGCCAGGCTGGCCTTGAACTTCTGATCCTCCTACCTCCACCCCTAAAATCTTGGAATTACAGGCATGGCCCACTCCACCCAGTTTCGTGTCATATTTTAAAGTTAAATGTAACTCTTGGTTAAAGTACAGGGTAATGGATTCATGCGCTTCCAAATTGATGTCAACATATAATAAATTTCCAGGCACTGAAAATGTTTAGTTTATGAAACTCATCCAATTCTTTGTTTTTGCTTTTGTGGTGCCTAGGGGCTCAACTCGGGGCCTCACGCAAGCTGGATGCGCATGCGCATCCTATGCCCAGCAGCCCAGGCGCTGCTCTTTCTGGGCTGTATCTGTAGCTTCACGTTTGACCAAGCTACACCCACAGCCCCGGTTTTACCCTTTTTCTGCTGTATCCCTAGCTCTGCATTTGCGTCCATTTCTCTGCTACAGTCATATCAGTATTTATTTTCTCTGGGTGCATTCTTGGAATGTTTCTGCTCAGCAGAGATGCAATATCAAGCTTCTCTCTTTTATTAAATATCTCAGACAGCAGATTCTCTGGATGGTAAGCTCAAAGTTGCCAGAGGGTGTGTGTCTTTTGTCTGTTGTGAATTATGCCAACAAGCTCACCCGAGCGGCAAAGACTGTTTTATATTATCAGCTGAGTCTGCGAGAACGAGCTCTCCCAAGGATCAGATTGTCCGCTAGCTCCACACCACCGTCTAGAGAAATTTAAGTCTTCAACTTTTTCCATAGACGAAGTGCGTATTTCCTTTGGCTCTCTTTCTGTTGAGTTTGGTTAATCCCTTCTAAACCAGAGAGCTCGGGCTTAAAACACACACGCTCCCTTTTGCACAAACTCTTCATTGCCTTTCTCTGACTTCCCCCCAAGTCCATCTGTCATGTTTGAGCGCGCTCACCCAAACTGTTCGGATTTCTATTTACCCGTTCTGCATCACATTTGTGTTTGTGAGCTGGTTGCTTAGTTTTCAACGGCAGTTGCGAGTGAGTTGGCGTCGGCCTTCCAATGGCCTCTTTTATAAATAGTAATGATGGAACGCTCCCACGCAGTCACCACCTTTGAAGCTACTTTTCACGTTGATAGGAAAGGAAGCTGCTGACACTGGCTTTCCACACTTCCGATCAGTTCTCCAGGATCCTCCTACGAGTCTCCATCTCCTAAATTTCAAGCTTTGTAAGTCTGATTCTTAAACTCATTCGTCGCATAAAGCTGAACACATTTGCTTTTTTAAAATTTCCGTGTGTCCTTAAATAACGAGTGAATAGTGTCACTCCCACGGGGCTCATTGTGAAATTCACTGAGAAATCACAGATCTGTGGTGCTGGAGAACTCCACGGACCATGGGCTGTACCAGTCTCCCTTCAAACTCTGCTCTCTTTAACCCACAACTCTGACCCATATTTCTGCAACTTCTTAGGGTTCTTAGAGTCTTCTTTCTTGATATGCCCATTTCCAGTGATGTTAGCCATGAGTTCCTTATTTTCTTCAGTGTCTCCATGTCCTAAATAAAGACATGGCATGGCCTCAACATTAAAATTCTACAGACCACAACAAACTGATAGCTAAAAGACACCTTCTTGAATCATATGGCTTCCCTGCCCTTCCAAAACTGCAGGATGCTAACTTTAAAAGAAACACAAGGAATATCCAGTCCAGTCACATATTATTTCAAAATATGAAAGATTGATGTTTATTTCATTTGAACCTGTTCCTTTCAATAAAATCATCTTTAGACTAATGTATATGGTTAAACTTTTAAAATCTCAAAACATAAACTGAGCCTGCTGACCCAGGTCCGTATTCCCAGCCATTTGGGAGGCCAAGGCAGGGACTCTGCAAGCCCAAGGCCAGCCAGGGTAGCTTAGTAAGCTTCTATCTTAGCATAAAAGGTGAAAGGAAAGCTAGTAATATGAGTCAGTACTAGAGTGCTTGTCAGAAGTGTAAGAAGTCCTATGTTGAATCCCTAGGACTGAAAAGGGACCCACTGAAATAACCCAATGTACCTCATTCCTTCACCAAAGAATTATTACTGAGGCTTCTGCCTTTTAAATCAAATCATGGGGCCAGGGATATAGCTCAGTGGTAGAATGCATACTGAACATGCAGAGCACCCTTCCACTCAAAGTGATGATTTCTAAGAACTGGTATATTCAGAAGTTATTTAAGTATATTTAATACCAATTCATCATGGGCATCACCCAACCACTGACATATATGTGTTGGTTCTACTAACATCATGTGTGCCTGAACTTGTTACTATAAAATACATGTCTAGTGTTAGAAATAAGAAAAAATCATGTAGCGCCCCGGCTGGCCTTAAATTCATTATGTAGCTGTGGATGACCTTGAATTTATGACCCTCCTGCCTCCATCTCTCAGTGCTGGGATTACAGATCTGTACTACTACACCAGGTTTATGCAATGCTGGAGACCAAACCCAGGGCTTTCCTGACTGCTGGATAAGTACTATACTCTGCTGAGAATCATTCCCAGCCCATAAGAGATGATCTTTAAAAATGATTGCCTTGCAATAAAAATGTAACAGTATCCATGCTATACTATCTTCCTGATGGTTTGTTTGCTCCATATAATTTACTCTTGGTCAAAAGTTTAGAAGGCACACAGGATTTTTTTCCCTCATAATATCTCTACTCGACAAGCCATTGTAGTGACTGGTAATGAAATAGAACTGAACCCCAGAAGCTGACAAAATTGATTACCTTCTCAAGTTAGAACTTTTAATATTTTATAAGGTGAAGCCTGGCTATGGTGGTCCATGAGCAATCAGAGTTGTTATATTGAGATTGGAGAATGAAGGCAAAATAGCTACTTCATTAACAATGTGCAGTAAAGGGTGGCAATGTCTGTAGGGTTTTTTTTAAGATTTATTTATTTACTTATTTATGTGTGTGAGTACACTAATGCTCTCTTCAGACACATCAGAAGAGGGCATTGGATCCCATTTCAGAGGGTTGTGAGCCACCATATAGTTGCTGGGAATTGAACTCAGGGCCTCTGGGAGAGCAGTCAGTGCTCTTAACCACTGAGTCATCTCTCTAGCCCCTGTCTACAGATTTTATACAAAATTTTGTGGACAGGTCAATATGAAAAAGCACAATGGGACTCTCTCTCTCTCTCTCTCTCTCTCTCTCTCTCTCTCTCTCTCTCTCTTCCTTTTTGTTTTGTTCACTGCTGTGAAGAGACACCATGAACACTGCAACTCTTACAAAGAAATATTTCATCCGGACTGGCTTACAGTTTTAGACGTTTAGTCCATTATCATCACGGCAAGAAGCATGGCAGCATGCAGGCAGTCATGGTGCTGGAGAAGGAACTGAGAGCTCTACATCTGGATCCTCAGGCAGCAGAAGGAGACTGGATGCCACACTAAGCCAGGCTTGAGCATAGGAGACCTCAAAGCCGGCACCCACAGTGACACATTTTCTCCAACAAGGCCACACCTACTCCAAGACCACACCTCCTAGTAGTGCCACTCCCTGTGGGCCAAGCATTCACATATATGAATCTATGGGAACCATTCCTATTCAAACCACCATAAGATGTTTCAGTGTTTCTTTGTTATTTGAAAGAACAGATAATAAGGCGCATTCCTGTAAGTCATCCTTGCAGTTCTTCAATGTCGGGGGCGTGTACTGCTTAATGAGGCAGTCTACCCCTTACTCGAGAGCAATAGGTGCTATGAGAATCTGTGTTAACTCTTCATGTGATGCTCTCAGAAAGTGTGACCTCTGAATCAGCAGCAACAGCATAACCAGAACTTTTAATAAAGACATTATTGATCCCACCTCCCGTGCCATATTCACCAAATCAGAATCTAAGTTGATGCTCAACAATGTCTCTAAGTGAATCTCATGCTAAAACTAGAGACCTCCACAGAACCAACTGGACAAGGACACTGTTGAAGACTACTTGGGTTACATATATCAGAGATAATTATATTTAAATAAATAATGTGCATTGGAATTTTGCAGTCTACAAATTTTTGAAATAGAACAAATTGTTCTGGATAGACACAATAATGAAAATATAATCGCTTTCCAGGTTATTATTCTGTTTTCATGTGACGCAGATACTTCTAGGGGCATTTATTTCTAGCATAAAGCACTTCTTTTATGCAATATAGGTTGGAGCCAGGCCACCCTGGTTCAGGTACAGCTCGTCAAATCAGGACAGACACAGCAACTGTCCACGTGAAGTACAGTATCTTGGTATATGAGGTAAGATCAGAGCTCAGGATGCACAAGATCCTTTTGCTCACTCATAAATGCACACACAAGCTCTGCCTGACATCACTCCTGAGCCTTCCTGCTGATCATTTCCCTACCAGGTTATATCCTCTTCTGCTGCAGACAGACTTCTCCTGGTGGCAAGAAGACTGTCACCCCTTCAAATCCTCTACCCGCACATGGACCTTGTATGCCCCTTGTGGGATTTTGAAGAGGCTTGGCCCAGGGAGTGGTAATATTAGGAGGTGCAACTTTGTTGGAGTAGGTGTGGCTTTGTCGGAGGAAGTGTGTCACTCACTGTGTGGGTGAGCTTTGAGATCCTATGTTCAACTTCTGCCCAGTGCAGAAGACAGCCTCCTTTTGTCTGGCTGAAGAAAAGGAGTCTCTTCTTAGCTGCCTTTGGATCAAGAGGTAGATTTTTCAGCTCTTCCTTCTCTAACATTGTATTTACCTGCACACCACCATGCTCCCCACCATGATGCTGTCATGCTTTCTGCCATGGTGATAATGGACTGATCCTCTGAACCTGTAAGCCAGCTCCAATTAAATGTTGTCCTTTATAAGAGTTGCCTTGGCCATGTGTCTCTTCACATGAAACCCTAATGAAGACACCCCTAGAATCTGAATTGTTCTCTTGGAAAGAAGAAAGCTTTTCCCATCCAATCTCTAAACCAAGATGGACTCCTGGGATGGGAGGTAGCAACCAAAGAAAGGCTGAGAAAGCAAATAGTACCTGCTACAGTAGCCTACTACATAAACCTTTGTCGCTGTTACAATGTGAGAAAGAAACTTAGGGGAGAATAATTTGCCTTGCCCAAATTATTCCTGTCAGTGAAAATTGAAACCCAAAAGTTAAAGGTAATAACATTTAAAACAATATCATGGTCCACATTTGATAAAGGCCTTCCTAGAAAATTTTCGTTTGGGTCTTAAGTCAACATATTTGTGTTAAACTTTCTCCTTTGCAAAAAAAAATATTTTATAAAAATAGTTGGACGTGTCTTCCATAAAACAAGAGTTAAAGAAATCTAATTTTTCCTGTCGAGACAGACGGTTGAGATGTTTTTGGCACTTGTGTCATTCAGAAATGATTGTAACAAACTTCAAGCTTGGCAGGAACGTACTCCCATCAGAGCAAGGGGGAAATCAAGCCAACCTAAAGTTGTGAAGATTTAAGTGACAAGAATAAAAACAAAGTAGAACATTTTGTGGGTTTTTGTAAAAACTATGACTTAATGCTTCCTGACTGAAATGTTTTCAAGCAAGACTTCTACTTAACAAAAGGTAATTTTTGTTATGTGACTTCTTCCTAACCCTGGCGAGGTAGTGGGGAGCACATATCAGTGAAGCATACCAGTTAGGGGTTCACATGATCAAACATAAGCAATTCCAAAGATTTTCATAATAACACTCATGTGTTCTCTCCAGCCATGGTCTGGTCCTCCTATCTTCCCTTTGAACAGTGTCAGAACACTATGATTCATATACTAAGTGCCCTATGTACTAGATCAACATAACAATTGGGAAATCCCATAACCCTGGACTTCCTGGTGATTGTATGTCTACATTGACAATGCTGGTGCTGTGTCGCATAAGTAGGCAGTTTCATTCAAATGAGCATCAGTCTGAGTATGGTTCAGTCTCTTTTTTAATTGGATATTTTATTTATTTACATTTCAAATGTTATCCCCTTTCCCGGTTTCCCCTCCACAACCCCCCTATCCTATCCCCGTCCCCCTGCTTCTATGAGGGTGCTCCCCCACCCACTCACCCCTACCTCGCCACCCTGGCATTCCCATACACTGGGGCAATGAGCCTTCAGAGGACCAAGGACCTCTTCTCCCATTGATGCCAGATAAGGCCATCCTCTCCTACATATGCAGCTGAAACCATAGGTCCCTCGACACGTACTCTTTGGTTGGTGGTTTAGTCCCTGGGAGCTTCAGGGGCATCTGGTTGGTTGATGTTGTTGTTCTTCCTATGGGGTTGCAAACCCCTTCAGCTCCTTCAGTCCTTTCCCTAGCTCCTCTCTATTGGAATCCCTGTGATCAGTTCAATGGTTGGCTATGCGTATCTGCATCTGTTTGGTTCCGTCATTTTCGACCTCACATTGCTTCTTACCTGTCAGGTCCTTGTAATTGTCTACAACAGCCTACAACAAAGGCTTGCTTCAGCACAGCACAGGTTCCAGAATTCAAGCTCTTGTCAACGTTCAAAGAAGAGTCTACATGAAGGGTTTTTTTTTCAATTATTATTACTTTATTCTTAAAATTATTGTTGCCTCTTCTTCAAATTTCTGTCAAAGAATCAAACAGGGCAGGAGGCTATTGCAAAAGCAAAGAAACATTTCTGGGTCTTATGTAAAGGTCACATCGTGGTGAAACATGAGCACTCTATTTTTCTGTGACCTTTTGCAATAAATGTTAAGTTTGAAAATGTAGAAGAGAGGGATTAGATTTGGCTGTCCTTTACTTACAATTCCATTTCAGCAGATAATTGACAAAAATAAGACCAGGAAAGCTTCACTCTTTTCCTTGTGTTAGATACAAAGTGTGTCCACCCATGCTCACATGTGTGCATGTGTATGTGTGCATTGGCTGTATTTAGGTTCTGTCCATCTTGATTTTTGAGACAGGCTGTCTAACTGGCCTGGAATTCTCCCAGAAGGCTAGGCTGGCTGGCCAGTGAGCCCCAGGGATGATTCACCTGTCTCTGCCTCTATAGCGCTGGGATTACATGCACGCTACCATGTCTGCTTTCAGAAACAGCATCCCTCTGTGGTCTCAGCCATTATTCCTGCTTCCAGCTTCCCACTTGAGCTCCTGCCCTGGTTTCTCTTGAAGATGGTCAGTAAGCTGTCAGCCAAATAAACCCTTTCCTCCCCCAAGATGCTTCTGGTCGTGGTATTCCTCACAGCAACAGAGTGCTAACTAGGGCAAGATCCATAAAGGTAAATGTGATATGTGGGTCAGCTGTGGCTGATAAAGTCACGTGGATGAGGCTGTGGTGTTCTATGAAGGAAAAGGAAATCCAGGTTAAACCTGGTCTGGTCCTGGATTCACGGCAGAATGATATAACACTTTTCAGAAACATAAAGTTAAAAAAAAATACTGAAAGCTGGAGTGATGGAGTGATGGCTCAGTGGTTAAGGGCATATTGCTCTTCCAGAGGCCCTGAGTTCAGTTCCCAGCAACCATCCTGAGTATCCCACAACTACCTGCAACTCCAGCCCCAGAGAGAACTTAAGACCTCAGGTCTCCAGGCACACCTACACCAACATGTGTGCAGAGATGTCCTCACAGACACTTAATTAAAAATAATTTCTAAAAGATCTAAGAATATTGAAGATTCAAATAAAAAGAACATAATCACAAAAAAAGATTTTGCCATCAAATTCCACTTACAAATTGAATGTAATTTGAAGGACACAGTACGGTTCTTCTCACTGATGAAAATAATGCATTTTTAGAGAAATCATCTTACACAGTGTGATGCTATTTGTATTCAAATGAGGTGTATACATAAAACCTTCAGACAGCAAATATGAAAGTTGTAATGGCATCTATTTATACCTGACTGGTAAAGTTGTGGGCATCCTTTCCTTTTAGCTAATTTTGTAGCTTATAAACAGCCTAAAATGAACAACCCTGGTATCTCTAACCAAAATTGATGAAAATTTCTTTCCTTTGTTTTGAGTCAGGGTCTCATTATGTAATCCCGGCTGTTTCAGAACTGCCTACGTGGATCAGGCTAGCCCAGAACTCACGGAGATCTTCTGGCTCTGTCTCCAGGGCACTGGAATTAAAGTTTTCTGCACTGCGTGTCCCTCCTTGAAAATTACTTTTAAAAACAGTCTTTAGAATAATTTGTCTTTTTCTTTTCTGAAATTCATTTTGCATTTGGGAAAGGTACTAGAAAGCTTTTGAAGATAAATCAGCCTTTTAAAGATCGGTGTCACAGGGCCCCGCTAGGATCCCTATAAAATTTTGCAGACTCAACGCTAAGCTTCTCCTACTCTTTCAGCCTTGATGATGCGGCACCTCCCTCTATGCAATGCACCTCTGCCATCCCTTTTATTTTCTTTTCCAGGGCCCTGAATCTGCTCGGCAAGTGCTCTGTCATTGAACCACATCACAGTCCTCCTTCACAGCTACTTTACCCAGAATCCCCTGGCTGACCAGTGTTTCACTAGGCCCAGCTGTTTCTCCCTGAGACCTACCATCCTGCAGGCCATCATATTCTCTCTCAGCCTATAGTACCAGAGTCCATAGCCAATTGTCCCCTCCTGTGGCTTGTCATACCTCTAGTTCTGTGTTTCAGCAATAACAAGGACTGCTGGCTATGTCTAAGAAAATCACATTATTTTGGAACTCAGAGCTCCAACAGAAAGCCAAGGCTAAGTCTTTCTACTGAGGATTCTGGTGTGAGCTGGCTGAGATGGCACATTTATAATACCAGTACTACACAGAAAGAGACAGGTAGCTCTCTGGGGCCTGCTGATCATCCAGCTTAGCTTATTTGGCACGTTCTAGATTGGTGAGGTACCTTGTCTTAAAAACATCAGGTAGACATCACGTGAGGGTTGACAGCCAGGGCTGTCTCCTGGCCCCCACATGTCCTCACACAAAGGTATACTACTGTAGACATGAACATGCATACACCCACACAAAGATGCTGGTGCTCCCCTGCTCAGTATCACTAGCATCCAAACCACAAGCTATAGCTAGCTGCACTTCTACTGAGCTCTTCCCAACACACAAGATCTGTGACCACTTTGTGACCGTGTGACAGCCATGCGCTGTCCTCTGAAGCCCCAGGAGTCACCTGTACATGGACACGGTGAAAAGTGACAGCAATGGTGCCACCCTTCCCCCGCCACCCACATCAAATCGATCATCTGCCAATCCCAGCGCTGACGACAGGGTGCCTTTGGGAAGCCCCCGGAGATGATGCCCAAATCCACGCTGGCCAATTCATCCTTTCTATCCCACCACCCTGCAGAACAAAGAGAATGTTCTCTGGCCTCCAAGAGATCCACATGTGGGGCTTTACCACAATTAATCCCCACAAAGTTGAAAACGTAGTGGTCTAGTGGCAGCTCGTCCCAGGTGGCTGTAGGGTCTGATGTGTCCGGCTGTGACTCCCTGGACGACTATCAGGCCTGCATTCCTTTGTCTTCCTTAATGCCTCTCCACTTTGTTTTTTGGGGGTCATAGTCTCTCACTGAACCTGAAGCTCACTGATCTGGTGAACTGTCTGGCCAGCAAGCTTCAGGAATGATCCTGCCTCCTCCGCACTTCTCAGCCCCTGTCGGCACTGGGGCACACTCTTTTACACTCGGTGTTTCCATCTGTAACGACCTGGTTTGATTCCTATGCCTTTGACAGGGTTTATACAG
This sequence comes from Mus musculus, assembly GCF_000001635.26. Classification (NCBI taxonomy): domain Eukaryota; kingdom Metazoa; phylum Chordata; class Mammalia; order Rodentia; family Muridae; genus Mus; species Mus musculus. The sequence goes on along the minus strand of NC_000067.6, from coordinate 179,931,614 downwards.
GTGAGTTAAATGGTGGTGTCAGAGGAGTTGCTGCCCTTGCAGCCTTTGCTCATTGCCGCAGCCCTTCTTGAGATACAGTATGGCTTTTGTTTAGCTCGCAGTTTGAGAGAACAATGCATCATGGTGGGGAAGGCCTAGCAGCAGGAGCATCTGGCACTGCTCATATTACATCAACAGTTTGGAGACAGAGAGCAGTGAATGTTGGCACCCAGCTCATTTTATCTTTTTTTTATTCAGTCCAAGACCACAGCCTAGGGTACTGCTGCCAACACTGCAAGGGAGTCTTCGCTATTCATTGTACTGTTCTAGAAACACCCTCAGGTATACCCAGAGGTGTGTTCTCATCTAAATCTTACCAAGTAAACAATAAAAATTAACCATCACAGTCATCGCTGTGGACAACAGGGAGAGCCACCAGTTGGACATCGTGCCAAGATTCTTCGGTTCGTTTGCACAAATTATGGTCATTTTGCACTGGTCAAGGGTTACTGCAGGAAACGAACCCCCTGGTGAGTTTGCACAGCCATTGTGTTAGATTGCCTGGCCAGCTTCTACAGAGTGCTTCAAGGGCAGAAAGTGAGAGAAATCTCAAGGAATGTGAGCTGCAGAAGTGAGGTGCTGACGGACCCGCTACTAGATAGGACACTGGGGAGGCAATGTGGATCGCAACTGGAATTCTCCCAAGATTTCCTACAGGTGCTCTGGGTATTGGTTAGAATCTGTCAGTCCTGTTATTAACACGTTTTCTTGTTGTGTGTGCTGAAGAGAGAGTGGAACTGCACTCCAGTATCAAAGGGTAGGTCTTCACTCTAATGAGAAAGCTGCTGTTGCCATTCCATGGAACCCCACAAACAGCTAATGGCAGAATTAAGCCGTGAGCCAGCATACCAAAGGTCTTGGATATAGCTCAGTGTTTGGCCCTGGGTTTCATTTCCAAACCTGCAAGAGAGGGGGTCAGGGGAGAGGAGACAGAGAGGAGAGAGAGAGACAGAGAGAAACAGACAGACAGACAGACAGACTTGGAAAGACAGAGACACACAGAGAAATAATATACAAAAAGTCTTTGTCATCTCTTACAGAGTATTGCCTCATATGGCTCCCTCTGTCCAAACCTTCAACTCGATTACCCGTCACCCTGATTCTCTCTGGACACCATGTCAACACGAGGTTCTGTCCACCGGTAAAAGCTGACCCACCTTCGCCCTTACTAACAGCACAGTTTACCCAGCTTCTCTTCAGATTCCTCTGTGAATGTCCAGATGTATGTCTTCCAGCTCTTCTTCATGGGACTCAACTCTCTCCGTTGATAAATTGTAATGATTCGGAGTTGGAGGTGTCTCAGATCAGATGCCCCAAGGCACGGCACCAGCCCTTAACTCTGCCAGAAGTACTGAAGACACAGAAGTGCTAGAACACGTTTATAAATGGAGCCAGGCATGGCGACACATTTCAGAATCCTACGTACGCAGGAGTGAAGGTAGGAGGCTAGTGGGTTCAAAAGTTACACCAATTTCAGGTCTTGTTGCTATATAGATGGGTGTTCTTTGTTTGTTTTCTGTTGCTGTGATAAACGCCATGACCAACGTACAGGAGGGAAGGGTTTACTCTAGCTTACACTGCCGGGTCACAGTCCAACAGCAAGGGAAACCAGGGCGGGAACTCCAGCAGATGTTCCAGCAATGATGCTCTTTGGGGGACGCAGCTCACTGACGCTGCTCATTGGCTGACGCTGCTCACTGACCGATGCTGCTCACTCTTCCACAGATGTGAACAGGTTAGTTTGATCAAGGAAATTCTTCCATTGCTACTCTGTCTTCTGAACTGACTCTAGGTTATTTCAGACGGGCAATAAAAAAAACCTAACCTTGGCAGATGATGATAGCCCAAGTTCATGAGAAGTTCAGTAGACTGGGTTTTCTTCCTTCATCATGCCCTTATTATAGAAAAGCATACACAAAACATAAAAAGAACACCCTTTGGGTCAGAGAGGATACACTTTTCCCCTTTCGATCTATGAAATCATTCACAATGACCATACTAATAATACTGCAGATATTTTTAGGCCTAATTCATCTGGGCTAAGTCTCCTTCCTTACAGTGGAAGAACTTGTGTGCTTCTTAGTTCTTTTCATCTGGGGAAGAATTTGCTTTATGCGGTGGATGTGCGGTGCCCACAGGCCTGTTATAGATGAGACCCTGATTCACTCGGCTGCTGGGAGTGGTGGTGACCGACTGGCTACACTCGGCTGAGTTATTTCCTCTGGTTTGCCATTAGCTAAAGAAAGCCACTTTGCTCCAGTCACACAGCCCCTCTGAAGAGGCCCACAGAAAGCCCCAGAACCCTTTGTGGGATCAGCTGAAGTCTTCATGTGGTTTGAACGTAGTTCATCTCCTCCCTTGGCTCAGCCTTTTCTCTACTCACATAGCTCCGGGGACTTCCCTCACCCCTGCTACCACAAGGCCTGCTCTTCTTGTGGCATCTAAGGCAACTGGCTCTGGGAATGGTCTGAGGGAGCCATCTCTCAAGTGGGACTAAGAGCTAGATCACCCACAGGTCACAGGCGATGAGAACGCTGCCGCCCCTAGTGGCTGGTGACTCAAGGATTGTGCTTACGCTGTGCCTGTGCAATCGGTAAAGTTAGTTCTCCCTGGTGGTCAACTGAGATAGGCCATCAAAGTGATGTGGTGATTTAGCGATGTGCCCCCAGAATCATTGTGAAGGGTTTGTTTACCAGCTGATAGGATTCTGACCTAGTCAAAGGATCAAGCCCTTGGCAGATTCCTAGTGTGGAGGAGGATTCATCATTGGGAGGAGGAGCCTCCTTGGAAAACGTACATTCCAGGGGTGGGAACTGGAGAGGTGTATCTCATCCCTTGCCTTTTCTTCTCTATTCCTGATTGCTGTAAGCTGAGCAGTGCTGGCCACAAGCTTCTGCTCCCAGGGTGTTCCTTCTGTCTCATCTGCTCTAAGCTAACCTTGAACTGACTCTTCTGGACATATCAGCTAAAACAGATTTTCCTATCTTAGATTGTTTTAGTGTTTTGTTGTAAGTCAAAAAGTGTGGCTAATACACACACCGGAGAGCCAGTGGGCAGGGTGGCATAACTGGCGGTTATTACACGGCCCTGATCATCTGTCAGCTCCCCCATGCTGCCACAATGGCCATGGGAACCCAATGGCTATGGTGACAGCAGTTTTAAGTTTCATACAGGCTAAAGGCACGAACTCCTACCCAGTAGTGCTGATCCAGCTGCTGCTCTTAGTGTCGGACTTAGCTCCGGCACAGAGCACCCTGTATATCCAATGTGAAACATCTTTCACTAGAGACCATTTTGGTGGCAAGTTTGGATTCTTTTTGTACTGGAAATGTTTGTTGTGGGTTGCCCTGGTGCTGTTTGTATTCTGATTTTAATTCTGCTTCCTCGAGAGGAGCTGCATACTCAGGTGATTTCATGTGAACCTTCTTCCCATTCTAACTGGTCAGATAAAGGCTGGAGCCTGTGACTGGGCAGTGGGAGGGAAAGTTGGGGATGGAGGTCTTAGAGAATGGAGGAAGAGTAAGGGACAAGGAGGAACAAGGATGGAGGAAGAAGAGGTGGAAGGAAGATGGAGCAGAACCACATGGCCTGGAGAAGTCGCAAGTAGCCAGGGATCTCATAGCTGAGGAATAGAGTAGTGTAGTGGTAGACCTGTCCAATCTAGACGTACACCTTATAAATATAATAACTGAGTTGTGTGTTTTTGCACGGGCTTATTGGGGCTGGAAGCTTACTGTAATGTGGGAAACTAAGCAATTAATTGTGATAATAACTTACACATATGGATATAGATTCGCTTTCCATGCCTTCTGGTGTCAGTCAGCATTTTCTGAATCATTTCCAAGTGCTTAATCCACAGATATGGAATACTGTCATAACTGTGCCCATTCAAGGGACTCTACTTACAGCAAGATTATAGTAAATGTGAATACAAGACCATGGAACCCACTGATTCTATGGACATTATACCACTCAGACCCTGACAGGCTGTTAATGGGATCAAATGGCCTTTGAAAAGACCACAGATGCTCAGACTGGGAGATGCCAACTTGATAGGGCACCATCATCCAGGTTTCAGAACGAGATGACACTGCATAGTGTTGTGCTCCCCATAGAAAGAGTATTTAGGTCTAGGAAACAGGACAAAGTAGAGGTGGCTGTGTTTGCTATCACTATCTATCAGTCACTCGTGCTTCCTGCACTTGCAATTCTGGACTCTGTGGTTTGGGGTTCTTATGTGCTGAAGGGAAACTGCTCCCCTTAGGAACACAGTGCTCAGCCCATTGAACTTCAACACTACAGGCGCCACTCAGTCACCTCATGCTTGTTGCATAGACAGAGGAAGAAAAGGAGTCATCTAGGGGTGTGTCATCTTGAAGCCGCAGCATGGGTGATTGACTATAGTCGTCAGGAGGAGGTGGGGTTGCTGATCCAGGCTGGCCCGGGGAAATGTAGGTAAGACACTCAGCATGTCTCAAGGGAGCCTCGTCTTGCTTTCCTTACCATTCTGAGGGTAAACACAAGTGCTGCAGTTTTAGACTGAGAGGACAGGACCTGCAAGGTGTCAAATCATCAGTGATGAAGGTCTAGGCCATCCCATTAGGTAAGTCACTCAGAGGAGCAGAGATATGGTCCACGGGTGAGGGAAACCTGGAATGGGTGGTAGGAAAGAAAAGGACTTGGTGTGTGGGGAGGTGTCTCAGGATTCATTGCTGCAGTGACAGGATCCGTTTAAATTTCCCGGGGTAAAAAATAAATAAATAAATAAATAAATAAAATAAAAAAATCAGAGTCCTAGAGAAACTGTGTATAGGACATAATTTTTGGAAACGGAGGCTACGAAGCAGGTAGGGCAAGGCTGTGGGAGTTCTGGAAAGCGCTATTCAGAGCCCTTCTTCAGGGTGGAGATACTCTTTCCCCAGTTGTGGGGAGCACTGGGCAGTTCTCAGCAGAGTCACTCTCCAATATCATGCTCTCAGGCCCTATCTGAGCCAGTTTTCCATCTATAACCAATGGATGCAGGACAAGACAGGCTGTCCTGAGTCCTCTTTGGCTGAGGCCTGAATTTTGTTGCATCTGCCTCATTCCAGCACTGCCTCCTACCCGACCCTGATTCCTTCCCATTGGTGCTAATCCCTGTGTCCCTTACAGCTGCCTCCCGCCCCGCCCTGATTCCTTCCCGATGGTGCTAATCCCTGATAGACTTTCTGCACACAGATGTCTAGCTCCAGCTAGCTTTGCTCTGGATGGGTAACTTTGCTTTCACACTGTGTGCATTTTCAGTCAGAATGTCCTCTCTCACCCCTCGTCTTCCTCCGGAATTCTATTCATTCTTCACGACTCTGAGAGGTTATTCATTCTCAGCATTGCTAGATTTAGTAAATAAAAATACAGTTCACCCAATGAAATCTGAATTTCAGATAAACAACAAATAATTTTTAGTACAAATATACCCAAAGGCCCTTGGGAGTATTTATTCTCATATATCTTATTTAGCAATCCTATTCATTCTTCAAATATTTTTTGGGCATCTACCCTATGATAGTGATACTGAGAACTGTATTAGTACACAATGAATAAAATAACTCCAAATTCCTGCTCCCGTTGAGTTTACACTCTAGTGGAGGGAGTTGGGCCATAAATAATCAGGCCATTAAAACATAAATAGATACCCCATGAAGGAGAATAAAGTGGGGGCAGACTGGGGAAGAGAAAGGGTTGGTGTGAGTGGGCATCACTGTTTAACAGGGATCTCACTAAAACAGAGAAATTTAGAAGAACCCTGGAAGAGATGCAAGGAAGATTAGGGGAGGGCATGTTCCAGGGTGGACTTCAAAGCAAACTCCCTGAGACAGAGACACAGTTGGCATGTTAGGGTCTATTGAGGAAGCCAGCATAGCTGGAGAATAGTGACCAGGACAGGTATCAGGTATCGAGGAAACAAAGTCAGAGGCGGCCACTATAGAGGCTTCTGTATTGATTCTGGAGAAGACAGGGCAGACATGAGATGGCATTTCAGATTTTAGTAAGCTCAATACTCAGTTAACATATTTGTTAAATTGGTAACGTCTATGCTGAAAACTGACTCACTCTGTGGGGACAAGCAGGCCGGGTAGAAACAAGAGGACCGGGCCGCCGCAGCCATCTTCCAGTAACTCGCCAAAATGACGAACACAAAGGGAAAGAGGAGAGGTACCCGGTACGTGTTCTCTAGGCCTTTTAGGAAACATGGCGTTGTTCCTTTGGCCACATACATGCGAATCTACAAGAAGGGTGATATTGTAGACATCAAGGGAATGGGCACTGTTCAAAAAGGAATGCCCCATAAGTTCTACCACGGCAAAACCGGAAGAGTCTACAATGTCACCCAGCATGCCGTGGAAGGGCAAAATTCTGGCCAAGTGGATCAATGTGCGGATTGAGCACATCAAGCACTCAAAGAGCAGAGACAGCTTCCTGAAGCGGGTGAAGGAGAACGACCAGAAGAAAAAGGAAGCCAAAGAGAAGGGCACCTGGGTGCAGCTGAAGCGCCAGCCTGTGCCACCCAGAGAAGCACACTTTGTGAGGACTAACGGAAAAGAGCCTGAGCTGTTGGAGCCCATTCCATACGAATTCATGGCCTAATGTACACAAAGAAATAAAATACCAGCTCCAGAAAAAAAAAAAAAAAAGAAAAAAAAAAGAAACAAGAGGACCAATCATGAGGTCAACATGACAGCCCCAAAAGGAAACAATAACACCTGATGGCTGGTCGCTGGCACCGCAGCTGTAGAGACAAGGCTGGCAAGGGGCTAGGTCCTAAGCTGTAGACGTATATACAGCTGGTAAGACTGGTTGATGATTATATGTGGAGTGTACTATAATTTAGATGTGAAATATTCCCCAAAGCTCTATCCCTAGCCTGCTATTAGAAGGTGGTAGAATGGTTAAGAAGTAACACCTATCTGGGAGATCTTGGATGACTAGGGTGAGCAATTGAGAGATAGATTACTATCCCAGCCCACCCAACCCCAGTGTCTCCCTGTGTCACTTAGGCTAGTCTCTAATTCTTGGACCATATCCTCCCTCACCAGCCGGGTAACTAGTACCACAGACACCAGCCACAATTCAGTGTCCACCCTGATTCATTCTCTACTGAATAAGGGAGGAAGATGGAGACAGAGAGACTGACACAGACCTGGAGAATAGAAAAACAATGCTTTCAAGGAGTTTGGTTATAAAATACGAATGATCCCATAAAATTCAAAAGAAAACAATGGCATTTAAAATAAGGGTAAGAAGGCCTGGGCAAAGCCCAGGAGCAAGGGAACACAAAGGAACCGGGCACAAATGTGGAAACTGCAGCCCAGGTCAGGAGCACAGAAAGCACCACATTCAGAGCCAAGGTGAACTTGCAGACAGTGAAGTGGGAGGTGGGCAGGAACTATGGGAGGAGCCATCTCGAAGCACAATCCTGTAGTTGGAAGTAAGGAAGAAGAAAGGAATGAACCTGTTCAAACGCTGGAGAGGGGCGGAATAAAGTTGTCAGGGAGGGGAGTGCAGCGTCCTGTGAAGGGATGGGAGAGCCAGACAGGCCTCCAGCTGCTTGGGTTCTAAATCCCAACCAACACAGCCTGGTTGTATTGTTTTTCTTCAACTGCTCTCAGCTGTCCCAATGCAGGCAAGGAGTAGGCTGGAAACTGGATAGAAACCGGACTGGAATTCTGGCAAGGAAGTGCATCAAAGTGAGAAATAAGCCAGGCTGGCTAATGTGTGGGCCGGGGAATGTTTACAGTGACTGCCCAAGAACTCTAAATGGGGCAGAGAGAAATGAGGACAGCAGGGGGCGGGGGACAATGGACAGGTGCTGGGATTCAGGGTCCTGTGGGGGTAGAAATTTCTAGATTGGTGGGAGAGCGGAAGTAGGTGGGTAGGAGAGCAGAAGTGAAAAGCTGTCACTCTGGAGGACCCTGGAGAGAGTCTGTGGAAGGCTTGGGCTTCTCCGTGCCTCGCTGAAACAGTGGGAATCTCTACAAGCAAGGAAAACACAGTGTGCAGAGGCCTGAGAGCTGGGGGCTTCTGTGCACATCCAGACACCAGCAACAGTTGCACGCTGGAGAGGGTGACAAAGAGCCACTGTGTCCATTTCCTATTGTTGCTCTATCACGCCACCACAACTTTAGCAGCTCAACACAATACAAATGGATTCTCTTCTCACAGTCTCAAGGATCAGGGGTCAATTTAGTCTTACTAGTATTCAAAGTGCCAGCAGGATAGTTTTCAGTGGCAGAGCTTTCTGCCTATGTCCAACCCCAGGCACTGCCCTTTCCCTTCGTCCCAAGCTCCTTCTCCACAATGGTATCATCCCATCTTTTGCTTCTGTGGTGGTTTGAACAGGTATGCCCCCCACCCCCATAGACTCATGTGTTTGAATCTTGGCCAATAGGGAGTGGCATCATTAGAAGGTGTGGCTTGTTGGAGTAGGTGTGGCCTTGTTGGAGAAAGTGTGTCACTGTGGGGGTGAGCTTTGAAGTCTCCTATGCTCAAGCTACACCCAGTGTGACACACAGCCTCCTTCTGCTGCCTGCAGATGGAGATGCAGAACCCTGAGCTCCTCCCGCACCACGTCTGCCTGCACACTGCCATGCTTCCTGCCATAATGGTAATGAACTAAACCTCTGAAACTACAGGCCAGCCTCACTTAAATGTTTTCCATTATAGCAGTTGCCTTGGTCATGGTTTCTCTTCACAGCAATGAAACCCTAACTAAGGCAGCCTCTGTTCAGCCTCCCCACCGGCTCTAACACCTTTATAGATTACATTGGCCCCACATAGATAATACTTCCCACTCAATACTCTTTGCAAAGTCTCCCTTGCCACCTACATGTTCTCAGGTCCTGGAAATTACGGTATGGACTTCTTTGGAGGGCCATTCTTCTGCCTACCTCAATCTATTTGAAGACTCTCCGCATCTGGCTGTGTCAATCTCACTTCATCTCAGACTGAATTTATAAGATCCCCATATATTATGCCTTCTTTGAGTCTTTATTGGGGTAAATTTGGGGTTAATTTGCTATTACAAAAGATTTGATGTCCTATTCAATTCTGTTGTTATTGTTTTGTTTTTGTTGTTGAGAGAGGGTCTATTTCATATCTAAGCTAACCTCATACTCACTGTGTACTTGGACTGACCTTGAACTCAAAGCAATCTTCTTGCTTCAGTTGCTTGAGTGCTTGGATTGCAGGCATGTACAGTAAGCCCTATCTGGCTTCCTGAAGATACTAAGTCAGTATGACATAGGTATCTCTTCTAATCTTCATACTCATCCCCCAGATATTTGAAACCAATGGCTAGACTTTTGCTTGTTACATATTTTTTAAATATCCACCAGCTACACGTATTCACTCAAGAGCACTTAGATATAAAAGTTGTCAGTGTCTCTGCCAAGGGTTATATATCTCCAGGGAATTTGCGTGAGTTTTAAAGGAAAATATCAACCATCTCTGGGTCAACCAACCATTAGAGAATGAAATAATGCACAAGTAGTTGTAGAAAGTCTCAAATCCATACAAAGCAGTCTGGCAAAGCAATAAATAACACTGACTATAAAAATAAACTGTGTGGGACTGGGGAGTAGATTAGTTGGTGGAGTGTTTGCTGGCATACATGAAGTTTTGGGTTCAATTCTCATTACTAGGTTGGGGGGGGGGTGGACGTGCTCAAATGCCCATAATCCTGGCATTTGAGAAGGGAAACCAGGAAGAACAGAATTTGAAAGTTGTGCTCAGCTACATAGTGAGTTCAAGGCCAGCCTAGGCGACATGGCATACTGCTCTAAATACGAAATGAAAATCAACTGTAGACATTCATAATATCCTCTCGTAACAATCGCCATAAAGAATTAGATGACAGCACAGAGACGCTTATATCTACAGTTATAGATAATGGTGAAATTATATTCTGGATCACTGAGTCCATTATATTAATTGAATCATCAAAGTATAGTTTTTGTTTAATCAGTCAACTCATCTTCTTTAGTCGTGTGATCCTACTTCTGTGGGACACTTTGTAGATTCCACAGACCAGCATCAGAGAGCCATCCCAGGGTGGGTGTGCCCCAGTAGTGGAGGCTTGCCTAACATGCATGAAGCCTTGGGTCTATTTCCAGCAGCACAAATATCCCATCCTAATAACTAACTGACCAGCTACTGGATTGAATATGTGCCAGAAGATTTTTGTTATCAAAATGATTGAGACTCCATCCTAACTTTCCAAGCCCAGTCCTTGCCAAACCGTGGTCCCTAAGGAGCACTAGGGACATTATGTCACATAGACATAGATATTTTCTATCCCATTTTAAGAAAATAATCATAGTACCGGTTTCTTTGCTTTTTGCTGTCATAAAATCCCCGATAAAAGCATCTTAAGGAAGGGTTCATTTAGGTCCATAGCTTGAGGGCAGGGTTCAGCACAAACAGGGAACCCAGCCACAGGAGCCTGAGATGGCCTGTACCGGGGCACACTGGATGGATCCACAGTCAAGAAGCAGACAGAGATGAACTCTGCTTCTTGGCTTGCTTTCTCCTTTTTTGCTCAGTCCAAGTCCCTAGCCCACTCAGGGCAATCCTTCCCACTTCAACACAACCTAGAAAACGTCTCATAGTCCGGAGGCTTGTCTCATAGAAGATTCTAGACCCCTTTCGTGGGTCAAATACTCCTTTCGCAGGGGTCACATATCAGATAGCCTGCATATCATGTATTTACATTATGATTCATATCAGTAGCAAAATTACTGTTATAAAGTAGCAACAAAATTATGTTACGGTGGGTCACCACAACATGAGGAACTGTATTAAAGGGTTGCAGCATTGGGAAGACTGAGAACTGTTGTGTGGGTGAAGGCTCTTGCCACCAAGCCTAATAACTCGAGTTAGAGCTACAGACCCATATGATAGGAGAGAGCCAACTCCCGCAAATTGTCCTCTGACCTCCACACATATGCTGCCCTGGTCCAGGCATGCATGTATGCACACACACTCATACACATGTACATAAATATAATTTTTAATCGATGGCAGACCCACCTCTTGCCTTATCTTCTAAGTTTAGGACTAAACACATTTTAAGCATCAGAGGAACACTAACCATGGGTATTCTGTTTATCTCTTCAAGAAAATGTAAGTGGCTTTCTTATATCAATCATTCATTAGTCTTTGATCCCAAAGACAAAAGCCATCTCTAGGCCAAGTCGTGCTATATTTGATATAGATACAGGCACTAATGCCTGGTGAGCACCACCTTGCCATTACAATCAGACCAAATTTGGCTTCCTGCCCTGGAGAAAAGCATGCACCGGACTCAGCCATCCTCTGGAACTGTCGCTGGGGTTTTGCTGCCAACGACAGAAGCGAATGAGGTCATTTTCCATTTACCTTGGTGGGGAATGAGAGACTCCAGGGTTCCTGAGGTGCTGGCTCTTCTCTAGCTTTGGTCCAGGGGCTGACTATACCCGTGTCTTAGCTGCTTAGAAATACATTGAGCCATGATGATTTGCATGCATTTGCACATATGTGCTACAATTCTATAATAAGGTTAGAAAAATAGAAATGAAAGAGCCAGAGATTTTTGTTCGACCCTCGTGGATTTTATTTTCTTTCATTTGTGGCACTGGGGATAGAGCCTAGGGCCTTGCACATGCTAGACAATTGCTCTACAATTGAGCTCCACCCCCAGCTTTTGGCTGTGGGCCATGGGGTTAGCCATATTACTCTATCAAATGGGCTCTTCCTAGTCTCTCAGCACTAAGTTCTTGTAAGTGCACCACAGAAAGACAGATTCTCAGGCCCCACCCCAAACTGACTGAGTTGCAATCTGCCTTTTTAAACAAGATCCCCAACTTAGTTTATCTTGATTTTTCAAACTCAAATTTAACTGATATATAGACGTGTTAAAAACTACTGGTACTGGTGGGGGCGATCTGTAATACTTTAACAATAGTTGACCTGTTTATTGTAAGTCAGGGAAGTCACAAAGGGTAGCAACTCCACTGCTCTTTCAATCCCTTCAGGTTTGGTTTGGTTTCATTTGGTTTGGTGCTTGTTTGGTTTTGGTGGCTGAACCGGTGGAGACAGCAGAAGTGATGACTCGGGTCCTGGCTCACCAGTACTTTTTCCACACAGGAATCACTGTACCAGAAGCCCACTACACACTTCTTTATCTTGGTTTTGCCCCCGAAGGAGCCAGTGTATTGAAATCAGTGCTGGCTGATTTCCATTTAGTCATGGTTTTCCAGAGGAAGGCACTACCGCAGGCCCCCTATTTACCAACACTTCTGACCTCCTTGGTGCATTTTACCATATCACTGTGACCTGGACCGGAGCTCAGAGAACGCACGCAATGTTCTGACCCCTGCACTGTGCGATGCTTAAACTGCATTAAACATCCACCCCAGGTGATCTGAGTGCACAGGGAACTCTGAGATCCCCGATCTACAACATAAACTTCCTTGTAAACAAGGAAGTTCAATGTGAGAACAGTGTGCTGGATGTCAGAATGGAGGGAAATCACACGGACCAAAAGCGTCTTCTCTCCTCAGAGCAGCCTGGCGGCCCAGCCTACCAGGTTTGCTCTCGAGCTTGACCGTTCAGGGATGTGAGAACCTCAGCAGCCTTCCTTGTTTATGGTTTAACATCTTAGCCAAGAGCAGTAACCGATTGGAATCCATTCAGAAGAAGCCCGACTTGCAGGCTAGAAAGTACTAGTGTGAGTCTGCATTTATTTGAAAAGATAAATGGTCTCTTTAGCTAGGGACAAAGAAAACTGGGCCAAACTCGAGGAGAACCTGCCAGTGGAGGGCTCCGCAAATAATTAGCGGCTAATTTTAGCCCAGCAGTTTACCTATTTTTTTTTTTCGTTATTCGGTTGTAAAATATGATCCTCCCAAAAGAGTGCCCCCCAAATAATGCTTGTGGTCCAGCAATATTATCTCAGATGATAGCACCCGAAGCAGAGCAGCGCTGCAAGCGATCGGAGCGGCGGCTGCCTCTTCCTTCTTCTCTATGTCCCTCCTGTTCTCACCGGGTTGTACTTGCGCTAAACTCCAAGTGTGCGCACATCTAAGCACGGTGGAGAAATGCTTTCTAGTCTCTGAAGGCATACTCTTTCCTTTATCCTCGAATCAGGGCAAACTGTTTGCACGATAGTGCCCATTGCTAACTCAGTTTGCCAGCGCCTCACTCTGACCTGTACCTCGCTCTGACCCGGAAACACTTTCTTCTGCATTAGTGGCTCCCCATCTGAAGCCGTCTGAGGTCTGGATTTCTGATTCCTACAGCTTCCCCGTGCACTGGTCTCTGCTGAAGCTCAAAGCAGGGTTTTTTTTTTGTTTTTGTTTTTGTTTTTTGTTTTTACTAATAAACACTGGTATTTCAAAGTTACGTTAGGTTCCATTCCTAACATCCAAATTGATAGCATCCTGCCCCTGCAAATGGATGGCCTTTCCAAATATGGTAATTTTGAGATCTCTGTCATAGTTAGTTAGTGATAAAAGGCATTTGCCCAGGATGTCCTTAGGTTAATAAAGAAGTAGTGAACAACACTGCCCAGAAGTTTCCAACAGACCAATCATTACAAGTGGGTCATCTCATGGTGTTATGTCTCCTACGGGCATGGCGTACCCACCCTGCTCAAATTCACGTAGGTTACTTCACCCCTCTCTCCGCCACCCCCTCCCCCGACCAGAGATCTTGCCCCTTTAGCGCAAAAGGAAATAGCATTGGTCTGGCATAATCCTCTTTTTACCAAGCCACGCCTTGGCATTCAAAATGTAAGGAAATAGGGCTGGTTTCTCTGCCCGCTGGCCAAGGCACTCTGCAGAGAGCCCAGTGTGGTTTCTGAGCAGCCTTCAGTAAGTGGAACAGAGGACAGGCTGGGTCAGCCGGTGCCTAGAAACACGCATAGGCGGAGACATTTGTTAGTAAAACTGGCAAGGATGCTTTGAGATCTGAGGTCACAAGGAACCGAGAACAGCGGGTTAGGTGGACAGGCAGCCACCACGGATAAAATCTGACCTTTACCCACAATCCCACTCAGCTGTTTTCCCCAGCAGCCAGGGAGGGAGTCTTATCCTCCATCCCAGTGTCAGGCAGCAGCTACCTTTCTCTGCAATATAGAGCTCCCTGCAGCTCTGCATGTTTAAATGATAGCTCCAACATGCACAGACAGCCCGCCAGTGCGAAATCTACCTGACTTTAACTTGCCCTGATCATTTATTTTGGGGGTTAAACCCCTACCACTTTCATGGGCCCCCTGGGGAAGTACTTCACTCTTTGGAACCCTGTCCTTTCAAGAAGTAAGCTGCTTTCTTCCCTCTCTGTCCGGACTTGACCATGACATATCCATTGTTTGTTCAAGGTCACATATCTCCTGTTGGTAAGTTGAGCTCCTTTGTCTCTCTGGAAGCAGCCAGACATCAGACATCGGGACTCTGTTTTGTTTTGTTTTAATTCAAGTATTCCTTATGCTGTGGCAAAAAGAAATTTTTCTGGCAAGTGTCAACCCTAGAAAATAAATAAGAAGACAAGGCTGGGTGTGGCAAGGCTGTAACTAGGGAGGCTGAGGCAGGGGGAGAGACTCTAATTGTTGCCTGGAGGCTCAATTTCAGGATTTAGAAATTCTCTCTCTCTCTCTCTCTCTCTCTCTCTCTCTCTCTCTCTCTCTTTAGTTAAATTTTGCCAGACTGAAAATTGCTGTGTAAAATATGGCCGGTGGCAGAAGGCTTTGTCCTCTTTCTTATGACTGAGCAACAGCTCTCCTTCCCTACCTCCTCCCAAAGCTCCTCCCAGCCATGACAGACAGCCTCAGGTCCCTGGCTCCCCGCACTATCACAAGTGCTTCTAAACTATTCCTCCAGGTCCCTTCTCTTGCCCCTTGACAATGGCCAGGGAATCAAGGTCTACAATGCAGAAAGCTCTTTCAAGATCAAATGTCTCCTAGCATAAATTCTCCACACCTCATTTCCACTGACTCAGAGGTGTCCCTGTGCTCCCCTGAGACCCCTCCGCTTTCCCTGTGTCCTGAAGCTCCTCTCCGCCTTCTCTAGAACGCATCTTCCCACAGCTCTAATGACACTTTATAGGCAGATTAGTTGGCAGACATCTACTTTTCACACTGAGACTCACATTCAACATGGGACTGAAATCAGTCCCATCATCTACAGCTGATTGATGGTTGCCCCATAAAGGGACTGATTTGGTACCGCCAAGGACCACTGATCCAGCTATGTCTGGTAGTGTATTTATCCTTGCCAGAACTCATGCTCCTATGTGTTGAACTATAGACATATAGTTCATAGAACTATGTTCCTATGTGTTGCTTTATCCATGCACTGACTAACTTGTCTCAAATGCATTTGGTTAAAAGTCTACCCTGGTGTTTCATTTTGGTCAACTTGATACAATTTAGAGTCACTTAGAAAGAGTGAGTCTCAACTGAGGTATTGCCTCCATCAGATCAAGTTGTGGGCATGTTTTTGGAGGCATTTTCATAATTGCTAATTAGTGTAGGAGGGCCCAGCCCACTGTGGGCGGTGCCATCCTTAGGCAAGTGGGTGTGGGCTGGATAAGACAGCCGAGTAAGCCATGGGGAACAAGCCAGGAAGCAGCACTTGTCAATGGTCTTTGCATCAGTTCCTGCTTGAGTTCTCCCTCTGACTTCTTCACTAATGGAAGCTTAAGCCAAATAAACTCTTTCTCCCCCAGGCTGCTTTTGGTCAGTTCCTCCACCCCACTTTGTCTGTTTGTTCGTTCCAATAGCAACAGAAAGAAAATTCTAACACCTACATTCTAACCATGGAAGAAATTAAACTATACTTTTCTAAGAAACCTAGAGTCTTAGACAAATATATCATAATAACTATGCTTAGAAATCAGTAGTCACAGAGCGCTAAGAAATTTATTTTTTGAGATGGGACTGCACATAGTCCATGTGATCCTGTGCTATGCAAATGAAGACGCTATTGAGCTCAGGATCCTCCTGCTTGCCTCCTGCAGTGGGGACTGTGGGTGTGCACCCTCATGCTCACTGTTGCGAAGGGTATTTTAGAACCTCAAAACAGAGAGGTCTTACCCAGCCTTAAAAAAAAAAATCAGGAGAAATGAATGTCTGGATAAGTCTGGAGTAAGCCCCAAACTGTTAGTTGGTACAAGGCAAACCTAGAATTTAGATAGCAAGAAAAAAACAAATTACAGCTCAGAAGAATCAATTTATAAACTCAGTGTGGCGGCTCACACCTGTAATCCCAGAACCCAGGAGACTGAGATGGGAGGATTTTAATGAGTTCCAGGAAACCTTCAGAGTAAGATACTGTCTAAAAAACAAAACAAAACAAAACAAAACAAAACCCCTTATAGTTCCCTAAAGGCTCAGCCCCCATATGGAAAATGTGGATATCACTTCCTTAACCAAATCTATGCAGCCAGCTAGCCTGCATGCTATGAGTACTGTCTGATGGTATGAAATGCTGGTTTGTGGCAGCCATGTCCTAGGGGGAGGGGACAGATTGAGGGCTCTAGGTCTTATTTTCTCCACCCTGGCTCATTAAAAATTTTCATAACAGATCTTCAGAGGATCCAGTGTACAAGACACTCAGCTGTTGCTAAGAGATGTCCTCCCAAGTCAGAAAAAAAATGGAACACACACTTAGGGATGGTTTACATGTGACCCAGCTGGCAGAATAGCACCCAGACCCTTTTTGTCTAAATGATCCTCACAGAGAACCATTAGCTGTCCATGTCTATGTGCAACCAAGCCACGGTCCTGTTCCACTTAGTTCTGCTGCTTTTCACAAATAGATTTTAAAAAGAAGAAGAAAAGAAAGAAAGACAAAAAGAAAGATAGCTTCCGGTCTAAATGAGATCAACCCACCTGACCCACAAAAAATCCAATTAATTTACAATAAAACAATTAGGGAAATTCCCATGGAAAAACCAAACTTAATTCATTCTGGGTGAAACCTGGAGGTCCAATTGATTTTAGGGAGAAGGCTAAATAGTCCTGTGCTTGTTTGGATTTGGGTTTCTTACTTTCTTTTATTTTTAATGATTTATTTACTTTTATTTCATGTGCATTGGTGTTTTGCCTGCATGTATGTCTATAGGAAGGTGTCAGATTCCCCTTGAAGCCAAAGACAGTTGTAACCTGCCTTGTGGGTGCTGGGAATTGGACTTGTGTCCTCTGGAAGAGCAGCCAGTGCTCTTACCCACGGAGCCATCTCTCCAGTCCAGGTCACTTTCATAAGGTGGGTCCTTAGCGTTTTCTTAGCGAAAGGTGTTTGCACTTCTTTGATTCCCCAGAGGTAGAAATGGTGTATTATATTTTGTTTCCTCAAGATGTAATCTTAGACAAAAGAAAGCATGTCACATACAGTAGCTCGGACCTGTAATTCAAGAGACAAAGGTAGGAGCTCCTAGTTTGGGGCCAGCCTGTTCCACACAGAGAGTTTCAGGGTTGCTCGGTAAGCCCCTGTTGAACAAAAGAGGGATGTGAGATGGCTCAGCAGACACAGAGGCTTGCTGCCAAACCTGCTGACCTGAGTTTGATCCTCAGGGTTCACACCGTGGAAGGATAGAACTGACTCTTGAAAGAGTCCTCTCACACCCATTATGTGCAACGGTGGTCATCAAATGCCCCCTTTACACATACACAAGTAAATAAATTTATAACCAAGTAAATGCTGTCCAAATGCCCCCATAGATACACAAGTAAATACATATATAAGTATATGCAGTTTAAACTTGATTTTAATATTTAAAAAAGAATAAATGTTTATTGAATAAATCTCCAAACCCCATATTTGGAGACAGGGAGGTTAACCACCCAGCCTGTGTTAGCCTAGGGTGGTGACTCACATACTCCTGGCCTGGTTCCAACCGTCTTAACCCAGAGCATAAGAATAAGCCCTAAGCCTTGCTCACAACATCAACCTTTCAGAGTGTGTTTGTTTTCCGGGTAGGGTTGGTTTGTTTACTTCTCATGGTTGTGTTGTTCTGCTTGTCTGCCTGCCCTGACAGAAAGCTTAGATGGAGCGGAAGTGTCGCCTGTTTTAAGGCTTCCTGGCACTCAAGCATGCTCTGAAGACGGTGGCTTGAATGAAGCCTTTTGGAGGTCATGATGACTGACACCCATCTGAATGAACTGGAGAACCCCAGAGAAATGGAATCTTCCTTTAGAATACTGAATGGCATCAGTGTTGGTATGTGTGTGCATGTGTGCATGTGTGTGTGGGTATGCGTGTATGTGTGTGTTTAGACCATGCACCATCATTTAAGAAAACATTCATCACTGCTCTGTGCCCTAGTGAATAATCCCTAGAGCCCCACTCACCTTCTCTGTCTGAAGCATTCAAGCATCCTCTACCTAGAGAACATTCTGCCTGCTGTCAGGGGGGTGTCCCCTAGTCAATGAGCATACTCAAGATCCGCACTGGCAAGCCCAGAAGCCCATCTCTCAGGTGATTCTAGATTCTGTGAAGTTGATAAGTAACTTTATCCATCACTCATTGTTGCTTTGTCCTAAAGACACGGGAGGCACAAGTGCCATTTCCAGTATTAAACCACCATCATATGCAAATTTCCGCATGGCACCTCCAACAGACCTCCCCAGCATTGGACACAGGCTAGAATGGCAGCCTTGTATAAAGACGGAAGCAGAGCGGGAGGCTCATCACACAACGTAGATTAAACCTACAGTTCCCGATGATCCCCAGAGACTGCCCTAAGCACCTGGTGCTCAGGAAGGACAGCAGCTGCTTGTCAGCAGAAAAGTTCCAGGGGGTGCTGACGCTTGCCCAACCATTTGATATTTTTTAATTATTTTATTTGTATGCACGCGACCATGCATGGCACAGCATGTATGTGGAGGTCAGAGGACAACCTGAAGGTTGTCTCCCTCCATCGTGTGGATCCCGGGATCATACTCAGGCCGTCAGGTTTGGTGGCAGATGCCTTTACCCACAGAGCCAGCTCACTGACCCCAATCATTTGATTTTACAGATGAAGAGACAGCCATTAGAAATGATTCAGCCCAGGTCACACAGCAAACCTCTGATCGAGCCTCAACTGGAGCACCTTTTTCACTTCACCCCCTAAGGGTGTTACATTAATGTTATAAAGGATTAATCTGGGATGGAATTTTGTTTTGTGTTTTTAATAAAAGCAAATTGTTCGTGTCCACCTTCAGAAAGCACATGAAACTGTGTTAGCACATGTCTTTTCATGTGGTTTATTCCCACACAAGGGGCTACACAAGACAAAAATGTCTCCTTTGGCAGTATCTGACTCCAGGATGTACACAATTAAGGCAACTTATTTATAAGGGCCAGTCCACCATATGTAGAGGGATTTGCAGAGAGAAAGCAGCTGGAAAAACAACCAATAAACAGACCCTTTCCTTATCCAGCTCCACACTGCAACATTTATTTTCTTTCTGTGTTGTTGTGCTTCCAGCTACTGTAGCAAATCACCCAAAGTAGTCAACTTTAGATGAGGAAACATTTCTGTGCCTTAAAGGTTGGAGGCTTCAGCTGGTGGCTAGTTGGGTCTGTGAGGAGGCAGCATACAACTAGAGAGCACAGACTGGAATGAGATGCTGACATACAGCAACTAGGAAGTGGAAGCAAGAGATAGAGGAGGGAGCGGGCTTTCAATATCCCTCCAAGAGCACACTACCAGCGACCCAACTTCCTCCACTAGGTCCTCTTGAAGGTCTCATTCCTATTCAAGAGTGTCATGTTGGAAACTAAGCCTTCACAAGGGGTCTCTGAAGGGCACTCCAGACCACCCCCCAGTCTAATTCCAAACTCCCTATTCTAGTTCCAGACCCCAACACTCTAATTCTTGAATTCCTGCTCTAATCCTAGACCCCCATTCTAGTCCCAGACCCCCTCATTCTAGTTCCAGACTCCTCATTCTAGTTCCAGACTCCCCACTCTAGGTCTAGGCCCTCCCCCACTTTAGCACTGGTGGGCCACATAGAATCTACAAGTCTGTACTTTTGGAGACGTGCTGGGCCATTATCCAGAGCAACAGTGCTATGTTACATTCCCACCAGTGGTACAAAGGTTGGATTTCTCTGCTGGCTCCTGAGCATCACCCTCACTGACTCCTGTGACTGTCCCTCTTTGTTACCTCAGCCATCCTGTTGAGTGTGACAAGGTGCCTGATCTTGGCTGGGCGCTGCCACTCTCTGTGTCGCATAGTTCTAAGCACAGCCTCATGTTCTTCGTGGCTACTTGTTCACTTTCTTTGAAGGAATGTCTCAAATTATCTGCCCATTTTCAAAGTGGGCTGTTCATCTTTTTGTGGTGGTAAGGATTCTTTTTATGTTTTAGATATGTCTCTTGCCAGATACGTGGTTGGCAAACCTTTGTCTCTAATTGCATGGGTTGTCTTTTTATTTCTCTAACACTGTTCTTGGAAGCACAAAAGTTGTTTTGTTTTTAAGTCCAACTTACCCAAAATTAGGTAGCACTTTGTAGCCCAGAATGAGGAATTTAGATTTTATTCTAAACCAATCTATTTTAAATGTATTAATTTTCAACATTTCCTGTGTGTTTTATTTTTTATGATGCTTGTGCCCTGTTACTGTTGGTATTTTGTCTGGACTCCACCCCCTCAGTTACCTGGCAACAGCCAGGTATGCTACTCCCCACAGTTACCTGGCAACGGCCAGGTAGGCCTGGCCCACCATAAAAGGGGCTGCTTGCCCCCTCCTCTCTTACTCCTGCTTCTCTCCCTTCCCTCTTGACTTTTTACTCCCCCTCTTTCCCCACTCCTTTCTCCCCTCTCTCCATGTGGCCATGGCTGATCTCTACTTCTCTGCTCTCTCCCTCTCTCTGCCTTTCTCTGCCTCTTCTACCCTCTTAACTCCTCTCCCCATGCCCTGAATAAACTCTATTTTATACTATACCGTCCTGTGACTGGTCCCTCTGAGGAAAAGGATGCCTTGGCATGGGTCCACTGAGACACCCCCTTTCCCCATACCTCACTACACCCCCATAGAACATATTCTTGCTTCCCTTTATCTTTTATAACCACAATAGTTATTATATTCAGAAGCTCTCACTTAAGACAAGATTATAGGAATTTCATGCTGGACCTTTTTCTAGGAGTTGGGTACCGGTCGTACCTCCATTTGGACTTGTAATGAATCTTGAGTTAGTGTTGGAGAACAACTTGAAGCCAGGGTTCAGGTTGACCTTTGCCTATAAATGCCTATTGTGCCAGTGCCTGTTTGTAAACTACTCTCCCTTTGTTCTTGGACTCTGAAGAATCAGCTGACCGTAAACCTGAAGGCTTATAGACTCACTTTTGTTGTTTCTGTTGAGCTTTGGTTCTGCAAATAAAATTGAAGGCAATAAAATCTAGAGCTCAAAGGGCCTTAAAATTACAGTAACCTTGGGGTCCTAAGGCTTAGAGGACACAGACAATAGGCTCGGCTCTTTCTCCAATCCTCCCCAGATAAAAGGGCCATAGGCTACCTGTTCTTTAAAACAGCTTTGCTCAGCAGGCTTCCTCTCTCCAGAGAGTTTCGTGAAAACCCTCATTTCTTCTGTTCAGTACGGACCATGCAGGGCTGCTGAAGTGGCTCAGACCATGCAGGGATGCTGAAGTGGCTGAGCAGTTAGGAGCACTGGAGGCTTTACCAAAGGACCTGGGTTTGATCCCAACACCTACTTGGTAGCTTACAATAATCATCTATAGCTCCAGTTCCAAGTCTCCTCATGAGGGCACTGCCCACAAGTGCTATACAGACAGACCTACATGAAAAACAAAACAAAACAAAACAAAAAAGCAAAAGAAGAAAAAGAAAAAACCTCCCCCATTTAGATCCGCCTTTGTTACATTTGTATTTGTAGTTTCTCAGTATATTTACTGGGTGTGGTTTATTTCTTTCAACATATACATATATATCTGCCCTGCATCCAGTCTAGCTGTTGGCTCCAGAGAATGCCTAGGCATGAAAAAAAACAAACATTTTAGAGTTAAAAAAAAATAAGTAAAAACAAGCAATTCAATACGTCAATTACCTCAGGGAGTAATAAGGATTGTAAACAATGAATGGTAACAGGATTGCAAGTGAAAAATTACATCTCATTTAGAAAGTGTCTGTCCCAGAGGTCATGAGAGCAGGAGAGCTGGCCCTGATGCTGAACCAAGCCCCAAGAGTGAGAGATCAATCAGGAGATTTGAGCAACAGCACTTGGGAGACTGGGCAGCACCGTGGAGCTGGTTCTGGGGGTGTGGGGGTGAGCTGGCCCCAAGGGCAGGAGAGTAGGAGAGCTGACCCCACCTCCTGCCAATGGAGGCATTAGGTGGCCTAGCTGGAGAGCTCAGATAAGGGGGAGCTGGCACTCTGACCAGCTCCGCTACCATCCAGGCTCAGATCCAAGGCTCTGACTTGTCCCACCCCAAAGCCTATACTATTTGTTAATGGTTGGGATGTGTGGAAGGGCCAGTCCTGCAGAGCCAAAGCTGCAGGATCTCCACGATGCAGGACAACAGCAGGATAACTGAGAGGAGCCCAGATGAAAATCCAGTATTGATGTTGTCACGAAAGCCAGAGACCCCAAACCAGACCAATGACTCATTGCAATGATAATTTGCAAGTGAAGATGTGTGGACAGAGGGATACACTATGGGACACACTACAGCTTCTGTGACTCCTCGTAGAAGCTGTTTTCTATGCTTTGTTTTGGTGTGCGTGTGTTTTCCTTTTGTGGGGAGGATAAAAGAGCAGAGGGTGGGTATGAGGGGATGGGGAGATGAGCTGAACTGGGGTACATGACGTGGAACACACAAAGAATCAATAAAAAAAAGTTAAAAATAAATAAAAATAAATAAACAGCTTTTCTGAGAATGCAAAAAAAAAAAGATGAATAAGAATAAGAATAAGAATTGTCAACAAAAACTTCCACAAGAGACTGGTAAAACAAACACAAGTCAGGACTGGAGAGATGGCTCAGCCGTTAGGAGCATTTGTTGATCTTGCAGAGGAGCTGGGTTTGGTTCCAACCACTCACAACTGACTGTAATTCTAATCCCAGAGGATTGGACATTCTCCTCTGGCTTCCATGAACACTGAGCATACATGATGTGCTCAAAAAGCAAGCAAAATACTCATCGGCATAAAATTTTAAAAACTTTTTTTTTAATGCAAGCAAGTCTTAAGGGTTGAGGAATGTGCCAAACCTGAGAAAGAATTGTGTAAGGAGAGGTGTTGGCAAGTTTAAGGGCTCCAAGAAGGGTATACAGTAAAGCAAGAAGGCAAAATCAGCCCTGGTGTGGGGTGGTAGGTTTCATTGGGAAACGTAGAGGCAGGCAGATCTCTGTAAGTTCAAGGCCAGTCCAGTCTACAGAGAGAGTTTCAAGGAGAGGCAGGGATAAGTAGTGAGATCCTGTCTCTGGAGGGGTGGGGTGGGGTGGGAGAGGGCCAGAGTAGACTGGAGGAGGAGAAAAACGGGTAGAAGATTGGAGAATGGCAGGAGAAAAGCTAGAAAGCTCAGAAACACTTTGCAGCCCAGAAGGAAGAGTTCCGGTTTTATTCTGAGGTGAGGGAAAACCCTTGGAGAGTTTAGGCAGGCGTGATGGCTGCTCTCTGACTTGTACTTTAAAGAGCAATTCTGAGGGATGAAAACCTGCGACCTTGAGCACGACAGACATTTCTTCGGTACAGCACAAAAGCTCGATCTGTATGAGGAGAAGGGACTAGAAACTGGACTTCATGTTAAATTAAGATGGTTTTGCTGCCAGAAAAACACCATTGAGGATTAAAAGTGGAGCCACTGCCGATCTGGCGTGTCAGGAGCCGCTCGCTGCATATTAACTACAAATGAAAGGCTCTGCAAATTGTAAAAATGAAGAAAATGGATGCCCCGTAGCAAACTGCCTTCTTCCAGGCTAGAGAGATAGGCAAGGTAGATGCAGAGAATCATGGCACAGGAGAGCAAGAATCAGCAAGCAGAGACCATGGCAGCGTCTGGGCAGTGTGGAGAAATTTGGTCCGTGATTGGCAGTCGCTGAAGGTTCAATGTAGATGAGTCTGAGTCACAGAAGGACCTGAGTTTCATTCCCAAAACCCATGTTAAAAACAAAAAAACAAAAAACCTAGCTATGATGACTCACATGTGTAATCCCAGTGCTGGGGACAGGGGAGACTGGTCAATCTCTGGGGCTTGTTCTCCACCCCCACTGGCCTAACCAACTACCCTTCCAGGCCAATAAGACACTTTTTTTTAGGATAGGGAGGGAGGGATGTTATCTTAGAAATGACACCTGAGGTTGTCCTCTGCCTTCTAAACACAGACAGACAGGCAAGCAGACAGGCAGGCAGGCAGGCAGGTAAACAGGCAGAAAGACAGAAAAACAGAAAGACAGAAAGATAGGCCTGGCATGTGTTTTTGAAACTTCAAGGTCCACCCACCCCCAGTGACACACTTCCTCTGACAAGGCCACACACACTCCGACAAAGCCTCATAATCCTTTTAGTCCTTTCAAACAGTTCCACTGGTGACCAAACATTCAAATATCTGAGTCTATGAGGACCATTCTCATTCAAACCTCCACACTCCTGTTGGAATTAATTTTATGGACTAATCTGAGAAAAGGTTTAAATAAGCTGAAAATGTGCATAAAATATATGAAGGGGCTGCCAGGAGTGGTGTAACCTATAATCTCAGTAACCTATAATCTCAGTGCTTGAGAAGTAGAGGAAAGAGGGTCCCAAGTGCAAGGCCAGACTGGTCTGCTCTAAACAGTGTGTTTCAGGCCAGACAGGGTTGTATAGCAAGGCCTTGTCTCAAACACACACACACACACACACACACACACACACACACACCACACCATACCATGCACCTGAACATACAAACTCTAGGGGACCCATCCCGAGCTGTCCAGAAAAGGTACAACATGAATTTTACCTGCTGGTGCCTCCCCAGATTCTCACAGTTAATACTGAATGAAAGTTTTCCCATCCTTCTGGCAGGAATAGGGGAAGGAACAAATGCGTGTTGCATAATAATTGGATTATGTTCTGAGAAATAAGTCGTCAGGCCATTTTGTTGTAGGAACATTACGACAAATACTTTCACAAATTAGATGGGATAGGTCAATCACAGGCTCACAAATGAGCTAGGGTCTGGGGAGACAGCTCTGTCAGTAGAGTGCCTGTCACACAGCACGGGGAGCTGAGTTCAGATCCTTGGCACCTACATAAAAGCTGAGCTTGTTTGCACACGTCTGTAGCCCAGTGCTGGCAAGGCAGAGCCTGGCAGACCCTCCGAGCTTGATAGACAAGTGGTCAAGCCAATCAGTCAGCTCTGGGCTCATTGAGCCTTGACTCAAAAGGTAAGGAGGAGAGCAAGAGTAGAAGAATACCCATCATTGATCTCCAGCCTCTACTTGTACACACACACACACACACACACAGAGAGAGAGAGAGAGAGAGGGAGAGAGAGAGAGAGAGAGAGAGAGAGGAAGCACATGCTTAACATGTATAAATTCTTGGGTTTAATCTCCAAGATAAAAAAGAAAGGACTAGTGAAATAGCTCAATATGTAAAGGTACTTGCCACTAATCCTGAAAACTTGAGTTCAGTCTCCAGGACGCAGGGGGTAGAAGGAGAGAACCAGCTCATATAAGCTGTCCTCTGAGTTACACGTGCACACACAGAAAAATGATAGATAGATAGATAGATAGATAGATAGACAATAGATAGATAGATAGATAGATAGATGATAGATAGATAGATAGATAGATAGATGATAGATAGATAGATAGATAGACGATAGATAGATAGACAGATAGATAGATAGATAGATAGATAGACGATAGATAGATAGATAGACAGACAGATAGATAGATAGATAGTCAATAGATAGACGATAGATGATAGATAGATAGACAGACAGACAATAGATAGATAGACAATAGATAGATAGATAGACGATAGATAGATAGATAGATAGATAGATAGATAGATAGATAGACAGACAATAGATAGATAGATAGATAGATAGACGATAGATAGACAGACAGATAGATAGATAGATAGATAGTCAATAGATAGATTGACAATAGATAGATAGATAGATAGATAGATGATAGATAGATAGATAGATAGATAGACAATAGATAGATAGATAGATAGATAGATAGATAGACGATAGATAGATAGATAGGCAATAGATAGATAGATAGACAGACAATAGATAGATAGATAGATAGATAGACAGACAGACAGACAATAGATAGATAGATAGATAGACAATAGATAGATAGATAGACAGACAATAGATAGATAGATAGGTAGACGATAGATAGACAGACAGATAGATAGATGGTCAATAGATAGATTGACAATAGATAGATAGATAGATAGATAGATAGATAGATAGATAGATAGATAGATGATAGATAGATAGATGGATAGATAGATAGTCAATAGATGGATAGATGATAGATGATAGACAGATAGACAGACAGACAATAGATAGATAGACAATAGATAGATAGATAGACGATAGATAGATAGATAGATAGATAGACGATAGATAGATAGACAGACAGACAATAGATAGATAGATAGATAGACGATAGATAGATAGATAGATAGATAGATAGATAGATAGATAGATAGACGATAGATAGATAGACAGATAGATAGATAGATAGATAGACGATAGATAGATAGACGATAGATAGATAGATAGACAGACAGATAGATAGATAGATAGTCAATAGATAGACGATAGATGATAGATAGATAGATAGACAGACAGACAATAGATAGATAGACAATAGATAGATAGATAGACGATAGATAGATAGATAGATAGACAGACAGACAGACAGACAGACAGACAGATAGATAGATAGATAGACGATAGATAGACAGACAGATAGATAGATAGATAGTCAATAGATAGATTGACAATAGATAGATAGATAGATAGATGATAGATAGATAGATAGATAGACGATAGATAGATAGACAGATAGATAGATAGATAGATAGATAGACGATAGATAGATAGATAGACAGACAGATAGATAGATAGATAGTCAATAGATAGACGATAGATGATAGATAGATAGACAGACAGACAATAGATAGATAGACAATAGATAGATAGATAGACGATAGATAGATAGATAGATAGATAGATAGATAGATAGATAGATAGATAGATAGACAGACAATAGATAGATAGATAGATAGACGATAGATAGACAGACAGATAGATAGATAGATAGATAGTCAATAGATAGATTGACAATAGATAGATAGATAGATAGATGATAGATAGATAGATAGATAGATAGATAGATAGATAGACAATAGATAGATAGATAGATAGATAGATAGATAGATAGACGATAGATAGATAGATAGATAGGCAATAGATAGATAGATAGACAGACAATAGATAGATAGATAGATAGATAGACAGACAGACAGACAATAGATAGATAGATAGATAGATAGACAATAGATAGATAGATAGACAGACAATAGATAGATAGATAGGTAGACGATAGATAGACAGACAGATAGATAGATGGTCAATAGATAGATTGACAATAGATAGATAGATAGATAGATAGATAGATAGATAGATAGATGATAGATAGATAGATGGATAGATAGATAGTCAATAGATGGATAGATGATAGATGATAGACAGATAGACAGACAGACAATAGATAGATAGACAATAGATAGATAGATAGACGATAGATAGATAGATAGACGATAGATAGATAGACAGACAGACAATAGATAGATAGATAGATAGACGATAGATAGATAGATAGATAGATAGATAGATAGATAGATAGATAGACGATAGATAGATAGACAGATAGATAGATAGATAGATAGACGATAGATAGATAGACGATAGATAGATAGATAGACAGACAGATAGATAGATAGATAGTCAATAGATAGACGATAGATGATAGATAGATAGATAGATAGACGATAGATAGACAGACAGATAGATAGATAGATAGTCAATAGATAGATTGACAATAGATAGATAGATAGATAGATGATAGATAGATAGATAGATAGATAGATAGATAGATAGACAATAGATAGATAGATAGATAGATAGATAGATAGATAGATAGATAGACGATAGATAGATAGATAGATAGATAGATAGATAGGCAATAGATAGATAGATAGACAGACAATAGATAGATAGATAGATAGATAGATAGATAGATAGATAGATAGATAGACAGATAGACAGACAGACAGACAATAGATAGATAGATAGATAGACAATAGATAGATAGATAGACAGACAATAGATAGATAGATAGGTAGACGATAGATAGATAGACAGACAGATAGATAGATGGTCAATAGATAGATTGACAATAGATAGATAGATAGATAGATAGATAGATAGATAGATAGATAGACGATAGATAGATAGATGGATAGATAGATAGTCAATAGATAGATAGACGATAGATGATAGATAGACAGACAGACAATAGATAGATAGACAATAGATAGATAGATAGACGATAGATAGATAGATAGATAGATAGATAGATAGATAGATAGATAGACAATAGATAGATAGATAGACAGACAGACAATAGATAGATAGATAGATAGACGATAGATAGATAGATAGATAGATAGATAGACAGACAGACAATAGATAGATAGATAGATAGATAGATAGACGATAGATAGATAGATAGATAGATAGATAGATAGATAGATAGATAGATGATAGATAGATAGATAGATAGATAGTCAATAGATAGATAGATAGATAGATAGATAGATAGACAGACAGACAATAGATAGATAGATAGATAGACGATAGATAGATAGATAGATAGATAGATAGATAGATAGACAATAGATAGATAGATAGATAGATAGATAGATAGATGATAGATAGATAGATAGATAGATAGACAGATAGATAGATAGATAGTCAATAGATAGATAGATAGATAGACAGACAGACAGACAGACAATAGATAGATAATAGATAGATAGATAGATAGATAGATAGATAGATAGATAGATAGATAGATAGATAGATAGATAGATAAATAGATAGGCAGGCAGGCAGGCAGATAGATGTAATTTTAGAATAAAGGGGCAGAGGAGAGAACAAAATAAAAGCACTTAGACATTGTACTGGAGGACACTTATGAGCAGTCTATAAGCACTGGAGACGATATTTAATATCACCAGCCATCAGAGAAACACAAGATAAAAGCACAGTGAGACCATACGTCCAGCTAGAGTGGAACAGCGACAAATGTGGATTTGGAACGAGTGGCTGGTTCTCTCACACATTGCTGACAGGGCTAGAAAATAATTACCCTGGAAAACAGTCTGGCATTGCCTTAGAAAGATGGCATATAACATGATAATAGTCCTGCCTGGTCTGTACCTGAAAGGAAATGAAAATGTAGGTTCCTTTGAGTGTTTATATTATCTATGTTGAAAATAACAAAAGGGTGTGGCTGCAGCTGTAGTCAGTGATACCTAGCATGCATAGAAGTTCTAGGTTCAATCCCTAGCACTGCAATAGTTAAAAACAAATAAACAAAAATGGATACCTGTTCACTGAAGTTGCTTTGACAAGAACCATCCAAAGCTGGAAACAACATAGATGTCCTTTTGCAGGCAAATGGATATATGAACTATGGTAGGTTTACACCATGGACTGCTCAGTAACAGGGTCATGAACTAAGAAAATGCTCTGTGTAATGGATCCCAAAAGCCTTGTAATTTAAGGACAAGACCAAGTAACATGAGCTGTGTTCATCTAATATTCCAGAAAAACATGACTTTGGGGATAGAGGGTAGAATAGTGTTCACCTGAGCCTGGTGGTCAGAGGATGGAGCTACTGTAACGGATACAGGAGGATATGTTAGTTGATGGTGTCTTCCATATCTTTGTTGTGGTGGTGGTCATAGGGCATACAGATTTGCCAAACTTCAGGATAACCAGCAAAGTGAACAACAATGCTGGTCCCTGACCCAGGGCTCAGAGTGGGTTTCAGAGGTATAAACCCAATGGTTCCTTTTCAGACTATAGGGTTTAGAAGTCAATTAGTGTCTTATTTTCTTTTCTGTTGCTTGACAAAATACCAAGACAAAAACAACTTAAGGGAGAAAAGGCTTGTTTATGCTCACAGTTCTCAAGTGCCTGTCCATCACCGCAGAGAAGTGATAGCCTCAGAAGCCTGAGAGGCCTGGTCATGTACAGTCACAGTCAAGACTATAGATATGCTGGTCATGTGACAGTCACAGTCAAGAGACTCTGGCCATGTGACAGGGAACAATGAATTAATGCATGCAGAGCTCACTTTGCCCTTTCTCTTAAACGCGTTCTCACGACCGGCCAGGAAGAACACAACAAACCAGAATCTTCTGCGGCAAAACTTTATTGCTTACATCTTCAGGAGCAGGAGCGCAAGCCCCAAGCCCCAAAAACGAAAGCCCCCCGCTTACATCTTTAGGAGCCAGAGCGCCAGCGCGCCAGAGCGCCAGAGCGCAGAGCAAGAGAGCGCAAGTAAGAGAGAGAAATGGCGGAAACCCCGTCCCCTTTTAAGGAGAATTATCCTTCGCCTAGGACGCATCACTCCCTGATTGGCTGCAGCCCATGGCCGAGTAAAGGCAGAGTACATGTAGTGGAAAATTACTCTTGGCACATGCGCAGATTATTTGTTTACCACTTAGAACACAGGATGTCAGCGCCATCTTGTGACGGCGAATGTGGGGGCGGCTCCCAACATCTCCCCCTTTCCTTTTAATAAGAGCAATAGGCCACCCATATTAATGAGAGTGGAGATAGAGGTCAAATCCCCAGTGTGTAGGTAAAGGAGCCATGTACAGGATTAGCTCTTAGGCTCACAGGCTTTTACCCAGAGCAACCCTGACCTGCTCCCGTGTCGTTTTGCCTGGAGAGAAGGACACTTGGACACTCAACCTTCTTGAAAGATGACATGTCTCCCTAGAATAGGCTCATATATGCCGCAGAGCCCTTCTACTGCAGTGCTTAGCCGTGCAACTCTCTCGGGCTGCTGAAGCACACTCACTCTATCCCGTGCAATGAGTCTAGCCTCGTGAGATGCAAGAGCTGAGTGGCCAGCGACCTATTGACTAAGCATAGATATATCAGGGGAAGCACCATGTTCTAGAGCTGCAAGTGCCTGGGCAATAACCACCTTGTCTCTCCTAGTTTGGGCCTTAAGCTTACAGACCAACCAAAGAAGCAACACTAATCCACAGCAAAGTGTATCTCCAAATAATATCAATCCCACCCATTCTTTAAAGAAGGGAAATGCTGAGGAGATCCAATTGGGTAATCCTTTGGTCAGGGACAGGTCCAAGCGCGTGGAGTTGACCTGAAGTTTCAATTCCCGAAGGATCTGTTCAAATTCAGCCGTCCAATTCTGTAACATATACTGAAAAAGACTTTTTGACAAATTAGCTGCCCTAGTAAATTTCTCATACTGAATGGAAGTAACACACAATCCCGGAAACTTTTGTTCACATCCCAGCTGAGCTATTTGCCATAATACATCTAGTTGTTTCTGGACAAGATCTATGAGTTGATTAACCAGCATGAGACCACCCTGTATCTTGACATTAGCTGAGGCCTGTTTATCTATGACTGTAGTCACTGAGGCTGACAAAGTGTTAATGGTGTCAGTCGTCTGGACCTGTCCAGACAGAGCCAAGGCTGTCTGAATCAAGGCTAAACCCAGTTCCTAGTTAGTGGTAAAAAAGCAGGGGAATACTTGAGCATTATACATCACCGTCATTAGGAGTGGAAATGTCGACATTATCCCCCAACGCTGCTCTCTCTTTATTATTGTCGCCCTGGACATCACCAAGACGAGGGACATCAGTATTCCCTTGGTCAGTCTGGATTTTTTGGGTGAGTCTTTCTGGTATCCAAAATGGGTTGTCTTCATTCTGTGGGAAAACACAGATAGCTCCCCTGGATCTTATCAAAATAGGATCTGGGCCATACCATTTATTATCAAGGACATTTTTCCATTTAACCATCTCATTGGGCCTATCTGGCTCTGAACAATGACGTTCAGCCGCAGTATGGCCATGAGCATCAATATTTAAAAAATTGAGTGTAAAGAGTGCCATAGACACAGACACTCTTGGTACTCGGGGTAGAGTCTCCTCAATTCCCCTCTTCTGTTTTATAAGATAGGCTTTGAGGGTGCGATGCGCACGCTCAACAATACCCTGTCTTTGAGGGTTGTATGGAAGTCCAGTCAGGTGGGTTACGTCCATCTGACGGCAGAACTGCTGGAATTTTTGAGATGTATAAGCTGGTCCATTATCAGTCTTAAGGAGTTTGGGTTTCCCCCAAGCACTCCATGCCTCAAGACAATGTTGAATCACATGTGAGGCTTTTTCTCCGGTTAACGGAGAAGCAAACACGATGCCAGAACATGTGTCAATGGACACATGGAGATATTGAAGTTTTCCAAAGGAAGAAACATGTGTAACATCCATTTGTCAGACCTGTAGAGGTCGAATACCGCGTGGGTTAATTCCCACATGAGGAACTGGCAAGAACTCACAGCAGCTTTGACATTGAGTAACAATGTCACGGGCTTCTTTTCTTGTCAAGGAGAAACGACTGCGTAATGTTTTAGCCGTCACATGAAAATTGTTATGAAAATTTCTTGCAGCTTCTACCGGGGATGATAGGGCAGCAGCCACCACTTTAGTGGCCTTATTTGCCAAATCATTTTTTAGAGCCATGGGGCCAGGTAGGCCTGAATGGGCTCTAACATGAGTAATATAAACAGGAAATCTTCTAGATAACAAAACTAATTGTATCTGCTGAAAAAATATTGGCAACTCTACTGGAAGGCTTAATCACTCCAGCCACTTCTAAAAGATTTACTGCATTAACCACATAGCAGGAATCTGACACAATATTAAGGGGTTCTAAAAAGGTTTTTAAAACTTCTAAAACCACTAAACATTCTACCACTTGAGGTGAATTTTCATTATATTGTTTGGATACCACTTTACCATTAGCCACATAGGCACCTATGCCAGTTTTTGATCCATTAGTATATACCACAATCCCATTTTTAAGTGGGTTTCTTACTGTTATTTGTGGAAACACAACAGATTGATTTTGGGCAAACTGTAAAATTGGATGTTTTGGATAATGGTTATCTATTTGTCCTGAAAAGGAGGTAACTAAAACTGCCCAATCATTAGATGTGGCTGCCAAGGTTTGAACCTGTGCAGCGGTATAAGGTACAATTAAAAGATATGGACTTCGCCCAAAGTGGGTGATTGCTGCTTTTAGGCCTTTAAGGGCAAGCTGTGCAATTGCATCAGGATACCAATCTATTATTTTAGCTGGGGATACTTTTGGATGGATCCACAACAATGGCCCATTCTGCCACAAAACTGCGGTTGGCAATTGTGCTGTCTTAAAGACACACAAACTGAAAGGCTGCGAATCCTCAATACGTTGTAATTGTGCATTCTGTAAGGCTTTTTCCACCTTTTGTAAGGCCTGGTTAGCAGCTAGAGTAAGAGCCCTAGGGGAGGAGATATGAGGATCTCCTTCTAAAATACCAAACAAAGGCCTTAACTCAGCGGAAGGAATCTTTAAAAAAGGTATGAGCCAATTAATATCTCCCAACAGCTTTTGAAAATCATTTAAGGTATGGAGGTGATCTCTTCTTATCTCTACCTTTTGGGGCACAATCTTATCTGGGGACACCACAGAGCCCAAGAATTGTCCTGTATCAGAAATTTGGACTTTTTCTGTGGCTATCTGTAAACCCCACTGACTTAAAGTTTTAAGTAGAAAAGGATATGCCTTTTGTAGCATGGTAAGGTTTTTATGGCACAGGAGGATGTCATCCATGTAAAGGAGCAAAATTAAAGAGGGGAATTGTTCCCTCACTGGCAAAAGAGCTTCTTGCACATAAAGTTGGCACATAGTAGGACTATTGGACATTCCCTGTGGTAAGACCTTCCATTGATACCTCTTATCAGGTTCCATGTGATTAATAGAGGGGATGGTAAAGGCAAATCTGGGCCTATCCCTTGGACACAAAGGTATAGAAAATAAACAATCTTTAGTATCTATAATAATTAAATTCCAGCCACGTGGTAAGGCGGAAAGTACAGGGAGACCCCTCTGTACTGGGCCAAATAAGTTCATTTGCTCATTAATGGCTCTGAGGTCATGGAGCAGTCTCCACTTTCCTGACTTTTTCTTAATTACAAAAATTGGAGTATTCCAAGGTGAGGTAGAGGGTTCAATATGGCCTAGTTTTAATTGTTCCTCTACCAGTTGAATCACAGCTTCCAGTTTTTCAGAGGATAGGGGCCATTGAGGAACCCACACTGGATCCCCTGTTTTCCATGGTATGGGTCGTGCTGCCCCAATGGCCACTAAGGAAAACCCAGACCCTGTCTGTCTTGGTTTCCATTAGGTGAGATGGGCTCTATCCTTCCCTGTTCTTGATGTCCTAACCCTTTTCCTTCTTTATAACCCATCTTTGCCATGATATTTTTTGCTTTAGCTGAATACCCTCCCGATGGGGCGTTTTCATTGGACAAAATAAGGCCCAAATGCTGCATAATATCCCTTCCCCAGAGGTTAACCGGGAGTGGGAGCACATAAGGTATGAACTTCCCTTGCTGCCCTTCAGAGGATTCCCACGTCAAGGCAATGGAGCTTATAGTGGGACATGATTGATAACCTAGGCCCTGTAATGAATGAGATGACTCTGTGGTGGGCCATGCTTTGGGCCACCAATGTGTAGAAATTATACTTTTATCTGCTCCGGTATCAAGGATGCCTTCAAACTCTTTTCCGTTGATCTTAAGGCGGAGCTTAGGTCTATCATTCAAAGATACAACCAAATAGGCAGAATCATTTCCTGAGGAGCCCATTTTCTTTCTCTCAGGTCCTGCAAATTTCTCCCTGGTATTATCAGGGAGGAGCAGCAGCTGAGCTATCCTATCTCCTTTACTAATAGAAAAAACGCCCTTAGGGCTTGAGCACAGGACCTGTATTTCAGGGGAATGTTGACAATCCATAACTCCAGGGTGGACTACTAAGCCCTGCAAGGTGAGTGAACCCCGGCTGAGAATAAGGCCCATGGTTCCCGGGGGCAAGGATGGTATAGGCTCCACTGGCACCGGCTGAATACTCATTTGAGGCATTAATAGGAAGTCGGAGGCGGCACGCAGGTCCACCCTTGTGGGTCTTCCTGGGTCGCCTCTCTGACTGCTTCCTGGGTCCTGACAAACCAGTTCCCATATCTTTGAGGGCCCTGGGACCGAGGGCCCGATGACCCGTTTTTTGGCACATAAGCTGATTGACTATCAGGTGGGGGAAGGATTCTGCCCTTTATATCCCTCACAGAGCGACACTGGTCGGCTCTATGATAACCCTTGCCACACTTAGAGCAAAGAGTGAGAGTCCCTCCCTGTTTATCTGGAGCTCTGCAATCTTTCTTAAGATGCCCAGGCTTTCCGCAGTTAAAACATGTCCTCTGATCATTTCTGCCCATGGAGCGGTTTTGGGATTGAAGGATGGCAGCCACTAAACCTGCATTGCTGAGAGGTCCCCCAAGCTCTCGACAAACTCTGAGCCAGTCTTGTAAGCCTTTGTTCTTTCTTGGGGCTATGGCCGCTCGGCACTCCTTTGTGGCTTGCTCATAGATGAGCTGTTCTACCAGAGGTGCGGCTTGCTCTGAGTCTCCAAAAATACGCTCTGCTGCCTCTGTCATTCTGGCCACAAAATCTGAGAAGGACTCCTGAGGTCCCTGGACGATCTTTGTTAATTGCCCAGTGGCTTCACCTGCTCGGGAGAGCGCCTTCCAGGCCCTAATAGCCGTGGAGGAAATTTGGGCATAAGCTCCCCAATGGTAGTTTGTTTGATCAGCAGAATAAGCTCCCTGACCCGTTAACAAGTCAAAAGTCCAATCTCTCTGCTCTGGAGTCAAAGCAGCTGCGTTTGTTCGGGCCTGTGCTTGTGCAGCCTCATGCCAAAGCACTCTCCATTCAATATATTTGCCCATACTAGGGAGAGCGGCTTTTACAATCGTTTGCCAGTCGGCAGGAGTTAGTGCCATGCCGGCAAGCCTGTCTAACTGCACCAAGGTAAAATTAGCATTGGTTCCGTATTTACGGACCGACTCGGCAAGTTCTTTAATCTGCAAGTATTCTACCGGAGCGTGGACACGCCCACCCTCGGCTCCTTCAAAGACCGGAAATGCCTGTTGTATTTTCCTTTGTTCCTCTCTGGGAATGAATGAGTCTGCGCATTGCCTCTCTGCGCATTGTCTCTCTGCGCATTGTCTCTCTGCGCATTGTCTCTCTGCGCAGGGCTGACGCACTACGCAGGGCGGGGGCTCCGCATAGGGCGGACCTTGAAGCCGACTGCCCGGAGGCTGAACAGCATGCTGGCTTTCGCCAGCCGCTTTTGGCTTTTTTCTTGACCGACTAGCTAGCACTTTATCTGGCTGGTAATGAGCTGCTTCTTCCTCCCAGTCTGTTTCTTCAGAGGAGAATTCTTCATCTGCTTCAGAGCTACTAAGAGCTGGCTTCCTGAGCTCATCTAGTGACGAGTATCTCCTAGAGACCTCCGCTAATTGATCTTTTTTCTTTTCTTTTTTCTTTTCCTTCCTTCTAATCTCTCCCCAGGTATTCTTACCTGACCTAAACTTTTCCTTGGGTTCAAGACCCTTGGAAAGGCCTGTATACTTATTCTGTGCACCATATTTCCTCTTTGCTCCTACTCTCTCTCTCCGCTTTACTTCTGATAGATTGTCCTGAATTTCATCTAGAATTTTCAGCCCTATCTTAATCACTTGATAACATGTGAAAAAGAACAAAAGGGCTCCTAACACTAGAAAAAGTTCAAGGCCAAACATACCTTGTAAAGCTATTTTCCACTTTACTTCTGATAGACTGTCTTGACTTTCCTTAGAAAGTTCAAGACCAGACTTACCTTGTAAAGCTGTACTCACTGGTACTCCTGTTCCCCAGCTGAAGAGTTCTGAATTCATGCAGTTGAATCCTTCTCAACAGTCTGTTTTACGGGAACCTTTATTACCGTGACCCGCAGTTCTGGTTCCGGAATGAGGGATCTTCCTTGCGCCGGTGATGGTTAACTCCTGTCCCGAGTTTTCTTGTATTTTCTCGTCCCGGGTTTCAGCACCAACTCTTAAACGCGTTCTCACGACCGGCCAGGAAGAACACAACAAACCAGAATCTTCTGCGGCAAAACTTTATTGCTTACATCTTCAGGAGCAGGAGCGCAAGCCCCAAGCCCCAAAAACGAAAGCCCCCCGCTTACATCTTTAGGAGCCAGAGCGCCAGCGCGCCAGAGCGCCAGAGCGCAGAGCAAGAGAGCGCAAGTAAGAGAGAGAAATGGCGGAAACCCCGTCCCCTTTTAAGGAGAATTATCCTTCGCCTAGGACGCATCACTCCCTGATTGGCTGCAGCCCATGGCCGAGTAAAGGCAGAGTACATGTAGTGGAAAATTACTCTTGGCACATGCGCAGATTATTTGTTTACCACTTAGAACACAGGATGTCAGCGCCATCTTGTGACGGCGATCCCAACACCTTTCCAATTTACAGTCCAGAATCTCCTGCTTAGGGAATGGTTCTGCCCACAGTGGTCAGGTCTTCCCACCCCAGTTAGATCCTTCACGGCATCCCCAGGGGATGTCAACTAGACAATTCCTCCCAGGTATTCTTGGTTGTTGAGTTGACAGTGAATGCTAAGCACCACAAACACCTAAGGGGAAATATATATATATATATATCCCTAGAGTCCAGGAGATAAGTCCAAATCAGAAGTATAATTTGAGAGTTCTAAGAATTTTAATAATATTTTTATGCTAACAATCAGCCAGTATCTGTTACATCTATCCTGGGCAGTGGGCACAGACTAGAGAGTGTGTTTTCTTCATGGGAGTTGATATAGATGGGGCTGAGGGAGACACTATTTGTTCCATTTTTCTCAGGGTTAGTACATATCTAGTCAAAGGCAAACAGCCTACAAACAGAACCTTTACCTGTAACCCACTCACTTTGTGAGCACTGAGTTCAAATCAGGGCTAAGTGACTCAAAAATTTGAACTACAGTGAGTTACAGAGGGATGCCAGATTTGATTAGTCCTATAAAAGTGATTTATTGTCCCTGTGCATGTTTGTGTGTAACTCATAAGTATTTCGAAAAGATTGAAAACATATTTTTAATGTATGAAAATTGGCTCTGCAATAGATAGTAGGAGAAATCATATACTCTGTTTTGTGGCGTCGGCAAGCAAGCAAGAAAGAGAATGGCTAAGCAAACTCATCCCACATTTAAAAAAAAAAAACATTTAAAGGAAGTCAGTTCTAATTTGTTCCGTGTTTCCACTTTATAGTCAAAGCAATTTATTTTTTGTTTTGTCTTGGAATTGGTTCCCTTATATAACACATGCCAAGTAGCAGGGGAAGTGTGGTTAACTATTGCCAGCTAAAATTCTTGTCCCATAAGCACACTCCCTTCTGGCTCCTTCTCTCCTTTTCGTACTTTGGACATCAAGAGCTAGCATTCAGAGCACAGGCCACAGAACAGTTCTGCAGAGAGGGCACGTCCAGGGTTGGCCCTTCTTTGA
The DNA here is from genome assembly GCF_000001635.26 of Mus musculus. Lineage (NCBI taxonomy): Eukaryota > Metazoa > Chordata > Mammalia > Rodentia > Muridae > Mus > Mus musculus. The sequence goes on along the minus strand of NC_000067.6, from coordinate 179,892,855 downwards.
AGCTCTTATTAATTTACCGAATACTGTTTGAGCTCCTTCAGGACCGCCATGTGGGTCTTGAAGACAGCTCACACAGGGTGCAGCCAGCAAGGGGCTTTGTTCTAAGTGGGGTTCCTTGAACAACGCATGCAATCTTGTGAAAGTGTGTTTAGAGGAGAGAGAAAGCAAAATGCTTTCATAGACCCAGGCACAACTCTAATTTCTTCACTTTGATGATCTCATTCACAAAAAAAAGATGGCATTCAAAGGCCTGCTTTAACTAGGTGTCAGGGTAAGCCTGTGCTACCAGCACTCAGGAGGCTAAGGCAGGAAGCTCACTTGAGCCCTAGGAATTTGTGGCCAACTTGGGCAGCGTAGTGATACCCCTGTTCTTAAATGGAAAAAAAAAAAGGAAAACTTCCCTTAAAGAGAAAGTTTTAAGCCAGGCTTGGTAGAGCAAGTCTTTAGTCTCAGTACTTGGGAGACAGAGGCAAGTGGATCTCTGTGAGTTCGAGGCTAGCCTAGTCTACATAAAGAGTTCCAGGACAGCTAGAGCTACATAGTGAGATCCTGTCCCAAAGAGAAAGAGGGTGAGAGAGAGATTTAAATAAATATACAGACAAATTCATATCCTATTTTATCCTATTTTCACCAAATGTTCTGTCTAGGTACCTGGAAAGCTCTCAATGTTCCAGTAAAGTCTCTGCATTGAGACTTACATATTTGACCACAAAAAAAAAAAAGAAAAGAAAAGGATAATGACATATGTCTGAAAATTCCATAGTGAAAACTGTCGCTGTGTATGCTAACTTTAAATAGTAACAGGAATGAAGAAAGTTAGAAAGTTTGAGTTTACCCCCACTGCACCCCACCAAACCCTACCCCCTTTTATTTCTTTTATTTAATTTATTTAATTTGAAACTGGGTCTCATATATGCCAGGCTGGCCTCAAACTAGTTCCATAACTCAGAACAGCTTTGCCATTCTGATCTACCTGGTGAGAGGCAGAGCCGTGAGAGCCCCCAGAAGCTAAAGCTCCAGCTAGCCCAAACAATAAAAGAAACTGCCACAAAAGCCACCTGGAGGGTGAGGACTGCCTTGCAACACTGTCCCCTGCCCTCCACACGTGTGCCGTGAGTGCATATGCCCTCACATACAAACACATACACATAACTGACCAACTAAATACATAAAACATTTATTACAACAGAAAAGTTTGAGATTCAAAACAACAGCAAATGGTGTGGGGGTGAAGTTCAGCGGAGAGCGTGAACAGAGCGTGCGCAAGACGTGGGCTCGACGCTCTAAAAACAGTAGTGAATGGAGATGTACCACGTCCACAGCGTTGTCATATCTACACTTCACAAACCAAACCTGGGTGCAGGGGTCAGGGGAGGTGAGACAGGAGGCACTCATGAAGCTCCTGGAGCCCTTCTTTCTTCTAGGATGCAATAAAGAATGTCGAGTTGAGAGCCCGGAGGAGAATGAAGCCATGTCTTACCAAACAAGCGAGCTAGAATTTTTCAAGCAAATTCAAAGAGACCAGACAAGGAGACTCAACAGAACAGAGTGCCAAGTCTAACAACTGTGCCATCTAACGTGGTAGCCACATAGTGACTTCTTATATACGTATAAATTCATTTAAGTTGCATAATATTACATTTTCAATTCTTCAGTCTTATGTAATGGTTACATGGGGCTGCTGTAACCCATTCGGTCGCACAGATATTCCATTATTACACAAAGTCCAGAACCACAGAAAATGCAGAGACAGAGCCATGAAAGCATAGCTTAAAAGGAGTCCTCAAGCTAACTGGCATGCTGCTGTGGCTGGTTTTGTACGCTTTCTCTGGCCACAAATTATCCAGATTCCAAAAGGCATTCCATTGATTTAATATGTGTACAGTGAGCCTCTACTAATTCAAAGTTAGGTAATAAGAGAGGCAGAAGCCTGAATAAGACAGGTTCCAGCCTCAAAGAGCCCAATAACAGGAAGGAAAATAAGACCCAAGTTAGTCATCTTTCCGTTACTAGGCCAAATAACTGAGATAATTGGCTTATAAAGAGAAAAGGTAGATTTGGGCTCACAGTGGTGGGGGTTTCTGTCCGAGACTGGTTAGCCCCATTGCTTTCCGAGAAAATTGTTAAGTAGCCATCATGGTTTGGGTGTGTGCAGAGCCCACTCTCCACACAGTAAGCCAGGGAACAATGAGAAAGAGGGCAGAGCTAGAGTCCCACAATCCTCTTCAATGACACAAAGGCTTCACAGCAGGGCCTTCTCTATAAAGACCTCACACCCCCAAAGAAGTACCATTCTAGTGACCAAGCCTTTAACACACAGGCCTTGGGGGACATATAGTGCTGTGTACAAATAACCACAGTGCCAAATGAAAACGTGAATATCTCCAGAGAGGGATGCCACTAAATATACAGGAGGTCAAAGAAAGGATGGGCTACTCAAAAATTCCAAACCATCTCCTAGATGAGCATCTTTCAAGCTAACTCTTGAGGAAGACAGTCCGGGTACGGTGGGGAAATCCCAGCAGTCCAGAGGTCACTTCTAATCCAAATGTGTCCTCAGTGAGAGGTCCTGGCTCTAGTCTCCAGTTTTTCAGTTGGTATGTAGAAGCGGTAAACGCTCAGACGGAGAGGCTGTTACAAGCAAAGGCACAATGGTAGACGAACATACGGGAAACCGGAACAGCGCATAGGCTGGGAGCTCAGTCACGGCGCACCTCTCTTACGTCACAGCGCACCTCTCTTACCACTTGTACCCAGTCGTGATATTAACTCTAGGACAAGGCAAAAAAAAAAAAAAAAAAAAAAGTGCAAACAAAATGAAGTCACCCTTGCAAACCAAACAAACAAAGCAAGGTTTGGGCAATGCCTTAATAGTGTAGGTCAGATATGAGAGGCACCCTGTGACAGTTTTAAATGTCAGCTTGCCAGGCTGAGAATCACCTGGGAAGCGTCTCCGATAAGGGAGTGTCTAGGTCAAATTGGGTTGTGGGTTTGTCTGTGGAAGAGTGTTTGATGAATGATTGATGAGTGGGAACCTAGCACTTTCTGGGCAGCACTACCTCAAAGTTGGGATTTTGAACTATGTAAGAGTAGAGAACACTTAGCCGAGCAGAGAGTAGGTACATGGACTGCGTGCGTGCGTGCGTGCGTGCGTGCGTGCGTGCGTGCATGTGCGTGCATTCATTTTGCTCTGTTCGACAGTGATGTAATGTGACCAGCTGCTTTGAGCTTTTGTGTAACTGCAAGCTTCTAAATGTAGCCACGCCCAAGTTCCCCCAAAATAACTTCTCTAAGACTTAATATTTCATGGAAAAATGCCTAGGCCAAAAGCGTTACTTGTTTCCTGACTAGCTCATAACTTATTTGTTGAGGTTTCATCTGTTGCTATGTATGTGATGCTAAATACTGCGCCCCCACCCCCAGGTCTGGTTGCCCCCAGGGATGAGAAAATTACCAAGTGCACCAAGTGATGCCATGTAACCTTGCTCCTTAATTTAAAACTATTGGTTGAATAAAGATGCCTACAGCTTATAGCTGGGCAGAAGGGAGGTAAGCTGAAATAAACCCCTTTTTTTGTATTTTGGGTTATTTTATCACAGAAACAGGAACACAACTAGAACACACAGCTAAAACAAAGGGGGCCATTGTATCTTTGTTTAAATGTGATTTTTAAGTAGAACTAAAGAATAATGAATGCCATTAATGTCCCTTCTTTAGGAAGAGGCTCCCATTTGTAGAAAATACGAGCAAGAGAACATTTTGAGAACACAGTCAGGAAAGCTACAGGCTATCTCTGAGGAGGAAGGGAAGCAGGTCAGAATCTGTAGGCGAGGGAGCACTCATGCACAGACCACTAAACAGTGAAGCTGACATGGAAAGGCAGAAGCCAGAACCACAGAGGTGGAAACGGTGTAGATCAGATGTAGAACGCTTCGTCCCGTGCTAAGAAGCAGATAGAAAACAGCGCGTAAGTGAAATACTACCTCAGCGGGCTTGCAGATCTCTATCTCTTAGTGGCTATGGATATACGTAGAGAAGAAATATTTGCAATCTGCAGCTGTACCAAGGATCTGTCAGTAGTTACACTATTATTTCTTCTGTAAGTATTTTTACAACCACACTGAAATATTTGTGTAAATGAAAATATGTGTTTGGTGTGTCCAACTATAACAAGGTATTTGCCTAGTGACAAGTCTTAAGACTTCCGAGGATTTTCTTTTTCTAACCCCCTAGGTCACTGCTGGCAATTAGCACCTTTTCCAGTCACATTCTCTTCCAAAATGTTGAAAATGAGACAGGGAAAAGACACAGGGACTCACTCACCATCTGAGATCTTTACAATAGCCTGACACATTACCCCACCCCTACCACAAGATGAGAACAAGTTGCCTTAAAAATAAACATTAATTGCATACTGAGTCCACATGCATATTTGTGCCTAGCCCTTAATCCAACCATAGCTGGGTATGAGGTGGGTATAGCTGAGGTGAGCTTTCACTATAGGTGACTATCCTCGATGGATAAAATTAATGTCAGTCTTTAGGCACCAGAAGGTAGAAGTGATTCTAGCCAGCCGTGACTTTAGTTTTCTGGCAGTACTAGATGGAACCTGGGCCTTGTGGGTGCTAGTCAAAAACTCACCGCTGTGCTTCATCCCCAGCCCTGAGGCGCTGATTCTTAGTTGTGGTATTTCAACTTAAATTGATTCTGACTAGACGCTACTGGCTAGGGGCATACCTCGGTGTCAGAGAACTTGCCTAGCGTGCATAACATTCCAGAGCTGATCCCAGCAACTCCAGTAAGTCAAAACAACGAAAAAGAAGCCTCGTGTGTTGAGCAAGGCTGTCAACTCACATTTTAAAGAGAAGCACTCATTAATCTGCTCCCGCTAGCACATGCCTATAATCCACATATTCAGGGTGTGGAGAGGAGGCAGAAGGATCACGGGTTCTAAACCATCCTGGGCTACACAGTTCAAGACTGGCCTGGACTATGTGAGACCCTGCAGGGGAAAAAGAAAGGAAAGAAAAAGAGAGAGAGAGAGAGAGAGAGAGAGAGAGAGAGAGAGAGAGAGAGAGAGAGAGAGAGAGAGAGATTTCTGGCTGTTTAGCCATTGACCACCTACATAATTCCTGATGTCTATTTGAATTATTTGGTTTTATTTTGTTTTGCTTTTCATCAGCTCTGTTAACAATTCTGTATTCATGTTAGATGTTTTTCTAGATACAGTTGGATTAAACCAAGATGCCGTCAAATTGGAATATGTTGGGCCCCTAATCTAACATGTCTCATGTCCTCATGTGGAAAGGTAGGGGGCTTGCAAGATGTCTCACAATAAAGCTGCTTGCTGCCAAGATGACCACTCTGAGTTCATCCCTGAGATCTGCATGATAGGTGAGAATTGACTCTAAAAGTTGTCCTCTGACCTCCACAGTGTGTGTGTGTGTGTGCATAATAAATATTTAAAACAGTGGCAAAGCATTTACTAGCATGTTCCAGGCCTGGGGTAATTTATCTAAGCACAGAAGAAAGAAGCAAGGAAAGAGGAAGAGGAGAAACTGTGGGCACACAAGAGAGATTGTGAAGACATAAGGAGTGAAGACCGTGCTAGGGCAGAACTGAAGGATGGAGAAACAAGCCAAGGCTTCCCCGTGACCGTGAAGTTCCAGAAGCTGTGAGAGAGGCGTGGAGTAGCCTTTCCCATGCTCTTGGCAAGGAAGCATGACCCAGAAGACACCTTGATTTCATACTTGGGACTCTAGAACTATGAAACAATGTCTGTTGGTTTATGTGACTCCAGCTTGTGGTGTTTGATTACAGCAGCCCTTGGAAGCGAATAGGCTCTCCTCTCCAGCCTTAAAGTTTGTGGTTCCCTACTGTTTGCCTGGGAGGGCTTGTTTGTTTCCAACCTGAGATTTTTTATGTCTCTCATTTTCATAATTTTAAAAAAATGTATGTCTCTCTCTCCCCCCCTCAGTATGTGTGTGTCTGTCTGTGTGTGTGTCTTTCTCTGTGTGTGTATCTGTTTATATGTCTGTGTGTGTCTGTGTGTCTATGTTGTGTGTGTATCTGTGTATGTGTCTGTGTGTCTGTGGGTGTCTATGTTATGTGTCTGTGTGTCTATGTTATGGGTGTCTGTGTGTCTATGTTGTGTGCATATCTGTGTATGTGTCTGTGTGTGTCTATGATGTATGTGTACCTGTGTGTGTCTCTGTGTGTGACTCTGTGTCTGTGTGTCTATGTTGTATGTGTATCTGTGTGTGTCTGTGTGTCTATGTTGTATGTGTTTGTGTGTGTATGTCTGTGTGTTTATGTTGTGTGTGTCTGTGTGCATCTCTGTGTCTTGTGTGTGTCTGTGTGTCTATGTTGTATATGTGTATGTCTGTGTGTCTATGTTGTGTCTGTGTGTCTATATTGTCTGTGTCTTTGTGTCTGTTTGTTTATGTATGTCTGTGTGTCTATGTTGTGTGTGTCTGTGTCTATGTTGTATGTGTATCTGTATGTGTCTGTGTGTCTATGTTGTATGTGTTTGTATGTATATGTCTGTGTGTCTATGTTGTGTGTGTCTGTGTGTATCTCTGTGTCTTGTGTGTGTCTGTGTGTCTATGTTGTATGTGTTTATGTGTATATGTCTGTGTGTCTATGTTGTGTGTGTCTATGTGTCTATGTTGTCTGTGTCTGTGTGTCTGTTTGTTTATGTATGTCTGTGTGTCTATGTTGTGTGCATCTGTGTGTGACTGTATGTGTGCACACGAATACATGATGAGGGAGCAGTGGCATGTGCCACCTTATAGGTGTGGATGTCAGAGGACAACTTTACGGTGATGGTTCTCTCGTCTATGTGGGACCTAGACCTTGAACCTATGTCTCCAGGTTTGTGAGACAAAGTGCCTTTACTTTCTGAGACATCTTGCCCATATCTATCTCTCATTTCTAAATATTTTTACTCATAAATTGTCATTGTGATTTCTTTCTCAGCCTCCGGAGTGCCAGAGTTGTGGGCACATACCACCAAGTCCAAATTCTGTTGAAACTTTTTGGGTTTTCTTTTTTATTTAATACAGAGCTTCACATAAGCATAGGCAAGAATGCACTCTACATCTGTGCTCTACTCTCTGGCCCCACAGTTTCCTTTTCAACCTCGAATACCTGGGTGAAAAATGTTTAGATTCCAAGAACATAGCAATTTAAATTATATCCTTATTATTGACTTCTAATTCAATTGAATTATAAGCAGGTTACAGTCTTATGATTTCAATTTTTTAAATGCTGAGACTAACTGACATATAAAATTGTTCTATTATAAAAGTCCTAGATATACTTGAAAACAAAGAAGTGTATTTTCTTTACAAGTCTGGAATATTGTATGTATTCAAGATACATTCAAACCTTTAAATGGTTCCTTCCTATCTTCTTGGTAGTCTCTAATTTATTTTATCCATATTGTTTAACCTATTTTTGAACATGCCTTTAATTGGCCCATACAATTGAATAGCTATCTTTAAAGTTGTGTAACTGTGGGATATTGGTTATTTACCCCCAGGCACTATAAAGACATATTTCATTGTCTTGCAGTGTCAGATTTTGCCAAAGGGATGTCAGCAGTCAGTCAAATGCTCATTTCTCTTCCCGCTAAAGGCTGTTACCTTTTCTCTTAATCTTTAATGCTGTATCATTTCACTGAGTTGTATAGATTTATAATATTTATTCTACTTGGGGGTCTATATGCGATCTCCTTCATGTGTCGGTGTGTTGTATGGTGAAGTGTCTGTGCACAAATGTATGTGAGTCCCTGCATCATATGCTTAGCAGACAGTGGAGGATAATGTCAGGCTCCTGCTCCATTGCTCTCTGCCTCATTTCCTTGAGATGGAGTCTCTCACTGAACCTGGAGCTAGGGTGACCTGCCAGCAGGCCTGTCTCTGTCCCAGGGTGCTGAGTTACAGCCACACATGTGGTGATGTGGGTGCTGAGGATTTGATCTCGGGCTCAGATGCTTGAGCAACTCCCCCCACACTGAGCTCTCTCACCAACCCTCCCTCCCTCCCTTCTTTCTTTTAAAAAAGTAGATTTGTCTTATTGTATGTGTTTGAGTGTTTTGCCTGCACGGATGTATGTGCAACATGTGCATGTCCGGCACCCTTAAAGGTCAGAAGAGGATATCAGTCCCCAGGGACCTGGCGGTAGGGATGACTATGAGCCCACCCACCATGTGGGTGCTGGGAACTAAACTCGGGCCCTCTGTAAGAGCAGCAATCTCTATTAATCGCAGAGCCACCTCTCCAGTCCCTCAATTCTTTTTTTTTTCAATTATAAAAAATGATACACTATTATCTCTTCAGCTATTGCTTCTGTGTAATATATTTCATTCTCATCTCGTATATTCCTCGTGAGCACATGTCAAAGCCTATCAAAGGGCCCTCCGATCCCCTAACTACTGCTCTCTGTCTCTCTGCCCGGTTTCCATGGTGAAAGTCTCAGCATTACCATCAAGTCTCTAATGTTTCCTTGAAACTATTTTCAGTCTATGGCACATATTATCTACTGGGTTTTAATTTTGATGGGTATGTATTTCGTTTCTAAGATGTCTAATTCTTTTCATAATCTTTTCTGATTTCATTCACATTGCTTTTTTTTCCCATAATACCTAGCTTTGCTTAATGGAAATTATTCTTTTGTGCCCCACCCTCTGTTCATTTATGTTCATGCACATGCATGTATGCACGAGTGTGTGTGTGTGTGTGTGTGTGTGTGTGTGTGTGTGTGTGTGTGTGTGTGTGTTTGAGACTACAGCCCTGTCTGGCCTGAAACATATCTTTTAGAGCAGACCAGGCTGGCCTTGAACTTGTGGACCCTCTTTCCTGTGCTTCCTAAGTGTTGAGATTATAGGTTATAGGCAGGAGCCATCACTACTGACAGCTCCTTCATATATTTTGTGCACATTTTCAGCTTATTTAAACCTTTTCTCAGGTGATTCCATAAATTAATTCCAACAGGAGTGCGGTGGTTTGAATGAGAATGGTCCCTACCGACTCAGACATCTGAATGCTTAGTGACCAGGGAGCAGAACTGTTTGAAGGGATTACAAGGATTATGAAGTTGTCTTGTGGCCTTGTCCGAGAAAGTGTGTCACTGGGGCTGGGCCTTAAGATTTCAAAAGCACATGCCAGGCCTAGTGTGTCTGTCTGTGTCTCTCTCTCTCTCTCTGTCTCTCTCTCTGTCTCTCTGCCTGTGGATCTAGATATAGTTCTTAGCCATATCAAGAATGCCGCCATGCCCTCTCCCACCATGCTCCCCTCCAAGATAATGGACAAACCCTCTGAAACTATAAGCCTGCCCCCCACCCCCACCTCGTTAAATATTTTCTTTCCTTTGCTTTGGTCATGGATCTCTCCTCGGCAGTAGAACAGTTACAAAGACAAGGGGTAAATTCATGTTCTTAGTTATTTGTTGCTGTTGGCTTAGCTTTGAATTTGGTTGAAACGCTCACTTGGAAACTAGGCTTGCATATTTTTTCTTTTTCTCCCTCCTTCCCTCTCTCCCTCCTCCCCTCCCTCTCTCCCTCCTCCCCTCCCTTTCTCTCTCCCTCCTTCTCTCTCTCCCTCCAATGCCCTCACACATTCTCCTCCGTGTGCAGTGGATTGGGGGCTTGCCTTCTTTCCACACTTGGCTCTAGAAGTGTCTTTTCAGACTCCAGCCTACTAATGATGCTTCCAAGGCCGCACCCCCAGTGACCCGAAGAATGCGCAGACACAGACGGGGCCAGCTACCCTTCCCGCTGGCCACAGGTTATAGCTGCATCCTCTCTGTCCATTTTGCCCATGGCTGGCTAGTGCTGCGGCCTCGGGCAATAGCTCTCTTTCAAGCTCCTTTCAAGAGCAGAAGCCTGCCCCTCCTATGGCTTCCAGCAGTGAGTTTGGCTACAGCCTACCATCTGGGCTGGGGGGTCTTTGATTCTGTTTACTTGGGAAGAGCCAAGCTCTAGTTACTACTGCCTGGTTCCAGCCCCAAATCCCATAAGCCCGTGGCTTCCGCTCGGCTCAGAGCTTTGTATTTCTGCTCCACTTTTGAACTACAGAAATATTTATTTAAATTTTAATCTTGATAAACTTCGTCATTACTGCATTCTTGGAGGAAAGATGTGTCGAAGGTGCACATTTTCAGGGCTGCCTGGACTGGATCTGGGTGCAGACCCCCTTAGCAGATGGAAGAGCCTGCGGTGGGTGCCTTCGCTTCTGTCCTTAGATCCCCTTCAGACCGCAGCAGGTTTTAGAACATTATTTCATAAATAAGCACTTTTAAAATAAGTACATGATTAGTGCATAGTCAAGAATAATCATTCTTGGTCTAGAAGTATAGCTCAGTGTAGAGTGCTTCCCTAGAATATGGGAGCCCTGGAATCTGTCCCCAGCACCGAGAAGAAGAAGAGAAAAAGCAATAGTCTCTTAAATAATTTTGTCTTTCATCTGCTTATCTAATTAACTTACCAAATGATCTAATTCAGCTGTTATAGTATTGAAAATATTAAACTTTTTACCTTCCAGCCAATCTTCATAGAGCAGCAATATTTTATTTTATTTAAAAAAAAAAAAAACTAAGGAAAATCTCTCAGTCCCCTGAGTTCTGGAATTTTCTAATGACTTTTTTTTTTTTAACCATATAAACAAGCCAGGAGTAAATGAAATGTGGTTTATTGCTTATACTTCCTGGAATTTCTGCAGCCATTGCAGAATTATAGCATCTCAGGGCTGGGAGACATTCTTCATATGACCACACTGCATCTTTTCCCCCTGTTGGTCTGCATCGAATTTGTGAAGGTTAGTTACTAACTAATGGGCTAAGACTCTAGAGAATTCTGTGGCAAGGTAAGAGCCCACTTCAAAGGAAGTTTAGACACCCAGCTGGCCCCTTTGAAGAGAACTCAGACCCATGAAAAATCGTTTGAAACTTTCCGATGGAACCCAATAGAACAAGGAGGCAGGTCCTCCTCCTCCTCACAAATGGGGCTGCTCTGCACATGGAATATTGGTACACGTTTAACAAGTAGCTGCCAAAAAGAAAGAGAGAGGATGGAGGGATGGCTCAGAGAGCATCTGCTGCTCTTGTGTATCCCCAACACACACACACACACTCATGGTGGCTCACAACTGCCCTAACTCCAGCTCCAGGGAATCTGACTCCCTCTTCTGACTTCCTCAGGTTTCAGGCACCCATGTGGTACAAACATACACATGCAGATGAAATATTCATACACAAAATAAAATAAATAAATCTAAAACCAAATTTAAACAAAAAAACGACTAAAAAACCTATGTGGAAGTGTTTGTCAATTTCCATGAGGCAAATACTCCCGCCATGGCTGAATTCAAACTACCAACCTGCCATTGCTGTTTACAGAATTGGAAAGAGTTGCCCGCAGTCCGTTCTCTGGGCTGGTATGAGTCAGACTCAACACGAAAAAGAGCTACAAAACCAAACCCAGTTCTCTCCACACCTCCACTTAACCCCCCCAGAGGATTTAATGGTTTGCACAGAGACTAAAACACCTTCCCAGTCTTCAGGTCCCAATCACAATCCTATGGCTTTTAAGCACCTACCTGCATAATTAGAGTTCATTTTAATTTTTTTCTCAAGACAGGGTCTCACTATATAGCTATGTAGCTTAGAACTCACATGGACCTAGCTGGCCTTGAACTTACAGAGTCAGCCTGCCTCTGCCTCCTTTAATCTCCTTCTTTAATCTCAGCATGCTGAGATTAAGGAATGCAATACCATGTCTGAGTTACTTAAATTCTTTAGCTTCACCTCCTGCCATTCTCCTGTCTACAGCTCTCTAGTTGTTTGGAATGTTTCTGGTCCTAACACATAAAGTTTCTTATCTCGCGTCCTTCACTTATATACTGAAATGCTACCTTCTCCTCATGATCTCCTCCATAAATTCCATCATTGGGGGGGCTGGAAAGATGGATCATTAGTTAAGAGCACTGGCCAGACTTTTTATCGTTATTATTATTATTATTGGATATTTTTAATTTACACTTCAAATGTTATCTCCTTTCCCGATCCCCCTCCCAAAATCCCTATCCTATCCTCCCTCCTCCTGCTTCTGTGAGGGTGTTCCTCTACCCACCCACCCACTCCCACCTCCCTGCCCTCAGTTCCCTTACACTGGGGCATCTATCGAGCCTTCATAGGACCAAGGACCTCTCCTCCCATTGATGCATGACAAGGCCATCCTCTGCAACATATGCAGCTGGAGCCATGTGTACTCCTTTGTTGATGGCTTAGTCCCTGGGAGCATTTAGGGGACTGATTGGTTGATATTATTGTTCTTCCTCTGGGGTTGCAAACCCCTTCAGCTCCTTCAGTCCTTTTTCTAACTCCTGTATTGGGGACCCCGAGCGTGTTCAGTCCAATGGTTGGCTACAAGCATTTGCCTCTATATTTGTAAGGCTCTGGCAGAGCCTCTCAGGAGACAGCCATATCAGGCTCCTTTCAGTATGCACTTCTTGGCATCCACAATAGTGTCTGGGTTTGGTGACTGTATATTGGATGGACCCCAGGTGGGACAGTCTCTGGATGGCCTTTCCTTCAATTTCTGCTCTACATTTTATCTCCATATTTGCTCCTGTGAGTATTTTGTTCTCCTTCTAAGAAGGACTGAAGTACTCACACTTTGATCTTCCTTCTTCTTGAGCTTCATGTGGTCTGTGAATTGTATCTTGGTTATTTGGAGCTTTTGGGCTAATATCCACTTATCAGTGAGTGTATACCATGTGTGGTTTTTTTTTTTTTTTTTTGAGATTGAGTTATCTCATTCAGGATGATATTTTTTAGTTCTATCCATTTGCCTAAGAATTTCATGAATTCATCATTTTTAATAGCTGAGTAGTACTCCGTTGTGTAAATGTACCACATTTTCTGTATCCATTCCTCTACTGAAGAACATCTGAGTTATTTCCAGCTTCTGACTATTATAAATAAGGCTGCTATGAACATAGTGGAGCATGTGTCCTTATTACATGTTGGAGCATCTTCTGGGTATATGCCCAAGAGTGGTATAGCTGGGTACTGGCCACTCTTACACACTCAGCAGCTCACAACCACCTGTAACCATAGACTCTGATGCCCTCTGCAGGCCTCCTAAAGAACTTCACATACATGATGCATATACAGTTTTACAGGCAAATAACCATACACAGAAAATTAGAATAAATAAGTCTTTAAAAAAAAAACCCTCTTCATATTCTGCCCTCAACTTATCTTTTTTGGTCTTACCTCTTGGTGTTTTGTCTTGTTTTGTTTTGTTTTCCGAGAGGGTTTCTTGGTCTCTTGGTCAAAACCTGGTACCTTCTCATGGCTTCCAACGGTATGAATGGAAATTCATTTCCCTCACAGTGTTTTCGTATTGCATATAGTTCCTAAGCATTGAACCATTTGTCCCCAGGCAGCTGTGAGCCTGGGGGGTGCCAGGGTCATGCCTGGTAAGCTTGTCTAAGTCAAGGTCATAGCAAGGGCTCAATGGATAAACGTTAGTTGGTGAAATGAACAAATAAATGAAATTAATAAAGCATAAAGTTTAGGTTGTATATGTTAGAGTAGTTATGGGCACCGAAGATTTTAGGATAGTGTCACTGGGGGGCAGGAGGGAACAATTACAGTTCTTTTTATGAGAGGACTCATAACAATATAAAACTGGCTTATTTGTCCCTAGAAAACAAACTGAGGAAAAGGGAAGATTCCCCAACAATGATTATAATCAGAACAAATGCTCAAGTAACGATACCACAAAGCAGATTTAGTTTACCAAGTAGGGCCCCAAAGTTCCTAATAATTATGTTTAACAGTATTTTAAAAAGTGGTTTTAATGATTTTATGGGGTCAACAGACATAGCATAAGTTGAGTATAGGAGCACCTAGAAAAGCTATCAATTGTTGATTTAGACAAATGTATGGATACAAGACAACTATATAGATGACGTACAGTGTAGCTCTGGTTTTATGATGAGCATGACCAAAGGAGACACTTTCTGTCATTCCTGCTCCTTTCACCATGGTTCAGTATCTCCCATGATCCTCTTCTCAGCCCAGTACTGTACTGGCTGGTTTTATGCCAACTTGACACAAGCCGAAGTCACCTGAGAGGAGGGAGCCTCAATTGAGAAAATGCCTCCATAAGATCTGGCTGTAAGGCGTTTTCTTAATTAGTGATTGATGGGGGAAGCACCCAGCCCATTGTGGGTGGTCCCTGGGCTGCTGGCCCTGAGTTCTATAAAGAGACAGGCTGAGCACACCATGGGGAGCAAATCAGTAGATAAGCAACATCCCTCCATGGTCTCTGCATCAGCTCCTGCATCAGGTTTCTGCCCTGTTTGAGTTCCAGTTCTGGCTTCCTTTGTTGATAAACAGGAACTCGGAAGTGTAAGCTGAACAAACCCGTTCTTCTCAACTTGCTTTTTGGTCATCGTGTTTTGTCACAGCAATAGAAACCTGGCCTAAGACTCAGACTGTCCCAGATCTCGCTCGTTGCTTATTCTCGCTGCAGAGGGTCCTGAGTCTCAGCCCACCACAGCTCCTTCGACTGCCTGGACACACCCTCTGCTTCTTGGCGATGTCCATTTTCTGGTCCTTCTGGACCATTCTACCTCCCACGGAAGCACAAAGATCTGCTCTCCTCTAAGATCCTGGGGTGAGAAAGAAGCTCAGGGTTTGCCTCTGCCCTGGGAAGACCTTTTCTGGTTTAGCTTCCTCTTTGTTGTATGCTGCTGAGGTAGACGGGCTTTTGGAAGAGAATGCTTTCTGTTTCCTATGGGTAGCCATCACTGATTTGCTGAGTATGTGCCGTGGGAGATATGACAGGAGACAGACCTCACTGTGTTTTCGATCTGTTGTTTGCTGACATAAAGGGAGGTAGCACCTCCCACTCTGTATGGATTAGGATATGTTGTATATTAGAATAACTTTTAGTAAGTTAAAGTTCTAACTCTGCCCTGGCAAGTATTAATGATTTTGTTAAAGTGTTCCACCTCAGGCCCCTGTGCCCAGGGCAAGCAGACCTCATTCCTTTAGCTCACCATGCTCCTCTTGGCTTCAAAACTTTAGGGGGGGGGGGAAACCTTTGCTTTTGTGGACCAGGTTTGCAGGGTTTCAGAGCACATGGAAATTCCAAGTTTCTAATCCCGAGAGTTCATCCAAATTGCTGGGTGGCCGTCCGCAAGCCCTCTCCAGTCAGTCAGTCAGTCCTTCACGTTAGCCTGTTGTGGAGGGAAGGGCAGTTCACAAAAAGAAACAAACCCAAAATCTTCCAATCAAGTCAACAGTTCTGACCTACAGCAGGGAGAGACTTAAAGCCAGTGCAGTCATGCCGGAGGCTTGCTTTTGGTAAAGCAAGGGACAGAGTGATTTTAACATCCACACATTCCAAGCCACAGTCTTCCAAGCTTGTCCTTCCAGCCAAACCTGATGGCAGGAGCCAGGTCTAAAAACAATTTCCAGAGAACAGATTTTGGCATATCTTTAATCCTGCAGAGAATAAGACTCAGGCCTCTTTTTGTTTTGTTTTGTTTTAAAATTTTTATTATTATTATTTTAAAGGACACCTTCATTCCTTTTGCTACATAATGTTGCAGACTATGTTGGTTTTTTTTTTTTTTCATTTTCAGATCACAGTAAATATTTTTTTCTCAAACAGATGTTAGGAACAGCTCAAAATTTTGAGATTCTCTCGTTTTTTCATTCTTTCTAAACTTGAAATTCTTTGTGAGAGCTGAAGTCTGACTCTATTTTAAGAGACTTGTTCTTCTTATGTGATCATTAAATCACTTTGCAGGGGGCAGGGGCAGTCCAATTCTGACTATTTGGAGAAAAGTTACCACATGACAAGTGGCAGAAAAAGGTTTTGATTTTAATTACAGCCCTGGCCATGTGGCCATGTGGCCATGTGGCCATGTGGCCATGTGGCCGAAGCTCTGCCACCCAGAGACACCAGCAGTCCCTGCCCTGTTTGGGAGAGTTTTATGAACCAAAAACAAAACAAAACAAACCACTGCAAATGTTCTAGTTTGAGAGGAACGTCCAGGGAAATTGATGGAAACCGGTGCGTTCCGGTGAGATTTCTGTGTGAAGCTGCAAGCCCGCAGGCCTGAAAGTGTGGTGGTGACCTAAGGGGCTGACTCAAGCCTCCAGAATCCACTTAGGGCCACAGACCTCATTCTAAAATGGATAGTCCTTTGGGCTTCTCAGTGTGAGTCTGTGAGGGCCACGGAATCAATGGGGCTCTGTCTGCCTAAGAACTCCAAGTTCTGGCAAACAGGAATTGATGTGCCCAGTAGCCAGAGGGGCAGCCTGTATTACACCAGTGAAGAGTTAAAACCCTGTAAGCCTGGGTTCATGGATGCACACATCTTAGCTGAAGAAGCAATAACACGGCGCAGTGTGATCTAACTTACCCACAACTAAGTTCTAGCTCTGAGCAGTTAAACAAATGCTTCCTATGGAATTCTCAAGTTTTCTGGAAGGCACAGGAAAGCTCTGTTTTCCACACTTCCTGCTCCCTACAGGGTTTACAGCCCTGACTTCCACCACCCAAATGCAGCCTGTTCTCCAGCCTTTTGACACTGTAGCAGCACACGGCGTTCTACCTTATCTCTCTTCTTCTAACTGTTCATAAAAGTAATAACTTACAGATTTGCAGGCATGTCCTTTGTCTGATAATTCACTAGAAAAAGGCATCCCAGACAGAAGATACAGCCTGTATTAGAGTATGTGATTTTGACATATATATGGCATATATAATATATACCTTGTTTTTATAGTGACTTACTATTTAGAAAACAGTTTACATATATGGTATCCTTCTATCATCTTAGCCATTGAATAAGGAAACCTTGTACCCATTTCTACAGGCAAGGAAAACAATGAAATGAGAAAAGGCTTGTCAGTGAGTCCGAGCTAGACAGGATAAGTAGGTTCTGGGGCACTGTTACACAGCATGGCACATACAGACAGTGATCATATTCCATATTCCAAAAGAGATAGGGGATGCCAGAAGTGATAGTTCAGACCTGTGATTCCAGCAGTTGGGAAGCTGAGGCAGGAGAATAAGTTTGAAATCAGCCTCGGCTCCGGAGTGAGACTCGGTCTCAACAACATTAACAACAACAAAAAGGTAGAAGAAAATATTGTATATATATATATTTTTTTGGTTTTTCGAGACAGGGTTTCTCTGTGTAGCCCTGGCTGTCCTGGAACTCACTTTGTAGACCAGGCTGGCTTCCAACTCAGAAATCCACCAAGGAAATGAGAAATGAGAAAAAAATGGTTACTCTCACTTGCATACTATGTAATGCACACCTGCAACAAAGCATCACACAAATGTGTACAATGTTATGTATCCATTTTTAATATTTTTAGATTAAAAGAGGGGAATGGAATGGAGCTCGGTTGGTAGGCTGCTTGCCTAGCCTGTGGGAAGTCCTAGGCTTGATTAGTAGCACACCACGACCAGACATGGTGATGCACACCTATAATCCCAGCACCTCTACAGGAAAAGGGAGAAGTTCAGTGGTATCCTTGGCTATCCAGCCTAGGATATATGAGACTTTGTCTCAGAAAAAAGAAAGAGAGGGAGAGAGAGAGAGAGAGAGAGAGAGAGAGAGAGAGAGAGAGAGAGAGAGAGAGGAAGGAAGGAAGGAAGGAAGGAAGGAAGGAGTGAAACCAGAGAGGTTAATGAACTTTCTCAGATGGGGTGCAGCTTAATGAGTGGGCACGTGCCTGGCGTGGACGAGACTCTGCATTCTGTCTCCAGAGACAGGAAAGTAAACTAAAATACCCACAGAACTTTCTCAAAATCACATAGCTAATTAGTGTCAATGATAGTACTTGAACTCAGGCCTTACAACTCCATAAGTTTTCAACAATACAGAAGAACTGCTCCCTTTATATATTGTATTGCATTGTATTGTATTGTATTGTATTGCATTGCATTGCATTGCATTGCATTGCATTGCATTGCATTGTATTGTATTGTATTTACTTGGGGGTGGTGGGGATTAAATCCAGGACCTCACACATCCTGGGCAAACACTGTCCCAATAACCCACATCCCTGCCTTAGAATCATGTCTACTACTCAAAAAACAAATTCCTCTAGGATCACACTTTATTCCAGACTCTGCTGCGGATCCTACTTTATAGAGCCGTGTTTGCAGTGTCCCTGCCGTCTCGTAAAGATGCCTTTCTTGTGAAGAAAGGACACACTAAATATCCCTGTAGACTCTGCAGTGTACATCACTGAAGTGGGTTCATTTAGTGATCTTGTACTGGAGTCCTCCCTATACATCCACAGATGAAGGGAGATAACGAGCCCTCCGTGCCCTCTTGCTCTGAGGATGCCTGGAGTTAGATTTATCCCAGCACTGGGACCTGGAGTTGCTGCTACAGGAAGTCCTGTCTTTTAAATTAGGGCTCCAGCCATTTCCTTTCCAGTGACTCTTATTGTCGACGGATCACTCCCAGGAATGCTGTCCCTACGTACATGTGCTGAAGATCACCAGTGACACCTACTCCCTACTGAACCACCAAGTGCTGGACAATCTGATAATGTCTATCATGTGCTTTGGATGTGTAGAAAGACCGGGTTTAGGAGCAAGGGTGCAATTATATTGAGTCAGCAATGGGATCATCGTCTGTAGTTTACGTATGTGGCTGTTGCCTAAGATACTGCTGAATATAATGAGGCTAACACATCTGACATTTTAAGGGCATAACGACGCTATAAAAATTAGCAGCAGAGTCTATGTTGAGAAGGGAAATATCCTTTCCTTTTAAATCCCTATATGACCAGAATTTTATTTTAGGCTCTCTGCCCCAGTTCATTGCGCAATTAGTAACACACCCAGATTTCACAAAGCCTTCCCTTCACTTCTTTGCCTGGTTGGATCAGAATGCCACTGTGGGGGAATGTCCTGCAGAAGAAAGAATGTGTCTTTGGAGGGACAATCAAACCTTGGAAGACCAAATGGCCATGACTCCTGTGGTAGTGATTATAGAAAACCTAAGGCCATAGCTCTATGCTTCACAGCGATGTCCTGGCCCATATCTAAGAAAACTGAGCCTGGCTGCCCTTGGCTAGCCTATCATTTGAATTTGTTTACAAGAACTACTAAACTCAAAAACCACTGTCCATAACCAAGTGGGGCATCTTTTGGTATCTTGGGAACTGCATAAGAACTGAGGCCATGAACATTAAATTTTTATTGGCGATTTGGTTCAGTTGATAAGTGCTTGCAGCACAAGAATGAAGCCCTAGGTTCACATTCCCAATACCCATGCATAAATCAGGAATATGGCACAACTCTGAGCACAGACAGGAGGAGCCCTGGGGCTTCCTGGCCAGCCTCTCTAACTGTATCAGAAAGTTCGGAATTCAGGGAGAGACTGTGTCTCAAAATAAATAAGGTGAAGAGCTAAGGAGTAGGATCATAAGATGAAGGTGCCTGCCTCCAAGCCTAACAAAATGTTTGAGGTCCAGGATCCATGTGGAGAAGGAGAGAAGCTCACTTTTGTTGTCCTCTGACCTCCACACAAGAGCCACAGCATACATGTCCACACCCGCTCTTAAATAAATAAATGTAATTTTTAAACAATGTCGGGTGCAGGCAAGTGTAGGATGCAGATGCTTGGGCTTGTGTTTGATTTTATTCACACTTAAAGATAATAATAATATAGGTAAGGTCACCACTCACTACAAGTCCTATCTCACGGTAGGAAAGTCTACATCATTGGAAAGTGGTTTTGTTTTGTTTGTTTGTTTTGTTTTGTTTTGTTTCTCTTCTACACATGTGTTGGCCTGGAGTTGAAGATGAAGCAACACAATATGAAATTCTCTCAGGAGCAGGCCCTATGGTGCACATCTGTAATCAAGTGCTCTGGAGGCTGAGGCAGGAGGATTGCAAGTTGAATGCCTAGGCTACAGAGTGAGATCCTGTCACATAAAAGAAGGAGGAGAAGAAAAAAGAGGAGGAAGAGGAGGAAAAAGAAGAAGAGGGGAAAGAGGAAGAAGAGGGAAGAGGAGAGGAAGAAGAAAAAGAAGGAATAAGGAGGAGGAGGAGGAGGAGGAGGAGGAGGAGGAGGAGGAGGAGAAGGAGAAGAAGAAGAAGAAGAAGAAGAAGAAGAAGAAGAAGAAGAAGAAGAAGAAGAAGAAGAAGAAGAAGAAGAAGAAGAAGAAGAAGAAGAAGAAGAAGAAACTGCCACCACTAAAAGGCAGTAGTGTTGCATCCTTTTAATCTCAGCATTCAGAGGGCAGAGGCAGAGAGATCTCTGAGTTCAAGTCCAGCCTGCTCTACAGAGTGAGTTTCAGGATGGCCAGGGCTACACAAAGAAACCCTATCTTGAAAACCCAATAAAATAACAAAAGAAGAGGAAGAAGGAAACAGCCTGCTTAGAAGTTCAGCTCCCTGTCATGGATACAATATTTCCAGTTCATCTCATCAGTTTCTTGATGGAGTCATGACCATCCTCTGTCTTAGTTTCCTATAACTACTGTAACAAGTGATTAAAACAAGTTCATTCCCTGGGAAGTTCAAAGGTCTGAAACCACTTTCAGGTTACTAGGCCAAGACTGAGGCACCAGCAGGCAGCATCCTTTAGCTTTTTGCAGATCCCCGTGGCCCTAGCCATCCTTAGCTTGTGGCCAAATTCATACCATCTGTTTCCCTGATCACTTCTTCTGTTTGTGTCCTACATACTCTAGCCCTGTGGTTCTCAACCTTCCTGACACCACAATCCTTTAATACAGTTCCTCGTGTGGTGACCCCACGTTACTATTCCATTGCTCCTTCATAACTGTAACTTTGCTACCATTATGAATAGTAGTGTAAGTATCTGATATGCAGGGTGTCTGATCTGCCACCCCTGTGAAAAGGTTGTTCAATCCACAAAGGGGTCGAGACCCACAGGTTGAGAACTACTGCTCTAGCTAAATTAACGGTCTACATGGGTGGTAAAGGGAAAGTTCTCACCCTAAAATTTGTAACTTTCCTTGAGAACATATGCCCTCTGCTCCTGGGCTAGTAACAGCCAAAGGTGTAACAACACTAAAAACTACTGTCTGCTTTACCTACCAACTGTCCCCACAGCCTGTGGAGTATGGAAAAGTGCCTGCACAATGGTCCCTCCCTTATCCCTCAGTCTACCTAATGACTTTTCCCTTCAGAGATTTCCTTATGGGGATACAAAGCCCAGGAGAGGCGCTTTATCTCAGCCTTTCTAAGACTCAATAGGCTCCAATACCAGGAGACTCCTTGAGTTCTTAGTAGTTTTCCTGTTGTCATACCCTGGGCAGTCTGGTGTATTAGCCATTAAACCTTGTCTATTCGGTGACATTCAGGGGGACTCAGGTCTGGGTGCCACAGGGCTATTCCACAGTACAGTGCTTTCTGCTCTCCTTAGACATCTGATCTTCTGCTTCTAAATTGTGTTTCTAGGAAAAACAAACAAACAAACAAACAAGATCCCATATCAACCCTTTAGGAATATATCCAACCCCAAGAGATAGACTTGATTGGTTTTCTTGTTTTCACTTCTGGGAAGCATATCACTGAGCCCTGACAGAAGAGTCTAATTACCTAGGCTCAGAATCTACTTCCTTCTGGGTGTGGTGGTGCACTGAGGAGGCTGAGACAAGAGGATGGTGACTTGAAGGCTAGCCTGGGCTACATTGTGAAACTATAGGAGGGAGGGAGGGAGAAAGGGGAGGGGAAAGCCCTCTTCTGTGAATATTCTGACAATCCTCAAAGGCCCCAAGCAACCATGAAAACTTCACATATACTGACATTAACAAGGCTGCTTATTGTTTAAAAAAAATACTATAGTCTAGAGATTACATAAAGCCAATGTCCGGAAGTTTTCAAATTATACCTCACCCTGACGTGACTGGATCCGGATCCAGTCCAAAACAAAGAGATTCTTTTTCCCATGCAGTAATCTTGGCTTCCAGATCTACAACTAAGATTCCACTGCCAAGTGGCTGCCCCACCAGCTCCCAGCAGCACACCCTAGGCTTGCATCTATATGTAGCACCTAAGAGTCCAGCAAGGGCCACAGAAATATCAACTTGGTCCTTGAACTTCATCTTCTGCTCTCTGAACTCTGCCTCAATGTTTGTACATTTACAAGCAAAAGATGTGTTCCCAAACAAGGAGGTTAATAAAAAGATCCATGTTTACATTTTCCACGCCTTTCCCATTCCCTGTACTTACAGGGAGGGCCCTGCTTTGGGCTTGGCTTCTCTAAACTGCACATTCATCAAAGGAAGAAAAAGAATTCTCCAAACAGTTACTTCCTCATCTCCCCTGGTGAGCCATCTGTGTGGTTAGCAATCTGGCCTTCTAGTTGGTCTGAACACAGAAAGCAGTTCTTAGTTTATTATTTAGTGTGATTGTCATTAATCGAGATCAGTTCTTCCAAGGGGTATATTTTCAACCACATGAAGATGGAGTCTTTTCCACATCAGGAACTGGGGTGGAAGGCAGGACCTGCTGTGTGTCAGCTTTTGGAGGAGGTTCTCGGCCAAGCATGGTTTCTCTGCTTTTGGGTCCTTTTTTCACGCTCTTGAGGAGTCGAACATGACAGACTCACATCTTGGTGAGCCCAAAGCCAAACTAAACAGAGAAAAGGTGTAACCAAGTGAACAGAGATAAATTACCTGTAGCAGGCAAAGAGCATGTGGGAGACGGTCTACAGATGCACATGGAGGGATTGGTCCACCCCGTTCCTAAACAAGCTCAGTTGACAGTCATAGAGATTAAAGTGATGGGCAAGAGTGCTCTGGGCATGCTTAGCTTGTCCCACGAGATTTACCTGAAAATAAGAGAAAGGCTACTCTGAATGGGACGGTAACATGGGAGTCTACCTTTGAAGGTGCCTATTTTGCTCTTTAAATACACACACACACACACACACACACACACACACACACATATATATATATATATATATATATATATATATATATATATATATATCAATGATATGAAGTACTGAAGTAGAATATAATGTTATATCATCATAAAATTTACTTAGAACATATGCACTGTTTATTTCTGGATTCTCTTTATTTTATTTTTGGATTGCAGTTGACCACAAGGTACATAAACAAAGCACACTGTTTATTCTTGGCTACCAGGTCTTTAAATGCCCTTCTTTGCAAGGAATACCCAGAGAAGGAAAGTTGGGACTCCATTACCACTTCAGAAGGCAAAGAGGGCCCAGAGCTTTCCTATGACCCAGCGGCTCAGAAGCCAGCGCAATGCTGGACCCTAGCTGGTCAGAGGGCTTGCTGGGATACGATGCCTGTGGGCAGAAATCATCTGTGGTGGCTGCGTCAGATGAACTGTGTGTCCGGCAGCCTGGTGACAGGTGTATCAGGTGCCAGGGACCAGCAGCCATGATGGCCATGGTCCAGCAGTGACCACCCCGGGGGCAGTATCTCTGTAGTCAGATCTTTTCTCCTGATCATTCAACGTCTTTTTCCTTAAAAATAAAAATTAAGCCAGGCAGTGGTGGTGCACACCTATAATCCCAGCACTCGGGAGGCAGAGGCAGGAGGATCTCTTGTGAGTTCAAGGCCAGGCTGGTGTACAGAGTGAGTTCCAGGACAGCCAGGGCTACACAAAGAAACCCTTGGGGTGGGGGGAAGGGGGGAGAGCAAGACAAAACAAAACAAAAGGAACTACTGTGGACATAATATAAAGGGAGCTGTTCTTTATCAGATAACTTTGAGACATGCCAATTAGAGTTGAACATGAATTTCATTTTTGTTTTGCTTTCCCAGCGCTAGGAATCAAACCCAGGGCCTTGCACGTGCTAGGCAAGCACTCTGACGTTGAACAATAGCCCCAGCACCAAACATATTTCTTCCTTACGTGAACTTTCAGATCTGTCCCTTGCAGTGACAGGGATGGATCTCAACACATGCTCAGCAAGCCCTCCACCACTAAACCACACAACCAGCCCCAAGCTTCTGAACATGGGAGGGTATCGTGGGACCCTCAGAGACGTCACTTCCCAAGTGAAATGACTGCGGGACTGTCTTGTTAAAGCTGTCTCTCGAAGGAAGACAAACCACCCAGAAAAGTTTGCACTTCTTACTGTGATCTTCTGCTTCCTCCCTCCTCGTCCTGGGGAGCCAGACAAAGTGGGTGAGGAGGGAAGGGAAACTGGGGTGTATTTTAGTCACATAAAAGTAAAATCAGAAACGAAATGACAGAATGGGGCGCTGGAAGCAAGCATCCTTTGCGGCGCTGGAAGCAAGCATCCTTTGCAGTTCTTTTAGTGTCTGTGAGAACAGGTTTGACAGCCTGCCGTTCATAGACCTGTGCTTCTCAACCTGTGTGTGGGTGGAGACCCTTTTGGGAGAGTTAAATGGTCCTTCCACTGGGGTCGCCAAAGACAAACACAAAACACAAAATGTTTGCATTATGATTCATAACAGTAGCACAATCACAGTTATGAAGCAGTGACAAAAATAATCTTGTGGCTGGGGTCACCAAACATGAGGAAGTATACTAAAGAGGCTCGAATTAGAAGGGTTGAGAGCCGCTGTCCGAGACCAACATCACGGCTTCACACCTGAGAGAACTGAGGTCGTACGGCTGCTGAATCTCATGGTTGTCTTGACTTGTTGCTGTATAGAGAGTCTGCTCTCATTTAGGTAGAAAATCTGATTACTTTACCAGAACACTGTATTCCCAGACTAAAGGTGACTAACTTAATGTAGACCAGTAGTATCACCTGAATGCCTCCCCGCCCCGAAATAATAGTTACGACAATTTTTTAATGGGTGCAAGCAAGGATAACTGAGACAAATGAAGAAAACAGTAGCATCAAAAACCACGAGACGATCCTCACAGGGTCAAAGCATTTCCGGGAGGAATCCCACTTGACTATGCTAGGCAGTTGTTCAGCCCTGTAACAGCTACTTGAAGTAAATCAATTTAAAAAAAGAAAAAGAAAAAAAAAAGGAAAAATTATTTTGGTTCCATGGTTGCTTGGCCCCAGTGCCTTGGAGGTCCTCTAATTGCCTGCCTAATTTCTGGTGACCAGAAAGCTGAAGAGAGAAAGAGGAGTCGCTGGGTTCCCGCAAGCCACGCCCCAGCCACATCCCCAGCCACACCCCCAATGACCTCATTTCCTGCGACTATACTGTTTTGAAGGTTTCACTGCTTCCTAATAGCACCAGAAACTGGGTAGCAAGCATTTTGCACAAGACCTTTGAGGATCATTGTCAATCTAAACTGTAGCACTGCCCACCCCCACCCCCATTACACACACACACACACACACACACACACAAGTTATATGTTATCTCAGGGATTCTCATCCTGTGGGTGTAACCCCTTTGGGATTGAATGAGACTTTCACCAGGGTTGCATATCAGATGTTCTACATATCAGATATTTACATCACAATTCATAACAGTAGCAAAATTATAGTTATGAAGTAACGGCCAAAATAATTTTGCAGTTGTGTGTGTGTGGGGGGGGATATCATCACAACATGAGGGACTGTATAAAAGGGTCGCAGTGTTGGGAAGGTTGAAAACCACTGGATTATGTGGTGAGTCTCTAAGGGAGTCTGCGTCTGGGTTCAGCCACAGAATAAGCATGAAAACATGGCTTCTTTCTCCAAGTCAACAACTCTGAGAGCTGAACTGTAATCTGAACATACGTAGAAAAATGAGGAAAACAGGAAGTGGAGAGGACCCCTGAAATGGGAGATGTCTCCTCAACAAATATCGTATTCATCACCTTGCTAGGTCAAAACCCGGTCATAAGACGATGACGACACGGGACTGCTCCGGCTGGCGCCTGGCCTGCGTTCATGGAATACGCGTTTAGGAAAATCTGGGAAATACTGGAGATCAAAGCTACCTTCTAAAAAACAGGTAGGGCCATTTCCTTTTGCTTCAGGTGAAACTTCCATCATGCTTGTCTTTGGTGAAGTCTCAGGCTCCTCCCATGACTGAGCTGCCCCATGACCCTCCAGAGGGAACCCCCAAGGTCGCCAACGCTGGAGGGAGCCCCACACTCGCCTCCTCTAGCACAACCCCCTCTCTCTATGATTGGCAAACGGAGCCTGAAGCCTACCCGACACCCGGAGAGTGAGTGTGCTTCTGTCCTTTCTATTTCTGAGCAGTTTTCCCATGGCCTCCAGCCAGAGTGTCCACACCAGTAATGTCTAGAGGATTTATGAGTCCAGCCAGCCTTTAGGTTCCTACACAGACCTAAACAGGAAATCCACACAAGGAAATGCCCTTTCTGTTTGCAGGCCAAATTCCCAGGATGCCTTCACCAGAGTGCCTGGCTGGAACAAAGCAAAGGCCTGGTACAACAAACGCCCTTAGATCCAAATGCAAGGGTGCCCTATCTGCCCCTCGGCAGCCCCCTTCCCCAGTCCGGGAGGCACTCTGCTCATTTAAGGAGAGCAAGATTCTCTTTCCTCAGCCCTCGGTTGGTTGAACCTTGCTCTAGTTGCTGGTTGGGGTCAGTAAAGAGACACACATATCCCTCTGACCTCAGGGCATTTCACCTGGACTTCTACAAAGTCCATTAACCTGAGTCCGCCCTCTGGCTCCATTAGCAGCGCGCACCGTTTGTTCGTATCTTTCCTGTTCTTCCTTCACACTGCATTTAGCACTGGGAGGATGCCTGAAGATCGGAGAAAAAGGCTGATTGAGGTTGAAGTATGTCTCAGCAGTAGACTCGGCTTGATTGGCATCTAGGACGCCCTCAGTTGTGTCCCGCACACCATAGGAAAAATAGAAGTGACACCCAGATGCTGCTGCGTCCCTCTGGGCTACTACACTGTGACAGCCATTCAACAAGCCTCTTCTGCCTGTCCTTCTCTCCTGAATCCAGCCACTCCAGCCCCGGGGAGCATTTTCAAATCCTCCCAGGTCTCTGTGAAAGATTCAACTTTACGAGACCGTGACTGAACTGGGCAGGAAGGAAGCTGGTGTCTCTGTCCCAGAATAGGACCGTATTGCTGGTGACCCTTTGACCTCCCCTCAAGGCATCCCCATGGCTGACCACCGAAAATAGACTCCTTCCTCTCTGATTCGCTCTCCCCTCCTCCCTCGGGAAAGAAGACACAAGCGTCCAAGGAGCCAGCAACATCATCAGGACTTGACTGTCTCAGGAATTACCAGATGTGGGGGAAAGGATAACATGTCATTTCCTTTAGCAAATAGTCTGAGTATGTGTGCTTTTCCTCTTGATCCGGCTCCCTCCGACGCTCTGATGCAGTGAGAGTTAGGGACAAATCCCCCTGGCTTCTTCCTACTCTCAAGGATCCTGGCAGCCTCCTCTGAAACCCTTGAAGCTCAGCCCCTCGTTAAGGATTTTATTTCTATTATTTTATTGTATTTATTTGATTTGGGGTGCTGGGAATGGAACCTGGGGTCTTTAAAAATAGCTACACATGCAGTATTGAGTTATATGCCCAACCCTAAGAAAACGCCTTGCCTTTTGTATATATGAACAAGGATCAGAATGAGCTTTGACTCAGTGGAAAATTTGGGAGTCAAGTTAAATACAAGAGAATGAACGGGAAGGAAGCGATGTTGGAGGAGGGTTTCTGGTGATCAAACTGCTCACCCTTTCCTCTGCACCACGGTCCTCCATGATGACCAACATGGTGATGTTTCTTGGAATCTTGCCTCACCAACCCAATCTTCTACCAGGAAGAGGCCCACCGATCTCATGACAAGCTTTATGTAAGTTTGGAAACCTCTGGTCCACACAGATAAAGCTGAAGAGTTGCCATGGTCCCAAAACACCAAGAGCTGATGTGAGATGGTCATCTGAAGGGGAAACATGTATCTGGTACATTGCAGAGGTGAGAGGAAGGTATACTGGTTAGATATTTGTCAACTTGACCAAAGTCTAGTCATCTGAGGGCAGGAGACCTCAATTGAGAAAATGCCTCCTATGATCGACCTGTAGGCAAGCCTGAAGAGCATTTTCCTTATTTGTGATGAACAGGGAGGGTCCAGCCTGTTGTGGGTGGTGCCATCCCTGTGCTGGTGGCTCTGGGTTCTATAAGAAAGCAGGCTGAGCAAGCCATGGGAAGCAAGTCAGTAAGCAGTATGTCCTCCGTGGTCAAGAGGAGCATCAGCTCCTGACTCCAGGTTCCTTCTCTGTCTGACTTGCTGTCCTGGCGTCCTTCTGTGGTGGCTTATGGTATGGACATGTAAGCCCAATAAACCCTTTCTTCTTGGGTTGATTTTTGGTCACTGTGTTTTGACAATAGAAACCCTGGATAAGACAGAAGGGAAGGGGTTGGAGAGATGGTTCAGCAGGTAAGAGCACTGACTGTTCTTCCAAAGATCCTGAGTTCAAATCCCAGCAACCACATGGTGGCTCACAACAACCATTGGTAATGAGATCGGACACCTTCTTCTGGTGTGTCTGAAGTCAGCTACAGTGTACTTATGTATAATAATAAATAAATCTTTGGGCTGGAGTGAGCAGGGACTGAGCAAACGGGACCGACTGGAATGATCAGAGGTCATACTGGAATGATCAGAGGTCATAAAAAATTCAACTCCCAACAACCACATGAAGGCTTACAACCATCTGTACAGCTCCAGTGTACTCACATACAATAAATAAATAAATAAATAAATAAATAAATAAATCTTAAAAAAAAAAAAGACAGAAGGGAATCAAATAACCTAGCAAAGGATAGTGGCAGGGCTGGGGCACATTTTCATTTAATAAAATGCATAATATGGACCCAGTTATATAAAGGTATATTGATATACAGGAAGAAATAAAATACTGCACATGGAAATGGCAGCAGGGCATAGTGGTGCACACTTGCAGTACCAGCACCTGAGCAGTGAGGGTAGGAGGTTGATTAGTTCAGAATCACTCTTTGAGCTACATCCAGTTCAAGGTCAGCCTAGGCTACATGAGACTCTGGCTCCAAAAAAAAAAAAAACCCAAGACTTTTATAATGACATCAGTAAACATGCCAACTCAGATAGGACAAACATCAAAAAGCCCATCCCTAGATGGAGAGCTACAGGCCACTGATGGGGTACAGGGTGTTCTCAAAGGACCCATAGTGACTTGCGGTCCTGCTAGATCAATTGGCTCAGGAGTCTGGCAGCCTCTGAGTTTTCTACACTCTGATTTCCTAGCAGGGCCAGGCCCCAGGCAAACACAAAACAAAACAAAACAAAAACAGAGTCCCCAAAGGCCTAACAGAAAGGACAATAGCATGATGTAAGAGGGTCACTTAGCAGCCAGTGACTCAGCGTTTCTGCCCCATCAACACCAGCTGTACCCTGCGGTGCTGACAGTGGCCTAGGCTGGGCATGGAAAAACAAAACGGACAGACAGACAGACAGACACACACACACACACACACACACACACACACACACACACACACACACACACCACTGCAAACATCACATTGTCTGAAGAGTGGCAAACAGTCTGACAGCTGAACAATGTATGGACACTGGGCCTTAATTCAGTCTTGGTTAACATCTTTCATCAGGTTCCCTATGAGGGGGCCACTGATGGGAGACCTTAGCTCTCCAGACTGGAGCTGTTATCTGCCTCCAGGCTCTATGCCCTGTTAATTCTCCTGACTCTCCATCGTTCTTTCCAAAATACCACAGGGTGAAATTTGGTTAGTGTGGTAGATGTCAGAAGAGGGTTCTCAGGGCTTGGGAGGAAATTCCCAGCCTTTGTGAGTCACAGGAGGGCCTGGGAGAGTTCTGTACCGGCTACAGAAGAGAATGGGAGACAGTGCCACAAGTAGTCACTGTCTGTAAATGTGTGTCTTATTAAAAGATGGTGTCCACAGGACTGGCACTGTTTTCCCCAGCGTCTCTGCTCCCCCTGGACCCAAGGCAAGGAGCTGTTCAGATCAGGCTGCTCCTGGGAGGGTCATCAACTACCACCAACCACCAAATCCACCTTTTTATCCAGCCTCACTCACTGAATGCGGCCCAAGCAAATGTATCTTGTCACCCACAGCTACTTTGAGAACTAGCTATGAGGAAAGTTCTTCACTTTAAAACTCAAGGCGAAATAGCTGTTTGTAAAGGTGATTGATTGCCTGATGACCTGATCCTATGGTAGAAGGTAAGAACCAACTTCCAAAACCTGGCCTCTGATCTCAACACAATGATGATGATGATGATGACGACGACGATGGTGGTGGTGGTGGTGGTGGTCCTGCTGCTGCTGCTTCTGCTGCTGCTAGTGGTGGTGGTGGTGGTGGTGGTAATGATAATGATAATTTAACTCTAAGAACTCCAGGGCCTGGAGAGATGACTCAGCAGTTAAGAGCACTTACTCTTGCAGAGGACCAGGGATTCAGTTACCAGCACTCACATGACAGCTCACAACTCTAGTTCCAGGGGTCTGATTCCCTCTTCTGTCCTCCCCAGGCAGGAGACATATATATGATGCATATGCATACATACAGACAAAACACTCATGCACATAAAATAAGGGAAAAAGCCTCCAGGGACTTCAGAATTTTCTTGTTCACTGTGAGGTATCAATCAGACCATTGCATGGACATTTAATTTATACATATATACACACATGTGTTTTTATAGTGGCTCTAAAGATGGCCTTACTAGGCAAGCCTCTACCACTGACCTTTACCGCAAAGCTGTGTGGACATTTCCAATCTCAAAGCATACTCTCATTTCAGAAAT
Organism: Mus musculus; assembly: GCF_000001635.26. Classification (NCBI taxonomy): domain Eukaryota; kingdom Metazoa; phylum Chordata; class Mammalia; order Rodentia; family Muridae; genus Mus; species Mus musculus. The sequence goes on along the minus strand of NC_000067.6, from coordinate 179,862,108 downwards.
TAGGTGTCTTGGGCCAAGTATCCCTAATCGTTGCCATATTTACTCTCAGGTTAGTTCCCAGCACTTCCTGCCAGCCTAGAGCAAAGGACAGAGCTGGAAGACACGTGTCCCCAACTTGCTTCCCAGACTCCACTTGGAGCATGGAGAATATCTCTCAACCTCTCTATGCCAGGAGGACTCCATTCATTGAACCCCCACTCTCTTGGAAGCCCAATGCTTTCACAAATACAATCCCATTTCCTCTTCCTCCATCAGCTCCTTCCCCAGGCTGCACAGCCTTCTGGGAACTTTCCCCCAAATGCATGTCCCAGAGACTCACACCATAGAAAGAAGCAAAGGCTGCACGTTACAGATCTCTCCCACCTTCCCCATCTGAAGCTAACATGTATTGGTGTTTTACCTACAATAAATTTGGTAGCTACTCCCTTATATAGTTTCATCGTGGCCTGTGGCTAGAAGGTAAGACTCCCGGGTAAAGCCACAATGAAGAGTGTTTAAGAGTGTGATGCCCTTTTTACTTGGGAAGGTCCCTGCAGTGGCTACCCTGGGTATGCTTGCAAGGAAGCTCAGCAGATTTCCCAGCGTCCCGAGGAAGCAGCGATTCTCCAGGAATGTAATTTCTCAGCAGATGTGGGGAGGGAACACGTCTGCGATTCAGAGACAGACTGAGTGTTAGGGGAGAAACCCACTCTGGGGCCTAGAGAAGCCTTGGCTCCTACTAGTCTTTCCCAGTGCCCAAAGGCAAGTAAGGTGTCCTCCCTTCAGAGCACCCAGATCTCCAGCCCCACAAGCAGTGGGGTGTCTGTGGCCCCATGGTCACCCACTGATCACTGGCCAATGAAGGTAAAAGACTGTGATGGCAGCAACCACTTCCTAAGAAAGAAACAGAGAGGTAGTGGATATCGGTCTGAAGGTTGGAAGAGCCAGGAGGTCCTTTGCTCTCTGCCCACGGTGGGCATACAGACAAGGTTTTCGCTTGTTTGCCCTGGCAACTTTCTCACTGTCATGGAATGTGCCAGCCTAGGAGGACAAGGCAGGATGGATGGCGCCCAGCACAGAACAGAGAGAGTAGCTCCTGGCTGTGGTGATGACATGGTCCCCCAGTGGGACAGACTAACAGCAAGGCCTGCCATCCAACTGAGCCACCCTTTGTCAACAGGCCGTGAGCCTGTGGGTGACATGTCGAGCTCCTGAACTCCCAGCAGGCTTAGGTCCCTCAAGGCCCCCTGAGGGGCTGCAACCCTGGTTCCTAGGCCAGGAAACATTTCTAAATAAAACCTACTCGGTTCTCTTTGTTTCACCGGTGCCTTCTTCTTGGACTCGTTTTTTTTTGTCTGAAAGTAGGTCTAGCTGGATTTGTTTCTATTTCTACGGCCTCACGCACAGCCCCATTAACTTTCTAATACCATTGGAGCCTTTCAATTATGTGAGAAATTAAAGCAAACGTGCCATTCTTGAAAAACCTTTAAACCGCCATGAGTATTCCCTTGACCCAGTTTTCCATGTCCTCTGGGGACCCAGAATCCCTGACGAGGACACCTTGTGACTCACTGTAGAAAACAAGTCGGGAACAGCAAAGGGCAGGTGGCTTGGAACTGAAGAGGGTCTGGACCAGAGAAGAGCCATTTTTTTTCTTCCCCACATCCCAAATGTGAGAGGCTGCCGTGTATTTGCTCTGCTACAAATAAATAAATAAATAAATAAATAAATAATGATAAATACGTAGCCATCCATTTATGAAAGAATTAACACAGGATGAAAACACAGGATGTTAAACACTAGTGGGAAGAATTGTATCAGTTTGGATGTTGGATAAACAGGAGCCCTCTCCATAGATGGCAACAAAGTATTTTTGTCAGGGGATGGTGGTAAGGAACTGTAAAGACAGCAGGACCTGAGTTCACAGACACCTAAACTATACATTGAGACTCTATTCCAAAAAGCAAAATCATAAACTAATTCATTATCATTCTTGCATTCACATTTAGAAGAGTCACAACGTCAGGAGACATGCAAAGATGTCTCACAATGCCTCCCAACCTGTCTAACGAAGCATTCCTGGGCTTAAGCTCCAGACCCCGAGTCTGGAGGTCACAGGGCATCCTGAAGTCAGAAGTCAAGTTCTGGAGCACAGCTGCACCTCAGTAGCTGAGTGACTGCCTGACTTGCACGAGGCCCTGAGTATTCTTCCCAGCAAGGAGGAAGAAGAGGAAGGAGGGAGGCAGGGAGGGAAGAAGGAAGGGAGTGAGAGAAAGAAGATGGGAGGGAGGGAGGGAAGGAGGGAGCGAGGGGAGGAAGAAGGGGGAGGAGAAGGGCAGGAGTCTACAGTTTAAAGTGTACACAGCTCTTGCGGAGAACCCAAGTCAGGATCGCAGCACCCACAGAAGGCAGCGCATGACCATGTGTAACTGCAGCTCCAGGGGACGCAAGGGCTTCAGTGAGCACCTACGCTCCCAGACATAGACACCCACGTGCATACATATAACGATTTTTTTATATGTTTTAAAAAATAAGAAGAAAAAGCCCTGTTTCTAGCATTCATTCCATCTGACTTGCCATGGAGTCTTACCACAGAGGTTCCAGAAGCAAATCTCCTTTGCTGGGCTGACAAAGGCCAATTTAGAACTCTCTGAACTTACTTGGAGTGAAAAGACCAGGCCTTGGTCACTGAGTTGTTATGTCTATTACTATAGCGCCATCTAATGGTGAAGTACATTAAAGCCCAAATGGCACCCACGTAGGGGACCCCTAGGACCCTTAGCACTTCTTTCCCTATCGAATGTTTACGCAGATAGATCCTACCTTCATATTTTTTAAGTTTTTTAATTATGTGAAAGTTTTGCAGTCAGTAGACACCTCACTTCCCAGTTTTGATCTCCCCGCCCCGGGCCTTTAAATAGGAGGTCTAACACTCACAAAGCTGGGCAGGAGCAGGAAGCCCGGGCTCCCGGTCAGCCCAGAGATCCTGAAGGTGAACACCCGCAAGTCTGGCCATGCTGCCTTGTAGAGCGGGATGTTTGTAAGCTAGGCATGGGTATATTTTCCAGTTACCATGTCCTCAGCTTAATGGCTTTATCAGAACATAGCTCCATCAGAAGCCAAGAAGCATCTGTAATTTGCCTGTCTTTGCAGATAAGTCATTATTTCCCGCTTTCCGTCTGTGTAGATTAACTGTACAAAATAACGGGTTTCATTGTGACATTTTCCTAATGCTTATAATGTATATTAATCACATTTACCCCTCCTTATGAATCTCTTTTGTCCTGGTCCCCGCTTCCTTTCAAATAGTTCCCTTCTATTTAATGCTTTTCTTTAAAAAAAAAAAATCAATGTTCTGCTTATTAAAGAAATTTTGTTAAGTTGGCTTGGTGGGAAAGTCTTGAAATACCAAGGCAGGATGTTCAGGGGTTCTATACCATACTCTGCAACATAGCGAATTCCACCAAGTTCAAGGCCAACCTGGGCTCCATGAGGCCCTATCTCAAACAACAAGCAAAACTATGCAATATTTGTCTGAGTTTAGCTTATTTTGTTTGATGTGATGATCTCCAGTTCTAGACAGTTTTCTGTAAACAACATGATTTTGTTCTTTATGGCTAGATGACAATCCAGTGTACATATATGTTTTCTTTGCCCATTCACTATTGGTAGGCCCTAGGCTAATTGTATAACTTGATTATTATAAATTGTATCATGATAATATACATATATATGCATATATATATGCAAGTATCTGTTGTTTGCTGTAGCTTACTAGATTTTCCCTATAGGTCATTTTAGGTCATTTTTAAGTATGTAAAAAAGTACTGGATCTGAAGTCTTTGTAGGAAAAAAAAATAATAAAGTCTCTAGTTTGACTATCTGGCGGGGGGGGGGGCATGTAACATTAGTGAGGAAATTTTTCTTTATTAAAAAAAAAATCTCCCAAAGCATAGTATGGAAAATAAAATCATCACCAGGCAGTGGTGGTGCATGCCTTTAATCGCAGCACTTGGGAGGCAGAGACAGGCAGATTTCTGAGTTCGAGGCCAGCCTGGTCTACAGAGTGAGTTCCAGGACAGCCAGGGCTATACAGAGAAACCCTGTCTCGAAAAGCAATAAATAAATAAATAAATAATCAACAATTTAAGACACTGTTTAACATTTGCTATAAACAACCACGATAGGAAGAATAGTGTGGAGCCGGGTGTACACAGTATATTATCATAGAGAAGACAACGTCAGACCACAGCTCTATGCAGAGACTACCCATGGCTCTAGAGTTAAAGACCCAGGACTAGAGAGATGTCTCAGTGGTTAAGGCCACTTGTAGGCTAACAATCAACTGTAACTCCAGTCCCAAAGGATCTGATGCCTTCTTCTGGCTTCTTAGGAGACCAGGCATATACATGGTACACAGATATACATGCAGGCAAAACACTCAAACACATAAAATGCAATTTAAGGGTTTTAAAAACTAAATTAAAGTCATGGCAAAAATTAAATTGTGTTGTTATACAAGAAGAAAAAGTGCATATTACCAGCACATTGTCTTCTATTCTTCCTGGTAAGGAATGCAAACTGCAGGGCTGGAGAGATGGTTCAGCTGGTAAGAGCACTGACTGCTCTTCATAGAAGTCCTGAGTTCAACTCCCAACAACCACATGGTGGCTCACAACCATCTGCAATGGGATCTGATGCCCTCTTCTACTGTGTCTGAAGACAGCTACAGTGTACTCATATACATAAAACAAATAAATAAATCTTTTAAAAAAATGAAGAGGAAGAATGCAAACCACAGTTTATTTAGGAATTTTGTTCCCAGCACCGGGAATAGTGTGTGAATGGTCTGGGGAAATTTACTGACCAATGAGAACAAAACACATCTCTCTGCACCCTTAGGCTTCCTCTTTCTACACAGGACATGCATGCATCAGGGATTTGCTTTCTAGCAGTTCTTCTAACTCCAACTCCGTGTCCAGACATCAGCAGCATCGTTGAGCCTGGCTGCAGAACCTCCAGAGATGGGTCCTGCAAGGCTGGGAGGGTGGCATGGACAGGCGACAACCAGATACTCAGCTAGAGCATATAGGGAGAATTGCCATGGCAACAGCAAGCAAGGCCAGAGAAAGTAAAATGGGGTCTCCCTTCAGGCGTCAGTGTTACCGTGAAATTCCGAGACGTATTTGTACTCTTAAAAGTAACGTGCGCAGGCGGAGCATGGTAGCGCATGCCTGTGGCCCCAGCTACTGGGAAAGCTGAGGCAGCGGGATGACTTGAGCCCATGAGTTGCAGGACAGCTTGGGTGATACAGCATGGAGAAATGACCAATGAGGACAATGGGAAGGGGCTCCCATAGGATCAGAGAGGACAGCCTCTGCGCTGGGCTGCACATTGGTGTGCTCCTCCTCGCTGTCCAAGCACAGTTAGGTCTTTCTGTTGCAATGAAAGTAAAGGTAAGTAAAATATAAATAGCGCCGTGAATATTTCCTGGTAGGAGCTAGGTTAGGTAGCTTTGTACAGTTTTGTGCTTTCCTCGTGCTCCCAACAGTGCGGCATCTGTGCTCCTGTGCCCCAGCAGCTTGCAACGTGAACGGTTCGACTGAGATGGCCACTCCTAACCACCAACCTGGAATCATATCATAACCGGTAGGGTTTGTTTGTTTTGATGTATGCTTAATGTTTTAATAAATACTTTTTAAAGATTTATTTATTATATATAAATACACTGTAGCTGTTTTCAGACACACACTAGAAGAGTGCATCATATCCTGTTACAGGTGGTTGTAAACCACCATGTGGTTGCTGGGATTTGAACTCAGGACCTTCAGAAGAGCAGTCAGTGCTCTTAACCGCTGAGCCATCTCTCCAGCCCCTAATAAATATTTTTTTAAAATTTATTATATGTAAAGGTACTGTAGCTGTCTTCAGACACTCCAGAAGAGGGTGCCAAATCTTGTTACAGATGGTTGTGTGCCACCATGTGGTTGCTGGGATTTGAACTCAGGACCTTCAGAAGAGCAGTCAGTGCTCTTACCTGCTGAGCCATCTCACCAGCCCCTGATGTATGCATATTTTTGTCCTTCCTCTTTTCTTTTCTTTTCTTTTCTTTTCTTTTCTTTCCTCTTCCTCTTCCTCTTCCTCTTCCTCTTCCTCTTCCTCTTCCTCTTCCTCTTCCTCTTCCTCTCCTCTCCTCTTCTCTCCTCTCCTTTTCTCTTCTTTTCTTTTCTAGCTGTGTAGTAGCCCTAGCTGGCCTGGGACTGGATGTGTAGCTCACGCTCCCCTTGAGTTTCGCAGGTGCTCCTGCTTCTGTCTCCTAACTACCAGCATCACAGACATGTACCACCAGGGATATCTTAACCCAGGGCTGTATGTGTGCTGTGCAGATGCACACGTTTTTGTGTGTGTACAGTGAGTGTGTGCAGGTGTGTGCACACCTATAGCACAAGCATTCAGAAGCCAATGTCAGGGCAACTTCCTCAGTTGCTCTCCACCTTACCTTTTTTTTTTTTAAATTATTACATGAATTTATTTTGTGTGTGTATGTGTGTATGTATGGGGGGAAGGGTACCTGCACGCCATGACACACATGTGGAGGTCAAAAAACAACGTGTAAGAGTTGGTGAGTTGGGTGGCTAGCAGGTACATTTAACCCCTGAGCCAACTTGGCAGTCCCACCTCACATTTTTGGAGATAGGGTCTTTCAATGAATGCAGAGTTCACTGATTCTGTTAGACTATCTGGTCATCAAGCCCCAGGCTCCTCTTTCTCCCCATCCTAGTGTTGGGATGATACCTACATCCAGTTTTTTATGTGGGTGCAGGGGATCTGAACTGGTGCTTGTAGACGAAGTGCTTCACTAGGCACTCTCCTGACTCTCAGCCTGGCCAGTGGTGTTTAAAGTGATTTTTTTCAAACTGGCAAAGTCTGCATCATCTAAGAATTTGGAAAAAGCTGTTGTGGGGGCTTCATTCCAATTCTACTCCATCAGAAACTCAGGTATGGGGGGCTGGTGAGATGGCTCAGTGGGTAAGAGCACCCGACTGCTCTTCCGAAGGTCAGGAGTTCAAATCCCAGCAACCACGTGGTAGCTCACAACCATCCATAACAAGATCTGACTCTCTCTTCTGGAGTGTCTGAAGACAGCTACAGTGTACTTACATATAATAAATAAGTAAATCTTTAAAAAAAAAAAAAAGAAACTCAGGTGTTTTAACAGATTCTCTGCATGACTCAGATGCACTCACCAACTTGAGAACCACTGTCTTAAATGAAGACACTCAGAAAGAAACAGCTAGTGAGTGTGAGCCAGGCCAAATTAAAACCACACCCTCTGCTCCAAGTGTCAAGCCACGAACCACTTTGGCCAAGACAAGTCTACCCACCCCATAGACCTGGTTATTCTACCTGGGAACAGGGGCAAGGCCACTGGGGCAAAACTAGTTAGTACCTGTGATGGAGCTAGTGGAGAGCTCCCCGGGATCCTGCATCTCCTTGTTTTGTTTGCTAATCTCTAGGATCGATCAGTGGTTTACTTCCTAGCCTAGCAAGAATGGTTGGCAGGCATCTGTGTTGGTGGAAGCAACCGTGCCCTGGAACACTGAGATCTGGCTCAGCACAAAGGAAACAGTGTGGGCCTGCTAAACAGCTTGGGAACTGAGATAGCACAAAACCACCAGCGATCCCCCAGGAAGGGGGGGCGAAAGCCATTCATCGCCTGTTCTGATAAACACCCAAGTCACAGAAGAAGCGTAAACAATGCCATATCGGAGGCTGGAGGCCGCATTCCCACACTTAGAATTAATAACCGCTAGCACGGCCTCAAAGGAGAGAAGGCAGTTCTTTAACAGCATCTGGCTGCGCTCTGGGCAGAGGGTGGGAGGGCAGGCAGAGAAATCTTCAGAACCGGGAGAACCAAAGTCTTTCTGAAATTTTTTGAAATAAAGAAAGTTCTACTTTTATCAGAAAGTGCTCTGAGCAGGAGGCTGCCACAGTACTAATAACAGCTGTAAACCTGCCTTGTTGGAGGCTAGGAATTTAGAATTTATACACAATGAAGATTGGAAAAATAGCCAGAAAGCAAACCAGCTCCTTTGAGTTGGGAATGCTTACAGCAAGCTTCAGTTTTGTTTTAAGGATCGGGGGAATGAACCCAGGCCTTTGCATATACTCCTGAGCTATATTCCCAGCCCTTTCTGGAATATATTTTTGGACCACCCTCGTGCCCCATTTAAGGGAGAACAGAAAAGAAACCAGACTGATCCCAGGGAAACCAGGCTCAGGAGCCTACATGCTTTTTCCATAGAATTTATGGGATTGGAGCTCAACGTTGGAACACCTGGAAGGAGCCGTTGCCAGTGGTAACCATGGCTGCCTGGCCTTGGACTGCTGCACCTTGCAGCCCATCAAAGCAGATTCGAAGTAAGAGCCTGTGCTCAAGGTACCTTGCTATCAGAGTAGAAAAAAGATGAAGGTAAAAAGCTCAGAGGGCAAGGCTCCACAGAGGACAGCGCCACCTGCTGTGGATCCAGCAAGAGAAGGTGGAAGGGGCTTTATCTCTGCTTTGATCCCAACAGTTTTGCAGCTGTGAAGCAGCCCCACTTAAGGCAATGTCCAAAGCCCCTGGAAAGATACCACCCATACTAGCTTTGTGATGGTGGAATATGCCTTTAATCATAGCATTTGGGAGCAGAAGCAGGCATATTTGAGTTTGAGGCCAGCCTGGTCAACAGATTGAGTTCCAGGACATCCAGGGCTACTCAGAGAAACCCTGTCTCAAAAACAACAACAACAACAACCCCCAAAACAACAAACCAAATCCATTCACAGTAGAGAGGTGGCTGATTCTGTTCTTTGATAAGCTCAGTATATCTATCTGTATCTGCTTTAGCAAAATGTTTCTTCACCTGTCTGCCCCAGCCAAACACCATCTGACACAACTGACTTTCCAAAGAACCCTTAAGCTTCCACTTCAGTGACCAAGCCCACTTAGTCAGTCAACAGGGTCTTGAGGGAGGGAGTGAAGATGAAAGAGAAAAGACAACTAGACATCATTATAGCATGACTCCAGCAAGCACCGAAGCAAGTTTATTTTATTTTTTTCCCAAGCTGCTTTTATACCACATTAAAAGTCCGTGCAAAGAATACAATTTGTTCCTTCTGCTTATCAACATTTTTAACACCTGCTATATGTGAAGCTCTGTGCTAGAGTCTGTCAGCAAACATGAGTGAGGCAGAGTGTCTGACTCCCAAGAACTTACAATCTGGAAGAAAACAATCACACACCACCCTCAGCTTCACAGTGAGTTCAAAGCTAACCTAGCCATGTAAGACCCTGTCTCCAAAATATGGGTGTGTGTCTTTCTACCAAATGAAAAATAAAGACAAAATAAATAAAACAAGCATGTATAAGAAAGGAAAGAAAATAAGAAAAATAAGTAATCAAACACAGGGTTTGAAAAATGGATTTCCTATTGTAATCTTTCCTTTCCATCCATTCTCAATTTTATAAGTATTTACTAAGCATCTACAACACACTGAGAGCAGGACTATTAGAAACAAGATGCTCACTGGGGGGTGCACAGCTCTGCGGGAGAGAATGACCTAAAGCTAAGGAGAGTCTCTGAGGGTGCATGGTGTCAAAGAAGGCACCCAGCCAAGGGACCAGCCTGGGAAGGGAGAAGACACCTCAGAGAAATTCACAGTCCTGAGCCCTACACTTGTAAAGACTTTCCACAGAGCTGTTTGGAGTCTGGTGTGTTTTCATGAACAAACAAGAGATGGTATGCCTACTAGAATACCAGTTCCTTGGAAAGTCATTCTGTCTGGTGGGCCAGAAGTCTCCGTGGCTATTTGAATCTGGATACATCTGGAAGGATGCTGAGCGAGCATGAAATCAGAGCAAGTTGCAAAAATCCCCTCGGGATCTTGTTGACACCTGATGTCAGGCTGCCTCTCTCTGTCACCTTCTTCTCTGCCTCCTCTCAGCCATACTTGCCCCTCCTCCCTAGACCTACACCCTGTTCATCCAACTGCAATCTAGGTTCTATCCTACTGTGATCTGAAGCTGAGTTTATCCAGGTCATGAAAGTGAGTTCTCTAACGAGAAATACAGGACTCCCTCTGCCCTATATCCAGCACAGTCTAGGCTGCCTCTCCTCCCTGCACCTCTAGGCTAGATCTCCTTCCTACTTTGTACCCCTATTGTTTCTTCCTTTTCCTCTTCCTTTTCCTTTTCCTCTTCCTCTTCTCCTCCTCCTCCTCCTTCTCCTCCTCGTCTTCCTTTTTCTCTCCTCCCCCTTCTCTGACTTTACCAGCCCCTGCAGCCCGCAGCTTGTCCCCTCTATTCTTTCTATTGAGACCACAACTTCCATATTCATAACTGTTATCTGTGGCTCTAGTTGATTTTTATTTTTAAAAATTACAATGCAGTCTGATGTAACAGCACACATGTGTGATCTCACCACTCAGCAGGCAGAGGCAGGAGGATCACAGGTTCAAGGCTAGCCTGACCACATAGAAAGTTCCAGGCCAGCCTTGACTGCTGGAGACCCTGTAATAAAATGAACATGGCTACAATTTACACCCCCACCCCCACTCCCACTTTTGGCTTTTTAGAAATTGTAACCACTACTGGCAGTGAAGTCCAATGATGGAGCACTTGTCTATCATGTTTAAAGGCCTTGGGTTTGATCCCTGGCACTGCAAAATAAAAATAAATAATATTTTATTTTATTTTACGTTGCTTTTCACTAGCAGAGGATGGTGCACTGTGGAGGCCAGAGGCCAATCCTGTAGAACTGGATCACTCCTTCCACCTTTTCAATGGGTTCTGGGTATTGAACTGGGGCCACCAGGCTTGCACAGCAATCACCTTTACTCGGTGAGCCATTTCATCAGCCCCAACAGTAACCATTTTCAGCATAGAGTCTAGAGGCATTAGGTACCTTTACGTTGACATGCGGCCATCCCCACCATCTATTGTGAGAGCTCTTTACCTTACAAAACTGAGATTCTACCATAACCACTCGGCCACTACTCCCCCTCTGCCCTCTCTCCACATCTTGGCAGCTGACATTCTACTTTTCATTTCTATGAGTTTGGTCAATGTAGACCTCTCAGTAGAGATAGAATAACATAATATTTGTCTTGTGTATGTGAGAGAGAGAGAGAGACAGAGAGACAGAGACAGAGAGAGAGAGAGAGAGAGAGAGAGAGAGAGAAAGAGAGAGAGAGAGAGAGAGAGAGAGAGAGAGAGAGAGAGAGAGAGAGAGAGAGAGAGAGAGAGAGACTGGCTTGTTTTACTTAACACATCATCTTCTGGGTTCTTCCATGAGATAGAATGAACCAAATTTTCCTTTGTGTCTGTGTGTGTGTGTGTGTGTGTGTGTGTGTGTGTGTGTGTGGTTTTACTTAACACATCATCTTCTAGGTTCTTCCATGAGATAAAATGAATCAAATTTTCCTCTGTGATTGTGTGTGTGCACAAAGTTCCTAGTGGTCTAGAGGATAGAGAACTTAATGAACAGTGTGTGTGCATGCACTGCAGGGAAAACCCTTGAAGTCCTGAGTAAAGCAAAAGGGGAGATGATGGATGCCTTCTCCTCCTCCTCTTCCTCTTCTTCCTCCTCCCCCTCCCCTCCTCCTCCTCCTCCTCCTCCTCCTCCTTCTTCTTCTTCTTCTAAGATTTATTTATTTATTTATTTTTAAGATGTATTTATTTGTCTATTTCATGTCTGTGAGTACACTGTTGCTATTTTCAGACACACCAGAAGAGAGCATCAGATCCCACTACAGATGGTTGTGAGCCACCATGTGGTTGCTAGGAAATGAACTCAAGTCCTCTGGAAGAGCTCTTAACCGCCGAGCCGTCTCTCCAGCCCCTCATTCCTTTTTTGTTGCTGTGATAAAGCACCCTGACAAAATCAACTCCAGAGAGAAAGGGCTTATTTCAGCTCACAGTTCCAGATGCCCGGCCCACGGCAGAAACGACAAGGCAGCTTGGTCACACTGCCTCTCCAACAGGAAGCAGAGTGGGATGAACACATGTCTGTCAACTGCTCAGCAATCTTTCTCCAGTTACACAATTCAGGACCTCTGTCAGGGAATGGCTCCCCCACAGAGGTAGCTTCCCACCTCTGAACACAATCAAGACTATCTTCCACGGGTGAGTGCACACACATACACACACATGCACACACCCAATGAGTGCACACACATACACACACATGCACACACCCAACGAGTGCACACACATACACACACATGCACACACCCAACGAGTGCACACACATACACACACATGCACACACCCAACTTCCAGATCCTCTAGATTGTGCCAGGTTGACAAGTCACACTCACCATCACAAAGTATACGTGTAGTTATTGTTTTGGGGTCAGAACATCCATATTCCCTCCCCTTCAACACCAGTCAGTGCTCCTTGTTCTCAGGTCCTGGGACTCAGACTGAATTATGTCACTAACCAGCAGACCGCGGACTGTGGAACTTCTCCTAGTTTATACACGTACCCTTCTGGTTCTACTGCTCTGGAGAACCGTGCCTGCTGTAACTGGTCAAGAACTATCTCAGGTAATAGAGGCAATTAGCAAAAATGTGGGTGTGAGATAGAGATAGAGATATATAGATAAATAGATGATAATAGATAGATGATAGATAGATAGATAGATAGGTAGATAGATAGCTGGCTGACAATTTCAAGTTATTCAAGGTGGCTGGAACACAGGAAGCTGGAGGCAAAGAGAAGTGGCCATAGACAAAATCATATCATGTTTGCTAGTACCAGGAAATCCAAGATACCAAAAACATGGAACTATTCTACAAGGCCTGTTAGAGATGATCTGTGAGCATCAGGGTTCAAAATTAGCAGTATCTGATAGTATAAATCATGATATCCTTGCAGAGTCTTTGGATTAAAGGATGGATGCGCTGTTGCCATAATTCTGGTCCCAAATGTTCCCCCAAGGTCTGTGTGTTAGAAACTTGGTCACCAGCCTGTGATGTTGCTGGGGTGGTGCCCGATAGAAGGAAGTTAGGTGTCCGAGGGTGCTCTGAGGCCCCTTCCTTTCTCTCTGCTTCCCAGCTGCCACGAGGTGAATGCGCCTCTTCTGCTCTGTGTGATCACCGTCATGACCTGTGCCACCACAGGCTCAGAGCAGAGGGCGGACAACCGTGGACTGAAACTTCTGAAATCAGGAGCCAAAATAATGGATTTCCTTTTCAAAGTGGATTCTGTCAGGTACCTTGTTACAGCCATGTAGCGCCGACTCTCACACACAGCTATGCACCTCAGATCTTCGGCTCACGTTTGCTGAACTGAGCAGATAGATGCACAGATTCCCCAGGCTCAATTCCGAACACTGAGTGAACCAGGCGAGGTGTGCATACCTATAATCCCAGTACTCAGGAGGTGGAGGCAGGCAAGATGACGTTTAGAGTGAGTTTGAGGTTAGCCTGGGCCAAATGAGATCTGAAAACAAAACAAAACAAAACAAACAAACAAACAAAAGCAGGAGGAGGAGGAAAAGGACAGACCTGTCAGATTGGCAAGAAAGACAGATCCTCCAAGGGTTGTCATGTAGTAGATTCAGCTCTGCACACTAAATTACAAAAAACAGCCCTGGGGCTAGGGCAGGCCCTGGATTCTGAAGTTTGCTCCTTTGGCTATGGCATGCGTGCTGTACTTCTTTACCTGCTAGCTAGCCTACCCTCCTTCTTTGCCCCTTACCTTACTTGATAAATCTCAGCCTTTTGCTTACACACTTGTGAGCCTATCCCATAGCCTGTTGGAGCCCGTCTTCCTCTCTGGGCAGGCTCAGACTTTAACCGCGTTCCCAGGTCTACCCCCACCTCCAGAATCACCTGGGCTCAGCCTGTCTCATTCTTTGACCCTCAGGTCTGAGGTAGTCTAGAAAGAATGTCCCTGTTGGTCGGCAGCTTGGCTGGGAAAGGACAGCGCTGTCGCAGGAAGCCTGTGTAAAGCGGCCGCAACCAAAAATAAAGGAGGGCCCGCCACAAAAATTACTGACTCAGTCGAGGCCTCTGTCCCGGGAAACATTCCCCGGATAAGTCACACCCTCAGGCGGCCGAGGCTGCTCAGAAAGACCTTTTTAGAGAAACTGGAATGGGGGGTTGGGGGGAGGAATTTTCCAAGAAGTCCTGGGCGGGAAGCTAGGCTGGGCGATGGGGAAGTGAACGGCTAGTTTCCATTTGCTGCCACCTCCCGGGAGATCTGAGAACTGCAGGTCTGCCTGGGGAGCAGGGTCACCGGGACGAGCAGCCCTGAAGTTAGGTCCCACTTTGTGAGGCTGCAGTTGGAGGGAAGGTGACAATCACAGACCATTTTGATGCAAAGGAAGAAAGGAAAAGTGCAGGCTATGAGCCTTCCGTTTCCGGTAGGTTTTCATGTCCTCAATTTCTAAGCCAAAACACCTCCTGCCATTCCTCCCACTTTTCCCTTTTCCACTTCTCTCTCGACTGATGGGAACTCCCTTCCTCCTCCTTCCTAAACAGCTTTCTCCCATCAATCCATCCTGCTCAGGGCAGCCAGTTTAAAACCACTTAGTCGTTCATGGATGCCCAAGGTCCCATTGAACACCCAACTCCTCAGACCCACCCACAAACTCTTCCTCACCTTCAGGAAGTCACTCTTTCCAGTTCCGTCCACCGAGTGAATTTCTCCCCGTTCCTCTCTATCCGTTTCAACCCATTCACCCTTCAAATAGCAGCGCTCCCATCAATCACTGCTCAGGGAAAGTCCCTGACCTGCAAAACTCAGCTCCTTCTGCCATCCACTAACACTTCTCACACTATCTTCAAGGCCAGTACCACAGTCTAATGACTGTATCTACTCATTTAATTCGTATCTCATTTCCCCTAAACTGCAAATCCACTATCACTGACATATTAAATCTGACATAGTAGTAAATTCTGAATAATATTTGGAATGAAAGTCAGGCATAGTGGCTCATACCTATAAATCCAGCACTTGGAAGGCAGGAATTTAACATGATCACATACACACAGATCTATATAGCGTGTATACATTTTCATATATACACATGTATACATACACACATCCAATGTATATATATGTATATATCGTATATCTATACATATATATGTGTGTGTATTTATATATACACACATACATATAAACACATATACACATACATGCATACACGCACACACATACACACCCTGAGGCATTTTCTTTCTATCTTTCTTTTCTTTCTTTCTTTCTTTCTTTCTTTCTTTCTTTCTTTCTTCCTTCCTTCCTTTCTTTCTTTCTTTCTTTCTTTCTTTCAAGTAGGGTCTCTCTATGCTATCTTGGCTGTTCTAGAACTCACTATGTGGACCAGGCTGGCCTCGAACTTACAGAGATCTGCCTGCCTCTGCCTCCTGAATCCTGGGATTAAAGGCATCACCACTACTCCAGGCTATGTGGATTTTTCATATGCAAAACAGAAGAATGGTGAAGCCTGGCCTGCTCGGTGCATTAATAACTGTAGGCTTAGAGTTTTCAAAACCCACTTTTAATAAGGGGTTCTCAAACTCTCCGGCACCCCCCCTTCTAGCCCACCATCCAAAAGTAGGGGAGAAAAGATGGTAAACAGGACAAGGGGACGTGGGCCTGTTTAGAAGTAGTTCTTTGGGGCAACTCCAATCTCTGTTCATCATGATACCAGCAGTCCAGATTAGTAGTGTCAGGATACTGTGCCTCTCTCAATGAAGTGAAGATCAGTGAGGACTTGAGACCAACTAAGCATTGCAAAGCTAGCTTTCACGTGTCCTCCCCTGGGTCTTACCTCAGCAACGTGCCACATGAGTCTGCATCCCATGACACAACCAGAAACTTGCGCGGGAAGTAACTTTTCTTGTTGCTCTAATAAAAGCAACTGAAGGAAGGAACGGAAGGGTTTGATTTCGGCTCACAGCTTGAAGGTATGGGAGTCTGAGAGGCAGCTGTCACTGGCGCAGTCTAGGCCTCTGCCCCGAGAATCATTCCCTAGAAAAGTCACAGCCCGCCTTAGTGGAGGAAGCAGGGGGAGATGAAGGCCTTCTCAGCTTGCCTCTTCCTTTTTCTTCAGTCCAGGACCCCAGTCCACCGGAAGGTGCCGCCCACATCTAGGGTTGGCCCTCCCACCAAATTACCCCATTCTAGAAGCACCTCGCAGGCACGCCCAGAGATCTGTGTCCTAGGAAACTCTAGATCCTGCCAAGTCGACTGTCTTTATTAACTGAGGCGGCAGTGCATTGATGGGTAAGGGGGATGATGTGTGGGATAAAGGGAGCAGAACTGAGGGGTGAAGTGAGGAGGGACCATAGCAGAAAGAAAGCCACTTATATGCCCCATTACAGGGGAATGCCCGGATCAAGAAGTGGGAGTGGGTGGGTAGGGGAGCAGGGCGGCGGCGGGGGGTATAGGGAACTTTCGGGATAGCATTTGAAATGTAAATGAAGAAAATATCTAATAAAAAATTGAAAAAAGAAAGGAAGGAAGAAAGAAAGAAAGCCAGCCACTGAACTGGTGACTCGTAAAATCCTGATGGTGCCAATAGGTAAATAACAAAAGAAAATAAATATTGAATCCCCCTGTTCTAGTTAATTCTTGTTGTTATGATAAGACATTTGGCCAAATTCAGAGGAGGAAAGAATTTATTTATTTATACTTCCTGGTCACAGTCCATCACTAAGGGAAGTCAGGGCAGGAACTTGAGGCAGGAACCTGGAGGCAGGGGCCACAGAGGAGCTCTGTTTGCTGGCTCACCCCCTGGCTTAGACTCAGCTAGGTTTCTTATAAAGCCCAGGTGCAATTTCTTAGGGATAGTGCCACCCATTGTGGACTGGGCCAATCTGATCTGGGCAATCCCTCAACTGAGGCTCCCTCAGGTGACCCCAGACTATGTCAAGCAGGCGGCTAGGGCTAGTCACCCTCAGGTAATCCCCCCCCGGGGGGGCGAGGGGCAGGTTCCAGAATAGGTGATGTCATACTGTGGGAGGGAGTCAGACACCTACTTGAGTGTCATGTAGTTGTGACAGCTCTTGGACACCAGAGGGCACTCTTGAGATTTTTGGGGGGCAGCTTGTCCTGGACGTGTGATGAGGGCTGAGGCACCGCCCTGTAACTGTGCAGCAGGCTGGGCCAGCTGTTCATTCAAGAGAAGTGCTCTGTCTGTGAGGTGCCAGCCACCCAGAGTGGCCATTGTGTTTTAATTCCTTACTGTGTTTTAAACCCCTTCTTTGGAAAAACAGCACCTTAGTTATTGGTTTTAGAGTTAAAATCTTTGCCCTTATACTTTGGTAGGATAGTAAATCAAGAAACTTTTTACCATAGCCAAGAGGTGGGCAGATGAACTAGGTAAGGATACTCACAAAATCTTTGAGACTAAATGTGTGTGTGCTGTGTGCATGTATGCTTGGATATGCATACACATATGTCTGCTGATACATGCAGTATCTTCCTTAAAAAAGGGTCAGCCAGCTCCAGGGAGCCTCATGTTTCTACTTGATCTCTGCTGGGCTGACAGGCAGCAGGGCTCAGCTTTTTTTTTTTTTTAATTTATTAGGTATTTTCTTCATTTACATTTCCAATGCTATGGGCTCAGCTTTTTGTGTCTGTGCTGGGGTCCCAAACTCAGGGACACATGCTTGCATACCATCATAAGAACTTTACCAACTGATCCATCTCTCCAGTCCCAAGAGAACAAATCTTCCTTATACTTATTCTATAGTATTGGGGATCAAACCTAGAACTTCATACAACCTGGGATGAAGTGTTCTGCTTTGTGAGCCCCTGAGACTGAATTACAGACAGAGCCATGCATCGTTAGAAACAAGGGCTTGGAGCACCCCCATCCACACTTTAGCTCTCAGATAAAATAACTGGCCAGCTTTTGTTGGCACCTATCCCATTTCAAGAGCGGATTTCCAGCCTCCTGCCGGCTTTGAGTGACCTGACCACTGTTCAGGAAACTCTCCTTTTGTTTGACTAGCTCAAGCTGGTTTTCTTTTATGCCCCCCCAAGGAATTGAGACAAATTATTATCTGTCTCATAAGTTCTACTTGACTAAATAGAGATTGGGGAGGGGAGTCCCAGTTCAAAGCCTTGGATACCAGCTGCCAAGAAAGAAGGTAGCTGGAAGCACCTAGAATCTGGCTCAACACAGCTTTGGGGCACTAAGCAGGGAGATACTAATTGGCAAGGGAAGGAAGGTGGCTGCAAGAATTCGGTGTACAATCTTTTCTTTTAAAAGGTGTGTGTGTGTGTGTGTGTGTGTGTGTGTGTATACATGCCTTTGGAGGCCCAAACAGTGCTTCAGATCTTCTGAGGCTAGAGTTACAAGCAACTATGAGACACCCAAAGTGGGTGCTGTGAACTGAATGCAGGCCCTCCAGTAGAGCAGCAAGCTATCTTAACCAGCAGTAGCCCCTAACTATAGGATCTTCTGAAACTCTTCCCCACAGGAACGAGTCACAGATCTATAAGCCTATAAGCAACGAAGGTCAGAAACAGAGCCCAGAAAATCCATATTCCACAGCTCCTGGGAGATGCAGCAAAGATCCTAAGCTTCCCCAGGCACAGATGACTGATTCATGAGGCAGATGACTAAGAAAAATGCCTCTTGTATAAAAGATGTCTGGCCCTAGTTAGTGCCAGAGTCAGAGAGAGGGAAGCATCACTCCTCGTAAGCAGATGAAAACCTGCATTCTCTTTTTTTCCTTAAAATTTTTATGTATATGTGTCTGCATGTATGTGTGTACATGTGCTTCTATGTACCTATGGAGGCCAGAAGAGAGTATTGGATCCCCTGAAGCCGGATTACGGTAGCTGGGAGTGCCCAGGGTGGGTGCTGGGAGCTGAACTCCAGTCCTCTGCAAGAGCAGTGACCACTCCTGGCTGCTGAACCTTCAATAGACTAGCCAAGGTTAAGGTAATCGGAACCAATCGGAACCACAGCAGAGGTGATGGATTCCTAGAACTGTTGGAAGCAGGAGTCTCAGTATGGACTTGAGGTGACAGAGTTCTTTGACATAGGTCAGTGGGCTCTCGCCATGTTCCTCATAGAAGCTAGATGAGAAAGGGGCCCTTTGATCAGAGGGTATGTGTTGGCATGTCAGTGTCCACCAGGGTGTCCCTGGATCAGGATGAAAACCTGCTCTAACAAGCAGAGCTTGCTCTCCACCCTCCCATGGTCTGGGACCTAATGTTTTGCTGTAAAGAGGGATCCCTCCCTGTAGCCGCAGCCTGGTAACCGGATCAGGAACTTTGTGGCTGGCATCAGGCCCAGGCTATCCTGGAAAGCCATTGAGTAACACATAGAATTGCTAGAAAGACGGAAGTACCAGACCTGAAGAAGACAAAAACAGGAACAAAGAGACAGGCCACTGTATGGGGCCCTTGATCCATGGGGCGGCTCATGAGAGCTCTGCTCACACGGGACATAGTCAACCTGGCCACCAGTGCTGATGTGCATGCGTGTAACTCCGGAGATGGGGCATTGCTGTGGCCCTGTTACAAGTAGGCCACACCCCTTCCCCCCCTTCCTCACTCACCCCCAAACAACTATAACTGGTTCCAATGGTACCTCTAACTGCCTGAGTCTAAAAAGAGAAGAGAAAGAAAGGAATGTCTAGCAAAATTCTTGAATATCCCTCTGTTGTTATACAGTCCAGGATGGCTTCCAACTAACTCATTTTGTAGCCCAGGCTATCCTCAAACTGGCAAGCCTCACCATCCCCGTCTTGGCTAGCTGGGATTGCAAGCATGCACCCCATACCTAGCTTCCCTCTACCTACAGTTAATCTCATTCTTTAGCTTCTCTATTATCAGAATTCTTTCATGCATTCTTAAAACAAATCAACACAAAATAAAAACAAGGCAAGGTCTTGCTATGCTTCCCAGCCTGTCCTCGAATGCTCCTCCCATCTTGGCCTCTCAGGTAGCTGGGACTTATAGATGATGCTACACCCCACATTTCGTGATAACACCTGGGAGCAAGCCCAAAGCCTGGATCATCCACACGAGGGACTCTGCCAGAGATGCACTCCCAGCCCTCTGTGTATGATTTAAAAGAAAGCTCTTCGTTGTCACACTCTCTGATAAACACCACGTCACCTCAACAGATCCCCAAGCCAGCTGTGTGAAGGTCTGCAGCTAACCCATCACAGTTGCCCTGCTCAGGACCACTTTCCTTGGCTGACAGGAGCAACCCGGCTGGGAAGTTATAAATCCTTTCTACCCACAAGAAGTGGCAAGTCTGGTCAGGAACTGAGAAATATAGGGATATATATTAAAATGGATACAAATTATTTGTATCTTTTTTCCATATTTTCCAATTTGGCGAAGAACAGATTTTATTTTTTTTTAACTTTTAAAAATAAGTTTTTATTTTATTGTTGCTTACAATTTTGTGAATTTCTTTTTTTATTATTTTTTTATTTTTTTATTACGTATTTTCCTCAATTACATTTCCAATGCTATCCCAAAAGTCCTCCACACCCTCCCCCCCCCCACTCCCCTACCCACCCATTCCTATTTTTTTGGCCCTGGCGTTCCCCTGTATTGGGGCATATAAAGTTTGCCTGTCCAATGGGCCTCTCTTTCCAGTGATGGCCAACTAGGCCATCTTTTGATACATATGCAGCTAGAGTCAAGAGCTCCGGGGTACTGGTTAGTTCATAATGTTGCACCTACAGGGTTGCAGATCTCTTTAGCTCCCAGATTTTATTTTTTAAGATGTATTATTTTATGTATGTGAGTACACTGTCGCTGTCTTCAGACACACCAGAAGAGAGCATTGGATTCTATTACAGATGTGGCTACTGAGAAATGAACTCAGGACCTCTGGAAGAGCAGTCAGTGCTGTTAACCTCTGAGCCATCTCTCCAGCCCCAAATACATAAATACAAATATAAATATAAATGTAAATATAAATATAAGGAATATGTATGTATATATGTGTATATGTGTATGTAGATATATAGATATATTGTTCTTGACCTCAAGGTTTTCTGTGTTCCTGCCTTCCCCTGTTAGCTTCCCCTGTTAGCCACATCCTTGCTTGATCCCCATTCCCAACCTGCTTCCCCTTTTCCCTCACAGCTTTGCTTGAGACAGCCCCTCAATGAACCCCAAGCAATACTACCCTATCTCAGGCCCCACTTGCAGAGAATAAGGACTTACCACACTTTGCTGACATGATAGTCTTTTACACAGACACACACATGCATACACATGCACACACACACATACACAAACCTGCACCCACACACCGATCCCCTTCTTGTTACAGCTCTACAGTCTAGCATGTCTCTACTTCCCTAGCAGACAGGAAGAGGGGTTCTGGAGCATCCCTGACCAGTGCCAGGCAGACTGGTATTAGCCGATAGTCAGGCAAATGAACGCAGGGCTGCATGTGACATGCCCCAAGGAGAAGCACTTGCCACTACTGTATAAGGGGACTGCACTAATTAGGAGGTCGGGGAAGGTGTTTCTGAGGAAGTGATGCTGAGCTGTTGTGAAGGCTAATCTTAGTTGTCAACAATTTCTCCATCTAATACAGCGGGGAACAAACCTCAGGGATAGGGCCATTCTCAAAGGGTTGAGTCTCTCACATCAATTAATATAATCAAGACAAGCCCCGACAGATTGGCCTACAGGCCAAGCTGATCTAGACAATCCTCACTGAGGCCCTTTTCCCAGTAACTTTAGATTGTGTCGAGTTGACAAAAGAACCCATCATAGGTGTCCTGTTTGTGATCTTGGCTTCTCAGAAGGATCACTGAGTCCAGGAGTTCTAAGGTCAGCCTAGGAAACATAGCAAGACCCTGTCTCAAAATCAAATGAATGAATGGGTGCATAAATAAATATACTTTAAAGTAAAGTTATGCGATTCTGTCTGGAGAAGCAACCGGTGTGACTTGCTTCAGTGAATCATAGGTATCTCTTATTTTTAAAGTTTTTATATGCATGCATGTATAGAGATGAGTATAAAGATACCATTTTTTGTATGTGCAGGGAACACATGTGAGGATGCATGTGGATGCTCAGGTGTGGTCCTTCAAGAGTCATCTGCCTTGTTCTTTGAGGCAGGCTTCTCACGGTACTCACAAGCCCCAGGGATCCTTCTGCCTTTGTCTTGCAGCAGTGGGAGTATAAGCACACACTGCAGCAGTGGGAGTATAAGCACACATTGCAGCAGTGGGAGTATAAGCACACACTGCAGCAGTGGGAGTATAAGCACACACTGCAGCAGTGGGAGTATAAGCACACACTGCAGCAGTGGGAGTATAAGCACACACTGCAGCAGTGGGAGTATAAGCACACACTGCAGCAGTGGGAGTATAAGCACACACTGCAGCAGTGGGAGTATAAGCACACACTGCAGCAGTGGGAGTATAAGCACACACTGCAGCAGTGGGAGTATAAGCACACACTGCAGCAGTGGGAGTATAAGCACACACTGCAGCAGTGGGAGTATAAGCACACACTGCAGCAGTGGGAGTATAAGCACACACTGCAGCAGTGGGAGTATAAGCACACACTGCAGCAGTGGGAGTATAAGCACACACTGCAGCAGTGGGAGTATAAGCACACACCAGACACCAGGCTTTTGAGATAGGCGCTGGGGATTAATCTCAGATCTCACACTGGGGTCTCATCCTAGCCTCATACCTATTTTCTTTAGAATGTTTCTTACAGCCAGACGTGGTGGCGCACGCCTTTAATCCCAGCACTCAGGAGGCAGAGGCAGGTGGATTTCTGAATTCGAGGCCAGCCTGGTCTACAAAGTGAGCTCCAGGACAGCCAGGGCTACACAGAGAAACCCTGTCTCGAAAAACAAAAAAACAAAAAACAAAACAAAACAAAACAAAAACAAAAACAAGAACAAAAAGGGATGTTTCTTACATTTATTTATTTATCTTGTATGAGGACATGTGTTTGATCAAACGCCATGGCCTGTGTGTGGAGGTCAAAGGACAACTTGTGGGAATCTGTTTCTTCCTTCCACAGTGTGGGTCCCAGGGACTGAACTCAAATCCTCAGACTTGCAGCAAGAACCTTTACTCACTGAGCCATTTGCTAGGCATATATTTACTGATTTACATGAAAAAGGTCTCTTGTAGCCTAGGCTGGCCTCAAACTCATTAAGTGTCTGAGGACAACTTTGAATTTCTGATCCCCCTGCCTTCATCTCCCAAGTACTGGGTTTACTCCCAAGTGCCTGTTTCTATGAGGTTCTAGATGAAATCCAGCATTTTGTGGGAGCTAGGCAAGCACTCTATTAACTAAGTCATATCCCCAGTCCAGACCCCTAATATGTGTTTGTTTGTTTGTTTGTTTATTGAATTACTACAGGCAGAACCTGATCTTATTAACAACATAAGTCCAGGCTTTTCCCCTTCATGGTTTCTGAGAATTCCAGGCTATTCTGCAGTGGCAGTTGACAGGCCTAGACTCTCCACCCTCACTCTAAGAATCCATCCTCTTAGGAGAAACCCTCGACCCTTTAATGCAGTCCCATTGTGGCGAATCCCCAACCATAATTTTGTTTTCATTGCTATTTCATAACTGTAATTTTGCTACTGTTATGAATTATGATGTAAACATCTGTAGGTTTGGATAGTTGTGGTAGATGCCTGTTAACTTCCAGGGGGCGAGACCCACAGGTTGAGAACCACTGTCCTAGGGTTTCCCTATCTCTTACAACAAAAAGTAAATGCTTACCCTCACACACATCTTTGAGACTAGTGGGAGGCAGCACCTGTCCATTTATCCATTCTAAACTGCCTCCAACTGGTTCTGATTCTTCTCAACTACGTGTTTTAACAAGCCAGGGCCTCTGGAGCTAAGGTTTGTTCATCTTTGCACTCACCCCTGTCCTCAGCATCTAGTTAACTCTCAGTCTCCAGAGAGGGCTTTATTAATTTCCTCATCCAAAGTTTTGTCTGCCACTGCCTACATACCACCACCTCGATTATCTTCATTATCCCTAGCACTCAGACCTATCACAGGGGACAGGAGCCTAGTGCATGGGAGAGAGAGAGAGAGAGAGAGAGAGAGAGAAAGGCAAGAAGGCAGGAAGGCAAGAAAGAAAGAAAGAAAGAAAGAAAGAAAGAAAGAAAGAAAGAGAGAGAGAGAGAGAGAGAGAGAGAGAGAAAGAAAGAAAGAAAGAAAGAAAGAAAGAAAGAAAGAAAGAAAAAGAAAAAAAAAGAAAGAAGAAAAAGTATTTATTGAGCACCAAGTATATGCCAGAACATAGGCTAAGTGCAAATGACCCTGAGTCATGGAAACTATATTTTAAGAGGGAAAAACATGATTTTTTTAAAAAAGCAAATAAATAAGTAAATAAATAATAAATAACGAGGCCAGGCATGACCTTTAATCCCACCACTCAGGAGACAGAGGCAGGCAGATCTCTTTGAGTTCAAGACCAGCCTGGTTTACTCCTTCTAATGGCAAATTGAATCCAATTTGTAGGGCTTTTCCCCCCTTTTGCTTTGTTTGTTTGTTTTTAGAGACAGGGTTTCTCTGTGTAACAGCTCTCTGTCTGTCTGGGAAGTTGCTTTGTAGACCAGGCTGGCCTCAAACTCAGAGATCCACCTGCTTCTGTGTCTTGGTTAGGGTTTCCATTGCTGTGAAGAGACACCATGGCAACTCTTAGAAGGGCAACATTTCATTGGGGCTGGTTTACAGGTTTAGAGATTCAGTTCATTATCACCAAGGTGAGAAACATGACAGTGTCTGGGCAGGCATGGTGCAGGAGGAGCTGAGAATTCTACATCCTCACCTGAAGGCCTCCAGGAGAAGGCTTCCAGGCAGCTAGGAGGAGGGTCTTAAAGCCTATCCTATAGTGACTCACTTCCTCCAACAAGGCCACACCTCCTAATAGTGCCATTCTCTGGGCCACACCACCACATTCTGCCTCCTGAGTGCTGTGATCAGACATGCAACACCACCGCCCAGCCCTGTATTTTTCTAATGTGCACTGGACCCGCCTCATCCGGACCTACAGAAATGCAATTCCAGGCAGGGACTTCCCTTCTCCAGAGATATCCCTACCAGTCCAACAGCAATCTCACTTCAGAGCTCTTGATTTGCACTCTTCCTACAAACTACTTTTACACATTAATAATCTCTACCACCCACACCTCCGCCACCTCTCTGTGTGTGTGAGCATGCGCGCTCTGGATAGTAAGAATTTTTATCTCCCATCAGCTGTTCCTTGCCATGCTTGACAAGTTTCTTCTTACGGATGCCCAGGTTAATAATCAGGCAAAGCATCAAGGGAAGCCACATGCAGATTTTCTGGAGATGCAGTACTTTTCTCTTCAATACTTTGCCCTATAAACTGCTAGTTGCCTCAAAGTCCTCTGGTTTTTTTCTCCTCAGCTCTTGGGGTTCTGTGTGTGCTCCTGCCTCTCAACTTAGCAGTTCAGAATCTGCCTCCAGGCAAAGACTGGGGTGATCACAGGGCTTATCTTATTTGTTCCATCTCAGAGATCACACTGGGCACTGACTCTGGGTCCCTGTGTAAATACAGTTACTCCCTGTATGTGTCCAGTTTTCTAGTTGTTTATGCCAGAAAGTCAAGTTCCATCTCTCTTTTCCTCACAGCCTAAGTTTCAGTCTAACTCAATATCTAACCTAAAACAGCTGTATTAGAAGATGTATATTCAGAGAGTTTAGGGAGCAGCTCAGTGATGGAATGTTTGTCTGGTGTGCACAAGGACTTGGGCTCAAAAACTGACATAGAAAACAAATACAAATAAAAATAAGAACCTGCTTTCTGATCAGAGCTTTGAAAGCATAGAATCTGAGCTATGGGGATGGTTAATAGTTAAACTATGGTAATGATTAATCTTCACTGTCAAGTTGCTGGGGTTTTTTGTGTTTTATTTTATTTTATTTTGTTTGTTTTTAGACAGGGTTTCACTATATAACCCTGGCTGTCCTGGAACTCACTATGTAGATCACCAGGCTGGCCTCCAACACATAGATGTCCTCCTACCTCTGCCTCCTGAGTGTTAGGATTAAGCAAGTGTTAAACCACTTGTTTAGAATCACCATGGAAATACACACCACTTGGTATGTTGGGGTTCATGAGTTGCTCCACAAACCACACAAACCCCTATCTCAGTCACACAGGGATGGTTTATTGAACATGCATCCTAATACTGATCAGATCAGGGACGTAGCTCAGAATTATCTGAGGCTACAACAACAAACATCTTTCTCTTTCAGCTTATAAAGAAAAAAGCCACAAAATCACAATGAGCTCATATGCAGGTACAGGAAGTGCTGCCCAGTGGTCAGCCCTGACTCAAGCCATTTTAGACATAACAGTTCATATTGACCTTTAACTTGATGGGTCCTACATAAAACATTGTGGAATTTTTAAGATTAACAAACCTCAAATAGAACATACAGAATATAACAGGGTCAGCATGAGCCTGCTCTGAGTCGTTATTTTTCTGTGTCAACAACTGGCAGGCATGGAACAAAATGGGTACAGCTATGCTGGGGGGTTGGGGGGCAGACCTCAACAGGTGTGTCTGTAAGAGTGTTGCCTGGAATGTTTAATTCCAGAGGGAAGACCCATCCTAAATGTGAGCATCACCATACTCTGGGGTCCTAGGCTGACTCAAAAGCAAAAAATGAGCTAAGCACTGGCCTTTGTTTGTCTCAGCTCTCTGATAGGTCTGACATGACATGCTATCTTACTCTGTAAAAGTAACTGTTACTCATCTGTTACTACAGATGTAACCGTCCTCTCAGAGGCTTCCTGCTGAATAAACTCACCCTTTCTAGTTCTGAACTCTGGCTGGCTGGTTCAACTCAGCAGCCCTGGCTCAAAACTCCTCTCCAAACTGACTGATCCAATATGGCTTCTCTTGGCCTCTCCTGAATTGCTCTGCTTGGCCTCACACTAACTTTGGCAATATGTTCTAATCTTCTGGCTCCTTCTCATCCTCTGGCTCATTCTGTCTTCACCTGCAACCTGTCTCAGTAAAACTGTCCTGGTAAAATTGCCTCTTGTCTCTGTCCCTGTCCCTATCTGTCTCTGTGCCCTGCTCTCTTAAGTTACTTCCTTTTCTTGTACTGTTTTCTTCAGTAGCCTCCCTTTCCTGTGCTGTTCTCAAGATAATTGGGCTTATCCTATCTGATTCATTCTGTCAAATCTTTCTCTGATTCATCACTTTGTCTGCCCCTCAATTAGATATCATTTTCAAACATGGCTGATTCCTTCTTTAAAAAAAAAAAAAACTACTTTACCTACATTGTTAGGGATTAAAGGTGTGTACTAAAGGTGTGTCTGTTTTTCAACCAAATCATACTGTAATCCAGAACATGTCTGCATTCCAGCCAGATCAAGTAGATCCAGAAGGTCTTTGGATGCGATCCCTTGCCAGAGCAGTCATGTTGCTGGATTAAAATTCCTCTACACCACTCTCCTGGCACCGTACCTTCCCTGCTATAATGTGAGACAAAAATAAAACCTTCTCTTCTTTGTGTCCCAAAGAAAGAAGGGAGCAAGACACAGAATGTTATACCATGTCCATTGTGTGCCACAGGGAAGGGGAGAGAATACACCAGTGGACTTGTGAAACAGCAAAATATTTTATTATTCTCAGCACATAAGCAGAATAGCTGATGGATCAGGGCCACCAGACAAGGACTCTGGAGCCTTGTTTCTTCTGGCAGCCTCAAATAGACACTGAAGCAGGGTGCATCTGAGAAATGTTACAGTTATAATTTTTACCAATCCAAATTCGGGAATTAGGGACTTTCCTAAGTGTTCCGTCATTGTCAACTGACACTGAATATGAGTGGTTTTGCCCAACCAATCAAATTCATTTGTTCTTTCTGTTGTTAGGAACAGGCACTATGTTTTGGGGAACTATTGTTGCTTAGAGAGGGGATTGGTCGACCTAAATAAAATAGAGTCAGAAGTCAAAATGGTAGTATTTAAGTTCCTCATATCTGCTCCCAACAAGAGCAACAGCAATGAAAGTGGATTTACTTAAAGAAAGGGTAAAGGCATAGGATACACTCCATAGGGTGGGAGCAGGCTCACACAAGCATATGGTTGGGTTATGGGTAACTAAAGAGGAAAGCTCCTGAGATGCCCAAATAAGGCATTTATTCACTGCTGACAGGACTGCTCCAAGCAGAGTAGTGGGAAGCAGCCCCAACCTCCAGTTTGTTTGAGGTTTTAAAGGCAAAAACTGCAAATGTGACACAGAACGGCAACTCTGGACATCTGCAGCAAGTATGCCTTGTTTACAGAAGCAGAGAGACAGCAGTTAAGTGGTCAGGTAGTCCTCATAACCTTTAGGTCAGGGGCACACTGAGTCCAGAGACCAGTTTACTCTAGGAATTTATGACTGGTTTAAGTGACCAGAGACCAGTGTACCCAAGATAGTTTTAACACTTAGAGTATCCTCAGGAATATTGTCATGAGGTGGTACAGTTAGAGTTCAGCAGCCAACTACAGTTCAAGAGCCCACTTGCTGGGTCCACTTTCCTTTTTATTATCAAAAGGAAAGGGCCCAGTTCTCTGAGAAAGTGTGTTCTCCCTTAGCTGTCAAGGTGGTTGGTTTTCTTTATTTCTGGAGGGGAATGTACAGTCCTTGGGGTGGTGGTCTCAAGCAGTCCTGGGATAGTCTTTCTTAGCTGCTGGATTCCAGCGGTAACCTTAGCGCTCAGCTCACAGTTGTGGATGCCTACCTGTCTTCCTGCCCCACTTCCTTCTTTTTCCTTGTGAGTTATTTTGTCACAGCAGTGAGACTAACACTTGGGGAACCTTTGAGATGCCCTGAAAGGACAAACTACTCTGGTGAAGTTTGATGTGTCTCAAAGGTGATAAGGTTCAAACTCTGTCCCTATAAGTCTTCTTCCTTTCACTCAACAGAAACAACACCCAGCTATGGCTCAGCTTGGACACTGTGAAGTCATCCTCATGCCCTCGCTCTCTCTTACCTCCCATTCAGCTCATCAGCACTTCCGGTCAGACTCAGCTCTAAGCTGTAGTCAGAACACAGCCATGTTCTACTGCCCTGATCTCAGGCGCCAGCAGCTCTTGGTTCAATGTTTGCAATAATCTCTTGTCGGGTCTCCCTTCTCTGCCCAGGGTCTGTTCTCAACTCAGCAGCCAGAGTGACAATTTGACGTGGACTTCCCCTTTCACACCCGCTAAGAGCTCTTCATGTCAGGTTAAAGTCCTGCAATAGTTCATGCTGACTCCCTCCCCTCTGTCTCTGGGCTCCTGCCCTTTCTCACTCTCTCCCGTCCACCTAGATCTCCTAAACCCTCATGTTTAAGGTGTGGTTTTGCCTCAGGTCTTTGCCCTCAGTCTCTGCTTTCCTCTTAACATGCTCTCCAAATACTCACATATCTTGTTCCTTCAGTCCCTTCAAATTGTTGTTCAAATGTCTCTTCACAGCGACACCTTCTCTGGACACCTGCGATACTCTGATTTATAACACGAAATACATATTTTGGTCTTTGTTTCTGGTTCCTGCCACAGAACTCCTGAGACCTTTGCAAATTTCTGAGCAACAATGGTTCTGAGGGATATTGTGTGTCTGTGTGTGTGTGTGTGCATTTGTATGTGTGCGTGTGCATGTGTGTATGTGTGTGCACTAATATTTGCTCTTTGAGGAAGATAGTGCCAGTGTTGGTTAAATTACTGGATGCCTCTGGTGTCAGAGAGCTAGCACATTAGTCAGCTCTCTTACTATAACAAAGCACTTAAGATCATTGACTTTTTAAAAATGAACAGTTTAATTTGGTTCCTAGTATTAGAGGTTTCGGTCCATAATCAGTTGACCTCCGGTGAAGCAGAGCACTAATGGTGGTGGGAGCATGCAGCAGAAGAAGCTGCTTGCCTTATGGTGGCCAAGAAGTAAACGAGAAAGAAGAAATATCAGGCCCCCAGTACACTCAGCAAGAGCATGCCCTCATATAACCAGATTTCCAACTAGGCACCACCCCTAAAATGTTCCTCTGTCTGTCTGTCTGTTTTGTTCACATGTGTGTCCTTCACTAGACCGCCTTCTGATTCTGTGTTGCTTTCAGTTTGTCTGATAGTTGCCAGAGCAGTGGACAGACATGTCAGAACGCTGCAGCAACAGGAGACGCAGGACACTCTGGTCTCCTGCTGGAAGAAAGACCCTGAGAAAGTCTATCTCCATCTGGGCAGGGGAATTAATGGTCCCCGGCCTGATTCTGTTTTTATCCTGTGGCGATCGCCTGGAGGACTGTTTCTGTGTGTGTCTGGTGTGTCTCTCTGTGTTCGGACTTGGACTGATGACTGTTTTGAGAATCATGGGACAGACACTACCCATCCCTCTGGGCCTGTCCTTTTCTCTCATCCACAGGTCCCCTACTGGTTGGTACTTATGCCCTCCGGGAAACACCTAAGAATCCTGTCAGACCCCAATGCTGACCTCCTCCCTTCAGATCCTCCACTGCCGCCCTACCCCCTACTCTCCAACTCCAGGGAGCAGCCTGAAGGGCACAGGCCATCCTTGGATCGCCATCCTTGGATCGCCAAGGTGGCAGACCAGGGACCCTGCCCTTGGACCAGGAGCCAAAGGAGTTCAGCATGGCCAGCTTCAGGGCCGTTAACTTGGGGCTCCAGGCACGGGCGCTGCACTCCTGCACCTCCTCGGACTCCATGCTGAAATTTGCCAAAAGACCCTCACTCACAAAGACCACAGAGACCAAGATCGCTGCAAACTGCAAGAGGCTTTAATTATTGATCCAACACGTTGTGCCCTCACCCCCTGCCCCCCACCCCCCCAGCATGCAGGCAAGAGGAGAGACCCTGAACAAACAAAGAACATATTTTTTATGCCTTGTAAGGGGCAGATTTAGGCAACACGTCTAGCTGACTTATTCTAATTGGCGTAGCAAGTAACCCTTTCAGGCATTGGTTGGTTTGCATAGGGTGACTACCTTTGGCCTAGTCTCTCACTCTGCCTGCCCTTATGTTTTTTTTTCTCAGCATTGTTTAGTTGACCAGCTTCTTTATCTGGCTCTGCACTTGGCCTGCTAGTATAGTTTGGAAAGTCCCTTCAGAGGGGGAAGGGGCTGGGTGGTCTTGAATTTATTTTGGATTCTATATACCCCCTCCCCTTTTCTCTGGTGCATTTCAATCTTGAAATGATGTCTCACTTTGTTGCAGCTGTTGATATTGTTGCCTAAGCATCAAAACTTGTACTGTTCTTATGAGTTCTCGAATAAAAGCTTGTAAGTGATTAAGGGCGCATGGGCCAAAGGTTAAGAGCAGAAGCAGGATAAGGGGTAGTAAGCAGGACTAGGTAGGGACCCTTCCAGCGAGGCTCAAGGGTCTGCGCATGATGCAGGTGCAAGTAGACCAGATCTCTGACCTGGAACTGATGGGATGTCTTTTGAGTACCCAGCTCATAAGCTGGAGCCAGTTGTGACCAGACTTCTTTCTGCACCACCCGCAAGCCTTTTAACCTAGCATACAGATCATTATTACTACAATATGTGGGCTCAACCACATTATTTAAGGCAGTGAGGGGCGCAGGAACCCCATAAAGGATCTCAAAGGGAGTAAGACTGAATCGAGAGGAGTGTTTCTGGTTCTAAGTAGGGTGAGGGGGAGGAGCACCACCCAGTCTGCACCGGTCTCCATGGTTAATTTTGTCAAGGTCTCTTTTAGGGTTCTATTCATCCTTTCTACCTGTGCTGAGCTTTGAGGTCTGGACACACAATGCAATTTCCATTCGACCTCTAAATACTTGGCCACCCCCTGACTTACCTGGGCAACAAAGGCAGGGCCATTATCTGACCCTATTGCTTTTGGCACTCTGAACCTTGGAAAATTTTCTTCAATAATCTTCTTGATGACCATCTGAGCAGTCTTCAGGACTGGGGCACTGTTGCGTGAAATATTTAAAAAGCCATCCGCATTATACCAGCAGTGAGCATTGGTGGGCAAGCCAATGCCTGGCTGGCTTGGCCTCATCTTGGCAGATTCTCTGACCCAGAGCTCCAAAATCTCTTCACCCAGCTCACTAAATTCCTATGGCGGTCACTGCCACGTCAGCCCCATGCTTCCAAATTCCAGTCACTGGCTGGGGTGCCCCACCACCATACCTTTCTCTGGAACTGCTGCGTGAAGGAAACACCACACAATCTTAGTTTAGAATCAAAAGGCAACACAATCCCTGGGCACAACTAGCATCCTTATGTGTGAGCCATTCTAAACTAAATCCCCTGGTAGTGGATCCCAAAGGATCCGGGGTCTCTACCTACATTTTGGCCTCCATCAACTCCCCATTCAAAAGCAAATATCTTTCTCCTGCTTCCCCTCTTCCCCCCCCCCCCCCTCTCTCAGAACTAAATCTCTAACTCTCAGGCTAAGAATCCTACATTTCTAGTGGATTCTTGCCTGCCATGTTGGGCACCATCTATTGTGAAAGGTATGACAGCAAAGTGTGGGTTTGTAAGACGTGCTCCCCAAAAGGCTGTGGGAGCCGGGCAGTGGTGGCGCACGCCTTTAATCCTGCACTTGGGAAGCAGAGGCAGGAGAATTTCTGAGTTCAAGGCCAGCCTGGTCTACAGAGTGATTTCCAGGACAGCCAGGGCTACACAGAGAAACCCTGCCTGGGGGGGGGGGGGGGTAAAGGCTGTGAGAATTTAGAAGTGTGAGGCTTGTGTGGTAGGAACCCACCAATGGGAACTTAGTGAGCTGGGTGGAAAGATTTTGGAACTCAGTGTCAGAGAGTCTCCACGAGATGAGAACAGGACAGCCTGTGCCTTGCCAGCATAGCATGCATTGCCTTTTTTTTTTTTTTTTTTTACTATTTCATGCTACAAGGGACAAATCAGCTGTGAGGTGTGAGGCAGAGCAGAAGTGTAGGGTGATTACCAGATTTCTGGTCTGAGTTACTTGAGGGTGTTGTTATTAACTAGATGCTAATTTCAGTCTCATGAGTCATCTTCCTGTCACTGCACTACCAAGTCTCAGTGATGATGGGGCACGAAGCTGAAGCCACACACCCATTTTCACTCTGTGCACGAGCCTAGCTGGCGGCAGGAGCCTGACTTAAGTGCTGTTGGTCATCAGCTTCCTGCCCATTATGAAAGGCCACGCCTGTAACACCATCACCATTTTGGACAGGGCTCTGGGGCTTCTTGCCCCACCTTGACAACTCCCTGAGACAACCAGGGTAGGGTCATGCGTGGGTTTCCCTGAAGAAAGGTTCAGATTTCTGATAGTGTCCTGAGATTCACAATGCTCTTGCCTCAAGCCTCTCAAGTGCTGGGATTACAGGCATACTCCATCAAGCCAGCTTGCTTCTCACTTTAAAAAAATATTATTTTTATGTCTTTGGGTGTTTTGTCTATGTGTATAGGTCAGCCCTACCTGTGTGCGGTGCCCGTAGAAGAGAGAGGTTGCAGCATCCCCTGCAAATGGAGTTATAGATCGTTCTAAGCCACCATGTGGATTCTTGGAATTGAACCCCTGTTCTCTGGATTATATGCTCAACACTTAACTACTGAGCATCTCTGCAGCCTTTGATTCTCACTTTTGTTTGTTTGTTTTTATTTTTTTTCTGAGACAGGGTTTCTGCATGTAGCCTTGGCTGTCCTAATACCCACACTGTAGACCAGGGTAGCCTTGAGCTCAGAGAGCCACCTGCCTCCACCTCCTGAGTGCTGGGACTAACAGTGTTGCGCCATTACCACACAACTGATTTCTCACTTCTTGAGAAGACCTTTTCCCTTGAGGGGGACAGTTAAAAGGAACCTTTATTAATCTAGTCAACTTCCCATCACCAGGCAAGCTGGGGTATCTAAAGGTCCTACCCAGGCTCGGCCGAGTGGAGCAGTTGGGCAGAATGCTGAGCCCAGGGACAGCACTCATGAAGACCCCAGGATACACCTTTCACCCACCTGAAGGAGGGGGATGACAAAAAGCAAGCAGATCTGTCTGAAGCCAAAGGGCTATAAGTAGGCATAACAACGGGCATTAAGTAGATTTAGTAGGACGAGTAGCAGGCATTCTAGAAGGATCTCTGGAAATCAGTCTATAAAGACAGAACAGAACTTGAAGGTGACTGTTGAAGCAACTCACTTGAACCTAAGTGGCTCAGCAGCAATGGCCCTCCTATTGTGGAGCCGACACTATACCGCACAGCAGTAGTGCAGATTAGGACTTTAGGACATGCTTTTTCCGGAGGTAAAACAATTACATTCGTATACTTAAAAGACTTATTTAAGTTCTAAGTGCTGATGAAATAGTAGGTAATAATACATGGTTATCACACGAATAAATAGAGCATGATAGGCTGATGCAGCTGGAGGTGGCTTTTCATGTAAGAAGTGTTATGCCTAATTACAGGAATGGTATGTGTGTTAAGTTTTTAATGGCGATTTTAAAGACAACACCTTGAATCAAACACACTCTGTGATTTTAAGAATGGCTTTGAAATACCCAGCTTTCTTGATCATCAAGTGACCCTACTATAAGTCTCAGTGCATGAGTCAGGTCAGAAGAGTCACCTGTCCTTTCCTTCTTTCTTTCGGTTTTTTGAGACAGGGTTTTTCTGTGTAGTCTTGGCTGTCCTAGAACTCACTCTGTAGTTCAGGCTGGCCTTGAACTTATAGAGATCCTCCTGCCTCTGCCTCCAAAGTGTGGATTAAACATCATATGACTCATGGAAGTCCACTTTTTCAATAAACATTTAAAAAATAATGAGTCTAACTGAAGATATATCCTAGTAGTCCTAGCTACTGGGAGATGACCAGCCTAGATAACAGTGAAAATCTATCTTCAAACAAACAGAACATTTTGAACTTAAGAGAGATTCACAGGTCCTTTACTTTTTAAAAGATTCTTTTTAGATTTATTTATTTATTTATTTATTTATTTACTATGGATACAGTGTTCTGCCTGCATATAGGCCTGCAGGCCAGAAGAAGGCACCAGATCTCATTATAAATGGTTATGAGCCACCATGTGGTTGCTGGAAATTGACTCAAGACTTTGCAAAGAGCAACTAGTACTCTTAACCGCTGAGCCATCTCTCTAGCCCCGAGATTTATTTTTACTAATATGTTTGGGCATGTGTATGTTTGTGGGTGTGGATGTCAGAGGAGATGACCCTCTGGAGCTGGTGCTGAAGCAGTCATGGGAGTGAGAAATGAACTCAGGGCCTCCAGAAGAGCAGCAAGCACTCTTGACCACTGAGCCATTTCCCCAGCCCCCGTGATCCTTTATTGTTGGAATTATTTGTATTGACCTTAGTAACTATTGACATACAACCTGAATTAATGAACATAATGAAAAATTCATGGCTGAGATCTGTGTGGTAGCCTTATCAGCTAAAATAGAGATGATTACGCTCAGTACCAACTTGGCCGGACTTTTCGTATATGATAAATAGCACTGGAGAAAGCAGCAGGTCACTGCAAAAAACATGAAAACTATAAATATTGTACTATACCATATATAATCATATATGCATACAACTTTTGGCCTATACCCTGCTTGCGAGAGAAACGTCAGCGTGGCAGTGTCCATCTCTGAGTATTTTAGACACAGTTTTTCCTGGCATGTTTACAATTTCTTTGAACAGAAAACAGGAAGTTATTACAAATCTGTTTTAATCTTGCATAATGACATGACACAACCTGACAATTAGTTTAAAAAGACGATTATAAGTTAATTATGAAACTCAGTTTCTCACTTGAGTAACAGAAACGATGTAGGTTAATTTGTTACAGTAAAACACAGCGGCTTGCAACAGTTATCACATGCTGGGCCACGCTTTCCCTATCACTCTCTCCACAACCAGAAATGCACATCAGCTGAACCGAGTGCTGAGTGCTTGCCACTTTAGCACTCAAGGGGCTAACGGAGGAGGATTGCCCTTGGATTTCAAACTAGCCTGCACTCCATAGCAAGTACCACACCAACCTAAACTACAAAGCAAGATTCCTGATTCTCAAGTGTGCTTACCTGTATAGTGTTTTCTTGACACAAGATTTGTAGCCCAGGCTTGCCTAGAACTTACTATGAAACCCAGTCTGACTTTGTCTTTTGTGTATTTGGGTGTTTTGTCTTCATGTACATCTGCATGTCAGAAGAGGGCACTGGATCCCATGGGACTACAGTTATAGCATGTCATGAAGCTGTCATGAAGTGCTGGGAATTAAACTCAGGACCTCTGGAAGAGCAACCAGGGCTCTTAACTGACAAGCCATCTCTTCAGTCCCCAGGCTGGTTTTGAACTCACAGCAAACCTCCTGCCTTAGCCTGCCTAGAATTAGGATTATAAGAGTATGTTACCAGGCTCAACTCGTATTCTTTTAATCATTTAATAATGAGATATTATATTTATGATTAAATCTACTAAACTTTAAAACATACAGAAACTATGAGATATATTTCAAAAAAATTTTTTTTGAGGAACCTATTGTGACGGATTGTATTTTCCAAAAATGGCTGTTCCTATAGATTTATTGTCTCTCCGTGTTTTTCTTTGTCCTTTTAAAAATTTTTTTCTTTTTGAATTGGCAGTTAAAAGTACTTTTTACAGCTTTTGCACAGTATCCGTATCCAGCACCCACATGGCATTTCACAGTGGCCTGTAACTCCAGTTCCAGGGTTTCTGATGCCCTCTGCAGGCCTCTGTAAGCACTGCATGTACACAATGCACACACACACACACACACACACACACACACTCATACACATGAAAAGTAAGTCTAGAAAGTAAAAAAGAGGACTCAGTGGTGGAGTGTTTACCTAGCATGCCTATCTTTAATACTCAGTGTGGGACCTTAATGGGTTAGGGAGAAAAGGTCAAGGAATCTTCTATCCAGGATACCTCAAAACGTGAGGACAGCAGGAGTTGGTCACCTTCCCCCTCCCAACCTGGTACCCCAAAGCCAGCTCCCCCACCATCAACCCTAGTAAGAATGTATTACCCTGACATTTATCAGACTTCACTTCTGTTTGAGCTTATAAAGTCCACCCTCCTGCACACTTCCTGCCCCGCTCCGCCCCCACCCCCATTCCCTAACCCTACAGCCCCTGAGAATGCAGATGAGCCATCTTCTAACACCCCAGCCCTAACCAATGAATGGTACAGAGCCACACAAACCTTGCCCCAGAGACCCTAGCCACCTTCCCAGGAGCATAAATATCCCCCTCTGTCCCCCAGTAAACTGAACCAGTTCTCCAAAGTTGTTCCTGGGGTTGCGGGACCTGGCTATCCCAAGGGAGAAGCAGACACGGGGCGGGGCAGCAGCTCAGTACTACAAAAAGAGCAAACCCTGTCACATTAAAACGCATGATTGAAAGCTTCTGTTACTCTGACCTTTGTCCCTCAGCTTGCAGTGACATGAGGCTTCGTGATGGTCATGTAACAGCTGTAGTAACAATAAAACCTCTGTCTCAGTGATTGGCAGTCAAGAGATAGAACTTCCTGCCTTAGAAGGTGAAGCAGTGTGGGCTGAACTTGGGTAGAACTGGCATGAAGGCCAGTTTGGACTCTTTCCCTGGGACAGCTGAAAGCACTGCCCACCCTGCCCATGGCTGTAAGCTGCTGGGCAGTGAGAATGGGAGTGTACGCCAAGACATGGGGTTCACTCTCCAGCTGAATAATAGTTCTTAGTGTTCTCAAATCTCTGGGAGAGTCAGTAGAGACTCCTCATGTTAGTGTTAGGTAGATGGTCTGATAAGCAAGGGGCTCTGTCCAGTGGAGGACAAACAAGTCCTTGTCCACAGGAGCAGCTGTTTTAAGGAAGGAAATGGGGATAACTTGACAGTTGATGATACTAAGGGGGACTCCCTCTAAGCTGCCTAGAGCTTTCCCTGAATTTTAGGTTTCTTTGCTTTTATTACTCAGGGTATCCTGTAAGTTTTAGTGTTTGTTATTTGTTTATGGAGTGTCTCATGTGGCCCAGGCTGGCCTTGAACTCTCTATGTAGCTGAGAATTATCTAGATTTCCTGTTGCCTCTACCTCTGGAGTGTTGGATGACAGATATGAGAACCTAGTATACAGGTTGCTGGAGATCAATCCCAGAGCTTTGTGTATGTGGAGCAATTGCTCCACCAACTGAGCTATGTCTCCAAACCTGTTTGTTTTTAAAATAAGGTCTCACATAGCCTAGTACTCGGTTTGGATTTATAGTTTTTCCTACATAGCGCATACCTATCCTGTAGATGGTTTTGTAGTTGTAAGTATTTGCTATGAAAGCAAGAAGACCAGAGTTCAGAGCATGTAAATGTGAGTGCCCGGTGGCTATGGTAGATTGCCTATAAATCTATAAATCCAGCTTTTGAAGGAGATGACAAGGGATCCCCAGAGCAAGCTAGCTGTCGAGATTAGCTCTGTGGGCAAACTCTGGATTTGATTGTGAGACCTTGCCTCCAAAGAATAATGTGGAAGATCAGTCTAGGAAGGTCCCCGTTGCAACTCATGTCTCTATGGGCACATTCCCACACTCATGCAAACATGCATGTTCGCCTCACACCCCACACACAGAGTCACAAGATTTCCTCAAGACCCTTTGCCAAAACAAAGCTGTTTGTCGCAGGCCATTCTGACTTCTTCCCTCCCAGGTACTCCTCCCAACCTTCTTCCTTCTCGGAATCCCTCGTGCTGTGTGGAGAGCTGACTAGACCCTTTCTTCTGCTTACACAGCGCCCGTCTTTTTAACACTGGTGCCAGGGATCCAGACTCAGGACCCCGTGCTTATGTGGAAAGCACATCACCAATGGAACCATCTTCTCTAGCCCCAGGCACAAAAAGAACTGTTGTCTAACGGTGATAAACCTAGAGAAACCTGAGCAGAATCCTTCGATGTAGGATTTCTTAGAGTTGCAGACATTGAAGTGCACCAGAGTTGTTGTTTTTAACCAATTCTCGAACATCTGATTTTACCAATAAAGACTCAAGAACCAGATGCTGAGTGAAAGCCTGCTAGCTCAGAGAGGCAGAGAAAGCACCCAGCTGACCTCCCTCCTCAGTGGACATCCCAAAGCAAGCTGTCCTTCTCCACGATGTCTCTACCCCCACCCCCCAACAGAATGTCCCTCCTTTCTACTTCCTGTGTGTCTCTCTATCCTTCCTCCTGACTCCCTCTTACTCTCTATGGTTTTTCTCCTATGTTCACTTTCTGTCAAATGGTTGCTTGCTTCACCTCTTGACCAGTCTAAATATGGTTGACTTTTTAAAAATCCTGTTTACAATATTCAAGCAGAAATCTCTTGGGTTAAAGTTGTGTGCCAAGGCTGAGGCACATCACAACTAGAAAGAGGTTTATTCAGTAAATAATACAATTTCACATTATGATCAAATATCCTGCAACACAGAGTAGTGGCTTTTTAAAACTTTCCTGAGGATCCTTCCTTCCTTCCTTCCTTCCTTCCTTCCTTCCTTCCTTCCTTCCTCCCTCCCTCCTCTCTTTCTTTTTCTTCTCTCTTTCTTTCTTTCTTTCTTTCTTTCTTTCTCTCTCTCTCTCTCTCTCTCTCTCTCTCTCTCTCTCTCTCTCTTTTTCTTTCTTTTTTCTTTTTTCTTTTTTTGAGACAGGATCTCACTTGAAACTCTAACTAGTCTAGAACTCTCTATGTAGACCAGGTCTTGAACACTGAGATCTGCCTGCCTCTGCCTCTGCCTCTGCCTCTTAACGTCCAGAATTAAAAGCATTTGCTACCATATCCAGCTCCCTGTAAATTTACTTAAGGCAATCCACACTTAGTCCAGATTAATTAATTAATTAGCCAACTAATTATTTTTTATTGTCCTCCCTCTCTCCACTTCTCCACCATCAAAATGGCACTAATTCCACATTCCCACCTGTCTTACTTAGGGTTTTACTGCTGTGAACCGACACCATGACCAAGGCAACTTTTTTTTTTTTGCCAACTAATTAATTAATTAATGTTTAGTGCTGGAGATTGAGTCCAGGGCTTCAAGCAGCTAGTTAGGTGCTATACCTGAGCTATCACACCCCAACCCTCAGTTTTTAAGGGTTTTTTTTTTAATTCTTGAATTATTTCAAATGGGCTCTTGCTATATAACTCAGGTAGGGGACACTCTCAGTTCCTTGGCTCCAGCATGTTCTAGCAATCTCCAGTTTGACGATCTAACTAGTTATATTTGCAACAATGTATTTCAGAAGAAGGACACATTGTATACATCCTAGAGGTTAAGATTTCAAAATGTCTAGGGGGAGGGTGCAATTAAGCCTGTAGCAGAGAACAGTAGCCCAGTCAGTTTCCCTTTAACCATTGGCTGGGGAGGGAGGCACTGAAGGAGGCTCCCTGGAGATGGATTGGTTGTGTCCGTTCATGGCCAACTGGCATGATAATACTTTAATTGTGTGAAAAGCCCAATAACGTATATCCATTCTATGGCAAGAGAAGAATATAGATCTAACCCTGTACTTATTCTCTGTCTGAAGAAACCAGGCATTCCTGTTTAATACTTTTCAATTTGAAGTGGTTGTATTTTTTTTTTCAGTACTGTTAAGGCCTAAGTAGAATGTTAAGGCCTAACTGTTATGTTGCTACGCTGCCATTTTGTTGTTACTAGTACTATAGGAAAACTGTCTCATATGTTGCTTCGCTGTTACTAAGAATGTTTCTCATGCCCAAGTTGATTACATATTGTTATGTTCTGTTTTCTTGGAAATCAATCACAACAGAAGTCAGTTAGAACTGCTTTGTATAGTCAGCCACAATAAGCTTGGACCAAACCAACCACCCAGCAGCACTTCCTGTGTTTGTGTATATACTTTTACCGTATTTGCCTTTAAAAGCAACCCCTGTGATCCCACCAACAATGGATGGATCACAGGGCCCCTAATGGAGGAGCTAGAGAAAGTATCCAAGGAGCTAAAGAGATCTGCAACCCTGTTGGTGTAACATTATGATCTAATCAGTACCCAGTAGCTCTTGACTCTAGCTGCATATGTATCAAAAGATGGCCTAGTCGGTCATCACTGGAAAGAGAGGCCCATTGGACACGCAAACTTTATATGCCCCAGTACAGGGGAATGCCAGGGCCAAAAAAAATGGGAATGGGTGGGTAGGGAAGTGGGGGGGGGAGGGTGTGGGGGACTTTTGGGATAGCATTGGAAATGTAATTGAGGAAAATATGTAATAAAAAAATATAAAATAAATAAAATAAATAAATAAATAAAAGCAACCCCTGGAATGGACCCCAACATAAGAGAGACACCTGCGTCTATTAGAATAAGACTTCCATTTTGAGTAGGGGTTGAGTAAAGTTTAAGCTCCCAAGACCTCCCTGGGAACTGACATCCTACTTATCCCGGTCTCTCGAGCTGAGAGACAAGAACAACACGGACACCAAGGCGGGTTCATGCAGCAACTTCTTTACTTGTGGCTTTTTCCCTTACAGCTCTCTTTCCCAGCAGCTTCTTCCTCCTCCATCCTTCTTGCAGCTTTACTTACAACCTTTCCTTCTACTTAGGGCAAGGGCTACAACTCTTTCTATACTCGCGCCAACTGACCTCATCTAGCTCCCACCTCATCCAATCAGAATTCACACACACTCCAGGCACGAACTCAGGTTGGTCACCGATAAGCTGACAGGTCCGGATCACGAGGAACAGTCCAGCCTGGCAGGCAGCCCACACATGCAGCCTCACTGCGCATGCTCGGGCAAAGCAGTAACACCGTGGCCCATGTGGCCGCACCTACTTCCTGCATCTCCCCCTTTTTGTTTTATTAGTAGCTCTGGGATCAGCATTTGTCTTAGGTCGCCCCCATCCATGCCACATCCTTACCTGTCATGGGAGTGACGAACTCACTTTCACCATCCTGTCTTAGGTTGGTATGCGCACGTGGGTCTTACCCATCATTGATTACTGATCCAGCATATTGAGCCAACATTGGGGGAATGTTCCTGCTTCCAAGGCTGCCATAGCCTGCACTAAGGCTCGTTTATCAGCCCTGTGCCACCTTCACATACGTGTCATTCACCAAAGCATTCCTCCACACACAACAGTCAGCAGGAG